>NW_027555847.1:475989472-476599472 GCF_003287225.1 Phascolarctos cinereus
ACATGAATGGCAATAATATAAGGATTTTAATAAAGGCTTAATGTTCAGAATTTGCCAAATTCAAGTAAAAGGAAACATGAAGTTCACAATAAGACAGTGAAGCAAGCCTTTATGTATGATTGGTACTAACAGAATGCAGGACAATCAGGGAGAATGATGGAGACATGTCCAATGGGCCCTGTTGGTCCAGTTGAATTGCCTCTTGTTAGGGCCAGAGAAGCAATGGGGCTCCTCCCTCCCAATCAATAAAGTCTTCTGAGTTTTTGTAGTGTTTTTATCAGAGTCTGGCAGGACCAAAAATTGGGGGAAAGAGCTAAGGAACGTGGACTTCGGGATTAGTGCTGATTCATGCTAGTAGGAGGAAGGAAGACTCCTATGGACTTGGAGGCTAGCTAATATTCGAATTTCTTTCTGGTCAGAAAAGAGGCTATTACTGCTGGTCTTTTGACAGAGTGACTCAGCTTTCCTGTTTTTTTTTCCTTAAAGTTTCCTCAAGGCTTCTTCATTTAGTGGATGGAGGAGGACACTGTATTCCTTACAATAAAGTGGCAAGAAATTTGAGGTTAGAGATCAATGTGCAGTCAAACTGGTAAACTATAAGGCGAAGTCTGTGGAGGGAGGAGAGGAAGGCTAGAGAAAGGGGGTGATTGATAGGAGAGTAGGTAGTGGTAAGAAGGCTTGCAGTAAAGATAAAGAAGAGGTTCCAGTAGAATGAAGCTCAGGGAGAATTGGCCAGGTAGGAGTTTATTCTCAGAAATTTCTGAGTTCAGGAGCACAGTTATGGGTAATATGAGATCCAAGAACTACCCCAATAATTGGGATGGAGTGAAAAGGCCAGCTGTTGATCAGTAAACTGGGAGATCAGAGTGGCCAACATTTATTGAGGACTCCACATAAGGGTGCAAAGTGTTGTTTTTTTAAAATTTATTATTTTTCATTTTCAACATTCACTTCTACAAGATTTCAAATTCTAAATTTTCCCCCCTCCCTCCAGTCCCTCCTCCCTAAGACGGCATGTAATCTGATATAGGCTATACATGTGTGATCATATTAAACATATTTCCACATTAGTCATGTTGTGAAAGAAGAATCGGAACAAAAGGAAAAAAACCCACGATAAAGAAAAAAACAAAAAAAGAGAAAGTAGTGTACTTCGATCTGCATTCAGACTCTATAGTTTTCTCTGGATGTGGATAGCATCGTGAGTCTTTTGGAATTGTCTTAGATCATTGCATTGCTCAGAAGAACCAAGTCTCTTAGAGTTGGTCATTGCACAGTGTTGCTGTTATTGTGTACAGTGTTCTCCTGCTTCTGCCCACTTAACTCAGTACCAGTTCATATAAGTCTTTCTTGTTCAGCCACTCCCCCGTTGATGGGCATCTGGTCAATTTTCAATTCCTTGCCACCACAAAGAGAGCTGCTATAAATATTTTTTGTACATGTGGATCCTTTTCCCTTTTTTATGATAAGAATGCAGAGTTTAAAGAAGATGACTGTGAGTCAGGAACTAAAAGGAAGAAAAAACTCAGCTTGTAAGCCAGTAGATACTTGTGACCAAAATCTGGAATGAATGGACAAATGGAAGGAAGGAAGTACACAGGAGAGGTTGGTGCGGGATCAGGCTAGAAAGGGACGTTCTGAAAGTGACAGAGAGGAACAAGAAGCATGTCGGCTTCTCTTGGCACTTCATTTCTGAGGGCACAAGAGTTCTGGAGATGGTGGCTATATCTGTCACTTTAAGGAAAATGGCAACTGTCTGATAAAATGGGAAGTACCATAGTATAGTGGATAGGAGGCTGGCCTTGGAATCAGGAGGATGTGAGTTGAAGTCCTCTGTCTCTGACACATACTGGCTCATGGGACACTCAGTAAACATTTATTTTTTTTTCTTTTTCTTTTTTTTTAGACAGTTGGGGTTAAGTGACTTGCCCAAGGTCACACAGCTAGTAAGTGTCAAGTGTTTAGTTTGAGGCCGGATTTGAACTCAGGTCCTCCTGACTTAAAGGCCACTGCTCTATCCACTGCACCACCTCGCTGCCCCAGTAAACATTTATTAAACACCTATATGCCAGGCCCTGTGCTGAGCACTGAGAAGATAAAAATATGGGGGGGAAAAAGATAGTTCCTGCCCTCTAATGGATGAAGATTACACACAAAAGGAAGCTAAAAAGCTGTGTGTGTGTGGGTGCTAGAGAGATACCTGGATTGGGGAGCATATGGGAAAAATTCAGAGTTGTGCAGTTGGATAGAAAATGAAAATGTGGCTGGCCCGGGTGCGCTCCTTATGTGGAGGTTCTGGGAGGAGCTTCTCACTTTGCCCTCTAATCAGAGGGGCAGAGGGTACTGATGAGCTGTGAGGATGAAGGCTGGAAGCATGAAATCAGGAGGATGTGCAGGTGTGCAGGTGTGCAGCCCTTCAAACACTGTCAACTTTCTGCAGAGTACTCACAGATCTATTTATCTGGCCCTAGTCTTTCTCTTTAACTCTCTAGACCATTATGATCAACTTACAGGCATCTCAGACTCATGTCCAAAATAGAAGTAATTATCTTTTCCCCAAACCAGTGGTGGGAAACCCACAACCTTGAGGTCACATGTGTCCCTCTAGGTCCTTGAGGCATTGTACTTGAGGACCTAGAGGGACACATGTAGCCTCAAGGCTGCAGGTTCCACACCTTGCTCCAAACCATCTCTTCTTATTGATTTCTGTTCTGGGCTTCACGATCTTTCCATTCACCTAGGTTCAGAACCTAGGTGTCCTTCTTGACTCTTCACTCTACCTAACCAACCAATTGCTACATCTTGCAAATTGTACATTTGAAACATCTTTTTGATCCGTAGCTCTCTTCACTCATACAGCCACTCCTTGAGTTTAAACCTTTTATCTCTGCCTCTCAGACCTGACATCTTCCATACCCTTCAAAATGGTCTCCAATACTAAAATCCCTTCCCTCTTTAATCAGTCTACCTCACAGGTACCAAAGTGGTTTATCTAAAGCACATATCTCCTCTCCTACTTAAAAATTCCTGTGGTTCCTTGCTGTCTTTAAGATAAAATACAGACTTCTTCGTTATCACTGGTGCTTCTTGTGCATGGCATTCCATCTCTTACCTATGTGACTTTGCCATCTTCTGTATGCCCTCAATCCTCACTGTTGCCTTAGAGGATTCCTAACCTTCTTCAAAGCTCACCTGGAGTCTTGAGCTGATCCTGTAAGGCTACCTCCTACAGGAAGCCAGTTCTGATCCTCCTAATTACAAGTTCCTTATCTCCAGAAATTATTCTCTTTATTGCATATCTACATTTTTATGTCTATATTGTGTCTCCCCTTCCCCCAATAGAGTATAAGTTCTTTGAAGATGAAGATTCTTTTGTTTTTGTCTTTATTCCCCAGTGCCAAATGTAGCATCTGGGACTTAATAAGCACTTAGTAGAAGCTTGTTGATTGAATGAATGAATTGGTTGAAGGAACTGCCTGGATTGTTTAGTCTGAAGAAAACACTTAAGGGCAACATGATAGCTATCTTCAAATATGTTAAAGGCTGTCACAGTGGGAGAGATAAAAGGGCCAAATGAACTGGGAACAATGGGTAGAAGTTGTCACGAGGCCAATTGAGGTTCTGTATAGGCAAAGTCATGCTAACAATTAGAGCTGGAATGAGATGCCTAAGGATGCCACAGTTCACTGCAGGGCCTGTCTTCCAGCAGGGGCCGACTGAACATTTGTTGTTAATGATGGAGAGGAGAGCTTCCCTTCCGCCCTGAACAAGTGTTGGCTCTGTGCCTGACCCCAAGCTAGTCATTTAATGTCTCGGTGCCCCAGGCAATCCGGAAGGGCACAAGTGCCTGATATACTTTGCTCTAGGGAAAGTGTGCTCACCAAAAGTTCCTTTTTACAAATAACAATAACAATAATAATAAATAAAAGCACTGATTGGGACAAAAGCCAAAGGATCAGAATGGCCTTTTTGAGGTTCCTCATTATTCTGAGATATTTATGATTGTGAATTTTTTCAGATCCTAATCCTGTTCTTCCATATTAGCTGTCCCTCCCACTTTGTATTATGCTTATCTTTGACAGGTGTGCCATCTTTGCCTTCATTCAGCTCATTGATGAACGTGTTTAACAGGAGAGGGTCAAGCACATATTCCACTGGGGACCTCATTCCAAGTTGACATGGATTCTTTTGTAATCTCCCTTTGGGGCTGGCCGTTGTCCACTTCTCAAGTTGCCTAACTGTACTATAATTTAGATAAGCAGTTGCCAAACCTTTTGGTCTCAAGACCCCTTCACACTCTTAAAAATTATTGAAGACTTCACTCCCTGCAAAAAGCTTTTGTTCTTATGGATTATATCTATCAATGTATACCATTGCTAGAAATTAAAATATCTTAGTATTACTGTGAAAAGAGTTTTGATTTAAAGTCTTGGGGATCCCTAGATCCTTGGTCTGTAGATTTCTCCATCCAGAGGCACAGATTTTTGTGGTGGTTGCATAGCACCTAGCCAGTGCAATACAGTGAATAGAGCCCCATTCCTGGAATTGGGAAGATCTGAGTTCAGATGTGGCTTCAGATAATTTACTAGCTATATGGCCATGAGCAAGGAAAGCACTTAACCTCTGCTGCCTCAGTTTCTTCATCTGTAAATTGGGGGGATGATAACATCTATCTTGCTTCAGTTTCCTCATCTATAAAATGGGTATCATAATAGCATCTGTCTTCCAGGTTTGTTTTGAGGATCAAGTGAGATTTTTAAAATGCTTTTGCAGACCTTCAAAGTGCTGTGTAAATGCTAATTATTATTGCTTATGAATCATGCTGGACTGATTTAATCTGCCTCTGTGATAGTGATAAAAGACACAGATGAGAGGGAAGTAAAGCATCCACTATGTCTTGTTTTAGTTCATCCTTCACTGTGTTTCCCATGTGTGATATTCTTGATTACAGGAACATAGATTTAGAGTTGGAAGGGACCTTTACGCTCTTCTAGTTCAAATCCTAAATTATGTGGGGTTTTTAAGACTATGGAATGCAGGATAATAAAAATTCAGAATGATCCTGAAAATTATTTTTTTAAAAATAATTTTACAAAATGAAGTGTAATGAGACACAAGTGGTGACATACTTACAACATTTAAAAAAGAGCATATTAAATATGCACTGAATACATTTCCATCACACATGAATAAACAGCAGTACAAATAAAAGATGACTGTAAATAAATATTCAGAAGAAAAGACCTTGCAGGTCCCAGGTGATCACAAGCTAAATATCACAAAGAGTCGATTGATGTGCAAAGATTAGAAGCTAGTCCTTTTCCTGATGCATAAAATCAGTTGCCATGGGACTTGTGGTTTGTTTGTTTCATCCTTTTTGTTTATTTCTCCAGTGCATTTGTGTCCTTCTTATATGTGCGAGCCCTGTAGACGTAGGCAAGTTATGTAATCTATCAGTGTCCCATAGACATCTGTCCCAGGCAGTAAGTTATCAATGGCTGCTCTGCATGGGGGTTGTTTGGGTGGGAAGAGAGAGGATTTTTTTCAAACCAGAATAAATCATAGTTCCTTATACTCCCCTTATGAGGTCAAGGAACCCCATGAGTCCATTGGACCTGGGTACCTCACCCAAAAAATGAATATCTAAGCTGTTTCATCAAGGAACTATCTTTTCTCCTTTTAAGTATCTCCAAGAGCATGAACTACAAAATATTCCCATTCCAGCATTTAACTGGCCTGAGAAGTAGTGTTCCTCTTAAACCAAACAAAGAAGGTACAAAGTATAAAGCCATCCTACTTTAACTGAAGCCCTCTCCCTCTGGTTCAGGTTCCATCAATATCCATTAACTCATTTATTCATGAAGCATTGGTGGCTATTTTTTCCCTTTTAAGATAATTCTATACTTCAGTAAAACTTCAGTGAGTTAAGACTCCACCAACAAGAAATTTGTGATCATTTTAAACGGTTCTACTTTTATAACCTCTCTGAAAAAAGGACTTGCCGAGAACATATTGTAAATAGGAAGCAGAGGGAATGTGGGGCACATATGGAATGGTCCATCAGTTATCTAGATGCTTTGAAAATCTTAAAGCACTACATAAAGTGTAGCTGATATTATTAATACCATCATCATTATTAGGCACTATGTGCTGTATCACAAAGTTTGAACTGCTCTGCATTTCTCTCACAAAGCATTAATATATTTAAAGAAAGCTCCCTTTAGAATTCTTCCCTACCAGTCAGTGCTGGGTGTTTTAACTTTGGCTTCTGAGTCTGGATCTTGTCTCTGTAGTCTAGTTAAAACATGGTGACCAAGCCAAACAGATTGCAGCACTGTAATAAGAGTCTGAAAATTCAGTATTTAGCAAAAGAATGTATAAACCCTTGCGTGGACAAGTATAGATACTTAAAAAGACATACAATTGCAAGGCAATTCCATGTAATACCAAATACTGTGCCCGGTGGATTGTGTTGAAGTTCCAATTGTCCATAACAAAATGGCTTTTTTGCACCCCTAAGCAAGGACTTTTAGGGTTAAGGTTATAACCTATAACCTATAAAGCTAAAAGTATGTTTTATAGCTGCTGTTTTCATCATCACTGTTATACCATAATTGATTTTTATTAAGTTGCCATTGGGTGGTGGTCACATTGTACCTTTTAAAATTTTGAACAATTCTGCTGTGTAACTTATAACTGATTAAAAAAATATTTGTACATATATTTATTTAAACATGCAATTTTCATAAAATAAAGGTAACAGATTTATGATTTGAAATATTCTGGTATAGAATATTTAGTTCTAAAACAGATAAACATTTTCTTTCCCTTACACAATACTGACCTCTAGAGAGACTATATTGCAAATATTTTTCTTAGTAAATAAAACATGCTCTAACTGAAGCACATATGTGCTTTTTTTTTTCCTTTTCTAAAGGAATCTGGAGGTTTTTTGTTTTGTTTTTGTTGTTGTTACTGTTTTTCCTCCCCAGGATATGGTAACTGTAGGAGCAAATGTTTACTGTTAGGTTTTTGTTTTAAATTGCTTCATGTTTTGAATGTTTCTACTTAATTCTTTTAATGTCTCTAAGTTTGGGAATGTGTTGCACAATCTTCACCTTTTCATCCAGGAATAACATGGGAAATGGATTTCTTTGTTCCATAGCTATAATTGTCACTTGATTGGGCTATTGGAGAACAATTTAATTAATATTAAACTAGGTATATATACATATATATATACGTATATATATGTATATACACACACACACACACACACACACACACACACACACACACACACACACACACACCTAGTTGTAATTTTTTTTTAATACTGTTGTAGAGATAGAGAAGACAAGCTTGGGTCAGGACAGCAACCAGTTAATTCAGGTTTGATATTGGGACAAAATAAGTCACGCATAGATCATTGAACAGTTAAAAGAAGGTTTACTTAATTGTAGCATAGAAAAAATATTCAGTGAAGATATATTAGGATTTAATTGGAGTAGTTCTCCACTACTACCACCCATATACACACTTACTTCTTTATGGAAATGTGTCTGGTTAGCAGGGCATGGTGTGGTGGCTAGTCATATATTGTAACATCTGCCAAGTATTAAAGCAGGTAGGTCTTTTTTATTCCCTTATATAACCAGCAAGTCCTGTTAGTATGGCCGTAGGAACTTCAGGGGTCAATTAGGGATAGCTTTGTTGCCTTTTGAGGGAAAACTAGCATAACCCATGTTCAGGGTGGTTATGGAACTGTGGGTGGGATACCTTGGTGGATATTGGTTCTGTTACAGCCCTCAAACAAAGACTTCTACAGATCCCTGGTCAAAGATCTAGGTTTATATGATTTTTATGTTTATTTCCTAAAAGGGAAAACAGACAATCTCATCCAGGTAACTCTTTGATCATGTTGATATATTTAAAGCCAAGTAGAGAATTGTGCTGCTTAGCCACAAATTGTGTTGTAGGAATGCCACTTTTGCCCCGGTTAGATGTATTTCAGAGGGAAAGAAATATATAAGCACTCATAAATAAACACACATACATGCATATTATATATATGCTATATACATGTATATATGTATATACGCATGATTCTAATTATCTTTTTTAGGGAAAATAGTTTCACATGTGTGTTTTAAAAGTTACCTTTTGACAGTCCTTGGGAGTGGACGAGAACATTTTCTGAAATTATAGAAATTCAGACACATATTCTGAAATGATAGTATAATTTAGCTACAATAGCAAAATATAAATCAGGAATAAAGAGAAATAGCAATTTTGTAAATTAGTCATATATAATTGTTTTTGCTTATTTTAATTAAATGTCATTGCAGAGGATTCTTTTCTGGGAGGGGATGGTTTTTTAATCATTTAGAGTTGTTTGTGACACTAAAGAATAACTTCTAGTTTCGAAGACCTGGACATCTTCCAAAGTTGCTAATGGATGATAAATTACCTTTATAGCTTGGGCAATGGTGGATGGTGGATCCAATGTGAAAGCTCGTACTTCCTACAATGAGAAGACACCAAGGATCATCGTGTCTCGCTCCCACTCAGGAACAGTTAAACAAGTGGCTCTTCAGACATTTGGGAATCAGACTACAATCATACCTGCAGGTGGTGCAGGTATGTTATTATTGCCTCCATTATCTGTGATCTGACTCAGTTACACATACTTAGGGATTTACCTCAGTCAGAAGGATCCTCATCTAGTCCAATGCACATATGAGGGAGAATCCCCTCTCCAGTAGCCTGGTAATGGTCATTCAGCCTTGGCTTGAAGATTTGTAGTGAGGAGAAGTAAGCTACCCTCTGTCACTTTGAAGTGTTTCTAGTTGTTAGGAAGGTTTTCCTTTCACTGAGCCAAAATTTTATACTTTGCCAATTTAAAATATGGAAGTGAGTTTATTGTGTGGGTCTTGTTTCCCCAGTTAGGTTGGAGCTCCTTGGGGCCAAAAACTTCATCTAATTTTTTTCTATATTCGAATAGCACCATGCATATAGTAGATGGTTCAAGAATATTTAAATCTACTTTTTAAAAATTTTAGCTTTATCTTTAAGGGGAATTCACTGTTCCCAAGGAACAATGATTTTTGTCCATAAAATAAAGAAGTTGGATTAAATGTTCTATGATTATAACTTGAAGCCATTAAGGAAAGTTATTTTTTAACAAATTAATATGCAGTAGTATTTACGAAGCAGAAACATTGCAGATATAGTCAAATCTTGGGCCAGGAGAGCAGCAGTCTTTCTCTTGTATCTGGGAAGTGGGGAGAGTATTAAAGGTGAATGTTCTTCTCTCCTTTTTAAAATGATTAGTGCAGCAAGATCTCAATTAATGCAAATAACAAATCCCCTTAAGTGATTGAAACTTACTCAGATTTACATTTCATATTTCCTTTGAGTTTGAACCAGTTATCATTTTGTAAATAATTATGACTTTGAATAGTGTGAATTTAAATATATATGACCACTTAAGGGATTCTTTATTTGCACTAATAGGGACTTAGCATGGCTAAGCCATGCTTTTAAATTTTTTCCCATATCCTTAAGTGAGAATAAGAGAATGGAGAAGAGGATATAGAAAGAGAATATGATTTAATTCTTGAATCATGGGTATACTTGTTTTTGTACTTTAAACTTGATTTCTTAAATATATGCAATAATGCTTGTTTAGAGATTAGACTTTAGATATATTGGTGTAGTGCTAACAGACTAAAATGAAAAGTCTCTTAAGTAAATGATCCAACTTGGTTTATTGGAAGGGCAATGAAATTTGGAATCAGAGGACCTGAATTTTGGTTGGCTTTGATGTGACCTATAAGAACATAGGGCTGAAAATTTCTCTTCTTCTATTCTATCCGTTTCTTCATCTACAAAATGAGATAGGGATTTTCAATTTTCAGTTGTTGTTCCATCATTTTTCAGTCGTATCCAACTCTTTATGACCCCATTTGAGATTTTCTTAGAGATATTAGAATAGTTTGCCATTTCCTTCTCCATCTCATTTTACAGAGGAAGAAACTGAGGCAAACAGAGTTAAGTGACCTGTCCAGAGTCACACAGCTAATTAAGGGTCTCAGGCCAGATTCGAACCCAGGAAGATGAGTCTTCCTTAATCTAGACCCAACACTGTATCCACTGCCCCACCAAGGGATTGTAAATGGAGGATCGCTGATGTCCCACATAGCTCTAAATCTGTGATTTATGTTTACAAACCACTTTACAGATTCCCTTTCGATCATCACATCAATTTTGTGAGGTTATGCTCTTTTTTGAGGATAGTGAAACTGAGGCACAGAAGTTATATGATATATGCTTAAGTTACAGACATATTATGTGATGAAGCTCAGATGCTCTGACAAGGCCTAAGGGGAGAGAAGAATTGGGATAGGGAGTGTGGGAAAGTTAATCAGTGATAAATAAGAGTTATTCATCAGCAGTGAGGAACTAGTTGAGGTTGGTTACAAAGCATACCTCTGTAATTGAGAGACTTTTATGACTTACAGGAGTAAGAGAAGGTAAATATCCAGCACTGGGCATTAGCAAGGCACTAGAGGAAAGAGGAGAGTGGTGGATATTGGAAGTTAATGAGTGGGTTGTTCAACTAGCCCTCCTTGGCGTCTAAGCTGACTAAAGAATAATAGAGGTAAAAACAGGAATTATGGCCTAGGAGAATCAAAAAGGTCATGATGCAGTTTAAAAACAAGACAAAACTTTTCAACTTTAGCTTCCAAGTAAAATTTTCTGAAGTTTTTGAGTGAAAAAAGTGAGTAGTAATTTATTTAGTCTTTATTTCCATATGAACATACCATTCTGTTGAAAATAACTGCAAGGAAAAAATACACTTTAAATCAGAACTACAGGAGTCTAATCATAATTTAAACTCTAAACATCACTAAGCATAATTATCAGTATTTAAAGTGATTAATAATTGATAATATAAAAATAGTATCCTATTATTTAGGTTGAGTGTCAAGTACACACTCTCAAAATACAAGCCACTTACAGTAAACAGTAACCTAAACTCTGTATGCTTTATTCTTTAGGTTACAAAGTTTTATCCCTCTTGGATGTGCCTGATGAGAACCAAGAAAAAGCTGATATCTATATCCATGTGACGTATATTAAAAAATGGGATATTTGTGCTGGCAATGCCCTCCTCAAAGCTCTTGGGGGTCATATGACCACCTTGAGCGGTGAAGAGATAAGTTACACCGGCTCCGATGGCAATGAAGGGGGACTTCTAGCCAGCATCAACATGAACCATCAGGCACTGGTCAAAAAACTCCCAGAACTTGAGAAGACATCCCACAAATGAGCAGAAGGTCTACAAGGATACGCTTCTTCTTCCCAGAGCTGAGAAGGGTCAGTCTGAAGGGCCCTGGGCTACAGACAATCTGTGGAAGACTGTGCATGAGGCCATCCAGTCTTCTTGAGATGATGGAAAGCAACAGGGACTCCCCCCACTCCCTACTCCCTTCCCTTTAAGATGCAAGATTGAGGAAGATGGGTCGCTTTTTATCTCACTCGCCATCTTTGTTTTGGAGACTGTTTTCATGCAGTTGTCACACTCAAGGTGCATATATGTAGATAGATTGTGGGTTGAAATCTAGATCTGAACAGACCATATTTGAGTGACTTATTGCAACAGCATCATTAAACCTATAGTACTTTTCATAAAGAGTAAGGAAGAACCAAGGATTAATTTTGAAAGCTCACTTGGCATTACTTTATAATGTACCTTGCTAAAAATGAGGTCCCATCAAGGATTTCTCCCCAGTTCCATTTGGATGGAAAGCACAAGGAGCCAAAACACCCATCTATATGCAAGAAATAAATAACTGTATTTGTCTGTGATAGAAGAACATTTCTGACTGATTAAAAATAACAGAACAGTTTGATTTGTTTTTTCCAGAACTTTTAAAAGTTGGTCATTGAGCTGGTAGAAAATATTGAATTTTTGATGATTTGTAAATCATAACTATTATTTCTGTGTATTTTAAAAGAAAATTATGTTTCTCGACATAGCTTTAAAGTCTTGCCGTTGATTTTCACTTTCCCTGTGAAAGATGCATGACTCACTGGGTGCTCCCCCAACCCCCTTCCCCATCCTAATTATTGATTCTTCTACTTGTAAGTTTTATTCTGGAGTTTAAGAATTGGCCTTAGGGATTTTGCTATACATTTTCATGATCTATTTTTAATGAAAAGACTGTTGGGGGAATTAGGGACCGAAAAATGGATCACAAAAATATAAAGGAATTGTTGGTAATTGAAAATTGATGTTTGGTAGTACCAGAGTTGAGCTAGTCTTTACTCCCCCCCCAAAAAATGTTCAAATTAACTGTGATTTAAAAAAGGAGTTTTATCTAGTTTGCATTTAAGAGATCTGATCTTTGTAGTAAATTCATCCAGAAGGAGTTATTGCTGCTCTCAACTGTCTGTTCAAGAACTTTTCCCCACACCACAAGTGGTTTTGGGGGCATCACATAAATCCACTGCAAGGTAAAACACTGAGGCTTAGAGTTCATTCTGATGAGAGTTTTCTTCTGATTACACTTCAGAATCTAGTTCAAACAGGAAGAATGAAACATTTGCCTCGTGTCCTGTTTTGTTTTGGCTGTAACTAAGGCCTGTCTCTGAGCTTTCATCCAGAGGTCTGATTTCTCTCTGGGTAATGCTATTGATTACATACCTGGACACTTCAAGGACACCAACCAATGCCATTCTTTTTTTATCCCTTTTGTGTTCCATTGTCCTATGGAACAATGGCAAAGAAGGGATTCTACGAGAGAGAGAGAGAGAGAGAGAGAGAGAGAGGTTAAACCCTCTAAGCTTAATTTTTTATGGTTTTCTTTCAGTAACATGACTTAATGTTTCTGTACCATGAGTAATAGCGTTTAGCTTCACTGTGGAGGTCCAGCCTTCTAGACTTCATAATCTGGTGAAGGAGGCTTATTTAATGTGATGCAGATCATGTTGAGGTCACCATTTCTAGGCCCTTCCTCTAGGAAGATGAAACATGGCTACCCACATACCTAGGGTGTAGCTAAAGGCTGCTGATACTACTTCAGCGACCAGAGGACTAACATTATGTCTTAGCTCGCCTAAAAATGGCATGCATATGATGTGAATATCTATGAGAATTCTACAGTCAGGAGAAAACTGGACTCACCATAGTAATGAAAGATCACGCTTGTCATCCATCCCCTTACTTTTACCTAGTTCTCAATGCTGACAGTATAGCTGGCAAGATGGTAGGCCTGAGCTAAGTGGAAGTATGTGGTCATGAACAGAGATTCCCCTTGGCTCATCCTTATGAAATAAGTTGTTTCTGTACCCATGGCCTTTGTTGAATGATGCATATTTTTTGGCCATCCTAATGGTTAGGATATTTGTTATTTATGCAGTTAGCTAGGAATTCTGTATACAGTGTTGAAAGTTTCAAAATTCTTAGCTATTTGTTAGCATTGTGGTTCAAAAGGACCTCTTACTTGGCATTGTAAAAAGGGCAAGGGAGGCAGATCATTGCTAACTCAACTTGAATCCTGTAGCAGTGTATATGTAAGTGGCATTTATTTTAATTCAGTCAGTTTTTATTAAGGGTCTACTTTGTGCAAACCACTGTTGAGTGTTGAGAGGGGTACAAAGGTATGTGAGGCATAGTCTTAACCAGCACATTTTTTTTTTAGCTGGTATTCACCAGTGAGTATATACCAGCAAACATTTGATTTGTACCAGCAAAGTTGGTGAGTCACATATTTGCTAATGTGGTCCTCTGTACCAAGAAATGTGTTAGGAGGACGCATGCCACTGATGGCCTCTCCTGACTACATGTGGCATATGACTCTAGGTTTGAAAATTCCAATTCAACAGGACAAGGTCCCTCCCTTGACCTTGTTAAAAAATTTCTCTTTTGTACTTCTCCATGACCACCAAGCCCATTGAGCAGTAAACAGGCATTAATTGGTAGTCATATGTAATATCTTCATTGATATGACAGTGAATTGTGTATTTGGTATTTGAGTTTCAGGTTGGAATTGTGCTTTTCTCCCAGTATTGCATACTTAATTATGAGCCTTAAAATAATGTTTTTCTCATCTTCTCCTAAGATAATTTAAAATAAATTATTTTTAAATGGTCAAAGCTGCTAATTTTTGTTAATTTTTTTGTTTATTCTTCCTTTAGAGTATTGGCAAATATGTTTTAGGGAAAAGAAGTGTTTAACTATAAGTGTCCACATTTTGTGGAAATTGGGAGGATGGATACTTGAAGGAGGTGAAGAAACTGAATTAGATTTGTTTTTTATCTGTAGTAGAAGATTTTTCCTATCTGGTAGAAAAAGCCTTCAAAATATAATTTGCTGTTTGATTTTGATAGGATTTTGTGAGGTATCTGTGGGGGTACAAAAATTAAGATACTGGCTAGCAATTAAATGTATTATTTCTTTAATTTGACACAGTTAAATGAGACTTACTTGCATGGCTGATTTCTTTTGGAAGTGCTTATGTATCATATTAATTGTTTTAAAGGCTTCTATTCATCTCCAAAAGCCAGTATGCATTGTTACCTAGTCTGAAAAATGGTTTGAAGTCTTGTTACTTGATTTGAGACAGTATTTTAACTTTAATAAGGAAACCTATTTTCCTTTTCCTCCCTTCCCTTTCGATAAGCAGAAAAGTTGTATCACGTTAAAGGAGCTTAAAAGATGTAGAAGCACAAAATATAATTTCCTTATATTACAGAAGTAATGAAATTATTTCAACAACCCATTCATGCCTGATTTGGGGCAAGAGGAAGAAGTTGGCAAAATCTCATTTTGGCATACCCTGCCATTATCTTTTTGTTTTTCTATTTTTGGAGAAATTGTTACAAAATATTTTTTTAGCAAGATTTTAAGGTATTAATGACAACGGCTCTGTTTGTTTATTCCAGTCACTGTTGAACACTATGCCATGAATCTCAACATGACCTGCATTTCAGTACCACTGACACATCTGTCCCTTTCCCCATGGTATATCTTCTCCCTTAATTTTCTTTCCTCTCTCTGCTACCCTACCCTTTCCATCATTTCCCCCCTACCTCTCTTGCTGTCCTTATGTATTTTCTCATTCTTTAATATTTTTTCTCTCCTTTATCCATTTATTGCTTCTGAAATTGGAACAATGTGAGAAGGCTGGACTAGACTATTGGACCTTTCTGGTCTTTCTAGCTCTAAATCAGATTTCTAATAGGGATGGATGGTAATTTGTTAAATAAACTACAGGGAGAAGAAAATCAAACCTGTCCTGAAAATTCCCAAATTAAATGTGTTTTCAGCAGATTTCTCTTTAGAAATTAAAGAGAAAAGTAAAGCTTCTAATCTAAACTTTGTAATTACCAGATTTAACCTGATGTTTCTATCTTGTCAAAATATTTCTTCTTCTTTCATCTAGAAGTTAACTCTAAATGTAAGAGAACATTAAGCTGGAGAGATAAAGCCTTCGGGGAGTTGTGGCTTTGATAGAGGCATTTCCATATATGTGTCCAATTTTAGGACATAATGGGTCATCACCATGTCTGTGGCCTTACTATGTGTATGACTGTGCCATGAACGTTTTTTTTATTTTAAAAATTGTACATTTCTTGAATGAATGACTGTAACTTGTGGTAACAAAATGATATGGAGACACACACCCACCCACTCTGTCTCTGTCTCTGTCTCTGTCTCTGTTTCTGTCTCTCTCTCTCTCTCTCTCTCTCTCTCTGATTAATATTGTTCCCAAAATATCTACATATTTACACGCATGCACATGCACCCCCTTTGATTCAGATTGTTGCAGAATGTCAGCATGTTACCAATGAGGGATAGGGATGAAGAAATGGAACAGTGGCAAAAGGAAGCTTTAGAGAAAGGAAGATCCACCATAAAGAGGAAGAGAGTTGGGATATGGGAGGTGATAGAAGGAAGAAACACCTTCCCTTTCACTGGGTATCAAGGAGGGTTGAAGACACACATGATCTCCCATCAGAGTTAATTTTCTCTTAGAGCCTTCCTGTTTCTTCCAAGCTAGTAACTACACCATAGGATAAATAAGTGCTAATTGGAAAAAAGCTAAAGAAGAGGAGGACCCCATCAACTTCCTTCCTTCTTCCCTTCCTTTCCTTCCTGGGGCCCACTATTCTTGTGTTGCCCACAAGATTAATTAATCCAGGGAATTTCAAGTTAAGTTGAAATTAGCAGGATGGAATGAAAAACTAGTAGAAGAATTAGGAAGTAAACACCTTTCAGGTGTTTGGTGTTGGATATTAGGTAAGCCCATTTGTTTTGAGTTTTCAGACAGACCTGCAGTCTGAAAATTACTTTAATGTATTTCTGATAATAAATTTTGGGTCTTCCTATTTATTTAGCTTAGCAAATCTGTGCCTTACTGCTGCTAGGGCATTGTGTGTTCATGGAGGGACAAAAGTTTCTAGTGGGATGGGGAAAATAGGTACTTCAAGGAAAAAAATAAATTATTTCAGTGTTTTTAATGTTAATTCTGGGAGAAAATTTATTAAGTGAATGAGTGACAAAATATTTTTGCAGACTCTACAAGTATAGTACACTTTTATATGAAGCTGGTATCTCAATGTTTATAGGTCTGAAATGGTACTTCATCTGTTGATTTTTAATTTAGCTTTATTATAGCATTGTAAGCCTATGGAAGGCGGGATACATTTTAAAATTTGATGTTTTAAACAGCCTAATTTTAAAATTAATTACTTTAGCATGGGATTAAAACTATTGCCCTACATCCCCTAGAATAAATTGTTACTATAAATTAACTATTCCTTTTCAGTGCTGTGATAAATTAGCTACATATGTATGTATCATATCAAACTTATATTAATGTTAAAAGTTGCTTGTGTCCATGAGTTTATCCACAGTTTTGATTATTTGTAAATAATTTCACCAGGAGTATGGGAAGAATTGAATTTTGTGCTTTCAAAAAAAAGTGTGTTTTGGTTTTAGGAGGTGATAGTGTGTGAAGGTTTTTCTTTTAGAAAAAAGAAAAAAAAAGCTCTGGTCAAACCTGGCAGGTATATGCATTTCTAATTTGCTGCTGATGAAGATTTATAAATATTAAAACAGTTGACAGGAAAGCTTTTTAGAAGTTGGGTGGTGAATTAATCATGTGTGGGAAAATGATATTTATAAGTGGTTTTCCATTTGGGATGAAAATCAGAAATGCAAGCCAAGTTGGCTTCATGTCTTGTTAGAAGAAAAAGGTGATGAATTACATTAAAACAGCTCATTCTATACTGTGTGCTTAGAAAGGGTTCCTCAAAGTATTTGTACCATAAACGTCATCTGTGTAACTTGGCAAAGCAGAAATGGGTGTTCATTTAGTAGTGTTTTCCGTTAAAGTTCTGTGTGTGGTTTGTATGTTTTGCATACGGTAAATTTTCCATCAGAAGAGAAATGCTGAACATATGTCTTGATATTAAGGGAGCTGGTAGAGAGGGCAGGAATGAAGTCGACCTGGTTGTAGCTTTATCAGTCATTAGGAGGATCAAGTAAATCACACAAGAAAAGTTTACTACTCCTTTATACCAGCATCAAGTAGTCTTCCCATCCAGTCCTGAATGGAGGACAGAAAGGAGGAGGCAGCTTATTTTGTCTAGTCGTTATCTACCATTGACAACAAGGAAGAGTAGAAGCCTTCAGTCTTCAAGTCTCTTGAGAGCCTCTCTCCTAGTCTGCCACTATAGAAAATTATATTTCTTGTATCCGGGTATCCTTCCTTAGCTACCAGCCACACACTCAGAAGACTTAGTCCATACACAAACATCTATCAACATTTTATCTTTTTAACCTTCCTCTCTAGTTTTCCTGTTTCCTTTGCAGATATGTTCTTTCCTCAACTGTTTTCAGAAGAGTATTTATATGGAAGGGGCTACAAAAAGGGTCTCAACCCTTGTAGACCAACTTATTCATCTTGCCCAGTGGAAAAGATAAACAAATGAAGATATGAGAATGTGGTAATACAGGTCATGATATGCTAATTTCAGAAACTCTGGACATTCAGTTGCCTCTATTGGTGACAAGTCCATCATGAGATTTCAGTGCTAGAATTAGCCATTAGTGTTTCTTATACTTGACTTTTACTTGCTTTGTAGAGATACTTGACCACCTAAAAAATTTACATATCATGTTCCACAGTTTCTCTAAGTCCTGTATGTTGATGACTTTGTGTCTTCTACTTAAAATTATTCTCGGGGTTTTTTCCTAAGAAAATTGCCCTTCTCCCACTCTACTCTTAAGTATTGCTCAGTAATCAGTGAGTGCTAGTAAACTTGAGAGTGTCTCATTTGAAATGATCTGTTGTCTGGCCCCAGCAATTTGTACATGACCTGCCTCTCTGGCTGATACTTTGCCAAACTAAATCTTAATTCTTAAAATAAACTACAGTGGTGTCTGAAGACTAAAATGCGGCAAGCTGATTTTGTGAAGCAAATTGGGAATGATGGGATGGTGGGAAAGGGGAAAAAGTGCAAAGAGAAATGTGAGGTGTTTGAGTTAAGGAATGGTAAGTTAGGAGAAAAAAAGAATGGTAAGGGGGTGGAGAAAATCCAGACTGGAAAAATGGTGGTGGGGAATTAGTGAAAATGTCATTTAATTACTGGAGGAAGATATTTAAAAATCTGAACTAAATAATTTCATTTCCCATCAGATGCTGCGCTTTGTTTCAACTTGGTGCTGTCTGGTGGCTCCCCTGCCCCCTTTCAGCTTCTTTTGTGTTATCTTCTCCCATTAGATTATCTTTATCTTATTTACATCCCCAGTGCTTAGCACAGTGCCTGGCACATAGTAGAAGCTAAAATGTTTATTGACTGAGGATGAGGGAGAAATGAGGGAGAAGAGGTTAAAGGGAGGAGGAAGTAGATAGGAAGTAACAAATGAAAAATGATTGGAAGAGATAATCGAAAGGGAACCTAGGCTGAAGGGCCTGGGAACAATCAAGTGTTCAAGACACCCAAGGAAGCAGAGTAAAGAAAAATCAAGTAGGATACTCTAAGTTCAGGATCAATACTTTTGTGAGCTCCTTAGAGTGGGGGAGTGTCAAGTTGCCTAAGGATGATGCAAACCAGCCCAGGTAGGAAATGGAGCAGGTAATGCCCCATGCCGATCACTAGGAGAATGGGGCTGTAGCACTTCCAGCCAGGATAAGGCTGGAGAACCTGTCTAATAATAATGCTAATAATAATAATAACAATAATGAAGGGGAGAAAATTTGACCTACAAAGATCAAATGTAATAAAATTTGAGAGTTAAAGCTTCAAAAGAATTGATCTTTAAACTTGTTTTGTAAATGGAAAATGCATAGTGAGGGTCATGATTGATGGGAAATTATGTAAACGAGGAAAGGGAAAGAAATGATGGAAGAAGAGTGAAAGTAAGTGGTAGAAAGTGAAGGGAAGGGAAAGATGAGTGAAATGATATTGATGCTTATGGAGGAGATCTGAAGTGAAGAGAAAGTAAAATTGAGAGTGAGAAGGGAGAGAATGAAGATGAAAGATGGTGAGTGAAGGGAGAGAAGCTATTGACAAAGATTGGGGTGAAGAAAAAGGGATGGAGTAATGAGGGATTGAAAAGGAAAAGATAAAAGAAATGGAACAAATTGAATAAACCAGAAAAGTTTCTATATGAGTGGTCCTAAGGGGTCTGAGGTTGGAAGCAGGAGGTAACCCTTAGGTAATACTATCAAGCTGGAACAAGGTATGGGATGTGATGCATACTTTGCAAGAGTTGTTGCTAATGATTGACTGACTACTGGAACCTGGCTGTAAACCTTACTTGCCAAAAATGAAGGAATGGTTAGAGGAAAAGAATTGAAGGATAAGTGAGGTGATGGAGCTCGAGGAATCTAGGATACTAGACATTGAATGGATAGGTGGTGCCTTCAACAGAAAGAGGGGTTTGTCTTTGGAAGAGGGAAAGGTATAAGGGGGAAATCGGAGTTCAGTTTTAGACATATTGAATTTAATATGTCTTCAGGACATCTAATTTGAGAAGTCCAATAAGTGTTAGTGGTCAGGATATGAACTTAGTGACTTTGGAGTGATAAGTTTCTGTTCAGACATCAGTTCAAAATGCCATATTTCAAAGGATTGAGGAGTAATTGAAAGGAAAGGAAATGGAGATAGCAGCCAGCTATGGAGAACTTTCTTGAAGGTATTCATGTCTGTTTATTCTGGTCTGGGGTGTCTGAAGTGAAGAGCTTTAAAATGTATGCCTTAAATCCATGTCTCCATCTATTTTCTCTGATGATGAGTGAATATGTCTAAGAGATGTGAGAGTATCATATTTAGAGAAGTAACTCAGGCACATTTTACAAAGGTATCTAGTTCTCCCCCATTTATGTTACATATGGGGACTCTAGTCCTTTAATCTGACCAGGACAGAGTCACAGAATTTTGTAATGGGTATTGGCATGACTTCCACACTCTTGATGTTTATTAATACTTTAGTTACAGCTGGAAGTAGCCTCAGATCATACACAGCAAAGTTCTACCATGTCTTTTTTTCAACTTCAATTAAGAGTCTTGCCTCCTGTTCTTTCTCACTTAATTTGATTGTAATAATTTTATAGATTAAAAGTTTGAGCACCATAAATAATCGCTTCAAAATTGTAGATAAGAGCATGCTTGATCTGGGCAATGTTCCTATTTTGGTTATTTATTTCAACATCCTGTTATTAGACTCTTAAATGACTGCATGCTTCAGTAAAATACCTGAAGGCTCTGCAGAGAACTGGGTAATTTGGAATTAGGCCAGAACTAGCTTGAAGGTCCTCACATAAAGTCTTTTACAGTTATCCTGGGAAAGGGTGACTGGAAAGTGAAGAGCATTTTGCATCTCTAATTCTAGCCAGACACTCATTCTCATGCTACACCAGTGGAGGGAGGTACTAGAAAATTTAGAGGAATCTTGTAGATCAGCCCTTGGCAGAGCTTCTGGGCCTTATGTTGGCCTTTCCAACATGTGGAAACAGGTGGAGGGGACAAAGGCAAATTCTGACTCACAGCGGAGGAAACTCACATAGTACTTTGCTTGCATCTCTCTTATGCATTTACTATGCGTTATTTTGTAATGTAGTTCTAACCGTTTATTTGGGGATTTGTGGAAAATCCTCCTCCTCCTTTCTTTTTACTCTATTATATCCCCAAGACTTTATTCAGGGCCAAGATTCAGTATATTCCTTGTTGGCTCTATTCCCCTCCCATGGGAAATGCCTTTCTCCTAGATCCAGATGTTTAACAAGTCACTAAGACATTTTTCTTAGTAAATTGTATAGTTTAATTGAATTGGGAGATGTGAGGTAGCATCAAGTGGTATAGACACAGGTAGCAAAAAATGCATCAAACACAATCATTTTTAAAAGCACCTCCTATCATGCTTTGTATCCCAGGATTGGGGAAATATAGGTGCCAGTAGCATATCACAGGTAGCGTGGGAACTAGGCCGTATTGGAGAAGGATTTGTGGTTACTGCTCAGCACAGCAACTGAACAAGAAGAACATCAGGACCTTTGCTCTCTGGCATTTCTTCTGGTTAAAGCTTTTGTTCTTGGTCATCTAACACTCACCATCCTGTCCTCTCCCCTCACCTCACCCCCAGCATCTCTTCATGGCTTCCAGTTTGGAAGAAGAGTTTAAAGCCAGTCTAAGACACTGTAACCCTGGGCAAATTATTTAACCTCTGCCTCAGTTTCCTCATCTATAAAAATGGATAATAATAATTTCTACCTGCTGCGGTTGTTGTATAGATCAAATGAGATATTTGTAAAGCACCTTATAAATCTTAATTTGCTATATAAATGTTAATTATTATTATATGTCTTTCCCTTTCCCTTGGATGATTTGTGAGTCTGATTCTTCAGAGAATGTGTTCCACGATTTACAGCCATGTAGAATCACTAGGAGTGTATTGTGTTAAAGAGATAGGCTTTAATGTCAGCAGGTGGTTTGACCTTATTAAAAGTAACTGTTAAGTTTCCCAATTTCAGTCTATCTTGTAGCTTACTCTTATATTCTTCTGGGCCCAACTTCTTGTTTGTAGCAGGGATATATGTGTGTGTGTGTGTGTGTGTGTGTGTGTGTGTGTGTGTGTGTGTGTGAAAGGCAAACACAAGCACAAATGATCATCCAGTCTTTTTATGAAAGGAATCCACTATCTCCCAAGAAAGCTCATTCCACTTTGGAGAGTTCTGAATGTTAGGAAGATTTTCCTTCCTTTAAGCCTAAATTTGTGTGCTTTCGACCGCTTACGTTTTTCCTATTTATGTCCCTGTGACCAAGCAAGACAAATTTAATCCCTGTGACATGTAGCAGCTCTTCTAATACTTAAAGGTAACAAAGGTGTCCTCTCCCCAGTATCCAAGCCTCCTTTTCCCCATAAACTAAAAACCCTCAATTTCTTCAGCTGATCTTCATATGTATGATCTCAGCGTTCTTCACCATCCTCGGTGACCTGTTTTGGATACTCTCCAGTTGAACAAATCCTTCCTAAAAGGCACTGACCAGAATGGAATACAGTACTCCAGATGTGTCCTTTCCAAGCAGAGTACAAAGGAAATACAACCTCCTAATTGCTGGAAGCTACATATCCTTTAATGCGGTCCAAGGTCACATTAGTATTTGTGGCTATCTTATTACATTGTTAATGCCTATAGAGCTTGAAGTTGATTAAAACCCCCGGCCCCCTTTTTTTTTCCAAGTGAACTATTGCCTCATCATACCTTCTCTGCCTTCAGAAGCAGAATCTGATTAAAAGCTCAAAATGTCACACTTTACATTTGTCCATATTATTTTCATCTCACCTATTCTTAGATTTCAATCAGTGTCCTAACCTGTCTAGATCTTTAAATCCCTTTCATAGGTTCCCAAAGTGGAATGATCCAGGTGGGTGGTGGTAGCCTCGTGGGCAATTGAGGGGCATTGAATAAAAATAAGGGGGTGGTAGAGGCATAAGGAAAGGAAAGAAGCAAAAAAAATTTGAAAAACTGTTCATGCATTTTTAATCTGTTGTATAACAGAGTTAAAGTCATAGTGATTACATTATTTTCAAAATAAACAAACGAAATGCAAATTATAATCAATCAGTGGTCAAATCCACCTACAGGTCTTAAAAAGCAAGTGTCAGCAGGAAAGCGTGTCATATTGTTGGGCAGTCCAGCATGCATCAGCAGGGATATGTGTGTAATGACTTATTTACAATACAATACTATATTGTTATGTAATGCAATATTGTGTCATCAAAATTTCAATGGAGGAAAGAAACTTACAAATTTACAATAAATTATTGAATTTAAGATGTGTTATTTTAAAAAAATATGTTTTATATATTTCTGAAATGATGCAAATTAAAAAAAAAAGTTAAAGTAGATTTCCAGGGGGTACTGAGAATTTTTTTTAAAGAGAGGAGTAGGCCAAATAAGTTTGGGAACCTCTGCCATAGATTATGAGCTCCATGAAGGCAGGAACTATCTTTCTTTTTCATATCCTCAGTGGTTAGGATAGTTTTGACACATAATTGAATTTTTGGATCTGAACTGTGTCATATGACATCTTAGCTATCCCTCTTCAGCTTTGTGTTATTTACATATTTGATAAGTGTACCATTTAGAGATGTGGGAACTGATCACTTCTAGATGGCTACACAATTCTGGCCAGTCCTTACAGCAACAGGACTTATGTTCCCTCTAGGTATCACGGTGACTCCAGACCCTATTTGGCTTCCTGGATGTCTGCTACCAAGTGCTTTTGGGGAAGAGGGAAGTCAAGTGGACTGTGAATGGTTCAAGTCTTCCTCTACTTCCTGTTCTTTGTTATTAGTGGTCAGGAATGGAGAACATTTCTATTTTTTTTTTTATTCTCTTAGAATTATCATTTATTCCCTCAGCAGGAAAATAATATTTTTCTCCAGGGCAAATTTACATTTTCTGAGGTAGAATTGATCATTGTATGGCTCACTTTTTAATGTTCTATCCCATTAATGCTTGGCCACATGGGCTAGCATATACACACATATGTGTGTATATGTGTATGTGCATAGTAACATATGTATGTATAGCTTCCATCTGCTCCCTCTTCCCTCCATTGCCTTCTCTCTCTATGCAAATGGAAAGGGATGGAGCACAGATTTGGTTAAGGACCTCATCATAGTAAAAAATTTGCACAGTCTGAGTTAGGCCCTTATGTAGTCTGGAATAAGAGTCAAACTAAAGAAAAAAGGAGTCTGGAGTAAATGGCAGGCACTCTTTTTGTGTAGGTGCATGGTGGACATTCAATAAATACTTGCAGAGTTTTGAGGCAGTTTGAATGCAAGTGAGCATAAAGGGGAAAAGAGAGGGAGTCTGAAAAGTATAAGATTTCC
The DNA here is from genome assembly GCF_003287225.1 of Phascolarctos cinereus. NCBI lineage: Eukaryota > Metazoa > Chordata > Mammalia > Diprotodontia > Phascolarctidae > Phascolarctos > Phascolarctos cinereus. The sequence continues at coordinate 476,013,891 of NW_027555847.1, forward strand.
ATTTCAATGTATATTTCTAGGTGTATCAAGATTGATGGGGTAAGTGGTAGGAGGTTGAGAAGGCAATCTGAAGTATAAATTTCATTACCTATAAATTTAGTTCATTGTCCCTGGGAAAGAGTGAATTCAGTCAAAGGGTGAAATGAAAGGTTATTAGGCCAAATTTTCAGATGAATTACCAGTGCTCAGATCACTCTTTGAAAGTACTCTCTCCTGACTCCCAAGCAGTGTGGGCCCCAGCTATAAATATACCATATGAGGTTCTAATTACCCTCCTGGATGTTACAGAAGCAGGGTCACACAAAGCAATAACAGAAAAGGTGGTAGATTGTACAAGTGTTTGTCTCACCATAGGGAGCTTCTGTAAGTTTCTCAAAGCCTTATATGACATCCACATCCCTGTTCTTGCATAAAGTATGCTATTACTCACAAAAGGGTTATGCTGGTATGAGTGGGATACACCAGCCATAAAGATGGTACAAAGCTGACTTAAATACCTATTTTTCCCCAATTAGATGAGAAATGGAACCACTGATGCAAATGTAGACTGTGAGGCATTGTGGGTAAAATTGCCAGCTCTGGAATAAACAGAAACCAGAATCAGCACCAGGAGGTTTAGGAACCAACAAAGATTCATTGAGTTCACTAGCAAGGAAGCCCCACCCACAGGGGCAGAGCCTCCCCAAAGGGACAAAAGGATAAGACTTATGTAGGTTTTAATTAGGTGAGAGGTAAATTGGGTACTAGGCACCTCTTAATTAAATGGAGCTCTTGGGGATAAAATTGGGGTCAGAAAAGGAAAGGCTTTTATTTGGGTTAGCTTTTTCTTGTAACCCCGCTCCCCCAGTAGATGACTGTTCAGGATACTTGCTGTTTCAGCATCAAAGGTCTTGGGGTGGAGTTGGGGAGTGCAATACACACAGGGTCACGGACAAAATAGAGAAACCACAGACAAAATGGGGTTGCTGCAGTTTTCTCGGCCACCTATACCATCCTTATCCTGACTCTCATATGGAACTTGGCTACATCTTACCCTCGGCTTTTTAGGGGTTATCATGGAGGGGTCAGGAGTGATTCCCTTATGAAATTACCTCCAGCTCTGACTGGTGAGATTTGCCCACAGATGATCAGTTGACCGTAATTTAGGCAGCCAGCCTTAAGTAGCTTTTAGAAAGGAGTATTTACTAAGGTGGGAATTTAAGAACATTTGCTATCCTGTTTGGCTTGCCTACCAAATATGTGTGATGCACACTCCCACAAATACATACTTAGTCTAAGGTAGAATAGGCTCAAGCTTAGAACATCAGGCAAACGGATAACTCACAGCTCTAAAGCTGCTAGAAGGTATTTCTTCCTGTTGATGGGGTGCTCAAGAAGTTCTCCTAAAGCAAGGTGAATATTCATCCAGTTTGTCCTTAACTCCCCATACAAACACTGCTACTAGCTCTTCCAGGGATGGCGTTTGGGACACGGATGGGAAGATGGTAAATCCAACATCATCCAGACAACTTCAAAGCTGGTTAAGGCAGTTGCAAAAGGGAAGGAAACTTGCCCAGGCCCAAGCAAAATCTTCCTTTTCTTAGGTGGTTGCTTTTCAAGGATGTGATATACTTGCTCTAAATTCTGGGGCATAACAAAATCACCCAGCCAGTTGGAACAGACTTCACTTCATCAAATGGGTTCAGTGACTTTTCCTACTTAATAATGACTGAAGTTGATCGATTTGGCATCTTATCACTCACTAAGTGGCACTGGGGTTGAATACATCAGTCATCCCACCTTCAGACTACTTACTCTGCATAACCACTGCTAAGTTTTTTTTCAACATTATGCAGGTTGCTATCAATGGGAATACTAATTTGAAAGGCAAAGTTGTAGTTAATTGATGTTTAGAAAACATGTGATTACAGGCACTGAGAATGAAATAGAAGGGACATAAATCAGTGCCCAGTGGTTAAAAAAATGGAGTTGGTTAATAAGTACAAGAGAATTAATAGAATTATAGGTCACTCACTGTACTAAGTAACTTCCAGTTGTGGGGCAGTCCCAGATAGGTTTCCAATCACCTTTTTCTCAGACCCAAAGCAGCTACCTGTGAAACATTTTTTCCAGCCTACTTGATTTCTCCATCCATTGGTTTCTTCATTTCTCTCAAGTGGACAGACAGAGGGGAAACAAGAAAGGATGGGATTATTCATCATTCATCATATAGTGACTATAGTTCTGAGGTCACTGCCCTGAGTAATTTCAGGGCAACAGGTAGTGCTGTGTTAGTAAATATTTAACAACCAGATCTCTGAGGGGGAAAAATACACACACACACACACACACACACACACAAAACCACACAACACATGCTTAAGTTTAATCTGCATTATTAGCATTTTCTCTATCACTTAATTCTAGACAATCAACAAAACAATAAATCAAGCCCTGATTTGTATCATTTCTTGATTTTTGAGGTACAAATGTTCCCACTGAAAATTTAACAGTTATTTTCAGGAGTTAGTCTGAGCTGGCTCAAGCACACCCCTTGGCACAGGCCTAGTCTCAGCTCTTTTTCAGTTGCTTTTTCCTGAAAAAGCCACCTGAGCAGGCCTGTTTTAGCCTGCCTGTGACCTCTCTGTGCTTTCCTTCTTTCCTTTTCAGGACTTGGCAATGTCAGCATTTACTGATTCATGGTGGCAGGGGAGGAGGGTATTGGTCAGAATTACTGTAGCAGTGGGAATCTCTTCCCCAGGGCCACTGGCAGAACATTTTAAGTGACTATTGGGTGGAGAGGCAGGTGAGTGAACACTCTAAAGTAATAGGCATGTCGGGTATTCATAAAATTTCAACCTTGCCCAAGACTGCTTTGCCTTTTTATCTTGAGGATTTAGTCTAATTATTCCACATCAAGAATATAATTTCTTTATGTAAAAGTTGGAGTATTGAAGGTTTTAAGGGGATCTATAGGCTGCTATTTTGCTGATCACCAAACTGGAATCACCACAAATTCAACATTTATAAAGAGCTTACTATACATTAGGCACTGCATGGTTTACTGAAGATACAAAGATGAGTAACACTTAGTTCTTCCCTTCATCAAGCTTCTAGGTGAAAGTATTTAGTTTAAAAAAAAAGTTGATGTTTGTATTTGTCAGTGATTACTAAATTGATGAGTTAATGAAACCAAAAGAGTCATCTTTCAGTGATCTTCTATGTTTCCATGAATATCATTGTTGCCATGGTCCTTATTAGAATCATTTTTGCGTGACCAGGAACATTTAAACTGTAAGAAAAATTTTTGGTTATTTTAAGACTCAGCTAATACTTTAAAAATCCGTGAGATTTTGATATCTTATTTCTGACCACAAGAGGGCAATCTAGTTTTCAGAAAAGCCAGAAAAGTTCTATGACAGCCTCAAAATTCATTTTGTCAACCCGATGTGAGCACTATCTGGGAGCTTAGGAAAAGCTCAAAAGTTCATTTATGTTGCTGGTTTACTGTCTTAAGTCTGGTAAAGAGCTCTGAGGTGCCTAGGATAAGATTGGGATATATGAGATTTCAAAGAATCCTGGGAAAAGCAGTATGAGGAAGAGCTGGGGTGGCAGCAGAAGTTGGCTAACTAAAAGGTAGGGAAAACCAGGGAAGTCTTAGGGAATAGTATGGAAGATCAGTGTAGAGTACTGATCAATACCTAGAGGGTCTAAATTTTTCTGAATCATCAGAAGGTGATGAAGGTGGTGAGGAAGATCACCACGTAGAGGCCAAAAGGAAGAAAAAAAACAGAAAAGAGTACTTAAATAGGGAACAGAGTATAGAAAAATAAGAAATCAAGTTGTAGGGAGATAGGACAGATGCAGAAAAGATAGTCAATACACCAAAGAGACTTCAGTTTTACTTGCTGTTGCAGTGAGCAGACCTTGCTTTAATGAGCCAGCTGACCCACTTCAATTCAATAAACATTTATTAGTCACAGACAAGGTTCTATATTAAGCCCACCACCCCACTCTTTCTCTAGGAATAATGGGTAGGTACAGGAAGCACTAAGGGGAGCTTAACTTGGACAACCCTTGAAAATATAGAGGATATTAGAGGGTGTGCTCGGAAAGTCCCCCAAAGAACTAAACTCTCTATAAAAAGAATCAATTTCCTTTTTAAAATTTAATTTAATTTTTTTAAGTAATCAGTTTCCTGTAATGTGCAATAAATAAATAAATAAATAATTTACAACAAATAAACAAACATGTAAACAAACAAATGAATCAATCAATCATTATATCCTTTGATTTTACATTATGGTCATTTCTGGATATGCCTTCTCCCACTCTCCCCTATCCCAATGAGCTTTCTTTATTATAAGGAAAAACAGTTGAGTTCAACTACTCTATGCAATGGGCAGCAAGATGGCACCATGAATAGAGTGCTGGGCCTGAAGTCAGGAAGACTCACCTTCCTGTGAGCTGTGTGACCCTGGACAAGTCTGTTTGCCTCAGGTTCCTCATCTGTAAAGTGAGCTGAAGAAAGAAAAGGTAGACCACTCCAATATCTTTGCCAAGAAAACCCCAAATGGGTTCACAAAGAATTAGACATGACTGAAAAAAACCTGAACAATTTGTACAATAGCCTGACTATATATACAATATTCTGTACTTGTAGTCCTCCACAACTTTATGAAAGGAGGGAGGGCCAATTTATCATATATTCTCCACTATCAAAATTTGACATTGTTGTTAGACTCAGAGTATAGATATTGACAGAGAGTTCCACTCATATTCTTTTTGTTTAGATGGAACAAAGAGTTTCTGGGGAAGAACAGGGTTTGCTGAGAGAAAGAACTTCAGGACAAATATCTTTTCAGGAGGCAATGAATGAAATTATAAGTTGGCCATCATAGGTAGAGCCAATGCCTGAAGGATGAGTAGTCAAAAGTACCTAATGCAAGGTGAGAAGAGCTATAGAGAGGCAATAGCAATGGTGGTGCAAGTCCCTTATGACTAAAGCAGGATCAGGATCTGCAAGAGCATGTTGAAAAGAGCCAGTTCAGCAGCAGTGGAGAGGGAAGCAGGCATTGGTCAGCAACGCCTGGGAGTCAATCAAGATAAAGACATCTCACTCAAATTGGTCCTGATACCTGCAACCTCATCAGTCCATTGAGGATAACAATATTGAATAGGGGAGAGGTTGTATTGATAAAATAAAGGACATAGAGAAGAGTCAGGCCTGAGTGAGCAAAGGGTCAAGATACTTCTCCTTTTCTCTCCATACTATGGTAGGTTTCTGCCTCCACAGACACGCGTACAGTCCTGAAGTCATATAAAGTTATCCCTTCTACATCACAACTTTTCCCATCACAGTTTCAATATATTGTGGGTTGGCATAAGAAATTAAATGGGAATTTTTTTGGAGTTTTGCAGAAGCCACAGATGATACGCAAAGGCTAGTAGACAACCCAGAAAAATATTTAACCAAAATTTTACAATACAGTGCTGTAAACACCCCATGAAAGAAAAAGAAAAAAAAAGTCAGACTTTTTCTCTGGTACAAAGGGAGGGCCAAAAATTTTACATGGATTTTCCAAACTGCAGGGCCACCGAATCCCTAGCCCTCACAATGTGGAAGGGATCACTGTAGTACTACAGTGATAGGGCCCTCTCTGTAAAGGAGAAGAGCTGGTAGTTACTAGAGAGTTGAGCAACCTGCACCTTTGGTGGGCCTCCACCTCCCTAGTAACTAAACAATTACAGGTAATATCCTAGGGCCCAGGGGTAAGGAACCTGCTTAAGGCCACATATGGACCTCTAGGCGCTCAAGTGCAGCTCTTTGAATCCAGTTTGGATTCAGTCAAAGGGCCACACTTGAGGACCTAGAGGGCCACAGATGGCCTTGAGGCTGCAGGTTCCCCACCCCTGTTAGGCAAATCCCCCTCAAAGGATTCAGGGCTTCTTGGGAGTCAAGTAAGCCTCCACTCTAGTAAGCCCCACTTTCCCTTGGAACCTACACAGACCAGATAACTCACAGTACCAGAGAAGGTCTGCATAGCTACTCCATAGCACAATTCTGTGCTGCTTTGATCTTTTTTCTTCTTTACATCTCCATTGAACAAGGGCTTCTCTCCTCCTCTCCTTCTGTATCTCTGATTATTTGGTCTGCATCATTGTCTACTGATCCCCTTCTTCCACATCTCTGACTTTGCATTGTTTTTTATCTCAGTATCTTGAGCCTACCACTCCTCTGCTAAAGGACCACATGGTTTCGTGGAGGGTTTCTGTGCCTGAGCATATATTTCTTGGGGGTCTTTATATATAACCCCCAACCCCACAGATTTAGCTCTAGAAGAAACCTTAGGAGACATCTAGTCCAACATCCTTATTTAACAAAAATTACCTTCTACAGGAAGCCTTTCTTAGGCTAGCTGCTAGTGCTGTCCCGTCTAAAGCACTTTGTGTCTATTTTAAAATGTTTTTATATTGTTATATTGAATAGCATGCAACTTATTTGGGATAGAGTAAAATATTTAAATTTACTGACATACAAAAAAAGCCCTCAAAAATTATTGCACCTTAATTTTAAAATCTGTTTTATTACTTTATCTTACTTTTTATATCACCCAGATTTTCCCCAGTATCTAGCCCTTCCATCTTCCCAGAGAACCATCCCTTATAAAGAAAAAGAAAAGATTTTTTTAAAGGAAAAGAAAGAATCAAACATTCAGCAACCACTATTAGTATTTAGGGAAAATAATGACATTATATGCAGTGGAGTTTTTGGGACCACATGGTCCCAAACCCAAACCCATGGACCACAAACTTTGGAAAAGAGTGGGAGAAATGTCTTCTCATATCATTTGGGGGACAAAGCATGTTTGTTTTCTTCTAAATTTTGCAACATGCAGTTTTGATTATGTTGTGGTTTTCTTTCCATTCGCATTGTAGTAGTTCTTGTGTATATTGTTTTCTTGGCTTTGATTACTTTTACTCTGTATTAGATCATGTAAATCTTTTTTTTTTTACAGGCAATTGGGGTTAAGTGACTTGTCCAGGGTCACACAGATAGTAAGTGTCAAGTGTTCGGTCTGAGGTCGTATTTGAACTCAGGTCCTCCTGACTTCAGGGTTGGTGCTCTATCCACTCCACCACCTAGCTGCCCCTAGATCATGCAAATCTTTCCATGCTTCTCTGTATTCATCATATTCATTTTTTTTCTTTTACAGTATAGTAATATTCCATTATATTATGTGACTTTTTTTAGCTCTTACCCAATCTTTTTTTAAACAGTTTTTTTTTGGTACAACATAAAGTACTACTTTGAATATTTTGGTGTATATGGAGCCTTTCTTTTTGTCAATGATCTCCCTATGGCATTAATGCATGGACTTTTTAGCCATTTTATTTACATTCCAAATTTCTTCCCAGAATGGTTGTAACAATGCATTAAAGCACATTTAATGGGAAATAATAGGAACTGTTGTCCCCTCTGTCCTTTCCGTACTCTTCCAAAGGGCAGGGACTGTCTTTTAACCCTTTCTTTTTGTAGCTTCAGCACTTAGCACAGCACCTGGAACATAAGAAGTGCCTAATAAATGTTTATTGATTGATTAATTGATTGCCAAACCTCAAATCTGAATGACTCCCCAATCTCCTTACTTTGCTCATACTTAGGAGCTGTTGAACTCAGCTGGAGGAAGTTTCATAAAACTGGTGACTAGCTGCATTACAAATGCATTTTATTCAACCTCAGCCTGGCCTTCATTGAAACAAAGAAGTCCCTTTATTCTTTTTAATTGATTCTTTGTATCACTGCCCAAAGAATCTATTCCAAACCTTCTCTTCTCTCCTTAGGGCTCCCATGCCTTCTCTTCCTAGGATTCTCAGATAAGGAACTTGCCTCTTATCTTATCGAGAAAACTGAGATCAATCCATGTTTCCTTTTCTCCAATTCTCTTTAACTTTATCTCCCACACTCTCCTTTTTCCCCTCAGTGTTTGACAAAGAGGCAACCCTTTCCCCAACAAGACCAGCCCTTCTACATGTGCACTTGATCCTATCCTCTTTTGTCTTCTCCAGCAGATTACACCTTCAATCATCCCCAGTTTAAAATCTTCAGCTTCTCCCTATTGCCTGTTTCCTTCCATACTATTTTTAAAAATGCCCTGAAACCCTTTTTAATGTAACGCAAACCTGTCTCATTGGACACTACTCCCCAACCCACTGTGATACAGCCAATTAGCCTTCTCTGTATTCTTCACACGTTACACTTCCTCTCCCATCACTGTTCCTTTGCTCTGGCTGTTCCAGACATCTGGCCCTCCTTTACCTCTGCCTCACATAGTCTCTCTCTTCCTTTAAGATGAAGTTCAAGCACCTGTCTTCTTTATGGAGCCCTTTCTGTTTCCCTCAATTGCTAGTTCCCTCCCTCCCTCCCGAACTACCTTGTATTTAACTACTTTGTACATGTTTGTATTTATTAAGTGTATGGTTTTTTTCTGCATATATTTTCATTTGTACCTGTATCTCCTATGAGCTCCTTGAGAGTAGAGTTTAATTCTTTGGAATTAATCTAGAACACTACCTGGCATACAGTAGATGCTTAATAAATATAAATTGACTGATTGTCCTTTTGCTGCAATCATTTGTTTTATATCATTTATCATTGAGTTCACAAGATTTTGGCACTTTTAAAAAATTCTTCATTATGGAACCATACTTTAGTCATATCTTGCCTGTGACAGGGTTTTTTTTTTCCTTCATAGCAATGGTTAGCAGCTAGTTTTTGTTGGTTTCCTTCTTGTTCTTTCAACTTTAAGAAGGCTATACCTCACTGTATCTAATTCATAAAAACTCTTCATTTTGTCAGGTCTCTTTCAAGGTGTTTGCTTATTTTCTGTGGGTTAAGAAGGCTGTTTGGCAGCAATAGTTTCTAGTTCTAATCTTTAGTTCTTGATTACATTTTCCTTTGCACGTGTGTCTGGCTGATTTTTTCTTGTGTGTTTTAATGATAATGGAAATGCTTGGCTTCTCCTCACAAGCAACCACTACAATATTTCATACAGTCATTGAAATGTATTCTTTCAGAATTACAACTTTTGCACATTTTCTTGGATTCATAGTAATTCTTATAAAGCATGGGAATAAAACTCATCACATAAGAGCAGTGAAATCTAACACTAAACTAAGAGAAAAACAATTAACATGGGGAAACCAGCTCATCGGTTCTATCTGGTTGTAGTCAGACCTTATGAATTAACCTAGTGTCAGTAGAAGCATCATTCATGGCCATAACTAAGACAAAATGAAACTGTATCAACATCACTGTATCCCCCAAGAAATTTGCACACCACCAATAGAAACGTGTGGCAGAAAGAAGGATAGCATAATGAATTTAGAACTGGTCTTAGAGCCATGCCCACCAGGGTTCATGTCTTCTCTTTGACAGATACTGGCTGTGTGACCCTAGGTAACTTAGCCCCTAGGTGCCCTAGGCAAGTCTGTAAGACTCTAAGTTGCAGAGAAGTTACCCAGTTGCATTGCTAGATGGAGCTTCCTCATCTGGGAGTCTTCTATACCAATGGAAGTACAGATCCACTTCCTATCCCTTAAATATATTTTTTTATTTCCTGATTAAGTTGTCTGCTCAAAAGCAGGCACTATTTCACTTTTGTCCTTATCTTCTTATCACTTAGCCATTATCTGGCATTTTGCAGGTGTGTAACATGCTTGCTTGATACAGATGGGGAGACTGAGGCTCAGTGAGGCTAAATAACTTGTCCAAGATCATACAAGAAGGAAGTGGCAGAGTTGGACTTGTAGATCAGTTGCTGTGACCCCAAACAAAACTTTGTACTTAGTACTTGCTTAATAAATGCTTCTTTCATTCATTCATCTGTTCAACTCAACTTTTCCCACTGCATTACTCTGCCTCTATGTCTATGCATTCTCTGTCTCTACATATCTCTGTCCAGTCTCTCTCCACCTGACTCCCCCTTTCAAGCCAAAGTGTAAAGGTGTAGCAGCAAAAGCACTGGACTTATAGTCAGGAGTTTGAGCTTCTTGTCCTGATTAAGCCACAAACTCATTGTATAACGTCCCTGAGCCTCCGTGTTCTCATCTTTACAATCCTATGATTTGTTTAAGTTTAAAGTAATAAAAAAAAAGTAATTGAACACCTAATAAATACAAGGCTTTGGGATTTTAGCATGTGTAGAATAAAGACTATAGGAAGAGAACATAAATCCCTTTGTTTACTCTGCTGTATGTCTATGGTGTTTTTCAAAAGGAGCTTGGAATCTGTGGAGTCAGTTCCAGCAGAATGGGAAGATGGCAGTGGGGAGGAGTGAATGGAAATATCAACATTTTAGAACTAAGTTTTTTCTCAGTTAATTACTTATGTTTGCCACCATAGCCCTGTCACTACCAAAGTTTTCACTCCTCGTTACAAGAATTTTTTAGCTTCTCCTTACTAGTTTCAGACCATGGCCACTTATAAAACCATTTCCATTATTCCCTTTTCTTTTGTTTGACTAATCTTTAAGATTAAGGTTAATTAAAGATTAATCTTTAATCTTTTTTCAGTACCTGGCCCATAGTAGGCACTTAATAAAATGTTTATTGAATGAATGAATAAATAAGATATTTTAAAATAATAAATTAGTACTTCCCTAATGCACTTAAAATAAACATCTTCCTGCTTTCCCCAGTTGTCATTCATTTGTTTATTTTCTCCTCTGTTTTAATGCCTGTTATCCTTAGTTTTTATTAGGTTTGTTACTCCACTGCCTGCTTTTATTAACCCTCTCTTTTCTCTCTCCCCTGACTCCACCATGTTCGTGAGCCCTGATACTCTCAAGCAATATAAAATCTTTTCAATTAATTTAGGTATTATTTTTAATGACTCCAACAGCCAGCAAACTGAAGTTTGCTAGTGTGATTGTCTCTGAGTGAACTGAGAAATTGACAAATGGCATTTCTTTCTGAGAAAAAAGATTTCAATCCTTGACTGGTGAGAAACATATCTCCTGTCTCACAAGACAGAGCTCAAGTACTGTTTTCTTCTGTAATTCAACTTTCATTACCATATAAATTGATTCTGTAATTCAACATAGAACTCATTTGTATGATTAATGTTTGAAACCCAGGCAGATTAGCTTTCTGAAACATTAAGTCTAGCGTTTAAAGCAATTTTAGAATCCAGTGGTAAAATAGTTAAATGTGTCACACACACGCACACACGCATACACACACACAGACACACACACACACACACACACACACACACACACACACACACACACACACACACCCCGAGGTGGTACATTGGATAGAGTGCCAGGTTGGAAGTCAGGAAGGCTTATCCTCCTGTATCCAAATCTGGTTCAGATACATGCTAGCTAGATAAAACCTGGGCAAGTCACTTAACCTTGTTTGCCTCAGTTCATCATATGTAAGATGAATTGGAGAAGGAAATGGCAAATCACTCCAGTGTCTTTTGCCAAGAAAACCCCAAATAAGGTGAGTTGGAGATTTTAAATTTATATATATATATATATATATATATATATATATATGTGTGTGTGTGTGTGTGTGTGTATGTATGCATGTGTATTTATATGTGTTTGTGTGTGCATACATGCATACAAAAAAGATAAAAGTGATTTTTATTAGTCACATGTGTGTATATATGTATATGTGTGTGTGTTTATTTTATATATATGTATATGTATATATTTGAACACACTGCCTCCATACATATTTGTGTATATCTATACACAGCCATACATACAAGAAGCAGCCTGGATTAGTGATGGAAGGACTAGCTTTGGAGACAGGAAAATGTGGGTTTAAAATATTGCATGTTACACTAGCTTTGTGACCATGGGAAAAACATTTAACCTATGAGTGCCCCCAGTCAACTCAACTGTCAGTTACATATGAGTTTGTGTCAATGGAGAAAGTTTCTCCACTGGGAGTTCCCCAATGACCCTTGACTGTTATTATCAAGCAGAGCATAAAATAGGGAGGCATTTGTTTTCTGGAATTTTCTGCCACTATCATGGATAATGTCTAGCACAAAATTCAAATGGAAAAGGGATTCCCTGCACATGGTGAGGTCCTACAAATAAATCTGTTTTTAGATGATACTGTGCTGATTGAATCAAACTCCAGAACATTGTCGTTGTTGTTCAGTCATTTCCTACTCTTTGTGACCCCTACTTGGGGTTTTCTTGGCAAGGATACTGGAGTGGTTTGCCATTCCCTTCGCCAGCTCATTTTACAATTGAGGAAACTGAGGTAAGTGACTTGTCCAGGGTCACACAGCTAGTAAGTGTCTGAGGTCAAGTTTGAACTCAGGTCACCCTGACTCTAGGCCCAACACTCTATACACTGTGCAACCTAGCTGTCCAGAACACTGTAGAGAATCCTGAATGAGATCTATGATCACTTAAAGAAGTTTGAACTAACTCTCTACAAGAAAAGGCAAAGATTGCTTATTCTTTGAGTGTAATGCAGTTGTTTGGATAACCCATTAGCTAGTCAAGCAGTACACATATCTTGGATGGACATTTCAGGTGGATGATAAACAGAACTGAGTAGGAAGAGTAGAGAAAACTAGATTGCTTTGGGGAAACTATTTGGAGCTTTTAATGAACCTAAACATCTTCCTCAAATAAAGGCTCATCTTTTTAACTGAAATATTCTTTCAATGATTCTCATCACTACAAGTAACTATTTCTGAAGTACCAAAATTGTGGGCCGCACAAAAGGCAATGAACAAAAACATGGTGAGTTCGACGTATAAGGAGGCTGTAGCATGTTACCAGTGAAGAATTTCCTTAGAGAAGCAGTATTAAGAATATTAGCAGATATATGACTAGAAACACAGGACAGGGTGGTCATGTGTTGCATGTATGTGTATGTATACCCACACACACATATGTTTATACATACACAAATACACACACACATATGGTGGCTAATGTTTATATAACACTTTAAACTTCGTAAAACACTTTACAAAGATCGTCTTATTTTATCCTCATAATAACTCTGGGAGGCTGATGCTATTATTATTCCCATTTTATAATTGAAGAAACTGAAGCAGACAGAGGTTAAGTGATTTGGCCAAGGTTACTTAGCTAGTATCTGAGACTGGATTTGAACTCAGATCTTCTGGGTTTTGTTGTTGTTTGTACTCACACTTACTAGCCTCTGCTCCTCTGAATGGAAAGCTAGAGGGTGAAGCTAAATACTCCTCCTAAAACTCTCATTTAAAGAAGGCTCAGAAACACAGTCAATTCTTTCCCAATCAGCTGCATTCCTTGTATTCAGCTCCACCATTCTCATGGCCCCATGTTGGGTAACTCCCCCACCCTCACTATGCCCCGACTACTTTTCAACTTCCTTTTGACTGTTGTCTTTCCCAGTTAGAGTGCAAGCTCCATTAGTGCAGAGACAATTTTCCTTTTTTTTATCTGTATCCTTAGCATTTAGCTCAGTGCCTGAAACAACTAGGTGCTTAATGAATATTTATTGTATTGTACTGAATTGTATTGTATTGTATGTTGGGGAGATACATGGACAGTGAAGAGCAGAGTTGAAGTTGCATTGTCTATTTCATTGTCCCATTACATGACCCATGTTTATGAGTTTTAAGTATTATCCTCCTGGGAAAGTATAATGAGGGTTATAAGTTGCCATGTTATATTTTAAATCTTTGTGAATATGTGATCATGATTCATTTGTTTTTTAAGTATTTTTTTACTGGTAAAGGAAATTAATAGCTACATTTTCCTGATGTAGGGTGACCCTAGACCCGAGGTTTACATGATTTTCCTCTAGATTCTAGGATATAGACTTCAAGGTGCAGAGAGTTCAAGAAAGAATATGACTTCTCTGTTGAGAAGTCAGGATCCCTTAGGCTTCAGTCCAGTCCATGCTTGGGCTAGAGCTAGGGTTCTATAGAGGGAGGTGCCCCTAGTTCTCTGGGCCACCAACATGATGAGTCTCCTGGTCATGAGTTTTTCCTGAGCAGGAATGGAGCATGTTGATAAGGAGTTGAATATAAAGAGTGCAATGGTGGGGAAAGATCAGGTCTTTTGGTAAGCCAGAACATGGTTTAGGCTAATCCTCTTAAGAGTGGTCATCTTTTCTTTTGAGAACCACCGTGCTGTCTTCAGGAAGCACCTGGAGATGGCATTGACTGGGGAATCCCAGATCTTTTCAAACTTTAGAGATAGTCACTCCTTGAAAGTCTGTCTCTCATGAGGACTGTGTGGTTACCTATGCTTAGAAGAAACAAAATAGAAAAGGTAGCCAGGGACCCAAGGCGAAGGCTCAGGTTCAACTAAGCAATATGTATTCTGGCTGCCATGTGTGAATCAATTAATAAACATTTATTAAATGTCTATTATGTGCCAAGCACTGTGCTAAGATCTGAGATTACAAAAAGGCAAAAGACAATTTCTACCCTCATGTAGTTTACAAGCTACTATAAGTGTTGGACTATGGAAAATCCCAGTGAGAGAGTTCTATGTTCCAGAGAAGAGATAAGAAAAGAAGTTATAAGTTAAATTCAGAAGTTGCTTCTCCTTTTAAAGTATACTGAGTAGGTGGTTCTTCCTGGTTCAGTGGGGACCAAGGGATTGCTACATCACCACAAAGTGCTAAGTCATTCAGCCAAGAGTGCTGGTGTCTCTGGAAACAGCCAGTGGGGCTTAGTGCATTCTTTATGGGATGTCCCCTACAGGCCCATACTCAAACATATTTCATGCTGTGTATTGTAACCTAAAACCTGACATATATATATATATATATACACGTATATATATGTGTATATATATATGTATATATACATACGTATATATATATATACGTATATATATGTGTATATATATATATGTATATATATATATGTATATATATTACACACACACATACACACACACACACAATACATGGCTTTGAGTTCAGTTTATTCAATATTTGGATTTAATGGCAGTTGGAGTTGATAAAGATAGCTCACAAAGACACATAGATCTAAATTAAAGGAGTGTAGAGTTTGCTGTACTTGCTAAATCATTATACCCATTTTGATCCCATCCAGCAATTATGCAAATGTTTTCACTGAAATTTGACTAATGCATTTCCATCTTTCTTAATGTTAATCAGTTGTTCTTACAAAATAATCAGAAGGTATTGCATTTTTACTTTTTTTACAACTAAATTCAAGACTCACTGAAATTTCATTTGGAAGATTTTTAAACAGATTAGAAAATTCTCTTTTCAATTTTTTCTTATTTTAAAATTTTTTTTTAATTTTTTTCAACTTTTTTTTAAATGTGAACAAATTGATAGTTTTTATAGGTGACAAATCTACATTATGTTCAGTACCAAAATTACATAAGATTCTAAGATGTCCAAACATGTATTTTCAAAATTCTGTTTCCATAGAATGAGTTTCTTTTGAAAAGCATTAAATGCCACATGCATTCTTAAAATGTCATCTTGAAGGAGTAGATTAAGTATTTTTTTATTTTTTAAAAATATCTACTAGGAAGTATACTATCGATAGCCAAATATCATCTTAGAAAAAGTTTGACAGCTCTTTTGAATAAACACTTTGCCACAAGATAACCAGACAACCTTTGTTTGGTACAGAAGATTTTCATAGTCATTCTCCACTCATTACATTGACAAATTGCTGCTTGTACAGTGACTACTAGTGTGGGTGAGTTAGTAAGCACAATCAATCTCTCCCCTCGCCCTTTTTTTTTTATAATCCCTGTAAATATTCTGAGTAATGAGGCTTATGAGCATTTAATTACTCAGATAATTTGATTAATGTTGCCAAAGAGGTGAGTTTCAATGCTGAAAAATTACTTCTTCCAACTGGAGGGACAGCAAAACACAACACCTGTGCAGGAGAACGCACTTTCTGATACACCAAGGACACAAAGATAAATAAGACACTGTCCCAGCCTTTAAAAATTTATATAGGAATTTGGAGGAGTTCTGTCATTCCAAGTTTTTGAGAATAATATGTAAATTTTCAGAACTAGGCGACTACTACCCACACACACATACACTCAACAAAATAGTTTCTTTACAATTAGTTTTCTTTCCTTTTCTGAGGTTGTATTGTTTAAGATCATAATTAAGCCTGTGGTTAGTTTGGGTATTTCACATTTTTTGTAATTAATCCTCTATTTCTTTTGAGTTCTCAGTTTTGTTAACTGGGTAAGGTATGTGTTGATAATTTTTAAAAAATTTCTTCTGGTTTTGTTGTTATTTCATCTTATTTATTTGCTATTTTGCCAATTTTATTGTAACATAATCTTTTTAATCAGATTGGCTATATGTTTATCAATTTTATTAGTCTTTTCTAGCTCTTAGTTTTAGCACTTCTACAGTCTTGTTGGTTTCCAATTTATCTATTTCTGCTTTAGTTTTTGGTTCTTCTTTTGTGCTTGTTTGGGTTTGTTTATTAGTTGAGATTCTAATTTTTAAAAATTCATATTCATTTCATTGGTCCTCTGCTTTTCTATTTTGCTATTATATGTTTTTAGGGATATAATCTTTCCCTTGAGGACTGCTTTAACTGTACTCAGGAATTTTCATTCTAATGGAAAGATAACAAGTATATATAAAAGCACATACAACATAACGTATATATAAAGCTTATAAATAAAAGAAAAAACAAAACATATGCAGAATAACTAAATACCAAGCAATTTTTTTCAGAGAGATCATTGCATTTTACTTGTATAAAGATCATGCATTCTTTTAATGCCATTATTTTTTGTTTCCCTTCTTCTGGATTGTTGTCTTCCCCTTGATCACTTTCTTTCCCATTTGCCATGCAGTCTTCCTTTCAGAGTCCATACCTTCCCATGGGGAGCTTGTCTGGAAGCTAGTTTTCTCTAGAAGCTCTGGTTTTTCTTCCACTGAGGCAGAATATTGTCCATGGAGCACAATATTCACTCAGAGGAAGTGGTCTTCCTTCGACCCAGCTCCATGTAGATTAAACCCATTGTAAGGTGTCCATCTCCTGTTACAAAACATGTCTCTTCCTCCCCCTCTTCCCCAAAGCCTCCTAGAGAATGCTCTTCAATAAAAGCTCCTCTCACTAATAAGAAAAGATTTCCTTCTTTCTTCCTGTTTCAGCTCTTCCATTTGCCAATTCAGTAAATTCTCTTGAAACCTCCTTATTGCTAAGAAACTATAGGAGTTATTATCCTTTTGCTGTTTACCCACGTTCCACCTCCCTTTTTCTTTTATGCATCCTTTGATTATTGAATTTAGTCTCACAAAATACATTGATTCATCTGGAGTGGAATCACTACCTGGTGTTTTGGGCTCCTTCACCACTATTTTTCCTCTTTCTTTAAATTCTGCTTACATATTTATCCTCTTGTGTACTTTTAAAAATAAATCTTTTTCTTCTTTCACAACATGACTAATGTGGAAATATATTTAAAATGATTGCACATGTATAACCTATATCAGATTGCTTGCCATTTTGGGAAGGAGAGAGGGGAGGGAGGGAGGGAGAAAGATCTGGAATTCAATTCCTTATAAAAATGAATGTTGAAAACTATCTTTACATGTAATTGGAAAAATAAAATACTATTTACATTAAAAATAAATCTCTTAATGGTCCCCTATTGTTGTTATTATTGTTTTGTTGATATTTTAACCTAGTAAGTACTTTATCTCTTTCAGGGTTTTTTTCTTTTAGTAGTTTGAAGAGATGAGGTAATTTACTTCACTACTTGTGATTGCTGTGGTATCATATCAATTTCCTTTCCTTGTGTTTATCTTGTTTATAAGTTGAATAATCTGTTCCTGACTATTTTGTTTTCTTCCAGAATACTGCAAATGATTCTCTTTTATTGAATGTCCATCTTTTTTTCATTGATGATTAGGTTATGATATTTTGGGTTGTACCTTAGGCTCCTTTCTTTTTTGAATATATTATTCCATCCTTTCCAGCTGTTGCTTTTTTGCAGGCATGGAAGGATAAGTGGGTATTCTGGGCACAGACTGTATAACTTAGGATTTCCTAACCTAGATCCTTCAATTTGTTCAATTTTGGCTTATTGCATATTTCCCTGGGGAAGAAGAAGGACTACCAAAGAGTAAAGAATAGTTGTTTAGACTGTTCATCTGCTGAGGTGCAGAGCTTTTCTGTTTTGTGTCCTTTGTTGAATGAAATAAAGCTCATCCTATGTGTGGTGCTTTATTTGCCCACGGCCTTGGGTTGAAGTTGAGGGTCCTGTCCTTTGTCTGTGGAGCACTAAACATGAGCTAACTTTTCAGACTTCCAGAATTTCTCCTGGAAAATGAGGACATGTGCCAAAAAAAAAAGAGATTTTTATAAATTGTTCTTAAGATTGAACCTGATCTATACAAAATGAAAATTTAGGTTGTAGACCATGCATTGCACTAGAAATAATAACAGCTCACATTTATATAAGATTTGGCTTGCAAAGTGCTTTGTGCATCTTGTTTATGCACACAGTTGTTTGTGAGATTGCTAAAGATTAAACTGCTAAAGCCATTATCTAAGGATATTGTCAAGAATCCAACAACCAGTACAGTTTTCTTTTCATGTAAGCTTGGTGGAACCGGGAAAGTAACAAGACACCTCAAGCACTGTACTTTATACCTATTGATATTAGAACATCAATTGTATGTGTATGTGTGTCTTGGACAGGAATGTGATGATGGAGGTTCAGCATAATTTCATTTCAAATTTAAAAGATTTCTTGGCCTTCTACTTCCGGGAGCCATGATGGTGGAGTGAAAAGGTAGTTGCTCTCACCCTTCCCTATCAACCTCTGAAAACCCAGAAAATATCACCGCAGAAAAAACCCTGGAACAGCTGAATCAGAAGAAAGACAGGGAGCAGCAGAGCAGTAGCCCAGCCTCACTTTAGTATACCAGGAGGAGATCCTGGTGACTCAGCATTCTACAGCAAAGGAGCCTCCCAGTGCCTCAGCAGATCTAAGGGAGGCAATACTGCAAGGGGCCCCAGGCAGATAAACACCCTGCAGCACCCACTTAACAGGAGCTGAAGAAAGCTAAAGGAAAGGAAAAGCAGGCAACCTAGAATTTCCTGAAAGTTCCAGCCTTGCTGATTCCAGCCCAACACCAGGTAAGCTGCCAGAACCCTACAGCCTACAATTGCCAACATAAGAGGCCCCAGCACACAAAGCCAGTGACCAAGACCTAGGCTCCCAACACAAGAAGCTTGGCAGTGCCCTCTGTTCCCCAGCAGGAGAGCTCAATCTCTTTAAAGGCCAGGGAATAAAGAAACACCATGAGTAAAAAGAAACACCATAGATTCATATTATGAGAAGAGTGAAGATCAAGACAGAAATTCTGAAGAGGACAACATTGTCAACAAACCCACATCTGCAACAACAAAAGGGAATATGAACTGGTCTGAAGCCCAAAAAGCCTTCTTAGAAGAGCTCAAGAAGGATTTTAAAGTCAAATGAGAGAGGTAAAGAGTCCTTCAAAAAACAATTGGCCAATTGGAAAAAAAATACACTGAAGAAAACAAGTCCCTAAAAAACACAATTGGCCAACTGGAAAAAAGTACACTGAAGAAAACAAGTCCCTAAAAAACAATTGGCCAATTGAAGAAGGAAGTACAAAAACTAACAGAAGAAAACAATCTGTTAAAAACTAGAATTGGACAAATGGAAACTAATGTCTCTATGAGAGAGCAAGAATCAGTCAAACAGAAACAAAAAAATGAAAAAATAGATGAAAATGTAAAATACCTCATGGTAAAACAACTGACCTGGAAAATCGATCAGGAGAGACAATTTAAAAATTATTGGACTACCTGAAAATCATGATGAAAAAAAGAGCCTGGACAGTATCTTTCAGGAAATCATAAAGGAAAACTGCCCTGAAGTCCTAGAACCAGAAGGAAAATAACCATAGAAAGAATCCACCATCACCCTGAAAGAGATCCCAAATTGACAACACCAAGGAATATAATAGCAAAATTCCAAAATTACCAGATGAAAGAGAAGGTGCTGCAAGCAGCCAGAAAAAACAATTTAAATATCATGGAACCACAGTCAGGATTACACAGGACCTTGCAGCTTCTACATTAAAAGACCAGGGCATGGAACATGATATTCTAAGGCAAAGGAGCTTGGAATGCAGCCAAGGATCAATACCCAGCAAAAATGAGCATCATTTTTCAAGGGAGGAGATGGATATTCAATGAAATAGGGACTTCCAAACTTTCCTGATAAAAAGACCAGAGCTCAACAAAAAATTTGATCTTCAAGTACAGGACTCAAGAAGACATAAAAAGGTAAATGGGACAGAAAGATACAATATGTTGTTAATAAGGGCCTGTTTAATCCCTACAAGGGAATATGACACTTGCAACCTTGAGAACTGTATTGTTATTACACCATGTTAAAGGAGTATACATAAAGGGGTGGATATTAGTTGACTTTGATAATGATAAAAAAAAATCTAATCAAGTGGGTTAAATGGATCCAAATAAGTGGATTAATCTGATCTTAGAAAATGTACTGAGAAAGGAGGAGGCAGACAAGGGTAAATTACATTACAGGAAAAGACACAAAAACCTATTACAGCAGAGGGAAAGAAGGGAGGGGGTGAGCATTGTTTGAACCTTACTCTCATCAGATTTGGCTCAAGAAGGGAGTAACATAATCAGTTAGGTATAGAAATCTAACTTGCCCTATAGGCAGTAGGAGGGAAAAGGGGAAAGAAAAGGGAGGGGGAAAAAGGGAGGGAAGAAGCAGTAAGATAAAGGGGAAGAAAAGGGAAAGGGATAATAAAGGGAGGAGAGACTGAAGGAGGCAGTGGTCAAAGGCAAAACACTAGTGAAGGGGTAAGGAGAAAGGAGAAACAAAAGCATAAAGGGGTGGGAAAGGATGGAGAAAAAGACACAGATAGTAATCATAACTGTGAATGTGAATGGGATGAACTCTCCCATGAAATGGAAATGGATTGCAGAATGGATTAAAAACCATAATCCTACAATATGTTGTTTACATTTGAAAAAGAGTGACACATACAGGGTAAAGGTAAAAGGCTGGAGCAGAATATATTATGCTTCAGCTGAAGTAAAAAAAGCAGGGGTAGCAATCCTGATCTCAGACAAAGCAAAAGCAAAAATAGATCTAATCAAAAGAGATAAGGAAGGAAACTACATCCTGCTAAAAGGCACCATAGACAATGAAGTAATATCATTACTAAACATATATGCACCAAATGGTATAGCATCCAAATTCTTAGAGGAGAAGTTCAGGGAGTTACAGGAAGAAATAGACAGCAAAACTACACTAGTGAGGGACCTCAACCTCCCCCTCTCTGAACTAGATAAATCTAACCACAAAATAAACAAGAAAGAAGTTAAGGAGGTGAATAGAACATTAGAAAAGTTAGGTATGATAGACCTCTGGAGAAAACTGAATGGGGATAGAAAGGAATATACTTTTTTTCGTGGTACATGGCACATACACAAAAATTGACCATGTACTAGGGCATAAAAACCTCACAATCCAATGCAGAAAGGCAGAAATATTAAATGCATCCTTTTCAGATCATGATGCAATAAAAATTATATGTAATAAAGGGCCATGGAAAGATAGACTAAAAAATAATTGGAAACTAAATAATCTAATCCTAAAAAATGATTGGGTCAAACAAAAATCATAGAAACAATCAATAATTTCATTCAAGAGAATGACAATAATGAGACAACATACCAAAACTTATGGGATGCAGTGAAAGCAGTTCTTAGGGGAAGTTTTATATCTCTAAATGCTTACATAAATAAAATAGAAAAAGAGGAGATTAATGAATTGGGCATACAACTAAAAAAACTAGAAAAAGAACAAATTAAAAATCCTCAATAAACACCAAATTAGAAATATTGAAAACCAAAGGAAAAATTAAGAAAATTGAAATTAAGAAAACTATTGAACTAATAAATAAAACTAAGAGCTGGTTTTATGAAAAAAACAATAAAATAGATAAACCTTTGGTTAATTTAATTAAAAAAAAGAAAGAAGAAAACCAAATTACTAGTATCAAGAATGAAAAGGTGAAGCTACCACCAAGGAAGAGGAAATTAAAAAAATAATTAGGAATTATTTTGCCCAACTATATGCCAACAAATTTGACAATCTTAGTGAAATGGATACATATTTACAAAAATATAAATTGCCCAGATTAACAGAAGAGGAAGTAAAATACTTAAATAACCCCATCTCAGAAAAAGAAATTGAACAAGCCATTGATGAACTCCCTAGGAAAAAATCTCCAGGGCCAGATGGATTTACATGTGAATTCTATCAAACATTTAAAGAACAATTAATTCCAATACTGTACAGACTATTTGGAAATTAAGAGGATGCCCAATCAATTGGGAAATGGCTGGGCAAGTTGTGGTGCATGAATGTAATGCAATACTATTGTGCTATAAGAAATGATGAACAGGCTGACTTCAGAAAAACCTGGAAAGATTTGTGTGGTATGATGCTGAATGAAATGAGCAGAACCAAGAGAACATTCTACACAATAACAGCCACATTGAACGATGACTAATATTGATAAACTTAACCCTTCCCAGAATTACAAGGATCTAAGACATCTCCAGAGGCCTCTAGATGGAAAATGCTGTCCACATCCAAAGACAGAGCTATGGAAGTCGAATGGCTATCATTTATTTTTACCTTCTATTGAGTTTTGTTTCTTCTTTCTGATAGTTCCTCCTATTGGTTTTAATTTTTACTTACAACACCACTAATGTGAAAATATGTTTAATAGGAATGTAAATGTATAGCCTGTATCAGATTGTGTGCCATCTTGGGAGAATGGTGGGGAGGAAGGGGGAGAAAAATTTTAAACTCAAAAGCATATAGAAGTGATTATTGATAAATCAAAATAAATTAATAAAATGTAAAAAAACCACATTTCTCAGATGTGTTTTAGTTCAACTTTAACCAGAAGGGGACCCTGCCCCTCCTACCACATGCTTAACAAATGATTATCTAGCTTCCATTTACAGACTTCCTGTTATGGAGAATTCACCATGTACTGAGGCAGTCCATTCTACTTTGTTAAGAATTTTAATTGTTTAGAAGTTTTTACCTTATATCAAGACTGAGGCTATCCCTGCAATTTCCACTCATTGCTTCTAATTGGAGGTGAAGCAGAAAAAGTCAAATGTTACATATGACAGTTCTTTAGATACTTGAAGACAATTATCATGTCCATCTTAAGTCTTCTTTTCTCCCTTCTTTGCAATCAGTTGACTTACAGTAGTTTGTAGTGATTTGTATAGTGATTTGTAGTTCCTCTACCATTCTGGTAACCTGTTTCTCAAAACATTTCAGTTTATGAATGTCCTCCTAAAACATGGCACCCAAACTGAATATAATACTAAAGATATGACAGACCAGGGAAAAGTACAGCAATATGATTACCTGATGACTAATTATGGCTATTTTCCTTCTACTAATGCAACCTAAAACCAACTTAGCTTTTGTGGATGTTTCATATTTACCTTATCACTTATTAAACCCATTTCCCACTCCCACCCTCAGATTTTTTACATGGTTGTGGTCTAGATCGATTTCTCTCATCCTGGATTTCTGTAGTTGATTTTTTAAAACTGAAAGTAAAATTTTTCATTAGCCCTATTAAATTTTAACTTTGTTAAGTTTGGTCCAATCAGTATAACTTTTAGAGATATTTTAAAATTCTGATTCTTTTGTCAAACACGTCAATGACCCTTTCTAGTTTTCTGCTGTTTAAAAATAATAAGTAGCAATTATATAGCACTTTAGGTTTTGCAAAGCACTTTAAATATGTTATCTCATTTAATTCTCAAAACAATAGTGTGAGGTAGATGCTATTACAGTTATCCTTTCCACATTCCAGGGGTTAGGGGTACAGTGCCCCCATGATTTGGAAAATCTATGTAAAATTATTGGGCCATCTCTTCATACCAGTGAAGAAGTCTGAATTATTATAGTATTAAAAGATAAAATGTGTTGATGTTATTCAATACTATACATATATTTTAGGCATATTTTATACATATATTTCTATTTCTGAGTTTCTAAACTTTTTCCTTGTCATCTGCTGGCTTTCATGTGTCATCCCAGGCTTCAGCAAAATTCTCCCAAAATTCCCATTTAATTTCTTATGCTGGGCCACAATATATCAAAACAGCAATATGGAAAGTCACAATGTGGAAGGGATAACTCTATTTTATAGGTGAGAAAACTTGAAGCCAACAGGTTAATTGAGTCATCCAGCCTAATAATTGGCTAAGGAAGGAGTTGAACTCAGCTTTTCCCAATACCAAGGCTAGCCCTCTGTCTACCCAGTTAGCTGAAGCAGTGATTTATTTGGCCTTGGAATTAAAGTAAATACCTGGGTTTGAGATTTCCAGAAAACTGGTTCTCAGGAAAATGATACAATCTCTAGCTTGTTATGCAATGTAACAAAGCGGACAAACAAAGCTAGTATACATTAAGGCAATATAAACAGACCAAAGTTTGTCACCACGTGCAGCTTGGAGGTAAGGGAGATGTTGTTGGGGGAGGGGAGAACATACTTACAGTTGGGGTCAAGTGGCAACATTACATACCCTAAGAATGGGCTTAGTTGATAACAGGTAATCGGCACCAGATGTAGGAGAGGGGATTCTTAATCAGACCCAGATGTGGCAGAAAAATTCTTGGAGTCCCTTTCTGATACCAGTAATGGGTGAAGCTGGTATAGGGAGCATTTCCTTATTGGGACCATGAACCGGTGGGAGAATACACTGTTAAGTAAGGCAGCAAAAGAAGAATGACTCAAGGCCTGGGGCAAGTCAAGAATGCATCCAATCAAAAAGCAACAAACCTTATTTGCCTGACACAGAGTTAACAGAGGGAAAGTACACAATGTCTGTTTTGCCTATGTCCTTCTATGGGCATTAGGACCACTCAGCTTAAGTGACTCCATATTGGAGTGCTCTCATTGGAAATCCAATATCAAACAAAGACATCAAATAACATGAAGTTTACAATTATCATGGAAAGCTAGGTGGTTTAGTGGCTAGAGAGCTGGACCTGGAGACAGGAAGGTATTTAGTTCATGTCCTGTCCCAGACACTTATTAGCTGGGAGACTCTGGACAAGTCACATCACCTCAGTTTCCTCAACTGTAAAATGAGGATAATAACATCACCTATCTTCAGGGTTGTTGGGGGATCAAGTGAGGTAATATCTATGAAGTGCTTAGCATAATGCCTGGCATGTAATAGCTGCTATATAAATGTTTATTTCCTCCCTCATCCTGCTGCTAATATAGGATTATTTAAAAACTCGATAAGCATGTCATCTATGCTTTCATTTAAGTAACTGAATAAAAATATTGAATGGAATAGAGCCAAAGACAGAACCTTGGTATGTTCCACTAGATACTTCCCTTCAAATTAAATCCATTAATTGCTACTCTTGAATTCTAGTCATTCAAGGGAATTAATAATCTACCTGGCTGCATGATTATCTAGCTTGCATTTCTTTATCTTGCCCAATTAAGTTCAATTAAACAAAAATTTCTTAAGTGCCTCCTCTGCATTATGAGAAATTATGGGATTGTGGGAGATACTAGGGATACAAAGAAAAAAACAACAGCAAAACAACCCTTGCCCTCAGAAGAGTTCATCATTTACTGGGTACATAAAATGTACCAAATAACTCTTACCTCTGAAGGACAGAAATATTATAGTATATTGAAAATGAAACTGGATTTCAATTTAGGAATCTTGATTTCAGTTTCTGGCTTTCCTTCTAGCTCACTGCATCACTTAAAGTAAGTCACATTGCCTCTCCAGGGTTCATTTTTAAAATGAAGGGGTTGGCCTAAGTGATCTTTAAGATTCCCTCAGTTCTAAAATGCCACAACTCTGAATAAAGCCCAAATCATAAGCTTAATATTACATAAGAATGTGTCACTCATGAGGCTATCAATGGGCTTTATTTTCACATGAAATATTATTTTATTTGGCTTATTATTACTGATTCATGGATATTTTTATCTTATCACATATGCATATCCAGGAGACAAGATAAAAATGAGACAGACTAGATTTTTATATTGATTGATAAAGCAAACATTCCTGGATATGCCAGTTTCTTTTTTTTTCTTTTTTTTAAAAAAAATATTTATTTATTTTTATTTTTCAACATTCACTTCCATAAGCTTTTGAGTTCTAAATTTTCTCTCCCTCCCTACCCATCTCCCTCCCTGAGACACCCCAAGACAGCATGCAACCTGATATAGGCTCTACATATACATTCCTATTAAACGTATTTTCACATTAGTCACATTGTAAGGAAGAACTAGAACCAATAGAAGGAACCACAAGAAAGAAGAAACAAAACAAAACAGAACACAAATGAAAGAGCAAATATTATACTTCAATCTGCATTCAAACTCAATAGTTCTTTTTTTAAAAAAATTATAGCAAAGTTTTAAGGTATTGATGATAATGAGAAAATATCGGTATTAGACAGCTGTGTCATAACGGCATAAAATTAAACTTTTAAGAAAAAATTAATTGAATTACATGACATTTCCTAATAGACTATGATCATTGAACATATGTATGAAAAATATATTGTAAACAAATAAAAGTCCTGGAGAAACTGGATTTGATAGAAAAATGGAGAGGACTGAATGGGAAAAATGAGGAGTATATTTCTTTCAAATGTGTCTGGAATATTCACAAAATTTATATGTTCTGGAGTATATAGAAATTAAGGATTAAATCAGAAAAGCATAAATTATAGGCACTATATGTATTATAATTCAATAAAAGAGCTAATTAAGTAGGAAGACATTTAATCCATATCTATATGGAAACCATAAAATAAAAACATATAATGACTGTTTTAAAGAATAAATCAGAGTAACAATAATAGATTATGTTAAAGAGAATAAAAATATTAACTTAACGCATCAAAATTTTGGAGATGTACTCAAAATAATGCTCAACTGTATGTTCTTGGTTAATCATGTTAACAAGAGAGAAATGGAAAAATGAATTTGTGGCTAAATAAATTAGAAAACTAATCAATTGATATTCTGGAAGTAACTTCAAAATAGTAAATTATGAAAGCAAAATAAGAAATAAAATAGATACAAAAGAATTATCAAATTGAAAAATAAAATGCTCTTTTTAAAAGAAGACTGATATAATTTATGATAAATTCATAAATTAAATCAAAAAGAGGGAAAAGGAAAACCAAATTACCCAAATCAGAAAATAAAGATTATTAAAAGCATTGAAAGAATAAAGAGGGACAGCTAGGTGGCACAGTGGACAGAGCACTGGACCAGAAGTCAGGAGGACCCGAGCTCAAATCTGACTCCAGACTGAATGCCTGACACCTAGTAGCTGTCTGACTCTGGGCAAGCCATTCAACCCCAACTGCCTCTTCATGTTCCATTTGAGTCTTGTATTTGAAAGTCAAATTTTCTATTCAGCTCTGGTCTTTTCATCAAGAATGCTTGAAAGTCCTCTATTTCACTGAATTACCATTTTTTCCCCTGAAGGATTATATTCCATTTTGCCAGGTAGGTGATTCTTGGTTGTAATCCTATCTCCTTTGCCCTCCAGAATATTATATTCCATGCCCTGCGGTCCCTTAACGTAGAAGCTGCTAAATCTTGTGTTATCCTGATTGTGTTTCTATAATACTTGAATTGTTTCTTTCTGGCTGCTTGTAGTATTTTCTCCTTGACCTGGGAACTGTGGAATTTGGTTACAATATTCCTACAAGTTTTCCTTTGGGGATTTCTTTCAGGAGGAGATCGGTGGAGTCTTTCAATTTCTATTTTGCTCTCTGGTTCTAAAATATCAGGGCAGTTTTCCATGATAATTTCTTGAAAGATGATGTCTAGGCTCTTTTTTTGATCATGGCTTTCAGATAGTCCAATAATTTTTAAATTCTCTCTCCTGGATCTATTTTCCAGGTCAGTTGTTTTTCCAATGAGGTATTTAACATTGTTTTCTAATTTTTCGTTCTTTTGGATTTGTTCTACTGTGTCTTGATTTCTCATAGTCACTATCTTCCAATTGCTCTTTTCTAATTTTTAAGGAAGTATTTTCTTCAGCAGTCTTTTGGACTTCCTTTTCCATTTGGCCAATTTTTCTTTTTAGGGCATTCTTCTCCTCATTGGCTTTTTGGACCTCTTTTGCCATTTGGGTTAGGCTATTTTTTAAGGTGTTATTTTCTTCAGTATTTTTTTGGGTCTCCTTTAGCAAGCTGTTGACTTGTTTTTCATGATTTTCTTGCATCACTTCATTTCTCTTCCCAGTTTTTCCTCTACTTCTCTTACTTGCTTCTCAAAATCCCTTTTGAGCTCTTCCAAGGCCTGGAACTGATTCATATTTTTCTTGGAGGCTTTGGATGTGGGAGCTTTGACTTTGTTGTCTTCTTCTGGTTGTATATTTTGATCTTCTTTGTCACCAAAGTAAGATAATATAGTCTGACTCTTTTTGCGAGGTTGCTCATGATCCCAGCAACTTGAGTTTTAAACTCTTTTTGTTAAGGTAAGAGTCTGCTTCCAATGTGGAGAATGTACTGTCCCAAGCTTCAGGGGTTTGTACAGCTGTTTTCAGAGATACTTCTAGGGACCTGTAAATTTTCAGTTCTTCTCAGGTAGTATGATAAGGGGTGAGGTGTTTACTACTTTCCTGGCCTGTGCTCTGGTCTTTCAGCGACTGACCACAAGCAGTCTTTTCTGTCTTGTAACTATGAGGAGGGTTTCCTCTCCACAGCCACTAGAAGTTCCACCAAGCCAGAGCTCCTCCTCACCCCAGGACTGCCACCCAGAACTGTGATCCAGATCCAAGCATGGGCAAAGCAAGAGATTCCTGCCTCAGCACTGGCAAAGAGATCCCTGCGATCCCCCTCTGATCAGCCACTGGATTCCCCCCTCAGTCTGTGGGCCAGAAGCTCAGGAGGCTGCTACCTCCCCGGGGCCAGTTTCCTCGGGGAATGGATCTGAGACCCCATGCTCATCTCTCACCACCACAGAAAGAGACTTTTCTCACTGACGTTCTAAGTTGTCTTTGGCATTTGTGGATTGAGAAGTCTGGAAACCACCACAGCTGCCCACGATTCAGTCCTTGAGGCCTGCTCCAGGTTCGCTGCTGTCTGTTCGCCCACGCCGCATAGTACTCCGCTGCTTGCCAGGCGTAATATACCTTTCTGATCAATCATCCAGGTTGTCTTGGGCTGGAAATTTGTTTCACTCTGTCTTTTTGTGGGTTCTGCTGCTTTAGAATTTGTTTAGAGCCACTTTTTATGAGTATTTGGAGGGGTTTGGGGGACAGCTCAAGCAAGTCACTGCTTTCACTCCACCATCTTGGCTCTGCCCCACCCCCCCATATGCCAGTAAAATCCTAAAATAAGACTTCACTATTCCATTGTGCCTGTTTTATGGCAATCATCTTCATATAAAAATTCTGAATTTAGAACTGGAATCATTCTGAGTCATAGGTCATTTTTGAGTTGTAGTATCAGCAGCTTTGATGAAGCATCTTTGTATATACAATGAGACTTAGCAAATTGGGTAAAGCAACTTAATTATCCACTTCATCCATAAGAAGTGTTCTTCTGACAAGGTAGGACACAAAAGATGTTATAGTATGGTATTTATAAAGGGACTTTAGAAGTTATCCTACACAATCAATCCCCTCATTTTAAAGGTAAGCAAATTTAGACCTAGGAAGAGGTTGAGGCTTGACAAAGACACCCCAAAAGTAAGTAGCAGCCACATTTCCCCTAAATCCTTCTCCCAACACTTCCCCCAATATTTATTTTCCAATCAATATCATTTGTAGATGCTCATGACCGATAGATTTTCCATGAAGCGAAAAGTTTTTTGGCAACAACTTATTAATCTATCTAGCAAAACATGGAAGGATTCCCCTATTCATTAACAGAGTACCCATAATGATAATATCACAGATCTTTAAAGCATTAAAGTCAATCTCATTTGTAGATCCTTTTCTAAAATGGTCATTTGGGGGTTTAGAATTAGATTTAAACTGAAATAAAAATTAAGACACTGCCTTTGAAGCAGTGACAATAATGATGATAATGGTATTTAGAAATAATTCAGGCTAGTCAATTAACATGCGTGCACATATTATACACATATACATACCTAAATGATTCTAATTTTTAAATTCTGAATTATTTTCACCTTAGAAGAGATAATTCTACCTTTCTCTCTATACTTATCAAGGTTCAAAACCTTCTCCTAGAGAAGGCAGACAGTTGTAAAGGGAGATGTTTGTTTGTGCAACAGTTTGAAATCGTTATCTACCTCATTGTTCTATTTAAAGAATGTCAGTATGGTTTTCTGTGGCAGTAACATCAGGGTCATGGATCTGCTTGTGACAAAGGGCAAAATTATTTTAAAAAGAGAAACACAGAATGGTGTGTCTGTATGTGTGTTTGTGTGTGCATGTGTGTGTGCTGTATGTATGTGTGACAAGCTTAGAATAATTATTGAATATTGTTGAATACTGAGGAATGAGTGTATGGAAGGCAGGACATCTGAGTACAGCTTCTTGGGCATGATTCCATGTTTTAAGGCCAGGCAGGAAGAAGAAGGTGCTCTATGTGTAGATGGCCAAAGCTATAAGGCCCTCTGCTATAATGCTGATTGACCTGTATGAAGTGGCATCAATAATTTGGGCTCTGATGATCAAGTCCAGAATATTTGACTAGCATCATCCTGGGCCTTAATTATCTCACATGGAGAAAGAAATTTTGGGAGTAGCTTTCTATCACAAGCTCTATCTTTACCTTTACCCTTCCCCCACTCTCTCCTTCCCTCTCTATCTCTACCTTTACCTCTATATCATCTATATAAATATTGATATCAGTATCTAAGTATGTTGATATCATTATAGATTTACATATAGATCAATAGATTTACATATAGGTCTACATATAGATAGACATATAGACATTTATGAATAAATACATCAATATAAATAGAAAAATGTATATATGTACAGGTATATACATATATGCATGCATAAATACATACACATGCCTCTAAACTGTTGTAGTCAGTCTTTGGCCCTCTTTTTAATTCCATTTGGTCGTTTCAAAGGTAATGCTTGTTTATGTCTTTTAAGGAAATGTTATTCACAATAAATTCATCAGACCAATAACCCACAACATGTCTCATTAACCTTCCTCTGTTCTCTGCTATTCACCACCTCATGCCAGCCAATCCTATTTACAAGATTAACATCAGATCAGAGAGGAAATGAAGGATTCTGCCTTGTTAGGCTGAGGAATGTTTTCCTTTTCAAACCAGATTTCCGATCATGAAACAAGTCTTGCACAGTTCTGGTGGCAATTCTCCCCAGATATGTGTTAGGTCAGATCACATTTCATGGTGAGGAATGTAAACACCACATTCACTAAAGGTTTTCTTTCTGTTTTTAGTAAATTTACTTCCCTGACTGGATTAAGATCTTTGGTTACATCAAACCTCTAACTGGCAGAAGACCAAACTTAATTTTTCAAAGAGAACATTGTCATGGAAAAGGTTTAAAGAAGGAAATACAATTGGTCTGAAAACAGCTGTGGGAAATCTAGGAGAGGAATAAAGTGGTGTGGAATATAGTCGAGTGGAATAGAGTGCAGTGGTATACATTTGGAGGGGAGGCAAGAATCGCTTTCAATTTTTACTTCCTGAGAAGTGGTACGAAATTTTTCAAACAGAAGCCTTAGTCTACGAGGATGTTTCTGAAACTTAAATGAAAGCAAATCCTTTAAAATATGCCATCCTTCCTGTACACAAATGATACTCCTGCCCATTATCACTTAGAGTTGTTTTTGTCTTAGTGGTGATAAGTTGTTCCAATCCCAGTCCCCTTGGTGACTAATGGATGTATCTGCAAGACAGCTGGCTACAGCTTGGGGCAAACAATAGAAGGGTCACAGACTGGAGTTTTTCTCTATGTGAAGCTCAATCCATATGCTGGATTTTTTTTAACAGATGAGGCAGTAGAAAATTGTAAAGTGCACATGTAAAACACACATTTAGTAGTGACAATAATGATGATGACAATAATTAAACCACTGCCACCACTGGTAACAGCAAACAGTTGACTTTATGTTGTCCCTTGTATAGTCAAGAAGCAACAATCAGAATCAAACATGGAATATCTGATTGGTTTAAGATTGGGAAAGGAGTATGACAAGGCTTTATAGTCTCACCTTACTTATTTAACTTAGATGCAGAGTAAATTATGTGAATTGCCTGGCTGGATGAATCGAAAGATGGTACTAAGGTTGCCAGAAGAAATAACAACTAGAGATATGCAAAAGATGCCACTCTGATGGCACAAAACAAAGAATTAAGAAGCCTTATGATGAAGTTGAAAGAGGAGAGTGTAAAAGCTGGCTTGAAGCTTAACATAAAAAAAAAAGTAAGATCATGGCAACTGGTCCCATCACTTACTGGAAAATAGAGGGAAGAATAAGTGGAAACTGTGTCAGATTTTATATTCTTGGGCTCAAAGAGCACTGCAGATGGTGACTGCAACCATGAAATTAAAAGATGATCCCTGGAAGGAAAGCTGGGGCAAATTGACAGCACACTAAAAAGCAGAGATATCACCCTGCTGAGAGTTGGATTGTAAGGAAAGCCAAGCAGAGCAGAATCAAAATTTTGAAATTGTAGTGCTGGAGAAGACTTTTGAGACTCCTTTGGACAGCAAGGAGATCAAATCAGTTAATACTTAAAGAAACTCTGATTCATTGGAAGGACAAATATTGAAGCTGAAGCTTAAATACTTTGGCCACCCAATAAGAAGACAAGACACATTGGAAAAGATCTTGATGTTGGGAAATATTGAAGGCAAAAGAAGAAAGTGACAGCAGAGGATGAGATGGTGTCATGGAAGCAATAAACATGAGCTTGGACAGACTTTAGGAGATAGTTGAGGATAGAAAGGCCTAGTGTGCTATGGTCCATGGGATCACAAAGAGTCAAACAAGACTAAAAGAATGAACAACAGTCCATTAGATTTTGAAGAAAGGCAGGATGGTATAGTGGGGATAGTGCGCTGACCTCAGAGCCAGGAAGACCTGGGTTCAAATCCTGCCTTTGACACATATTGGTTTAGTGCCCCAGGCAATCTCTAATATGGTACATGGTGGAGCAGGTGCCTGTCTGCATTAGTAGAGAGAGTTTTTAGCAGGTGCTAGTCTGCTTTGGTAGAACGAGTTTTCTCAGTGAGAAATCCCTCAAACAATGCAATCATGGATCTGGCTTAAAAAAAAAAGATTTGCAAAGCAAATTTCATACGCTTTTTCATTTGATCCCCATAACAGTCACTGAGGTAGGTACTATTGATAATGCTTATTTTACATGTGAAGAAATCAAGACTTACAAAGGTTAAGTGACTTGCCCATACAGTAAATATTAGAGGAATGATCTGAACCCAAGTTGCTCCTCATTTTCTGTTTAGTGCTTTTTTTTCTGCAAAACAGCATATGCTAATCTAGGACATCTTGTAATTTTCCAAAATGTGCATATTGAATCATATTCTAACAGACAATATCATAAAATTATCTCATGTGTGTATATATATATATATATACACACATATATATATATACACACATACATATATATATATATATATATATATATATATATATATATATATATATATATATATATATACACACATATATATATATACACACACACATACACATACATACTCATATAATATATGCGGCTATAACAGACCAGAGTCTTATGCTTCATAATCATTCTTCATTATTTTGGTGATCAACATCAATCTCATTGTGAACTCAATTTATACTATTTTCATGTAGACAGCATCATTGTTTTGAGGTAATTGTGGGAATTGAATGAAACACACTGACTTTATCTTGTGACTCAATTTTGGAGCTCTGTTCCCTTTCTATTCAATTATGGGTTTAGTCCAGTTTCTGACTTGTGAGAAAACCTTATTCAATTATGGCAATTGTGAGAAAACTTTATTGCATTGCTTAAACCTACCCCTTTGTGACTGGAAAGCTGGACCACCTCGACCTGTGGCTTAGAGTCCCTTAGCTAAGGACCTAGGTTGTGTCAACTAGAAACCCAGTCAAATCTGAAGATTGATGCAAGGAGTTATTTTTTAATAATTATACATCTCAAGCAACCCATATATCTTATCTGAAAACTAGCCCTGTACCATTCAATCAGTTACTATTTCTGTGTTCCTTTGATTGAATACAGACACTTGGGGGAGAGGGGAGTGGGACACCTCTTTTCTCATTTCAGGGAATTGCACCTGTTCATTCTTCCCCTCCCAACTTGGAAAATCCCTAATTGTTCTCCCAATTAGAAATCAGATTACCTAATTTTGTATAACAGTTTGTACCCTGTTAATTATTTTTTAATTATTTAGTCTTATTCAATTGCTTTTAATGCATAAAAATCTGTCTCTCCTGCATTTGGGGTTCAGTGCCAAGCTGATGTCTGTTTCCGATTTGT
The DNA here is from genome assembly GCF_003287225.1 of Phascolarctos cinereus. Classification (NCBI taxonomy): domain Eukaryota; kingdom Metazoa; phylum Chordata; class Mammalia; order Diprotodontia; family Phascolarctidae; genus Phascolarctos; species Phascolarctos cinereus. Next base: position 476,048,490 of record NW_027555847.1, read on the forward strand.
TATATGATTGGCATGCATTGCTTAATAAACCGATATGCTCAGAATCTCAAATCCTTGTTTCCTTAGTCATTTCATTTTTCACCTGCCACAATCTTTTGAGGAAATACAGGGGTGGTCATAATCTCCCTGTTACTTAGCTAATTCTAGAACTGATACAAATGGCAAAATGGTTGAACAAGCCCCTACTTCTCAATATTTGACATTGTTTCAACAGACTACCTCCCAAAGCCGTGAAAAGTTGAAAATGAGTTGCTAACTGATCTGAACTTACAGGCTTGAAAATCAGCTTGTGAGAAGGAAATAGCAGCCCAGAAAACCAGGCTTATAAAATAGCTTAAATTCATGGCATCAGACTGGAAAGAAAGATCTTAGTGTGGTTCTTACACAAAATGTTTTCCGTCCTAAAAGGCACTGATATTCTCCAAGGATAAAAGGTAAAATTCAAGGAGAACTCAATACAATAAGTATTTATTATGAATCTGTTACATGGAGTGAACTGTGTTTAATACAGGAGAAGGGGGGGGGATAAAAAGACAAGTAAGATATGGTCTTATTCTCGTGAAGCTGATGATCTAGTTACATAGGGGTGGGGAACCTGCGGCTTCCAGGCCACATGTGGCCCGCTAGGTCCTCAATTTTGGTCCTTTGACTAAATCCAAACTTCACAGAACAAATCCCCTTAATAAAAAGCTTTTATTATTTGTTCTGTTAAGCTTGGATTCAGTCGAAGGGCCGAAATTGAGGACCTAGTGAGCCACGTGTGGCCTGGAGGCCACAGGTTCCCATCCATGGTGGTAGGAATAATAAGTACAGTATGGGTTCCGTCCATGGTTTCCACACTTAGTGCTTCTCTGCAAACCCCACTCACCCCATATGATATATTTGGTGTAAATTGTGTCAAAAGCTTTGAACACTAGTAATTGAATTGGACGATCCAATGAGTTAAAACATGAGAACATGCAATGAGTTTTTCTATAACATGACATATGTATTGCCAAAAAGCACCTTGAAATGAAAAATTGTGCAATAAAAACCATAAGACTTATGGAAAAATGGGGTTGGGGCACAATGGTCAAAAACTTTACCAGTGATACATTGAAAAAAAAAAGATAGGAATCCAATTAAAAACAGCAGCACACTTTTGTATATGTTAAATGGTTAAGAAATACATAAATATTACTATAAATAGTGGTAGTGTCATAGTCTCTGATGGTTGCTCAGGCTTCGTCCCAGTCCTATAGGGTCCAGACTGGCAAAGTCTCCCACTAATTGGGTAGGCTGCAACCCCAGCTACAACTTCTGGGCTCAGGTTGGAGGTCATGGCTGAAGGTTGAGGGGAGGGTGCAGATCAGCCCTCCTTGGCCCACACCACCTTCCATACCAGCAGATATATAATAAATATGTCATTTACCCTGACAAAGACCTGAAATTTGCTTGTGGAAGTAGGCATCAAGAAGGCTGAGGCTTGTGAGTTATTGAGTAGTGGTTACAGTTTTCTGCATTCTCACTATTTCTTGAGAAGACATTGAGCATAAGGTAACTTGAAATGTTATGCTCAAAATGTTCCCTAATATATCAATCTCTTTGGAAGAAATTAGAGTTTGTTTTTGTTTTTTGAAATAAGCATTACAGCAGAACTGTTTTATATAATAAATATTTTAACTGTAACACATCAGTATAATATGATATTTATTACATTTATAAAATGAATTATTACAGTGTTCAATGAATTACTTTTAACCCTGTGTGATAAATGACTTATTATGCACTCAGGAAAAAGGAAGTATTAATAATTTCTCATACATGTCATTTATAATGCATGAAATATTTATTTTTTGTACATATTATATTTTAGATATTATGTGCATATGTACATAGTGCTACTTCCAGGTGCTCACCCTGCCACTGTCATTCAGTAATCCCCCCTCCTTTGAAGGCCACATAATCCAGGACTGGAGTCAGGAAGTCCTGACCTCAGACACTTACTGGCTATGTTACCCAAGTTATTTAACCTCAGCCTGGATAGTAATAGTACCTACTTCGCCAGAAAGAATCACATGAGACAATATTGGTAAAAAGCACTTGCCATAGTGACTGGCACATAGTAGGTACTATATAAATGACTATTCCCTTCTCTTCCCCTTAACTACTCCAATGAATATCCTGGCACAGTGAATAGAGTGCTGGGCCTGTTAGAAAGACTCATCTTCCTGAGTTCAGATACTTACTAGCTGTGTGACCTTGGGCAAGTCACTTAACCCTGCTTACCTAAGTTCCTCTTCTGCAAAATGGGGTGAAGGAGGAAATTGCAAACCACTCCAGTATCTTTGCCCCAAATGGGGTCATGAAGAGTCAGACATGACTAAACAGCAATAGCACTAATTTAATGCCCACCTTCCAAACAAACAACAAAACTGAAAATCAACAGACCTCCAGGACACTGATTCCTTCATCAACTTAATATATAGTTTGTACATTTTATTTCACATATGCCATCAACCCAATTAATATATCAGTTGGGTTGGGGCAGATAGGTGGCACAGTGAATAGAGCTCTGGCCTGGGAGTCAGAAAGACCTGAGTTCAAATCCGGCCTCAGACACTTAACACTTACTAGCTGTGTGACCCTGGGCAAGTCACTTAACCCCAATTGCCTCACCAAAAAGCAAAATATATATATATCAGTTGGGTCCCAGATCAAGATCATGTGTATTCATTTAGTTCTTGAGATTTGCTTTGGTTTGAAAGAGATTCTTGGCCTTAGTTGAATCCAGTTTGGACCTGAAGTTCTCTGATTACCTTGGCCTTGATGAGATGCACAAACAATTAAAAGCACACAGATTCAACTTTTTAAAGAATAATACCGTCACTACTGGTCCAAGGATGAAGGTGGCACCATTCCCATATTCTGCTTTGTTTTTCACTCTTTCCCTAAATAACTATATTTGAACAGTAGTTCTCCTCCTAGTGACTAGAAGAGGTCTTGCTAACTCCTAGGTCAGGGGCCTGTCTGGACAGCTGCAGGGTGGGATTATTGGATTTACCTTGGTGAAACCGGTGATATAAGTCTCTGCAGGGTCTTGGGGTCAAACTGCATGCCTGCCTTTCCAGTGCATCTCACCTGAGTCTCTATGAACACTTGTATGCTGTTGCTGTTGTTTTAAAGGTCTTCAGAGTTCATTTAGTCTGGTCTCCAGCTTCTGTCTCCCTACTGTCTACTTCCCTGCTTCCTATAGACATGCCCATTTTTCCCCTATCCTCAAAAAAACCACCTCATTTGAGCCATCCATCCCTGTTGTCGTCCCATTTCTCTCACACCTTTTATGGCTAAACTCTTTTGATAAAGAGCATGATAGTGTTACTCGGGGGAGGCATGGTAAATAGTTTCTCTGAAAAAGATTGGAGAATTTAAATAAACTACGGCTCAATATGAGGCAACAGTTTGATTTGGCATCCAAAAAAGCTAATGCAAGGTTGGATGGCTTGGAGATGAACATACCTTCCAGGAAAGGGCCTTGCTGCAGCTCTTGGAGTTATAGCACTGGAGAACTGGTTCAGTTCTGAGGCAGAACGAAGACCAGAACATAGTAGATAGAACACTCGACCTGGAGTCATGAAGACTTGCATTCAAATCCTGCCTCAGATACTTCATACCTTCGTGACCCTGATCAAATCCCTTACCTTCTGGAAACCTCAGTTTTCTCACTTATGTAATGGTGATGATAATAATAACACCTGCCTCCTAGGATTGTTGCAGAGATCAGTTGCAATAACCTGTTTAAAGTGTTTTGCAAAACTTATGTGCTTTATTGTTATTATCATTGGTATCTCATATTAGAAAGGACATTGATAAGCTTGAAAATATCTGTAAGGGGGGCATCAGGAGAGTGAAGAGCCTTGAGTTCATGCTTCATGAGATGATAGGTGGAGCTGAATGTGTTTCATCTGGAAAAGAGCAGAGTAGGGTGGGAGCATGATCGCTGTCTTCAGGTATTTGAAAGATTGTCATGTGGTAGAGATTTATTCTGTTTGGCCCTGAAGAGCAATACCAGGAACAATGGGTAGAAATAAGTTTAGGCTGCCTGTAAGGGAAAACAAACAAAAAGAAACCTTTCTAAGGACAGCTGTCCAAAAGTGAAGTAGGCTGCCTTAGGGGGTAGTGATTTACTGCTCATTTGATGCATTCGAGCAAAGATTGGATGAGACTATGTGTTGATTCTGTCAGAAGTGATGATTCCCTTTTGGATACTGGTTGAACTAGACAGAGGGTTTGGGGGTTTCTTTTAACTCTAAAATTCTGTGATAATGTTTGTGATCAGAAAGGACACTTTTTAAAAATCAAAAATACATCTATGATAAAGAAATGTTTTCCTTCATAAATTGGACTCTGTAATTTTCTGTGGGAAAATGAGAACATTCGGTTGTATTTTCAATCACCATCCCTCCAGCATTAACTTATTCAATAACTGGCTCTGACTTGCTCGATACTGATTGATTGCTCTCCCGCTTACTACTTCTGTGACTTGAGCAAATCATTTAACTTCTCTGGGTTCCAGGTTTCCTCATTTATAAAATGAAAGCCCTTCAAAGTCCCCTGAAGCTCTAAATCTATGATCTTAAGATCATCTTCCATCTTTTGATGCTTACTGAAACCTGACTTTCTCCTGAAAACATTTATCTTTTGGTGCCCTCTCTTAGGTTGATCTCACCCACAAAGGGTCAAGAGGAAGAAGTGACATATGTCTTGCTCCCAGTCTGCCAGTGATAGGGGACCCAGAAATCCTGGAGAAACTAGACCTATAATCTTCTCCATTGTCACTGAGTTACCTAGGAAAGACTCATCTGGAGGATGCGTGATGTTCATTGCCACTCTGGAATGCTCAGATGGTTGATGTTCAATGTCTCCCTGAGCCATTTGGCCATCGATCTCAAGGGATCTTAGGTGTCTTCAAGTGGAACAATTACCCAAATGACACGGTATAGTGATGGCCACAAGTCGAATTATCTGATTAATCTGGAAAGGAAATTACAGAACAATGTGCCCGGATCAGCTTGCCTGTCAGACTCAGTTGTTTGGTCTCCTCTGATTGGGGAAACCTGGGGCAAGAATGGCTAGAGAGATCGCCATGGAGGGGGAACAAATAAGACAGAAAAGAGAGATTTAAATTTAAGACAAACTTCAGCTGTTTCATTGTTTTGCTTAGGGTTGGCTAGCCAGGAGTGGAATTTACTTAAGCGGCTGCTCCTTCATTCCACATACCTACCATTTCAGCTAATTCCCTAGGTAAGAGAAAACAAAACAAAACAAAACAAAACAGTGAACCAACCAAGAAACACACCAAATAAAAGCACTGAACAGGGCATGGGAATATTATTCTCTCTCCCAAATTCTAAATTTCAGGTGATCTGTAATTCAGTCCTATCCAAATAGCTTTACAACTACTACCATTTTAAAACACCCAGGGAAGCAGGACTAGCTAATTTTATGACTCTTTGGATAATAGACTTGATGAAAACTTATGTCTTAGTTTTGCCATCTGTAAAATGGGAATAATTATGTCCTTGCTATCTACCACAAAGGGCTATTTAGATCATTAAATAAGAGTACAAAGGTACTTTGGAAAGAATGAAGAGTTAAACATATGAAGCTTTAAAAAGACCATTGGGAAGAAGGTAGTTGAAAATGAACAAAATTATTTCCTGGACCTGAGCAGCAATGATTGAAAAGGTAAATTAGGGACAAAACACAAATAATTTGGCTTTAATGCCTTGGGGCACTTTGGAATAGAGCTGGAACTAGCAGAAAGTAACTGAGCCTGCATCTAGATGGTGACATCCCAGTGGGATGTGATTCCTTCTTAGGGGTAGGGCTCTTCATGCCTCCATCCCCCACTGTCTGGTCCACTGGAACCCTCTACCAGGTTCCTATGGTTATCATATCCTTACCTAATGTGGTCTTCCCATAAGGGTGGGGCAGACTACCCCTTTCTGCACAAGCCACTTGACCTAGGATCTTTTTCCACGTAGGACACCCAGGATCAGTGAGTGAGTGGTCTGCATCATTGATGGTTATACTGGCTTCCTCTGCTATAAACTCTCCCTTCCCAGTAGTAAACTCAGTACTGGCCTCTGCTCTAGGTGCTATACTCCTCTGTCCTTCCTTTCTACTGTCCCCTGTGAAATATTCCTCTGTTATGGTACAGTGAAAAGATGGCTGACTTTAGTGTCAGAAGACCTTAGTTTGAAATCTTGTTCTCCCACTTACTACTTTTGTGACTTGGGAAAATCATTTAACTTCTCTGGGTTCCAGTTTTCCTCATGTATAAAATGAAAGCTCTTCAAAGTCCCCTGAAGCTCTAAATCTATGAACTTAACATCATCTTGCATCTTTTCATGCTTACTAAAACCTGACTTTCTCCTGAAAACATTTATCTTTTGGCGTTCTCTCTTAGGTTGATCTCACTCACAAAGGGTCAGGAGGAAGAAACGACATATGTCTTGCTCCCAGACTGTCTTCCATTTCTGCTTAGTAATCAATGAACAAGCACTTATTAAACACTTACTATGTGCCAAGTACTATGCTAGGCCCTGACAGTAAAAGTAAAAAAGTATAACAATTCCTACTTCTGAGGAGCTTATATTTCTAATAGGGGAGAGAGGAAGGGCAAATATAACCATATATAACACATATACTGATTAAAAATAAAAATAATTATTGCAAATATATAGAAAGCAGTTAAACAAAAAGCAATGTGAAAGGGAGGCCGAGATAGGATCAAGAAAGATTTCATGCAGAAGATAGTTCTTGATCTACAACATGAAGATAAGGAGGTATACTGTGAAGCAAAGTTAAGAAGGGACTATTTCCACAAATAGGCAGAGTCATGAGAGATGGAGGGCTCATGAGTGAGGAAGAGAGACATGTTTGGTTGGATCACAAAGTATGGGGAAGTAAGTAATATCCAGTAAGTGCAATAAGGTAAATTGGGGCAAAGTGGTGAAAGGCTTTGAAAAATAAATGCAGGTATTTATAGTTTATTCTAGAGGCAATAAGAAGCCTCTAGTTGGTGGACTGGCGAGGTCACACAGTCACCACACACCATACCACCAACATCATGCCCCTGTCCTTTCCATTAGCCGGTCAGATGCCATTGGTCCTCTTCAAAAAGGAAGAATAAACAACGGCAGCCACTCAGAGGAAGAGTACAAGGTCATCTGGCCTAGCCTAAATCCAGACCCTGACTGCTCTTCAACCAGTGCTCTTTGCCTTCCCAGGTGAAGGATTTGACCCAGATCTTGCCCAGCTCTCATTGTAAGACCTCCTGCCTCCCACCTCAGACAGTGAGTTTCTCTCCCCACTTACCACCTACTTTTACTCCTATGGCTTCTTCTGTTTCTCTCCTTATTAATCAACAACTATTTCTGCAACCATTCTCATGTACTGTCATCTGCATTCCCACCCTCAACCGCATCCCCTTCAATTTGACCTGTCCATGTCCCATCTCAATCCTGCCCTTCGAATTTCCTGTTCCTTAGCAAACGTTCTCCTCCACTTCTTTATACTGAACTCCATTTTCAAGCTTAGTCTATCTATTTAGCCCTCACAGAGACTTGGATCCCCTGATGATATTTGCATCCCAGGCTATCCTCTGCCTCAATGGCTGTACCTTCTCTCATCTCCTCCTTCCTCCTCACTCTGATCCTGCCGAAAGAATTAGAATATCCCTTGCTTCCTATTGTCACTTTCAGATTATCCCTTTGCCTCCTTTACTCAGTGACCTTTCCTCTTTTGAAGGTCACACAAATACATTTTTCCATCCAATCAAAACTATGGTAGTTGAAGTATACTGACTTTCCCCAACCCCTTTAGGACTTAGCTCACCATTTTTCTTTCCCTCTCAATTCCTACACTTATACTAGGGGATTTTAATATTCCTGTAGATGGTCCCTCAAATTCCCTAGCATTTCATTTCCTCTTATTATCCTCTTTAAGCCAATGACTCCAATTTGGCCATATATAAGGAAGGTCACACACTACTGTTACCCACAGGTGTTATACTTCCCAAATTAGGACCTCCAACATTCCCTTAGCTGATTATAATTTTATTCCATTCTACCTTTCTCTTTGCTTCATTCATCCTACAACTGTTCTTCAAAGCCTGTGCATTCTTTCTATCCCTCAGACTCCTCCTTCTCCAGCCTCAACACAATAGTATGCTATTTCAACTCTAACTGCCCTCTGCTCTTGAATCCCTTGCCTTCTTGTTCTATTGCCACTCTTCTCTTGCCAAACCTCAACCCTGGATTACAACTGCCATCTGCCTCTTCCACTCCTACTCACAAACAGCTCAATGAAGCTGGAGGAAATTCTACAACCACAGTGATTTGGTACATTACAAATTTATGTTATCCAGCCTCAACTGGGCAAAAATGTACTTTTGTTCTTCCCTAATTGATTTTCTGTATCACTCCCCTAGAAGTTGTTTCAAAACTTTTCCCCCCTCCCGAGTCCCATATCTCCTTTTTCCCCTCCATAAACCAAGGACATTGCCTCTTATTTTACAGGAAAAAAAATGGAAGGCATTTGATGTGATCTCCCTCTTCTCCTATTCTTTTAATCTCAAAAACCCTTGATAATACCTTCCATGCTGTCTTCCTTTGTTCTAGTCTCTAACAGAGAAGACCCTTCTCCTTGCCAAGGCCAACCCCTCTACATGTTCACTTGAGCCCATCCCCTCCTGTTGTCTCCAGCAGTTTGCACGCTCAATTAGGCCTTCTCTCTCCTGAATCTCCAACTTCTCCCTATCAATTGATTCTTTCTCTACTTCCTTCAAACATGTTTAAGTATCCCTTCTCTTAAAAAATATCTTTACTAGATTCCACCATCCCTAAAGATATCACCCTATATCACCTACAAATTTAGGTATACTTCAACTGGGCCCTCACTGCTTCTAGGCAATCCTGCTATACCTCCCTTATCAACTTACTATCTCACTCTCCATAGCAACTCTTCCATACTTTTTCATCCCTCCTCAAACCTACAGAACTCTTTCTCCACCCCCTACTCTCTCAGCTGAGAATCTCACTTCATATCACACAGAAAAAATTGAGGCCATTTGCTATGAACTTCCTCTCCTCCTCTCTTCCTCATCTATCATTCTGGTGCCTTCTGCTCCTCTCTCCATCATCTCTGTCTCACATGATGAAATGGCCTTACTGCTTACCAAGCCTAACTCTTCCACTTATTCAGGTGATCCCATTCCATCTTGTTTCCTCCAACATATTTCCCACTCTCTCATCAGCATTCTTTCACTTATTTTCAATCTCTCCCTCTCTACTGCCTCATTTCCTACTATCTACACACATGTCTATGTTTCCTATCCTGAAAAAGCCATCACTTGACCCTTCCCTCCCCACTATCATCCTATATATCTTCTTCCCTTTGTAGCTAAATTCCTTGAAAAGGATGTCTATAATAGGTGCCTTTGCCTTCCCTCCTCTCATTATCTACTTAACTCCTTACAATCTGACTTCTGATCTTATCTTTCTACTAAACTGCTCTCTGCAAAGTTGCTAATGAACTCTTAGTTGCCAATCCAATGGTCTTTTCTAAATCTTCATTTTCCTTGCCTCTCTGCAGCCTTTGACACTGGTGACCCCTCTCTCCTCCTTCACGGTCTCTTCTTTCTAGTTTTTCAGGATGCCACTGTCTTCTGGTTCTCCTCCTATGTATCTAATTGTCCCTTGCCTGTCTTCATTGCTGGATCCTCTTCCAGATCATGTCCTCTCTAACCATGGATATCCTTCAGGATTCAGTCCTGGGCTTTCTTCTCCCTCTATACTACTTCAGCTCCAATAGATTTAATTACTGTCTCTATGGGGATGATTCTCAAATCTGCCTTTCCTGTCCCAATTTCTCTGCTGACCTGCAATCTTGCATCTTCAACTGCCTTTCAGGCATTTAGAACTGTATATCCAGTAAACATCTTAAACTAAATGTGGATGAAACAAACTCATTACTTTTTCCCTAAACCCTCCATGTCTCCTGTCTTCCTTATGACTGTAGAAGGCAACAGCATCTTCCCAGTCCCTCAGGCTTGCAACCTAGGAGCCATCTTGTATTCCTCACTATCTCTCACCCCACAGATTCAAACTGTTGCTAAGGCTTGTTGATTTCCCCTTTGCAACATCTCTCGAAGATACTCCCTTCTCTTCTATGCTACCACTCTAGTACAGTCCTTTATCACCTTAATAAAAGAATTTGTTCTGTGAAGTTTGGATTCAGTCAAAGGGCCACACTTGATGACCTAGAGAGCCATATGTAGCCTTCAGGCCACGGGTGCCCCACCTGTGGATCTAATTTCTCAAGTGAAACTTTGTCCTCCAAAATGATCAGTGATCTCCCAATTGTCAAATGTGATGCTCTTTTCTTAGCCCTAATCCTTCTTGATATGTTTGCTGCATTTGACATTCTATGTGGCACAGTACCTACATCTTATTTGACTCCCTCTGACCCCTGATGTCATTATGGCTTTTGGAGGATGCTACTCCTTATCTTTTCGACTGTTCCTTCTCAGTATCTTTTGTTAGTTCATTATCCACATCAAGTTCAATAACTTTGGGTGTTCCCTAAGGTTCTGTCCTTGGCTCTCTTCTCTTCTTCTTCCATGCTCTCTCTTTAAAACTACATAGCTCCCATGGGTTTAATTATCATCTCTATGCTGATGACTTCTTGATTTGCATATCTAGCCCCAATTTCCCCCCTGAATTTCAGCCCCCTTTCACCAATTGAATATTAGATATTTCAAAATGGATGTTCCAGAGACATCTTAGACTCAACATGTTTAAAACAGAACTCATTGTCTTTCTCCAAAAATCCTTCCCTCTCCCAACCTTCTCTACTTCCACCATTCTTAGTGTCTCATGTTCCTAACCTTAGCATTATTCTTGACTCCTCAATTCCTCTTGCCCCCATATATCCAATTGGTTGCCAAATCTCACCATTTCTATCTCCACTACATCTTTCAACATCTCTCTTTCAACATCTTTCTCTTCACTAATGTAGCTATCACCTTCTTTTAGGATCTCATCACCTTTTGCCTAGATTACTGCAACAGTCTCCTAATTATTCCCCCTGCCTCAATATCATACCTCCAGTCCAATCTACATACTGCTTACAAAATAAGTGAACTTAATTTTTCTTAAGTTCATATGGGACCAGGGAGTTCCCTTATTTAACTACCTCCATTGACTTCCTTTTGTAAAATTAAATATACTTTTCTGTTTGGCTTTTTTTCCAGTCTCATTGGACAATACTTCCTTCCTGGAACTAGGTGATTTCACCAAATTGACTTTTTTTTTTCTGTCCCTCACATGTGACACTCCATCTCATGCTTGTAATACATGCAGTCTGTCTCATATAATCCTTCTCTTCCTTTTAAGATTCAGTTCAAACACTGTCATCTACATGAAGCCTTTTCCTGCACCTCCAATTGCTAGTACCCTCCTTCCCCCTTCATGTAGGTGTAAATATGTATGTATATATGCACGTATGTATATATGTATATAGGATAGTCTATAATTTTGAATATATAAATATATATATCAGTAATATATCTCATGTTATGTATTTCCCATCCTCTCCCCATAAAAACAAACCAGAGCAAAAACAAAATAGCTATCAATAATTGACTAATCAATGAGTATTCATTAATATATGAGTGAATATATGTACATATTGGGGCCTGTTTGTATATATTCTTTCATATATATTCGTATTTATCTATCAAGGTAGATTGATATACATACACCTACACAAAGGGGGAGTAAGGGCACACACATATGTGTGTATTACTTATTAGCATCATATTTATGCTTTATTTTAAAAATATTTACTCATCATACCCATTGACAATAATATTATATAATAGTCATTGTGTAAAGTAATGTAAGGTAATTATAAGTAGTAGCATTGCACTCTTTTGGGCCGAGGGTAAGGAATAAGCATTTAAGTGCCTACTATGTACAAAGCATAATACTGAGTGCTTTACAAGTAGTATCTCATTTGATTCTATATCACAATTCTGTGATATAGGTTCTATTATTATACCCATTTTATAGTCAAGGAAACTAAGCAGATAGAGTTTAGTGACTTATCCAGGATCACACAGCTAGTAAATATCTGAGACTGGATTTGAACTCCTGTCTTCTGATTCCAAGTGTTTTATCCACTGCACCACCTAGCTACTTCTTCCTTCTTTATACTTGTATCTCCACCAGTGCCTGGCACATAATAGGCCCTTAATGGAAACTTGTTAATTAATCAATTAATTGATTACTATTATTGCTTCTATTGTAGTTTTTTTTTTTCTTATGAGGGGGAAGAATAGAGAGTGCTTACCATAGGATGTATAATGTAAAATAAACAATAAAGCATCTGGCTGCTCTTCTTCCTTCTAGACTAGACACAGTCAGACAAATACTGGGCGAAATATCAAATTCTACCACAAAGGGGAACTAGAGCATTATCCTTTAAACCTACATGCAGAAGAGTGATTTTTTTTTTGTTTTGCTTTCTTTTTTTTCTTTCTGGGAGTTTTGAAACCATGAAGCTAGAATAGAAAAATGTAAGAAATGATTTCCATTGCCAATAAAAGGCTCTAGTTGGTGGTCTGTCCAACTGGTATACCTTTTTCCTTAAAAACAGATTTTTAAGGAAGATGAATATTTCATTTAAATTTCCTGTATGAACATATGTTTTATTGGGTTAACACCATAAAGTATCTCATATTTTACCAGAACACTTCAATTTGGGCTGTTTATTTTTCCCCTCTGGGATGAGAGAAGATTGTGTTTTTGTATTTATAGACACCATGATAGGTAATGTGGGGCAATGAAAGAACTCTGTACTTAATAGTCACTGGACTCGAATTATTGCATTCAATAGACTATAATGGTAGGAACTATATATCTTCAGTGCCTGGCACAGGGTAGGTGCTTAATAAATGCTTATTGATGGACTGATTAACTGAGTTTGAATCCTGATTCTGCCCCAAAATCTATGGGTGACTGTGGACAAGTAATTTAACCTCTCAAGGCCTCAGTTTTCTCATCAGTAAAATTGAGGGAATTGGATTAGATGATGTAGAAGACAGTCTCTAGCCCTAGACTGATGATCCTATGTTCTGTGACTATATGGTTTTATAAACAGCTGTGACTTCAAGCAGAGGACAGATAATAGGAGAACACATCTATTTAATAAATATGTATGTTATCGTCAAAAAGGAAGAGAACATATTAATTTAGGTATGCCTGGAGGAAAAGCATTAATTTTTGTGGGAGCTGTATATAAATACAATTAAGGCAGAGGTAAACTAAAAGCACAATTTCTTCAAACTCATCCTATTTTTTCTCTGCATTATTAGGTGTTTTTGTAAGTAATAGAGAGGAAGGATTCTTGCTTTCTATTATGAATTTTAGACTGGAATGTAAGTCAGGGTTTTTTGGACACATTTCTATGCATTATACATGCAAACTGACAGACTTAAAAATCTCTCTTCTGTGTGGTGAAAATTAAAGGAAGCTAAAATAATTTAAGAGCTATTCCTTAAAAATGCAAAGTTTCAGAATTATCATTCTTCTGTGGTTAATCTTTCTCTATCATAAAGCATCGAAAATGACTTGATTCAAATGATAAGAAATTCACTCTCGCTGCTCTATTTGTGCCTTTATTTTATAGCATAGAAGAATGGCAGCTATGGTAAATAATCTCCCTCATCTTGATTTATTGAATTATTGTATCAACAACCACTCTGTGTGAGTTAGAATGCTCAGTGTAGCATCCTGGAAAGAATATGGACTCAGAGTTAGGAGATATGGGTTTGAGGCCCAGCTGAGACAAACTATCCCTGACATCATGAGTGAATCACAATTTTTCTGATCCTCAGTTTATCTGTCTATAGAATGGGGATGATAGTAATTCCACTCCTAAACTCACAGGTTTATTGTAAGGAAGGCATTTTGTAAACCTTGATTCACTACTTAAATCTGAGTTATTTTATTATCTTATCTCATGTAGGAGCAACATCTTTAATTTGCTTGTGCCAGTCAAGATAGTCTTACAGTGGGAACCATTCCTACAAAAGTGCAAGGCCTGAGGGGAATTATATTGTGTACTTTCTACCATTTTTATAGCCATGAAATCTAGTTAAAGAAAAAAGCCAAAGCAACCTGTGGGAACAGCACATGACCACAAAAAGACTAAGAGTATCTGGGGTAAATGGATGAAAATAGGTGCAATCACCAGCCAGTCTCTACTGGTTGGATGGCAATCAGCATTTAGTGTTCTTAATTTTGCGCTTATTGGCTTCTGTCTCATTTTTGCTTTTGCAGAACTGATGTCTTTGTGGAGTCAGATGTTTTCCAAGAGATTTTTTTTTCATTGCACTTTTTATGTAGGTCTCTTTGGTAGCTCTCTCCCTTGTATTATGCTCATGTGTGCACAAATGTCTTATGTCTTCCATAGAATATAAGCTCCCTGAGCTCAGGGACCGTGCATTTAGCATAGGCCCATGAAAATAGTAGGCACAATAAATATCTGTTGAATTGAATTGAATAGGATTTAATTTATAAGGAGTGGAAGTTGCAGAGTTAAATTTAGACTTGATGTCAGGAAAAACATCCTAACAGTTAAAGCTGTTCGCACATAGGGCTGCTTAGAGAGGTGGTAGGTTCCTCCTCTTTGGAGGTCTTGAGACAAAGACTGGATGACCAATTTTGAGGTATGTTATAACAGAGGTTCCTTTTGGGTATGAGTTGTACCAAATCAGTGATGTGAGATGGCTAAAAAATATATTACTGCAGGCTATATATTGACTTAGAAAACCACAAATTAACATTATCTGTGTTATATTGCATTTAAAAATATTTCATTAAACATTTCCCAATTACATTTTAATCTGGTTTTGCAAAGTTGTGGCCAGAAACTTATCATGATTTAGCTTTCTTCTTATGTCAGTAATTAAAAATTAAAGGCTGTTGGACAGGACCTTCTATTTTCTTTTTCCATTCCTCAAACATCAACAATCTTTCTCTCCATTCTGATCTCTAAGGAAGATATAATTCTATTCCTTGTTCTATGTATATCCCAGATCACATCTTTCCTTCCTTCTGCAAAATTTCAGTGCAATAATCTTTCACTCATTCTCACACATCAATGATATCCACCTTTCTATTGGTGTACTCCCAATTTCCTATAAATATATTCAGCTTTCTCCAATAAAAAACCCCAACAATTTTGTCAGTTACTGAACAATGATTTTCTCCTGCTTTTTATTCCTTCATTTCTCTATTCATTTACTCATTCATTAACCCATTCTTTTTTATTGCCAAACTTTTTGGAAAAAGTCTATTTAGAAAAGTTCATTTCCACAATTAACATTTCCACATTAACAACAACAACAGCAACAAAAACTAGCATTTATATATCATCTACTACGTGTCTGGTACTGTGCTAAACACTTTAAAAATATCACTTCATGATGACCTTGGAAAGTAGGTGCTATTATTACCTCCATTTTACATTTGAGGAAACTAAGGCAAACCGGGGGTTAAGTGGCTTCCCAGGGTCACAACAGCTAGTAAGTGTCTGAGGCCAGATTTGAACTCAGGATTTCCTGACTCTAGGTCCAAAGCTCTATCCATTGTGCCACTTAGCTGCCTACTTGCTCCCAAACCCCTTGCTTATATGACTTTCCCCACTACTATTCTTTTCAAAATTGTTCTCTCACAAATCCAGTAGCCATTTCCCCAGTTCCCTTCTGTGACCTTTCTGTAGTATTTGACACAGTTATTCACCTGCTCTTACTAGATACGTTTTCATTTATGGATCCCGTGATATCAGAGTCTCCTGATTTTATTATCCAACAATCAACTAGTCAAACAGCTCTTATTTATTAAGTCCCTATTGTATTCAAGGTACTATGTTAATCACTGAAGATATAAAGGTTGAAACAGTCTGTGCTTTCAAGGAATTTTATTGTGATGGGGGAGACCTCACGTGTACACACACACACACACACACACACACACACACACACACACACACGCACACACAAATTGCCTTTTCCACTAATTTCATGGCTCTTTCACTGGACCTTTTTCTTTTCCCTAACCTCTTAAGATAAATATTGTACAATGTTTTGTTGTTAGTTTTCTGTTCTATTAATATCTCCCCTAACAATATCATTTAATCTGACACATTCAACTATCACTGCTATATAGATGTCTCCAAAATATGGATCTCCAACATTAATCCTCCTGAGCTCCAGACTCACATCTCCAACTGCCTACTGACCTACATGTCTTATAAGCACCTCAAGTTCATTAGGTCTAAACAACTTATCCTCTTTTCCAAATCTGTTCTTTTTTCTCAGAAATCAATAAATATTCATTTAGCACTTATGATATGCTAGGCACCGTGCTAAGTGCTAGTGATAAAAAAAAAAAGTCCCTGCCCTTAAGGAGTAGGGAAATAAGGAAGGTTAAAAAGGGGTGAGGCTGGGGAAGTCCTGACTTGTTTATTTCCACCAATCACAGTATTCAATCTCCCAGGTTTGAAACCTAGGTGCTATCTTTGACTTATCCTATTCATCCACTTCTCTTATCTAACCAGTTTTTTATTATTTTAAATAATCTTCAAAATTTTGAAAATAGTCCATTGAAAATGACCAGGTCGGTAACAATGCATTGCAGCTGCTCTTACTTTTGGCTAGTATTTCTGCCTGAAGTACATACGTTTTACTCAGGTGTTCACAAATAGTCTGTGTCTCAATTCAAACACTTCACTGCATTTGTGTCAGTGAGGGTTTATATTTATCCTCAAGCTTATTACCTCTTTGTTCTTAAAAAAATGTCTTTTTTTTTGCCCCTTTTAGGGAAGAAGATGTCCATATATGAAAGCTTCAGTTAAAACCTTGCACTTTCCATACTTCCAAGCCCAGGTAGTTAGAGAGAGTATGGTGCAATAGAAAGGTTACTAGGCTTAGAGTCTGAGGATCTGGGTTGGAATCCTAGCTCTACTATGTACCAGCTCTGACCTGGGCCAAATTACTTGGCATTTCCCCCGAATTAAGTCTTCTCATACACAAAATGAAGGAGTTAAACTAGATGTTATCCAGTCTTTTCTGTCTCAAAATTTATTACCGTATATCCCATCTTGTTCATAAATTCTTCCTGACCTCCTTCAACCCATACTCAGTTATCCCAATTTTGTTCAAGGTTTGTATCCTCCAGCTAGATTGTAAATTGATTGAAGAAAGGGATTAATATTGGGTACTTGTGAGGTGGTATACTCCTGAGGGAATACTTTCAAAAGATCCTCTGAGACCATCATTTACTTGGCCTCTCCAGAACTCAGAGAGCAGCAATGGCAGGTTTCTCTTCTAATCTGATTGGTTTGGGCTGGCTTCCTTCTTGCTCTTTGTAGATAAAGACCACTGATTCACTGATGTGGATGTCTCTGTTCTCTTGAGAACACAGAGACAAAAACTGTTCCCAGACCCATACATGAATGAATAAGTTCCAATAGAAACTTACCAATCCAAACAGCTAGACAATAGGGTACAGATTTCTAACACTACAGGTAGAGCAACATGGTCATGGAAGATTCCCATAGTAAAACACAATAATATTTCATGAAACCATAACTTCTTTTGCCAAAGTATCATCAAGCAGCCAGGATCAAATCACCAGCATCCAAAATGTTTGCTTCTGGTTTTTATAGGTTAACTGTCTTCATGTAGCAATGCCAGCTGATGAGGATCCAGCCCAGCTGTGTGCATGCAGGGCTTTTCTTATACTATCCCTCTTTTACTTAATGAAATTCTCTTCATCTCTGGGTGCTGAATAATAGCCATCTCTATGTAGTGTCTTTGGGTGGCAGTGACTCTTGCCCAGAGCATGTGACTTTGCTTCCTCCCTGCCAAGTTCTTGAGGATATGTGGAGTGATATCTCTCAGTTATCAACCATGTAGGACTGAAAGGGTCTTGTGCCTCCATGTAGCTTAACACCAAATGAAAGAATGATTGAATAAATTAATGATTTTATGAAAAATTATTGGTTAAACTCTTATAGTTGCTGAGAACTAGGGATACAAATAGAAAAAGTGAAGTTGCCCATGTCTGGGAGGACACCGAGTTTAATGCAGGGTAGATGTCAAAGGCCAGAATTTCATGGGGTAGTGTGGGCAGAGAGAGGCAGTATGTAGGGAAGAACAAACACTGAACTAAACATTAGGGCTCTATCTGGTCTTAGATCTAGCACTACTAACTAGCTGTGTGATTTGAGAAAATCACTTAATCTTCCCAATTGTTCTCTCACCTGTAAATGATCCTATCTGCTTACCTAGCAGTATTATTGTAGGAATTGTATTAAATCATGCCTGAGAAAGCAGTTTGAAAACTAAGTTATATAAAGGTAAGGTGCTCATATTCTAGATTCTCAATAAGTGTTTGTTGATAAATTGATTTGTAGCAGGCTATAGGAAGCTCTGCTCTGCTAGAAGATGGTTGCTGCAAACAGGGAGAGAGAAGGCTAAACTGCTGGTGTGCTGACTCACAAGGATGATTTTCTCTTTTTGGCTATAAAAGGATTACTTATATGCTATGGAAAAAAAACACGAAAGCATTTAAAGCAGTAATTTACAGCAAAGTGAGTCAACCCCAAGGATAGATCACAGACATGAGAATGGAAGTCATGGAATTTGGGGAGCCAAAAGGATGTTCCATATACAGAGGATATCATACTCCAAAAACTAGCATTTGTCAGACAAGGATTAACAGGCAAAGTCACTCCAGCAATCAAAGATTTCTTCCAATCCAGAAAAGATCTGGGGAGAGAAATCAGGAGCAAAGAGAAGTACAAGGATGGTCAAAAATATGGGTAGAACCCAGTCCCAAGAATCAGGGACAATCATTACCCCAATGAGATCAGAGACAAAAGTCACTGAACTCAGGCTGGATTGATACAAAAGTCTGGGGACAATGATGAGTATGAAGAGTTGGAATGAGTGGGTTTGGATAAACCAGGAAAGGAGGATCCATGTAGGAGTATAAAGCTACCATCTAGATGATTTTCTTGATTTTGTTTCCCTTCCTGTTTTAAGTCAGTATTTTATCCCTACAATTAGTTTCACTTAATCAACTTTGATTAAACCTCTTTTCCCCTAGGCTTAGTTGCACCTCTACCCCCATTCTCAATATCCCATCTCATTTGTGAATCTTTCCCCAAGTTTTACTTAATTTATTGGTTTATTTTTCCTTCGTTTATTTAGTTATCTTCTTCCTATCTTTACTCTTTTCATTTTTAGCCTCTTAGTTATGAGGTTAATCAAAAATTCCCCCTAAGCTCTTCTCCAACTTCTTTTGCTAGTTTCCTTTCTCTAAAAAGCTCTTTTTATTAATTACCATCCCTTTCCATCTGTTTTGAACTTCACTTCCTTGTGTATACTTATTTATTCCTTCTTTAGTCTCCGTGTGCTCCTCGTGGGATTAAAACTTTTAAAGAATTAAATTTGAGTACCCTCTCCTAGTCAATTTCTGTTATTGTTTTTTCATGTCTTGTCTACTCATCCATTTTTTTCCTATTGTGCCTTATTCTTAGATGTATCAATTCCTGAAGGAAGCAATAAGGAGAAAGTATTGCCCCATGATAATAATTTATCTGTGTCCTCAATTGTCCAAATCAATATGTTAATACATCCACATCATCATTCGCTTTCCTATTTGTCACTGTAATCTCCTCTCTATATCTATGTTTTCCCTTTCTCATTGTTACTAAGGAACAATAATTTCCCTTTTGCTGAGGCAGGATGTTGTCCATAGAGGCATAACAATCATTCAGAGGAAGTGGTCTTCCTATAGACAACTTATTATAAATTAGGTGTATTGTAAGTTCCCCATCTCTCATTGCAGAATATGCCTCTTTCTCCATGAGACTTTTTTTTTATTGAGACCCCTTTGTACTGAGTTGAGATTGCCTCCTTTTCTTTCCCACTATTTCAATCCCTCCCTTTTGCCACTTCTTCAGTTCTTCAGCAATGCCTCTTCTTCCTTTATTCATCCTCTTATTCTGTGATTTAATTCCATGAAGCAATTTGATCCACCTGGAATGGGGGTGGGTTGGAGTTTAGTCCATGGGTGTCTCGGGCTTGGTCCTTCATGGTCACTTTTCCTATTTCTTTAAATTATGCTTTTGTCTTTAACTTCTTGATCACTTTAAAAAATGAATCACCTAATGATTCCTTTCAATCAGAGGTACCTTTATTTTTCTTTCTTTTTTCATTTAATAGTCTCTGGGCATGGGGTAATTTATTTAATTACTTTTCTTTCCTTGGTAACAGTACTTATTTACCATTCTGAAATTTTTGTTGTTTATGGTGGTTGCAAATCAAATAATCTGTTTTCCCCTGAAGCAATGTTTCAAATATTTTTTTACTGAATATCCATCTTTTTTCATTGATGATTTGGATCAGTTTTTTCAGGATATGTCCTTTGGGTTTGTATCTTGAGCTCCTTTGAGTTTCAGAATATATTATTTGATTCCCATGTATGGCTTCTGGTAGGTACAGAAAGTTTTGTGCTATTGAAATTTCCTTTTCTTCATATATGAAAATCTTCCCCCTGGTTGCCTATGGAATTTTCTGTTTGTCATTGGAATTGTTAAGTTTAGCCATTATTTATCATGGAGTTTGAAGTATTGAATTTTTTTTTCTGGAAGTAATCTGTGGATTCTTTTGATCGGTGCTTTGTTTTTTATATTCATAATTTCTGAGCAGTTTTCTTGTGTTCTTTATTGCATTGTGATGTTTAGGTATTTCAATTTGTGATATTCTTCTGAGAAACCTATGGTCCTTGGGTTGTCTCTATGCATCCCATCTTTGAGATCAATGTGTTTCACTTATATACAGATTATATATTCATTTAGGTTGCCTTTTCTTCTTTTTTTCCAGACTGTCTTTCACTGCAGTT
Source organism: Phascolarctos cinereus (assembly GCF_003287225.1). Lineage (NCBI taxonomy): Eukaryota > Metazoa > Chordata > Mammalia > Diprotodontia > Phascolarctidae > Phascolarctos > Phascolarctos cinereus. The sequence goes on from NW_027555847.1 coordinate 476,069,516, forward strand.
TATTTGTATTTCTATACATGTCCTACAAATATATCTACAGATATATAGGTAGGTGGCATAGAAGTCTGGACCTGTAGTCAGGAAGACCTGAGTTAAAGTTTAGCCTCAGACACTTAGCCCAAGGCAAGTCACTTACCTTGTTTCTGCCTTATTTTCCTCATATGTAAAATGGGAATAATAATAGTATCTGCTTCTCAGGATTGTTGTGAGTATCCAATCAGATACTGTTTGTAAAGCACTTAGCACAGTGACTGGTACATAGTAGGCACCATATAAATGCTAGCTATTATTAAGTTGTGGTTCTATCTTTACCTCATATGGAGAGACTTGTTCTCATTGATAAAAGTTGTGTTTTTTTTTCTTCTCCTTGCTAATTATTTCTGCCATGCAGGCCACAACCACATAACTTTGTATCAGTGGACTGTGAAGGTTCAGATCTAGGAGACAGAGACTGGTGCTACCATGATTAAAAGGTAAGAAAGTTCTTGTGGCATCTTTTATGGCTGGAGGAGCAGCTGATAAGGGGAGTTGTCCAATGTGCTAGCATTTTTACTAGGACAGTGCGGGGGAAGAAGTCAGAAGCTTACTGTTATCAATGTAGAGTTTGACTTTGATGGGACATAGTGGTGATAGGGAGAATTGGAAGAGTGCTTTATGATGCATGCTTCAAAGCCTAGTGATGAGGAATGGTACCTGTGGCATCTGTCTTGGATTTCTTTTTCTTGTGTCCTTATTGAGGTGTTTGTGATGTTCATGGGCTATTTTTTATTGTACTTCATAATCCTTCTGAGGCCACATACACCACAGAATAAGTATAAAGTTAATCAATACAAATAAATACAAGTTAGGAAAGGAAGGCACTAGCACTTGGTGGTGATCAGGAAAGACTTCATGCAGGAGGTGATACTTAAGCTGCCTTTTGAAGGAATGACATAGAAGTGAGGGTGGAGTGCATCCCAGGCATGGTAGTCAGATATTAGAAAAGCATGGAGATAGGAGATGGAGTTCTGGGTGTGAGAAACAAGGAAAAGACCAGTTTGACTGGACTGTAGAATTCAAGAAGTGGAGTAGTTGGGGGCAGCTAGGTGGTGCAATGAATAGAGTTCTGGCCTTGGAGTCAGGAGGACCTGAGTTCAAATCCAGCCTCAGATACCACTTACTGGCTGTGTGACCCTGGGCAAGTCACTTAACCTCAATTGCCTCACCAAAAAAGAAAAAGAAGTGGAGTAGTTTATGATGAGGCTAAACAGAGGCATTTATATTTGATTTGGAGTTTATTGCATAGAGTAGTGACATGGTCATACTTAAGAAAAATCATCTGGTGATACGAAATTCATATTATATGATCATATATACTTTAGTACAGGATTATAATTTGTATTTATTTACTTTCCTACTTGTCAAGTACAATCAAATAATTTTCAAACTTTTAGAAACATAGAATCTTAGAAGTGGAAGGGAACTCAGAGGTTAACTAGTATGATACAATTTGAAGTATGAATCCCATTTATAACATTCTTGACAAACAGTTATCCAGTCTCTGTCTGAATGCCTCCGAGGACAAGCACCTCACTACCCAATGAGACAATTCATGACATTCTTAAATAGCTCTCCTTGTTGGACAGTTCTTTATATTGAGCCAAAATCTTCCTCCCTATAAATTCCACCCTTTGGTTCTTCCTTAATCATTGAACTATAAACTCTCTGAAGACAGAGCCTAGCACAGGTTTCTTTCACAAAGGAAACAAAAACAAAACCTACATTTTAAAGTTTTGGTTGAAATGATTACTTCATTTATTGAAAACAAAGGATCACGTCCCATTTCATTGCCACATCCCACAATGCTAGACAGTACCTTTTCTGCAGTGGACACTCCACCAAGGTTGCTGACTAATCAGCTGACTAATCATTTCTCTCATAAAACTATAATAATCAATGTGACTTCCCACTTCGTGAAGAGAAAGGTATTAAAAAAAGGACTATGTTGACTCATAAGCACACAGCTTTCGATCCTTGATCACAGTCTCCTAAGCAGATCTCCCTGCTTACACATTTCTTCGAGGGAAAGAAGCAATAAACAACCTAAATGACTCTCTCTAGCCAGAGCATAAAGAAGAGTCATAATTACTCACAGCCCTCTAGACCAGTGAAACTGCAGCCCAGAAATCAAAGTAATAGTTGAAGAGGAGGTAGGGTAATCAATCTATCAACAAATACTTATTGAATACCTACTACACGCCTCAAACCAATGGGGAAATCATGGTGCAGCTTTGCTGTGCTCCTGAATTTGGGTGATGGTGAATATTTCATTTCATTGTAGAATGGGAAGGTCTTTAAAAAGTAATTGACAAAGGAATAGAGAATTTCTGAGAAGTAAGATCTTTTCTTTGTTGATGAATAGAAGGGAAGCTTATTTGGACATGTGATATCCTAATAGGATCTGGTTATCTCCCCATCACCACCATAGAAAGGAACCTTAATAGTAGTAGTAGTAGTAGTAGTAGTAGTAGTAGTAGTAGTAGTAGTAGTAGTAGTAGTGGTGGTGGTGGTGGTGGTGGTGGTAGTAGTAGTAGCAGCAGCAGCAGCAGCAGCAGTAGTAGTAGTAGTAGTAGTAGTAGTGTAATAGTAGTAATACTAGTAGTAGTAGTAGTGGTGGTGGTAGCAGTAGCAGCAGCAGCAACAGTAATAATGATAGCTAGCTTTATATAGCACTTTAAGGTTTACAGCATACTTAATGCTTATTTAATCCTTACCTGTGAACCTGTGAGGTAGGTTGCTAATATGATTCCCATTTTCCTTGAGGAAAATTTTATTACTAAAATTCCCACTTTATTTGAGGAAACTGTGGCAGAGAAGGTAAGTGATTTACCAACAAGTGTCTGAGGGAGGATTTGGACTCAGGTTTTCCTGACTCCATGACCAGCTCTATCTTCTACACCACCTAGCACTGGACCTTAGAGAGACCATCCCATATAAATCCGTCATCTTAATGAAACTGAACCTTAAAGAGATTAAATAGTTTGTCCTTAGTCTCTCAAATAGTACAACTCATAGAAGTGAGATTCAAATTCAGCACTCCTCCTCAGACCCCTTTCTCAATCCTCTACTTTTTCATTTTCTACCATTAAAATTCTAGTTAATATTAGAGATAGTAATGTGGTATAGGAGAAAGAGCTCTAGACTTGGATTCAGGAGACCTCAGTTTGAATATTGCTTGTGTTATTAATACCAAGTCATTTCACCTCTGAGCCTCAGTTTCCCTGCTTATAAAGTGGAGATAATAATATTTGTGTTACCCAACTTGTAGGTTTGTTGTGTGTAAACTTTAGAGAACTCTGTATATGTGCACTGTTATGATTATGGAACATAGTATACAGGCTGCTAAGTGGCTGCTGGATTTGGAATCAGGTAGAACTGAACAGAAATCCTGCTTCAGGCACTTACTATCTATGTTATCTGACTAAATCAGTTAACTACTTTTCTTCTCAGTTTCCTCTGTTGTAAAATGAGGATATAATAGTACCTACTTTGTAGAGTAGTTGTGAGGATTAAATAAGATGACTGTAAAGCACTTTGTAAATTTTGAAGAGGTCAATAAAACTTGCTATTATTATTATTATAAGAATTTATGTAGCACCTGCTATATGCCAGGCTGTGCTAGGCACTTTACAAATATTATCTCATTTGGTCTTTACAACAACCCTGTGAGGTAGGTGTTGTTATTATGCCCATTTTACAGTTAAGGAAACTGAGATAGACAGGAGTTAAATGACTTTCCTAGGGTCACATAGTTAGTAACTGACAGACTGAATTTGAACTCAGGTCTTCTTTACTCCAGGTCTAGTGCTCTATCCACTGCACTTCTCAGTTGTCTAATGAAGAAGGGGACAAGGGATTTGTGAGAGTTCTAGAATGGCTAAGAAGAAAAAAGTTTTTAAGATTATTGACAAGACCAAGTAAAAACTATAGCAAAGATTTTGTACCACTCTGTGAGTCTTTGTCTGGTTCAATTGTGAAACAGGTGAAATTCATTGTTCATGCTTACAGCTTCCTCTGTGCCTTTTTCTTATTCCTACCCAAATGACCAGTGCCATACTCCAGATCTTTCCTGTTCTTCCTGAATTAAAATCTACTCTTGATGAATTGAATGCTTGTTGCTGAAAATACTTAAGAAACATCCTTTTTCATAAAGCAAGAATGTTTGGTTGATTATATTTCTGAACTAATGTTATTTCATGAGAAAAATATCAGGCATGACAATGAAGACTATGATGTTGATGATGATGATGATTGCCATCCAACCATAACCTTCAGCCCACTACCACTATAGAGAATGATCATCAATCTTTAAGATTTTCATCCTCATTTACTCAAGTACCAAAGGTACCCAGTTATTAGTAGGGAGACAGTGAGAAGAGGGAAGGGTCTTGTGTTTAACTGTGAGTCATGGCCTCCAGCAGAGTTTCCTGAAGTTTCAGCTTAGTCAGGAATCTTCTCTCTGAAGCCTGTGTCAGATTTGTAAATATGTCACAGGATGGGAAAAATTTATAAAGCTTTCACACTGTGGCACTGTGTGCTTTCAAATGATTTAGTTATTGGAGAGAATATAACCCAATAATTATTCACAAGTATTCTAACATTCCTGGAAGAAAGGCATTGTAAGGAGTATATAGCACATTTTTGGGGGTCATAAAATAATTGAATATTTGACCCATCACCTCTTAGAAGTCTTAGCTGAGTAATTGTTGCCTATAAAAATAACATAATAATAACATATAATGTATACATAATTAGCAATAATATAATAATGATCATTACCTATGTTTTTCTACACAGAAGCATATTCCTTCTTATGTATTCTAACCTTCCCTTTTCTCATAGCAGAGGGATAATATAATTAGTTGCTTGTCTCATTAAGGCTGGTTTAGTGATCAAGGCATTTCTTGAGTCAAGGCAGATGATTCTGATTCATTTACTCAACTTGATTAGATTAAAACTCTGAAAGGAAAAATATTCATCCAGGTTGAAATTAGCTTTACAGGAGTTTGTCAAGCTAAATGGCTGTGGGCTTCAGAATTGTACTGACTTAACTGAATTTAACTCAATAGATCGGTACTTCTTGTTTTGTTATTGTTGTGGTTTTTCCTTTTATTTAAAAGCACATTTTCATTTTTGAAATAAAAGAGCCACCTGGCAAAAGTTGAAAATGATGGTTCCCTTGTCAATTCTTTCTTTACTTGCCTAGACTTTTAGCTAAATTTTTTCTGTTGTAATTTTCCTTTGCATCTAGTTCACCAAATATTGTTTACTATTGCCACGGGAGAAGATGTTCTGGAAAAAATGTATATATACATACACACACCTAGTAATCTAGGATCAAATAGTATGACATCCTGCATTGAATTGTCTGATGCTAATGGTTGTTACCCCATGGCAATAGCTAAACTCTGACAGCTATAGTAATGAATTCTAGTGGATAAATCATGATCCCCTCTGCTCAATTTTTCACATTTTGGAATAGCTTAGAATAAACCACCTTAATAGGTTCTACCTCGAATACCATATATATTCAAAGAAATCACCCCCCACTCATCTTTCCACTATATATTTTACTCAAAATAATAATGAAGCATTATATGAACATCTTCCTCTTTGTTGACTGTCAACCTACCCAACTTTCATTGATCTCTAAGATTCTCATCCTCATTTGATAAGGAATAGTGACTTGTCCAAAATTATGTGGAAATTAGTAGAAGTACTAAATAAGAAACTTCATTTCTCAACTCTTTTACATTTATTTGAGTTGAATTTCTATAAAACATTATTTTTTAATGAGATAGCTTTATACAATGTAGTATATACTTCATTTATGAAAGTATCACCATGTACAGTATTTGGCAACAGTCTGTTTTGCTGGAGCAAAAAGGGATCTCAGGGATCCTCTATTCTAACCTCTGCATTTTACAGATCAGAAAACTAAGGCAAGGTGGCTTGCTCAAATTCTTACCACCGGTAAATGTCAACCCCAGGACCTGAGCCCACATCATCTGACTTCAGGACCATCCTATTACACCACATTGCTTCGTCTCTCTTTGGATAAAGAAACATGAGCAGTAGAAGCAAAGGTTGGAAGAATAACAGGCCAAATGATCAAAGGGGTTATGTTAACATTAGCCTTTCATTTGTTCCAAGATTTAGCTTTGTGCCTTTGGTTAAAGTTGGGTATTCTTAACCTTTTCTTTTTTTGGCGGGGAGGGTTGTTCTGTGGACCCCTTTGGCAGTTTGTTGAGCTTTTGACCCCCTACTCATTATGGTGTTGAAATAGTTATCCAAATATATATTTTTTAAAAATTCATGAGGGGCAGCTAAGTGGCATAACAGATAGAGCACTGGCCCTGTAGTTAGGAGGACCTGAGTTCAAATTTAGCCTCAAACACTTGACACTTACTAGCTGTGTGACCTTGGGCAAGTTATTTAACCCCAATTGCCTCACTAAAAAACAACAACAACAACAACAAGTTCATGGACTCCGGTTAAGAACTTCTGGTTTAAGGGTTTTTCCTGGTCCAGGTGACTGCTGTAGGTTCAACTGATAGTCTATTATTTCCCTCTGTGGTCAGAGGAAATTAGAAATTTAAGAAAAAATGAAACAAACAAGTGTGTGAGATAATTGTGTTCAAGTTTTAAAAGGATTGCCTTGAATAGGAGGAGTCAGATTTGTGCTCTTCTGTCCAAGAGGGCTAACCTAGGAAGTGGGTGAAAGTTGCAAAGTGGCAGATTCAGCCTGATTTAGGAAAACACAACTTCTTACCAGAGCTATCCAATATTAGAATGTGCTGCTATTAGGGCCCTTCACTGAAGATCTTCAAACCAGCTGAACAATCATTTGTTAAGATTTGAAGTGGGACTCATGACTGGAATATGGCAATATATTTTGCCACAGAGGCAGCTGTAATAGGAAAGGTGGATATATTGTACTATATGTTAAGATTACACTGGTATGTACATCTATTACTCTGAAGGAATAATAATTAGATACATAGGAAAGGTTTATTGAAATAAACAACAACAACAGCAACAAAAGGTAGCCACTGGCTTTTGTTGAAAATTGCCCGTCCCCCCCAGGTACATCAAGTTAGGCAGGAAATTAATGGCACATATAAACTAAACAGCCCACTGTATTTTTGGCTTTCACATGTGGGGCACGTAATTGAACACATGACTTTACAAGCTTTAAGTATTTCATCTGCTAATTTGAAATTCACAAGCTCAGTTGTTTCCATATTTATGAATTTTATATATTATCAAGTTAGTTCATCAGCAAAAGACATCCAAGATCACATTGCCCAGTTTGGGGCACAATGACATGGTGAATGGGTCTGCTTACTTCCTATTATACCATATAAGAGCAAATATAACAACTTATCAATAATTGATGCTTACTTGGATCTCTACTCTAGATTTCAAATGTTGTAGTCTGGACTCATTCTTCTCAGGAAGGGGTCATAGAGAGGGACAGAAGAGGGGGCAGGAGCAGGGAGAGGTAGTATCTAAATATTGGTAGCGTTGATGTTGATACAATGCTTTTATTATTACCACCACCCCCTTTTAAAATTAGAGCATTATTCTATAAGACCTGAATTGATCATATTTTTTCAATGAAAGTCTCTAAAAGTGGGCATGGAGTTAATTTAAATCTATTTTGTTACATTCAAACACTTTTTTTTAAATATTAAGACACTCTAAGAACACAGTGCATAGTTTCTAAGTTATAACTACTTAGCTCAGAAAGTTTAATGACCCCCAGTTAGCTATATTTTAGGAGGGATACTTTTGTCAGGTCCCTTGGAACTCTGAATATCTGTGATTTTGTTAAACGATGTGATGTTTACCATTGGAGTATGCTGCATTCTGCTTGGCCAGACTGAGAACATAGATGATGTTTTTCTAATATGAATTACAAAGCTGGCAAAAGCCAACTTACCATTGTAAGGGTGGAACTTCAGTTCTCTGACTATTTCCTCGGAGTCTCATTCTTCTAAAAGCAAAGCATCTGATAAATTTTTAAGTTACTTTACTGATAACCATTTCTCAGAAGAGTGAGGGAAAAAATGAAAGAAACTGCCACTTCAGACTTAATTCTGGTTGGACTAGAACAACTGGCTAGGGGAGAATTGATGAGAACTTTGGGGGAAAGTAACTAGATTCTTCATAGTGAAGTCAGAAGTGCACTAGACTTCTGAAAAGCAGATTCCTAAAAGTTCAGAGAAAAGATAGACATGATTCCATGCCAGAGACTCCAAAAAGGAAAATGGCTCAAGAGGAATAGAAAGCTCCTCCAAAACAGATATCTGACATAACAATCACACATGATTTGCTAAAGAAGAAATAGGTGAGTCATCTAAAGAAACCGAATAGTCATACAAGGAACTATCTGAGAACCTCAGGTTGTAAATGGAAGGATAGGTAGCTAAATAGGTAGATAGGTAAATGATAGGTAGATGGTAGATAGATAAATAGGTATGTAGATGATATATAAACACATAGAAGACAGATAGGTAGACGGGGGATAGATAAATGGATGGGTGGCAGCTAGGTGGTACAAGGGATAAAGCACTGGCCTTGAAATCAGATTAACTCATCTTCATGAGTTCACATTTGGCCTCAGCTTACTAGTTGTGTGATCCTGGACAAATCACTTAACCCTGTTTGTCTCAGTTCCCTATTTATAAAATAAGCTGGAGAAGGAAATGGCAAACTCTAGAGTCTTTGCTAAGAAAACCCCAAAATGGGGTCATGGAGAGTTGGACATAACTGAAATAACTGAACAACACAAACAAAAATAGAGACATAGACAGATGATAGAAGAATGATCAAATGAGACTCTCTCTCTCTCTCTCTCTCTCTCTCTCTCTCTCTCTCTCTCTCTCTCTGTATGTATGTATATATATATATATATATGTATGATATATATGTACATATATAGTGCTTTATAAGCTATAAAGTACTAAGTGAGTATGAGCTAGTATTAATTTAATATCAACTGATGGCAGAGAGAAAACATTACCACTCAACTTCTGTTTTGTATTTTTGATCAAGAAAAATGATACAAACATGAAAGGATGGGAAAAAAATGATTAAGAAGAAATTAAAGTCTAAGATAGGCAAAGAGAGCTTCAGATGGCCTGTTAGTGCTTAAAGTAATAATGTCCAGATTTGAAAGGCATCTCAGAGGTCATATAGTCCAATTCTTACACCAAACATGAATATCTTCTCCTGTCATCTGAACAGAGATTATCCAACTTTCTAATACACATTAATATAATTATAAGTGTTAGGAAGTTCTTGATTATACCAAACTAAAATCTGCTTCCTTATCTTTTCTAGCCATTGCCCTTCCTCTGTAATCATAAGCCCAATTCCTCTTCCGTGTAGCTTTTTATATATTTTAATATGGCTCTCACATGATCCCCCTCTTCTTCAAATCTAAACATTCCCAATTCTTTAGTATCTTTCAAATGGTATTACTTTGAGTTCTGCTGACTGTTCTAGCCACCCTCATCTAGACACATCCCAGATTGCCAATGCCCCTCTTCAAATAAATCAATGATCATTAGGAGCCAGCGTAGATTCTCTGAAAACTAGTCACATCAAACTAATCTCTTTTTTTATAAGCAAAACACACATCTATGCCATTCCCCAGCCAGACTGAGATATTAGGGGAATGCCAACAACATAATATATCTCGATTCTTGTAAAATGTTTGAAAAAGTCTCATCATATCCTTGTAACCAAGATGGGAAAATGTGGAGCGATTATAGGAGATGTATAGTTGTTTAATCAAGTAAACGCAAAGGGTGTAGATGAATGGGCTAATAGCCTAGAGGGAGATCTCTTGTCATGTACTATAGGATGTTGATATTAGCCTTTTCCTATTTGACACTTTTATTAACAACTTGGATGAAGGCATAGGAAGCCCAATTATCAAATTTGCTAATGACAGAGCGGGGAAGGATATCTAAGAGGTTGTATTGACAGTATTAAGATTCTAAAAGAGTTAAACAGTTGAAATTGTTAAAATGTAATTACATTTCAACTAACAAGGTCAAGTTAAATGGGTATAAATCTGAAGTCTTACATTTAGTTTCATAAAATCAATTGAATAAATATAATATAAGCAAGATGGGGATTGATAGTTCACGTGAAGAAACAACTAACTTGGGGCTTTAGTTAACTACAAATAAAGACGGCATGACGTAAAAAAAAAAAAAAAGCTAATGAAGCCTTAGCCTGCATTAATAGAAGTATAGTGTCCAGAAGACGGGAGATAATAATCTTGTTATACTCCTCACTAGTTAGGCCACATCTGAAATCATGCTTCAATTTGGGTGCATCATTTTAGGAGAAAAACAAGAACATCAGCTGAAAGGAGTGACCGAAGGCCTAGAAATTGTGTCAGACAAGATCGTTAAAGGAACTGGAGATGTTGGATGTGGGTAAGAGAATTCTGGGGAAGGAAACTCTAATTGCTAATTCAAATATGTAAGGACTTAGCATGTCAAAGAAGTCTTAGGCTTATTCCTTGTGGCTATAGAGGACAGAACTAACATTAAAGAGTGGAGGCTCCCAGGAATCAGATTTGGGACCACAGTTAAGACAGATTTTTCAAGTAATTGTCACTGTCTTTAGAAGCCCCCCTCACCAGGGAGATCAAACAAGTTAGATGGCCATGCAGTAAGATATTATAGAGGGGATTACTGCCTTAGCTAAGTGATTGAATTTAATCAGCTCAAGTTTATTTTGACTATAAAATTCTAGCATTTTAGGACTCCTTGATATAAAAGAAATTGGAATACTTAAGACAAAAAATGTTGGGGAGAATTTTAGAAAGAGGAATAAGCAAAATAGATGAGTAGAAAAGGAGTTGGAACTGAAAAAAAATAGACCAAGAGTAGGTATAACGAAAGGGACAGTATAGATGGTGCCTGTTTCTAATTTTCCTTTCCAGTCTCATTACCTGCTAATCCTCTTCAAGCATCTTATGCTCAAGTCAGACTCTACAGATTTGCTGCTCTGTCCTGTCTCCATTCAGTTCATTCTCCCATGCTGTGAAGGTACTCTCTCATCTCACCACCTTCTTTATCTCTATATCTTGTTTCAATTATTACACTCTTTCAAGACTCAGTTCAAATGTCACCTATCTTAGGATTTCTCTGTCTAGAAGGTATTCTTTGCTTTTTGAATCTCTTATATGACTCTAGTAGACTGGATCATTTTCTAGTCTGCATTATAGATATTTCTGTATACATTTATCTTCTCTCTCCCTCAACTTTCCCTGTTTTCTATCTCCAGATCATAAGCTCTTTGAGGTCAGTACACCTTCTTTATATATGCATTACCTTCTTTATATGTAACTTAATAAATGTTCATTAAAATTTTCAATTAAGTTCAAATAGATATGTTTGGACCTTTATTATCAATTCCCTAGGCTTTTCACCCAGGTAAAATAGACAGTTGGTCCCCTACCCTAACTCCCTAAGTGAAGTTATCTCTTTGGGACTGGAAATGTTCAGGATAAGCATTTGTACACATATTTAAAGTTCTTATCCTCAGCCATAGCCCTCCCACCAGTTATCCTCCTATTATTATTATTCAGTCACAGTCACACCAGTTATGCCATGGCAGAGACTTGAGAATTCACTACTGCATTGACATGTGATTAAAAGAATAGGAAACATAATAAAAACAGCACATGCTCATTGACTTACTACAGAGGGTAATGAAAAGAAGCTATCAAAAGATTACTTTTCCAGTAGATCTTACATTTGATTTAGCTTCCAACAGTAGAGCACTATTTTAAGAAGAACATAGGTATCAGCTTTCATGAATATGGAGGTCCTATATTTTGATAAATAATTTGTGAAGGAAAGGGAGGACTAGCCTTATAATGGTACCTAGAGACAAATTGGACTCAGCATTAAGAGAAAACAAAGAGAAATGAGGCTAAAATGAAAGATTATAAACTGTTTGTATATTTCATATGAATAGGATATCTTTTCATAGGAGAGAATTGTTTGCCTGTGTCTGTATTGTGTTAAGGGGGATAGCAATCCATTTGGGAATATGAGATTTTTGTACCAGTCTGTTTCTAATTGCATCCAGAAGGCCTAATTCCTGAAAATAACTTACACTCTGCAGCTTTAGTGATACTAGATTTTATCTCAGTCTTTGTTAGTGGAGTGGGTGTTGGTACATCTTTGGAGAATTGTAGGAGGTTCTATATGAAATAGTTTTGGGGTTTTTTTGCTATTCCTAATGTGTCCCTTTAGAGCCTCAGTGATATTCAGAGTTAACATAGTCTTCTTACACAATTGTACACCCTGCAGAGATGGGAGAGATATTTTCTTATAATAAACATGAGAGAAATGATAGTATAGCATTCATTTCTCATGGAATGGCCTTCATAGGTCTGAACATATTGTTTTAATCTCTAGGATTATTATCCTTAAAGAGAACTCCTTGGCTGATACCTCTGGATAATAGTCCCCTTCCTTAAATAATCATATGTATACTTACTTACCTGCCACCATTATGTCCCATAAGGACATAAACTCCTTGAAGGACATAAACCACTTTACCTTGGTATCTCCAACACTGAGCATGATGTCTTGCACAATTTGGCAGGGGTAGGGAGTGTAGATGGAGAATGGGGAGGGTGGATGAGGGTGTATGCTTGAGATTTCATCCATCTAGGAAACTCTTGGTATGGAAATTCTTGGTTTAGTAGATAGAATTCTGGGCTTAGGGTTAGATAGTCCTGAGTTCAAATGTTGCTTCAGACACTGTGTGAGCCTGGGCAAGAGATAGTCTTTTTCTGCTTCTGTTGCTTGATTTTTAAAAAGCAGCGATTGGGCTCAATGACTTCTAAGGTCCCTTCCAGCTCTGAATCCATATGCCTATGATTAATGCAGATCAGCGACTTCTGTAACTGCTTTGTAAAGTTGTACATTGTGGGTGGACCATCAAAAGAGGAAACGAAGTCAGGATTGGTATCTTTCAGATTCTGCTGCAAGCCAGACAGACTTAAAAAGCATAGTCACAAAAGATGTGCCAGGGGATACATGGTGATTTATACTCAATTTGAAGATGCTTTGGCCTTGGTTGCAATACCCTTATTCTCTGGGTTGGCTTCTTTAAAATGAACCAGAGCTTTGAAACTCCTTTATTTTCTGATTGCTGGCTGCCTGCCTCATGTTCAAGGGCAATTTGGATGAGGCTCTAAGTGTCCATTTTAGAGAGACTTTGATCATCACTAATTTAGATTACAGTCATACGGGTAGAATTCCTTGTCTTGTCTTAGTAGACATATATCAGTGTGGCACAATGAATAGAATGTGGGGCCTAGCTAGAGTCAGAAAGACTCATCTTCCTGGGTTCCAATCTGTCCTCAGACACTAGGTGTGTGACCCTGGGCAAATCACTTAACCCTGTTTTCCTCAATTTCTTCATCAATAACATGAGCTAAAAAAGGAAATGACAAGCTACTGTAGTATCTTTGTCAAGAAAACCCCAAATGGGGTCACAAAGAATCAAAACTAGTAGAAAAGAACAGAACAACAACAATAATCAGAGTTTCAAAGGTCCCACTTAGACCCCTTGAAACCAGAAATAAGGAAAGAAAATGGAACACAGTACAAGGGCATCACGGTATGGTAGAATATCCTGACTGTCACTTATTCCCTGTGCGACTTTGGGCAAGCCGTTTAGCCCTGTAAATCTCAGGTTTTCTTCCTGAGCGTCAGAAAAAGTGCTTCAAGCGGAGAAATGGAGTGTCTTTTCTGGAGGAACGTCAAGGAAGTCTGTGTCAATGGACTGAACAGTACATAAGACTGCATGAGGCCAGAAAGGCTGCTTCCAGGCCTAAAACTATCTTTTAAAAAGGACCAATTCATCAAATAAAATTCCCCCCCCCCGCTCCAAATCGTGCTGATAACCTATTACTCTAGGGAGAGAACAGACCCTGGGAAATGTTCCATGTCACAAGTACCTCAGAATAAAAAAACCCACAAATAAAGGACGAAAATTATTTTAGAATCAAAATTCTCAGCTAATTGATTTATATGGATTTAAAGATGTCTAAGTGATCAAAAGCAGAGTGCGAAGGGATCCTAGGGACTAATTAATGAAGTTCTTTCATTTCAAATTTGAGGAAGTTGATGCCCAAAGATCTAAAGTTATATGTAAAGTTATAAAGTATATTTTATAAAGATATAAAGATGTAAAGTTATATAAATATAGATAGATAGTTACATAGATAGATATTATATATTATTATTATAGTTATATAGGTAGATACTGGCCAAGGTCACTGAGCTTGGACAAAGAAGGACATAGACCTGGGTATCTTATCTCCTACTCTTTTTTGCTACCTATAGCTGTCTCTCATTACTGTTAAAGAAAAAAAGAAAGCAAAAAAGGAAAAATTAGTCTTCTAGAAAGCAACATATGATGATAGAATATTACAAAGAAAATACATTTCTTTAAGAAACTTTGGTACAACATCTAAGTGAGTCACTATATGACAGAAGAGTGGGGAGGGGAGTAAAGCATTCAAGAGGATTTAGGGATATAAATCTAGGTCCTGGGAAGGTGGAGATATCTGGTAGGTAGTTAGTATTGCAGAAAAAGGGAATTCAGGAGGGAAATTAGGGTTGAGTCTAGAGATCTGAGAGTCATTCGTATGGAAGTAATGATTCAGCCTCAGGCAGTTACTAGATATGTGACTCTGGGCAAGTCAAATAACCCTGTCTGCCTCAGTTTCCTCATCTGTAAAATGAACCAGAGAAGGAAATGAAAAATCACTCCAGTATCTTTGCCAAGAAAACCCCAAATGGGTTCATAAAGAGTAGGACACAACTGAAAATGACTGAACAGCAATAATAATTAAACCAATGTAGCTGATGAGATACCTTGTGACAGCATGGAGGGGAAAAAAAAGAAAAGAACTAGGATAAGAAGCAGCCACAAATAATGACTCAAAAAAAAAAAACCACAATTGTGAAGGTAGATCCAGGAAATAAAGAGAAATGCTGGCAAAAAAAATGCACAGAAGTCCAGCAGAATTTGTGATCTTATAGTATGGGTCCTCCTCAAATGGTATAGATCATTACTTATCCCAGAACATTTGATTTTTATCTGTACATTTCTGTACATCTTCCATATCACTTCTATCCATATCTTCTGGTTCCTTTAATATCTAGAATACTCATGTATCCTTTGAATTGTCATTTTCTTCATGGAACTGGCTCATATTCACTTCCATTTCTGGTAGTACAAATGCGGGAAGATGGATTTTTTTGTCTTAGTTCTCACAGAGAAGTTTTGTAATATGTTTTAGCCTATTCAGACCCACCATGCAGCTTCCTGTTGGCACTCCTCTGATATAATGTATCATGTGTAAAGTCCTTTGCAACCCTTAAAATGCTATTGAAATGCTAGCTTTATTGTTTTTCATTCATTCATTCATTCTCTCTCTCCCTTTGTTTCACCCATTCATAATAGACTTGAGAAGAGTGTATGACAGAGGTAGGAGTCCTGACTTTAGAAGACCTGGCATGAAATACCATGCTCTGATGCTTTTAGGTAAGGCATCTTTTTAGTTCTCAGTTTCCTCATCTGTAAAATGAGAGGGTTAGACTAGACATGACCTCTAAGGTCCTGTGCAGCTCTAGATCTATGACCCTGAGTCGTTTCATTTCATCCTTTGGGCATCATCCAATTCAAGGAGTTGTCATCCTTTGTAAAACATGACGATTGATATCTAAGTGATATCGAGGGTCACTTCCAGTGCCGTAATCAGAAATATATTGCCACATTTAAGGCAAGGACTCCCTTGTTCATTATTTTCCTGACAGCACATAAGCAGGAATGAAAATGAAACAAAGAGGACATGATTTCAGATAAAAGTACTTTCTATGAGGCTTGCAGTCACTCTTCATTCATTCACTCATTCACTGAAGCTACTAACATTTTTCAGTACTTTTGTATACCTAGCACCTTGGCTGTTGATAGGGAAAGAAGATCCCTTGTCTTCCTTATTGGTTATTTAGAGAAACAAGACTTTTTTTTTTCCATAAAAGAAGGGAATAAAAGCAACTGCTTTAATTGATACTGCTGATCAAGTGTCAGCCTAAGGACGGACATTGATCACATTCCTTAAACTCTTTGGCTCTCTAATTTTCCTCTAGAACCATATTCTTGATTCTGAGTTGGACTGGATTTGTGTCAGAGGACTTCCCATTGTGCCACTTAATACCTGTGTAACACTGGGCAAGTTAAACTCTCTGGGCCTATTTCCTGAAGGAAAAAAAAAAAGAGAGCAGATTACACTAGATGACCCCTCAGAGGCTTTCTGGTTCTAAATTTGGGGGTGTTAACTTTTTTTTTCTTTTTAGTATCATAGATCTCATTGGAATCATGGAAAAATAATGTCTTAAATGCACAACATGAAATGAATATAGTTAAGAAGGAAAGCAATAATATATAACTACAGTTATCAAAATGTTAAAAAAAAAACCAGGCAGTTCACAAATTACAGAACTCCTGCTCAAAATCTATAAGCCTATAATCCCTAAGGTCCTTTCTGGCTGTAACATATTAGAAATGTCATGAATAAGATTTATTAGGGGTGGGAATAGATGACCTCTGAGCTCTTTTCCAAAACCAAGACTCTATGAGGCTATCATTTAATTCAGGAAGGGAAAACTTGAGCTATATCTCCAAGTAAGTAAGTGACACAGATCAGCAAAGAGGGGTCAGGGACCTCTATTTTTTCTTTAACCCTCAAGTGCCCTTTCATTCAGTTCAACAAGTATTTATTAAATATTTGCTATGCACTGGGTGTTGGGTATTCAAAATCAAAATTGAAATATCCCCTGCCTTCAAGAAGTTTATATTCTGCTGAAGGTGAGGTGGAGGAAATTATGTACAAAAATAAGCAAATTTGTCCCTCTGTGCATAATATGGGTGTGTATATTTATATAGACATCTTTATGTATATGGGTTTGGGTGTGGGAGAGAAGCACATTGTCCTCTGCTCCCCTAGTTGGTGAAAAATTGCTCTTCCTCCTACTGCATTCATGCTTCATTTTGGCTGTAAGAATGGTCATGCTACCACCCCCAGGAAGACTCTGCCCTAGGAGAATGGACAGAGATTCTCAAAAGAAAAGAATCATTGGTGCACTTGAGAAAGAGTACTCTCTCTTCAGAAGAATAGAAAGCCCTTCCGTCAGCCATGGTTAGCTGCCCTGGCTCCTATGTACTAATATTAAGAGGAGCTTTCCCACCAATGTACTTAGGAAGCACAATAAAGCATCTTTACAGCCCAGCTTCAAAACAGTTACTATGGATTCACTGGCATGTGCTCCCTAAATGGTAAAAGGTGTCAGGATTTATTCCCAAAGTGGAAATAATATAGCCTTTATCTCCCAGAGTTATTGTGAAGATAAAAGAAGATAAAAATTTAAGAGTCCTTTTGCGTCCTTAAAGTACTATATTAATAATAATAATAAATAATGATAAGCAAGTTTCTACATCTGAAAGCCCTTAGTTGGAGTTGATTGATGTTGAAGCAAATTTCTGCATTGGTGATATTATTACTGACATTAATCAGTATTAATTTTATTAAAATTAATTGTTAATTTAACATCATTATTAATAATGACAATTATCATCATCATTATTGATAATGCAGAATTTTGCCTTGCTACAAATTATCTGCAACTAATGGACTCTGGATCTCCAACTTCTTAAACTCACAAGGTTGCTTTCCAGACTGGGACCATCCCTTTTGGGATCACAATTTGTTCATCAGGTGAGGAAGTACAAAGCCAATGAAGAAGCCAGAGACCCAAACTCCAGATTTGTTTAGTTGAGTCCCTTTTTCTAGCTACTAACATGGAGCAATCACTGCATGGTTAGAGTAAGGGAAGGGCAAACAGCCTCTGCCCCTGCTCCTCCAATGAGAGGCTTGAAGAGTAGCTTCATTCTCCATAGCTAGAGGAGAAGGAGAGAATTGAGGACAGGTCACTCATTTTTAAATGCCCACCTAGTCTTTTGTTCTTTCTTTTCAATGACCCATAAAGGAAGTTCTTCATCAGCCCCAAAGCTCCCTTCAGCACTGACAGGTGTTCAACAGGAAACAGCCCAGTGGCTTTATGATCCCCATAGCACCCAATCACTGAATCTAGTCCACTTAGTCCAGTGGAATTGGACGAGAGCCCCATGAATACTCTGTGTAAACCCTAGTTACATATGTAAAGAGCACTTGTGACCAGCTGCACAAATTCTGCCTATTTTTAGGATTCTTAATCCTCACACCTACTTGTTGAATAAAAATAAATAAAGAAGATAGGACTTTTTTCAAGCTTTAGGCATGCATTTTGTGTCAAGGGGGAAAGAGTCTTCAAAGAGTGCTTCTAAGCATATCCTTAGGCTCTGAACTATGAAAATGCTCTTAGTATTGTAATTCAGGAAAGATAAAGTGTCATTTCAAGTCAATTCTTCTACTTTACTTGTCCACCAGGAAGGCAGTCATCTGCATACCCATTTTGGTACATGAAAAATGTTTTGTTCATTGTTGCATTACTGAATGAAAATAAAGGGAAAAAATCCTTTTTGAAATAAGACTCTGTGACAGTGAAATACCAAATTACTCCTTTTCTCAGGACTTATTGTCAGTCTTCTCCAGTATTAATATGTTTATTAAATATACTTGCCATAACTGGAGTGTTCATACAACTTGAATCACTATTGTATCTCAATCAATTTCAGAAACATTTGAGTGGCTTATACTTGCCAAGACACCTAATTCCATATGGCTTTGCTTGCTACTGTTCAATTTTCTTTTCTTCTTTTTTATCCTAAATACTATGTAGGATAAGGATCAATATGAGGTTTTTGCTCTTACCAAAGCTTTTATTTCTTCCACTTTCAGGTAACAGAATCTGATCTTGTCTGATCACAGGCTAAATACTGTTACCAACAATTCAGAGCCACAATACTGTTCCCATCTATCCTACTTTCTTCATACACTGCATCCATTATGAAGTTAAAGGAATAATACCCTAGATTATTTGTTTATAGGTGTTACCAGCTATGAGATGCTATATATTACAAATCTCAGAATAGTGAGGATATTAAGGATTGACTCACTAGGGTATAGAAGGGAGAAGAGATTATTTTTGCCTTTTTTTCTCCAATCAGCCAGACTAGAACTGGATACTTCTGTGGCACTATAAGACTTGTCTGTAAGAAGACCAGATAGTGGTCAAAGAGTAGCAGGATCAGTGAGGATAACCTTGTACTAGTAAAAAACTGGAAACAAAATGTCCATCATCTAGAGGCTAGTTGAACATTCTGTGGTACATATATATGTATATACACACACACACACACACACACACAAACACATACACACACATTTATACATAGACACATATATACACGTGGTGGAACATTATTATAGCATAAAAATAATGAATGTGAAGACCTCAGGGAAACATGAAAATATTTGTATGAATTGATGCAGGGTGAAGCTAGCATAAGCTAGCTTCTCTCTCTCCTCTGTGGATTTTCATGGTATTATCCTCTCCCAATTGACTTCCTCCTGGTCAGAACCTGTCTCTGGTTCCTAATTAAGACTATGATCCCTTACATTAAGTATCATCCAAGGTTCTATGCCAGGCCCTTTAGCTCTCTATCCTTTCTGTTTGATGCACTAATCAGCTCCCATGGATTTAATTATCATCTTTATGCAAATGACTCACAAACCTATATATATCTAGCCTTGTTTTTTCGCCTGAATATCAGTCTCATCATCACTAGTTGATTATTTTAAGCTGGAGATTCCAGAGAAATCTAAAACAACACATCTAAAACAGAATTCATTATTTTCTTCCCCTCTCCCCAAACCCCTTTCCAAACTTCATTATCTCTGTCAAAGACACCTCTGTCTTTCCAGTCTTTCAGGTTCATCAGCTTGTAATTATCCTCATCTCCTTAATCTTCCTCACTTCACATATCTAATTAACTGACAAACTTGCTATTTCTATATCATAACATTTTTGTATCTAACCATTTCTTTCTACTCACACATCACATCTTAGTTCAGGCCTTCATCACTTTGTGCTTCATTGTTATCCCTGTCTCAAGTCTTTTCCCATTTTAGTCCATTCTACACACTCCTACAAAAGTAATTTTCCTTAAGATCAAATCTGACCATGAGACTCTCCTTACTTAGTCAACTCCAATGGCTCCCTGTTACTTTTAAGATAAAATATAAACCCCTTTGTTTGACTGCCTTTCATAACCTGGCTTCAACTTAACTTTCCAATCTCATTGAGCATTACTCTTCCCTTTGCACTCTTCAGTATGGACAAATTAGTCCTGTTCCTCACATAGTACATTCCACTTCCCATCTCTATGCTTTTGTATTGCCTCCCTAAAATGCCTGGAATGCATTCTTTCCACACCTATGCCTCATAGATAATCTTTGCCTTCTTCCCTCATGACACTGATCCAACACTACCTTCTACGTGAAGCCTTTCCTGATTCCCTAACTGCTAATGCCAAACGACCATGTGTTTAACTACTTTTAAAAATGCTTATTTTAAAGTATTTATTGTTTATCTCTTATATGTACATTTTATCTTGAGTGTGAGTATGATTACTTAATTTATTTCATTTGTCTTCTCATAGCCTACTGGTATATGACACATCAGACATCACAGGTACTTAATAAATGATTGTCAATTGATAATTTGAACATGTATAAGGACTACAATAACATAAAGCAAAAAGGACAATCAAATAAAATTGATGGCTCTATAATTATATATAACATGAATGTGTATGTGTATATATGTGTGTATATATATATATATATATATATATATGTACACATACACATATACATCTACATATACACATGCACGTACATATACGTATGCATACCCTGCAAAGGAGATGAAGAAATGCACTTCCCTATTTCCATTGCAGAGGTGGAGGACTATGGGTATGGAATATTGCTTGTGATGGTAGATGCAGTTGTCATTTGTTTAATTATTTTTCTTTGTTTCCATGGAAGGTCTACATGGAGAGGTGGTATAGGGAAAAGCAGACTGGTATAGTGCAGTGAATTTAGGTGGCACAGTAGATAAAGTGCCAGGTCTGGAGTCAGGAAGACTCATTTTTATTATTTCAATTATGGTCTCAGATATTTACTAGCTATATTACCCTGGGCAAGTCACTTAACCCTGTTTGCCTCAGTTTCCTCATCTGTAGAAAGAGAAGGAAAAGGCAAACCTCTTCAGTATCTTTGCCAAGAAAACCCCAAATACAGTCGTGAAGAGTTGTACACTACTGAAAAACAACTGAACAACAAAAATATAGTGGTATGGGCATAGGATTTAGAGTCAGAAGACCTCGGTTCAAATACTAGCTCATTTATTTACCACCTCTATGACCTTAGAGAAGGTTGGCACTTTCAACTAATGACCCTTGCTATGTACTTTGCACTGTTTCTACAAAGCCAATTTTCAAATGTGTATGCAAAGTCCTTTTCAAGGGGATATGAAGTAACCTGGATAGAATAGTCATGTTGTAGAAGAATGAGATCTCCACCATATGATTTAATATTTACTGATTAACTGATTGATTAATCTCTCTGGATCTCAGTTTCCATAATCTGTAAAATAAAGAAGCTAGAGGAGAGTACTACTATGATCCCAAGTAATGATATTACAAAAAAGGTATCAGGAAAACATTAAAAAAAAAAGAATTATTGACCACAACAGAGAGAAGGTCTATTAGAACTCTTGTCTCTTAAGTTCTTCTCCTCTTGACTCCATTTGAGGTTATCTCTCGTCTTTGGCCTTCTGCACAAATGCTCCAGTTAGTCAATAATTAATCAATACATATTTAAATACCTGCACTCTGCCTAGTATTGAGTTCCTTCACATATTTCTAATGAGGTAGGTTTAGGTGGGGGTAGAGCCTTCATTTTTCTTCCACAGCATGATTATTCCAGTTTCCTTTATCTCCTTAAAAAGGACTTAGCAGAAAAAATTCAAAATCATTTTTTAGAAGAGCAAAGTTCAAAGTACACAGCAGTACTGTGTTTGCAACCTTAGTGTTATCTTCATGTCTTCATTCTCACTCATCCCTCACATTCAGTTAATTAAAGAATCTTGTCATTTCTACCCTCATAATATCTCTCATATATGTCCCCTTTTTCTCACTCCTTTAGTCATCACCAAAGTTCAGGCACTCATATCCTCTTGTCTGGATTATTGCAATAGCCTTCTAATTGGTTTTGCCCTCAATCTAATATATCATCCACTCAGTTACCTAAGTAATTTTCCTAAAGCATAGATATGCCAGTTTATATAATTGCCAAAGTCCCAAAGCCCTCTATTGAAACAAAAATTCAGTTCCCTCAAGAATATAAATGAGGTGGAAATAAGTTTTTAATCAATTTGGAAGGAGTTGAAATGCTTTCTTTTATGATGGGCTGAAATAATCAGATGTGCTTTTGGGGCTATGTATAACACAGCAAAACAGTTCAGTGGGTGATTTCTAGCTGTTGTCATTCCTAGAGGTCAAGATCTACTGAGAGGGAATTCCCCTATTTTCCCTTATGGGGGGATATTGATTTTCTCTTCCCCTTACTACCAATCATTGACCAGGCAATGACCTTGTGAACTTCAAAAAGTCAGAAGATCCGAAGTTCACATCAGCATCTATAGAAATAAGTCCAGAGCAATTGTGGCTAATGGCAGCTTCAGTATTGGATTCTAAAAGTCTCACATAGGGCAAACTAGACATAGGAAAGACAGCTTCAGGGACTTATAAAGGCATCAATTTTGGATCGAAACAGAGGGTTTCACCCAATGGGTATTTCATGAAGACTTCATGAAAAGAGAAAAGGAAAAAAGAAAAAAAGAAAGAAAAGAGAAAAGGACTCTCAGTAACCTGGAGCTGTGAGTTTACTTTTAGACCACATGCACTCTTTAAATTTGAGCCCACATTCTCTTAGGGCCATTTTTGTGTAGTTAGAGAATGAGCCCCTTTTTGGGGTGGAGATTGTTTAAAAAAAGTATTAAAATGGCCTTGCTATACACACATAATAAATACTTTTTCTAAAAGATAATTAGCTTTGGTTGATAATTAACAAGATTGGGGGATTTCCCAACAGTGGGAGATGGTGAGTAACAGTACTAGAAAGCCCAGTGACACTCATGATTGCCTCTAGGCCCCTGAATAGGAGTAGTCAGATGCTATCTGATCTACAGATCTGGCCTGTGAATATGAGTGCAGGTTGGGGAAGTAGCCCTAGAGATCGGACTACACTTATGTTACCCCACCTATTTAATAAAAGCCAGTAACGCCCTATTACTCATGTAACTAAATACCAGTGCAGGTTGGCACCTTCTTTTCAACTTTGAGGAGTACTTAAAGGTCTGAGAAATAAAGTAATGTGCACAGCCACTATGTCAGAAGTGGGACTCTAAGTGAGGTCTTCCTGACTCTGAGACCAACTTCATATCCACTATATGCCTGGTTTTTGATTGTTAAATAGCCAGTTACATGAGTCACCACCTGGGTCCTGGAACATTAAGTGGGCAGACCAAATCTCAGAGAATACCGCAAAAAAGAATGTGCTGATGGAAGCCTAAGGCATATAATCCTTCTAACCTGAACTGTTTCTTCCTGACAGGAGCCAGAATTAGGTTCTAGTGCTTATGGCTTAAAATGAAATGCTGGGGAATAGGAACAGGAATATGAAGGCACAAGGACACACCAATGGCTAGAATGCTCCAGATGGAACTTCACTGATGAGACATCCATTTGTGGTGGTGTGTTGGAGGCTTAGTCACTGGCTTTTCCTAAGGCACCTTTATACCACCAACCCACACAAACATCTCTTTTATTACTTAGTGCTGTTTGCTGGCTAGTTAGCCAGCTGTCAGAGACAGTTAATGCACTGAGCTGGATTACTCATTTAGATGTGCTCTAACTGCTTTTCTTATTGGGTGTCATAAGGGATCTTAAGCCCTATGGTGAATCAAAAGTTGATTCCTCCTAGACACCTTCCTTGTTTTTGTTACATAATAAAGCATTGCCTCCTTTACTCCTGATTTCATAAATATCAAGGAATTTGAAAAATATACTCCCTGAGTCAAGAGGACACGAATTTGGCAAATAATGACTTTTGTATGCAATTACACTCCAGAAAGATTTCAAATGGTAAGATTCATCTTTGAAGATGTGATGTAGGTTCACATTCATTTCATTTTTGTCATGTTAAGTATTTTCATTGTGTTATTCTAAATGAGACTCTGCTGTTTCACTAAAAATGAAACAAGTCAGATCTTTGCTGGTATTAATAATAAGCATTTATTGAGTGCTTGGTATTTGAAGACTGCTCCACAAATATCTGCTCTGTGAACCCAATTATTACTGCTTTATAGAACCTGGAGCAGAGAGGAGAGGATAAATGAATTACAGAGTCAGGCACATAAGAAAACACTTTATACTATGGAAAGTTACCCTAAGCCTCTTTAAGGACTGTGCCTGTGCCAACCTCAAATGGAGAAATGAATAAAATAAAATGAATAAAAACTAGACTCAATGGTGCTTACACTTTTATTTAAATGGAAAGGGGTAAAAGGAAAAGAGGGAAAGGAATAAGCATTTATATCACACCTATTACATGCTAGGCATTGTGCTAAGTGGTTTTCCAAATATCTCACTTGATAGATGTGCCTCCCTAGGCTGGCAAGAGAAAAATTGAGCATATAGACTAATATATCACAAAGAGACCTCAAAATCATTTAGATGATACCTCTAAAAATAAAAAGAAATCATTGTGTACAATTTAATAACAAGGACTCAGTTTCTAAGATGGCTGTTTATAAGTACAGCAGAACAGCTGGAGGCTACAGCTGCTAGGATTCACAGAGGTTCAGGGTACTTGCCCCTTTCTCTTCTATTCCCAGGCATATGGTTGTATGCTGGGTTTACTACTGGAGAAGGCTGACTTCTCAATAGAGGGAAGTAGGTCCCCCAAATTCCTCTGTAAGTCACCCTACCTCAATTGCTCAAAAATTTTACTTTTTATTTTAATCTAGGATTACACCCAAAAATGAGGGCAGTAAAAAAAAAAAGAGCTACCCAAAATACAAATATGATCAAGTATGGAACAGATCATTTGCTCCCACACAGAAAAGGAAATGGCACCAAAAAATCCCAATAAACACTGCAGAATGACTAGAACAGAATTCAGTAACCTAGTACTACTTAAGCAATCATTTGTAAGGCTAGTATTCAAATCTCAGTGGGGCATGAAACAGATTTGTTGGTTTTTTTGGCTGATAGCCATTTCATTTCTTCTGAGTAAAGTATGCCCAAAGGCTAACCTTAATATTCTGTCTGGTGGTCTCTTTTTCTCTGAAGCTGAAAGCTGACTCTTTACTTGATATTAGCCCATTACTACCACA
Organism: Phascolarctos cinereus; assembly: GCF_003287225.1. NCBI lineage: Eukaryota > Metazoa > Chordata > Mammalia > Diprotodontia > Phascolarctidae > Phascolarctos > Phascolarctos cinereus. The sequence continues at coordinate 476,095,075 of NW_027555847.1, forward strand.
GCTTTGGCACTCTTTTTTTTTTTTTGGTAGTGGTTGAATTGGCTGATGCATGTCTTTCCTACTTCCATTAGCTACAGCCACTGCCTTCCCAGCAGTAGATGCTGTTGCTGTGACAGAAGTCTTCTATGCCTTTCAAGTTCTCATAAGTTCTTCTACCAAGGCAAAAAAGACACAAAAAGGGGGTGGTTCCATCCCAAGCACCAACTTACATAGTTAGGAGATATGGTCACTGCTTATGATTAGTTAGGAAGGAGGGGCATCTCCTCCTTACATCCCCACCACCCCAATTCCTAGAATGCACAGATAGTTGGTTCTCCTCACATTAAAAGCCAGAAGAAAGACAGTCAACCAAAGGAGAGGTGGCCCTTTTGGTATATCCAAAGGGTTCAGGTTTAATAACCAATCATGGAGATACAACCCAGTGCTGAGTCATATGGGGCCAGAGGTCAGCCCCCTACCAAACTTTCAGAAGGGCACTGGGAATGGCAACTGAAAGTGATCCAAAAAGGGGAACAAGTGTGCACATTTATGACTTCAGCCTATTTTTATACTTCAAAGAAAAGCAACACCAAAACCACCCTGGATAATTTGTGTATTCTATCCTGATCTCATTTTTTTTCCCCAAGAAAGAGATGTATAGTCTGTTTTCTTCGTTAATATACTGTGAGGGGCAGTTAGGTGGTGCAGTGAGTAGAGCACTGGTCCTGGAGTCAGGAGGACCTGAATTCAAATCCAGCCTCATACATATAACACTTACTAGTTGTGAGATTCTGGGCAAGTCATTTAACCCCAATTGCCTCACCAAAAAAAAAAAAGAATTAATATATTGTGAAATAGCTTGTTATATAAGACTCCATCTTGATAATCCCTGTTCAAATCCTAGTTCTGCCCCTTACTAGCTCTGTGATTTGGGACAAGTCATTTAATTTCTTTGGGCCTTTTGTTTTCTTATCTGTAAAAGATAGTTGGACTTCTAAGGTCCTTTCTAGTTCTAATTCTGTTTTTATGGCATCTTGTCATGTATTCGGTGGACATGACAGAAGCTCAATATTTGAAGGAGCCTCAAAAGCCATCTAGACTAACATTTGAACAAGGATTCCTTCTACAACATCTGTGATGAATGGTCTACTGGGTTTTTCTTGAAGACTTCAGGTAAGGAGGTACACTCTACTAGAGATGTTTTTCCAAAGCCCTATCATGCCATTAACAGCTATTGTTTGAGTTGCTACTTTTCATTTACCTTTCCAGTATATGTTCCAGAGATGTTCATATTGATAATGACATGTACACATGCATTGCAGAACTAGCTCAGTGTTTGGGAATCTCTGAAAGAAAGTATGGGAGAGAGGATGTATTAGACTGACTACCAAACCAAAAGTGTACAGAGACATTGTGCTGACCTTGTTGTTGTATGCCTGTGAAACCTAGACAGTACATCAGCACCATGCTGCTTCAGAAAACTGAATTTCTTCCTTTTGAATTGTCTTAAACTATAGATATACATATTGGCTCCCCTGATAGAATTTAAGATCCTGAGACCAAGGACTGTTTGATTTTTATCTTTGTCAGTTATTATGTCAAACTTTTCCCATATAAACTATGTGTTGTGGGCAACTATAGTGGGCCCCAAACCTGGAGTCAAGCCAAACTGGTAAGAAAAGTGACTAATGTCAAACACAAACTAAAGACCACAGACAAGGAGGAATAATGTTACTCTGAATCCTGAGGGTGAAGCAAAGTTCCAGTGTTTGAATAAGTCAATAACAGCTAGTATTCAAAGTCCTGAGATAGAAGGTTTAAGAGGAGATGGAGCCAGGGCATGTGGTTTAGGCATTGGGTTCCAGATTTCTCAGCTGAGCAAAAGGGCACAGGTAAAAGTGAATTTGAACTCTAGAGATATGAACAAGTATTTAAAGAGGACACAAATAAATGGATTGGAATTCAGACCAGGAGACTAAAAAGCAAAGTTTCAGGTTCTGGAAAAGGCAGTGGTGGGCTTACCTAAACCGCACAACTGGGACAAGATGACTGTTCATTCCAAGACAGAAAAAGTCATTTTTTTATTAGCTGTTCTTCCTAGTTAGGGTTGCCATTTGAATTTTACAAACAGGAAACAGGAAAATGGAAACAAAGTGTTAAGTCGCAAAATGAATTAGTCATCTAGCGTATTAGTCATAGAACTAAGATTAGTATTTTAAATCCTTGGATTAGTAATTTTTGGCTTAGCCCCTGGCCCACCATGGGTAACATGGCCAACCCTGGTCAACATTTTAGGTGAGGATTTTCATGTCTAGCCTCCTCATCCTCCACCCTGGTTGGTATAAATGACTGGAAACTCCTTAAGTTTTTATGTCTCCCAGAGCTATTTACATTTCTGAAAAATGTATTATTATATTTTCTTTGAACACAAGTGCCGATTTTCAATAACTTCTACTTGTCAAAAAGAACTCTCTTGCTACAAAGCAGTATAGCAAAGCAACGGCCGGAGCTATAACAACAACAACAACAGCCTGGTGCCTTGTCTATGCCTAACCATATATACCTCGTTCCACAATTGCAGTTCACCAACTCTCTGCCAATAGCAGGTCTTATCATCAGAACCACAGCATCAAGACTGGCCACTGTACTAATTAAGATTCTGATTTCTTTGAGTGTTCTCATTCTATATTTTATTGTGCTCATTATGCACATTATTCCCTTGTTGCAATTTACTCCGCTGTGCATTAGTTCAGATAAGTCTTCTTCAATTTCTTTGACTTCCTTCCTCCTATTCATTGTTTTATTTGGTGTAGAAATATTCCATGATATTCATATACCAAAGTCATTCCCCAAGTAATGAGCCCTTACACTATTTAAGATTTTTGCTCACCCCAAAAGTTGCTGTTACATCTATTTTGGTATATTTGCTTCCTTTTCCTCTGTCAATAATCTTCTTAGGATATATGTTAGGTAGTGGTATCTCGATGTCAAAGGGTCTGAACAATTTAGTAGTATTTCCAGGAGAGTGCCAAGTTAGGTTTGTTTTTGTTTTTGTTTTTGTCTTTGCTGTTGTGTTTTTTTTTTACAACAGTTGAACTAATTAACATCTTCTCCAACAGTGCATTAATGTTTGCTACCTAGCCATCTTCTTACCAGCTGCCATGCAGCCTGGACACCAAACCAAGCCCTGGAAAACTTAAACCTTTTATCCCTGAAACTCTTGTCCTGAGGCTGACTGACCTGATTACCTCAGTTGCCCATTGAATCTAGTCCTGGCTCCAACTTCACCTTGCTTTCTGGACATTTCCTTCTAGCCACCATATCCCTGTCCTTGCTCCTGGAAGGGGTGTGTTGATCATCTGTGAGCAAATGAAAACAGGTATCAGTGGTACAGTCTCAGCCCCTAGATTTCATGTATCCTAAGGCTTAACCAAACTGAAGAATAGTCACTGACTCCCTCCACATTGCTTGCTTGCTGTATAGAGTTATAATATATATATATATATATATATATAAATAATATATATAGTTTTGTATAATATAGAATTATAGAGTTATATAATATAGTTATATATAATATATAGAGCTATATGATATATAATATACACATTAGTATAGTTATATGTATGTATATATACAAACATATATGTGCATATACATGTATATGCACACACATACACACACATATATACATACATACATACATATATATATATATATTATATAGTTTTATAAGTTGTATAATTAGAGTTAAATTTCCTTGGGCCCTACCCCTCATTCCTTATTAAGTAGTTCAGAAATCTCATTTCAGTGTTCTAGACTAACCTATCACCTTCTTTCACAGGTAACAATTTTCTATTGGTGACCCACCAGATCTTAGTTCAAAATTCTATGTAAGTTTGAGCCTTGGTAGCTTGGACTTTGAATCAGAATGAGCATGTTATTGCATGCCTATGCCATGAACTTGTCTGTGGAACTGGAGATCCTCACTTATACATTGGGGTGTGACAGTGGATAGAGACCTAGAATTAGAAAGACCTAACTTCAAATCCAGCCACAGACACTTACTAACTGTGTGACCCTGGGCAAGTCATTTAACCTCTGCCTGCCTCAGCTTCCTCCATTATAAAATGGAGATAATATTGACACCTACCTCACATGTTTGTGGTGAGGATCTAATGAGATGATATGGTGCCTGGGACGTAGTAAGGGTTTAATAAATATGTGTGTCTTTTCCCTTTCTGCTGTGCTATTCCCCATTGAAGTTTGTCTTCCTCCCCGCCTGTCATCCACACGTGAGAGTGTTGCTCTTTTGAAACTAGTCCTTTTCTTTTTGTCCTGCATTTTCTAAACCAAAATATCCCATCTTGGCCACCACTCCCAATACATGTTGTCTCCTATTAGAATCCTGGAGGATAAGGATTATCTTGAACTTCTATTTGTTATCTTCAGGTTTTAGCACAGTGGTTGACACATTGTAAGTGATATAAATGCTATTTCATTCATTCATTCATTCATTTATTCATTCATTTCCATCTTCCTACAGTCAATTTAAAGTGAATTGTTTCTATCTAATATTTTTGCCAATCAACAGGCAAATCAATAAAACAACTATTGTGTGCTAGGTAGTGTGTTGAGTTCTGGGATACAAATGTAGAGGATTAAACAATTCCTAATCAAAAGGAGCTTATATTTTAATGGAGAAGACAACTAGTACATATATAAGTATATGCAGAATAACTATAAAGTGAATAAAAACAAAAAAAAATGTTAGTTTAGTGGAGAGTATGGGGGATCAGGAGAAGCTTCATAATGAGAAGGAAGAGAGGAAATTAGTTGTTTACATTTTTTTTTGCAAAACTAAAAGGGTTCAATTATAGGAATGAAGTTCCACACATGGAATTTTAGACATTAAAGAAAGGATTTGGAGAATTTAGGGGCTACTATGAAATCAGACTTTTTTTTTTAAGATTCCTCTCAGTTTTCTACTGTGGTTTTGTAACTCAGAGCCTCATACTGATACAAAAGAGAGATGGGCAATAGAGAAATGAAGATTTTATTCTGAAATACCTGAAGGCCAAACAACAATACCTATTATTGTTTGAAAGCTGTGCAAAAACCACATATATTTTTCTTCATTTTCATTTCATCCTTCATCTCAGCTTTATCTACAGTAGCCCAACACCATACTGGATATCATGGATCTTAAATCCCAGAAACTTAGCTATTCTCAAATCTATATGAACTCTATTCTATTCTTCTTGAATTACTAATCTCTCGGGGAATGCAAGATAGCTAATAATAATGTGAAAAAAGGACACTTTGGTTGGTTGCTTGCCTCTGCTCATCAATTCTAGCCAAGAAACCTTGCATAAAAATCCCCTGCAGTATCTCAGTTGTTTCATCTAGTATTGGAGTTAATATATATATCTAAAAAAAAAGCTAGACCAGTTGTGAACATCAAAACCACAGATAGTCATATATCCCATGTTACACACTCTTCTGTTCAGTTCTGCCCATCCTTTTTATGGACTAGCAGCCTTACACAAGATGCAAGAAACATTTGACTGCTATGCCTTGAACTATCTGATAGTTCAATTCACTTTTACATTTAAGTTTCTGCAGTTTATTTAGCATTTTAAATCTTGAAAGGTTTCCCTTGTAATCTAAAGAGCAATGCTACGTATTAAAGAAATGTAAATTCTATTATCTGTTATCAGAGCACATATGGGAGGTGGAGGCTATTCTGTTAACGGCTGCTGTTTTTCTTTTCAGGGCCCTTAGACCATTTCTTTTGACTTCTTTTCAGTTGTTTCTTCATCTTTCTTCCCAGTGTTCTGTAGCACTGTTTTGCAGTGTCTTAAGGTCTCTCTCTAGAATTATGTCACAGGGTTGCCTTAGACAATCATAAACCCCAAAATTAATTTTAGCACGTTACTGAAAATGAGAGACAATTCTCATGTAGTGGAAAGACCTGGGTTCAAGTTCTGTTTCTGACATTTATTTAGCAAGTCATTCAACTTCTCTGGATTCACTTTTCCTTATTCAAAAACTGGGATTGATGAACATTCACAGTATTTACCTTACTGAGCTATTGTGAGGATCAAATAGGTAGACTTGACAAAATGTAAAGTTCTGTGCAACAAATGTCGGTTATAGTTGTTATGTACATGCTCCATTTTTATTGGAGAAAGATGGTACAAAATTAGGCCAGCAGCATATTGCAAGGCCAATCTTCTTCACTCTAGAGGTTTCCCATTATGTAGCCACAACCATTATCTTCTGTTCAATATCTTTCCTCTTCCACTTATCACTGTGTGATCTTGGACCTCAGTTTCCTCATTTGTAAAATGGGGTGAGGTTGGCCTAGATAGTTTCTGAGGGCCCTTCCGGCTCAAAGGTCTACGATCCTATGTACTATGAACTTGCTTCTATTGTTGTCCATTATTAATCATTCTATTTCTCTAATAGGAATGGATCCTAGGGACCTAAGCAGTCATGATATTTATATTTAAACATTTTGAAAGTGACTATTAATAGTAGTGCCGCATTTATCAAGCACTTTACAAATGTTAACTGATTTTATCCTCACAACAATTCTGGGTGGTAGATGCTATTATTATTCCCATTTTATAAATGAAGAAACTGAGGCAGACAGAGATTAAATTACTTGCCCAGGGTCACAGAGCTAGGAAGTGTCTAAGGTTGTATTTAATGCAAGACTTCCTGATTCCATATCCAGAGCTCTATCTAGTGTGTCACCCAGTTCCATTTGTTAAAAATAATAGCTATCATTTCTGTAGTTTTGTGTGGTTTCAGAGCATGGCATGTACATTATATGATTTGATTCTCTCAACCCTATGACATAATTAGAACAAATTAATTAATATTTTGCATCATCCTAAAGTGTTTTGAAAAAAAAGACCCCAGCCAACTACTCTAGTTGTTCTGGTCTTTTCGCTGCTCCTACTACAAACATGTTTCATTCATCCCTAAAATGGTCTATTTTTTCTTATGAAGACAATTCAGTAAGCACAGTGATAATCCAATGAAAGTACTAGTCTTAGTAAGACAATTAAAAATATGTTTTAGGCTGATCATGAATAAAATAACAGGTAACTTTTAGATAACATGTTTATTTTCTTGGTGGTGGGGGGCATATTCTAGTCCTAGATATATCACAATCTTGGGTTCACATGAACCACAGAAGGAACTCTCTAAATCCCACTTACAGTTAATTTATTTTAGTTGAATCAGATGACTTATTATCTCACTCCATAAGCCTATTAGCCAAATCCTTTTCAAGGTGTCCTGCATATTCTAACATTCCTCAAAAATGCCTGATCTCTTTCTAGTCCTCTTCCCATCATTATAATGTACATGTCTCTCTTACCTTCTCACTCCCTTTCCATCTCTTGCTATGGGTACAGTCATCAACACTATTATTGCTTCTGGAAAAAAAAAAGACAGGTCAATCAATTGAATTATTGCTTCACTCACCATTCATGTGACATCCCTGACCAAGACACCTTTCCTTAGCCACCACTTTCCCTTGTCCAGTTTCCCCCTTTGGAATATAAGCTCCTTGGTAGCAAACTGTCTAGCTTCTCTTAGACACTTAATGAATGTTAATTGATTGATTACATTTTCAATTGATAGAATTTGTTTTCCCAGCCTTAGTTTAACTTCTAGTACAAAATAAATAAGTAAAAAATACTTTCCCCCTCCCCATTCATTTGTTTTGAGTGATTTGGCTCTTCAGCTAAGTAAGAACCTCTCTAAATATCTCAGTTCCTTCAATTATACAATGGTTTTTTTTTTAAACCCAACTTTTCATTTTATTGCTTTAGGGGGGAGTACAAGGAGTAAAATGATGAGGAAACTCCCTTGGCCAATTTCCATTGAATTCAAAGTCTTCAAGAATTGCCTTGAACTAAGTCAACTAAGGGGAAATATGAGGTTACATGACTTTCCCAGAGTCACACAACAAGAATGTGTCAGAGATAGGAGTTGTACATTCGTCTTTCTGACTGGCTTCTCTGCTTCCAAGGATATAAAATTTTAGACTTTTGGAAAAATAGTACAAGAGTGAAACCCTACCCAGGCCTGGTATCTGTACTTGCTGCTTACGGGCCTCCTGGGACATGCCTGCATCGTGGAATATCTCGAGTCACATAATAATTAACCATGTTACTATAGGCCTTACCTCCAGGAAGATGGATTCAAAGCCAGCCTCTGATATATACTAGTTCTATGGCCCTGGACAAATCACAATCTCTCAGAACTCTAGGCAGATTGCTGAGACTATAAGTTGCTAAGGAGATGTTGACTTGCACGAGTAGAGGGAATTTCCTTACCTGGGAGTTCCCTATAACCATGAAATAAGAGGTCCAGTCCTTATCTCCTGTATATGGTTTCCCTGCTATTTATCCTGAGTACCTGGTTCTTATTCAATATTTCTTTTCTTTATCAAAATAAATAATCTGGTTGCATTTTTGATTAGGAGAATCTGAGTGAATTATGAAGAAAATATACTATATTGGTATGTTAAAATTCTGAAATAAGATAACTTTTTAAACCAATCCTATTTTGGTTCTTCCAGATACCTGTATCTATCTACTTTGAACTTTAGTCATTATTTTGTGTAGTTCTCCATGTCTACTTCAACTTAACCTTTGTAGAAACTGATCCACTCCCCCCTCCCCCTTGTAGGTTTAGTGACACCACATACTCTAAGATCAATCCTGTCTCTAGGGAAGAGGAATAAAAGGAAGCCCAGGTTAGGGTCATCAACTTGTAATCAAATCAGGCTTGCTCCTATTTGTACCTGTAACCCTTATGTCAACAACACAAAATTAACTCAAAAAGCATTTATTAAGTGCCTACTAGGTGCTAAATACTGTTCTAGTGGGGATGCAAAAACAAAAGTGGCACAGACACTGTCCTGAAGGAGCTTATATTCTATAGGGAGGTATAAATTCATACATGAAAAATTATAGTATATGTAATATATACGCACACACACACATACATACATAATTTTGGGGGAGGAAGAAATTGAGAAATCAAAAAAAAGGACTTCTGTAGGAAGTAGCACTTAAACTGAAGGAAGCTAGGGATTCTGATTTAAAGGAGGCAGAAGTGAGGAAGGAGTGTATTTCAGGCCGAGGAGAGAGACTGAAAATGCAGAGATGGAATGGCATGAATAGGGAACAGCAAGCAGGATAATTCAAGTGCAATACAGAATGTGTGAAGGAAAGTAATATGAAATAAGCTTGGAAAGATGGGCTTCTTCTGGAAACAAAGGGTCTGGGTATACTTCTCTGTCAAATTGTCCCTACACATATAATCTGGGAACTTCAGTATATAGTATTCCCTGTGGGTAGTCACCAACTCCTCTTACAAGCACACAATTTTACAAGGTTTAATATATGAAGAGTTTATCAAATTAATGGAAACAGAGAGTACTCATATTTGAAAATAGATGTCAATTATACCCCATAGAGGCAACCCTCCTCCAGAGACTGAGTAACTTAGAGACTACTTCTTTGGATAGGGAGACAGTGTGGTATAGCGGATAAACAACTGATTTCAGGGTTAGGAAGACCAGTAACTTTTTGCCTGTTTTGTACACAGACACAGTCACACACACACACACACACACACACACACACACACATACACATCTATATCTATATCTATATCTATATCTATATCTATCTATATCTATATCTATATCTATATCTATATCTATATCTATATCTATATCTATATCTATATCTATATCTATATCTATATCTATACCTATATCTACATACATATTTATATAACTTACATACTTATACATGTGCATTTTTTTTCTCTGTTTCTAGCAGCTGGTATTGGTTACCATATCCAATTTATTCACTGCCTTCCCCTCTGGTTTCCTGCCACTCAATTCTGCATAGCTGCTGCCTATAGTTCAATTCGTCCCCATAAGACAATGATCTCCTTTCACCATGGACTAGAATACTAACTTGACCCATATTGAATAATCTGAGAGGCAGCCTGGTATAGAGTGTTTGACTCAGAGATAGGAAGACTTGGATTCAAACCCTACCTCATATACTTAGGTATTTTAGAACCTTGGGTAAATCACAACTATTTTGTGCACCACTTTTTTTCAGCTGTAAAACTAAGGAGTTGGATTTAATCTCTAAGGGCCTGCCCTAAATCTACAATTTAGAATTTTTGCAACTCACAAAATTAGAAGAAAAAAAAAGAACTCTATTTCTTCTGTACGCATAACCTACAGTCTCAGTCTACAAGCAGACTTATTGGAATAGGTTATGGGCACTTTTTTTCTTGCATGTCTAAGTGGACCTCTTCAATCTTTATGTAGGCTTATAATGAGTCAAGGCTATCTTCCTTCTCTCTCCTACACATAGCTAGCCTTCTCTTGGTTTCATCACTTCCCTCCTCCAAGTTGGGGCTCAGAGTTCAGGAGACCACTCTTCATTTTTCTCCAGTTCTCTGTCTACTTCTCCCCCTCCCCCGGACAGCTAGATTAGATTTATTCAAATTATTCTAGGATTTATTTGGGAAATATCCCTAAAATGTGAAGGAGGAAGGAGGCAGAGAGATAGATGTCTGCTCCCTACAGGGAGAATACGTTTTGTGTTCTGTGATGTATTCTAAACTTTTATCATTTGATCTTATTGTATTCCTCTGTGACTAAGCCCCAACTTTGTGTCCTAGTTCCAGTCTCAGGATCTTCTGCTCCATGCATGTACTCTCAGTCCTCTAGGACTGAAATCTATCCTACTCTGCCCCAAGCCAGCATGAGTCCTCTGGCTGAACCCTAGTTACAACATCATAGAATTTTGGAGTTGAAGAGACCCTAGAGACAGGAGAGTCCCTAAGAGGAGAGTCCTTTCTCTCCCATGTATAGCACTTCTGCAATAGCTTCTGCTTAAACACTTCCATTGATGAGTGAGTGAATAAAGCATCTGTTAAGTTAAAATTATTTATCATTTATTTATGATGTGCAAAGCATTATGGTTTGGGGTATACAAGTACAAAAGTGAGACAATTGCTGCTCTCAAGGAACTCATTCTAATGGGAAAGATGACAAATATGGAAGGTTCAGCTCCAAATCAGATGGAAAAGCTTCATGGTCTTTAGGGTACAGTGGCAAAGTAAATGGTAATGCCTCTTCTGTACATTGGTAAATCTTATTGGTCTCTGATGTTGCACCGTTCAAAATGGGGCTGAAAACATTGCTATTGCAATGGCTCTTGGGTTCAGAGTCTGAGGTGAGATGATGTCCAAATTAGTGGTGGTTTGATTTTCCTGGTGCATGCTGCCTGCTATTTCTCCTTCAGGGTGTCTTGCTGACTTGCTTTCCTTGTAGGGATGGCTGCCCCGTCCCCCCCACCCCCCAACAAGAGTTACCTCTTTGTATAATGGTTGTAAGAGCTGGGCTGGGTTGGCTGGTCTGAGGTTACTGCGACTGCCACCCACCCCCAGGGCTCCTATACTTGTTGACCTATTGGTGATAGCTGGCCAGCATCTGTTGCTGGTGGTGATGAGGAAATTAGGCTCCTTCTCCACAATTATTTCTCCTATAAATGATAGCTGTGGGAGCTGGTTGGAAACAGGTCCAGTGGCCTGGGGGACATTTCTATTACAAAGGCTCTTGTATTTAGAACCCTGGGCTATCTCTAGGGTCTGAGAGGATGTGGTGGTCAAGGTGGAGGTGGTACTTTTGTTGTGGTTTGGAGTGCTGGGAACCCCAAAATACAAGGGTGTGGGGATCTACCATTTGAATTACTGAATTTGAATTATTGAAGAATTTGACTACTCAAGCCTTCTTTCAGTCAAAGTAGCAATGTTTATTTGTTATGCCAATAGAAACAGGCTAGATTCTAAATGAATCTACACAATTTGATGAGGATAGAACTGATACCTATATATATATGTATATATATATATATACATATATATGTATATATATGTATATATATATGTATATATACGTATATATGTATATATATATATATATATATATATATATATATATATATAATATATATATACACACACCTTGGGAAGATTTGGATAAGATTAAGAAGTGGTAAATAGAATGGGGTGGGCCAGGTGCAAACAGTGAAAGGAGTTCAGTGTTCTGGGCTGGGTCAAAGAGTCACAGTAAAAGGACTATGAAAAGACTATTGAGTATCTAGATAGGCTGAGATGGGCCATCTGGCCTCAGGTGAAACACTAGGGACTGGGTTGTGTGGGAAAATTCAGGTACTGGGATGCATTCAAAGATATTGTCTTTTCTTTTTAGGGGTCCAGGTTCTATCACCCCATCAGTTTGACTTGCCTGGTACATACTGCCTGTCCTTCTCTCTCAGTGTACCTTACTGCTTCAACTGAACTGTCACGCCACCCATAGGGTGGTGGCATTTGGTTGGCAGTAGAAGGGAATGGTTGGCTACTTCTGCACAGGAGTTGGTTCCTTGGATAATAATGTGTGATAACTCCACCAAATAAGTACAAAGGAAACAATGTGCTCCCTGGAATTAAGGGATTTAAAGGGAATTTAAGCAATTAAATTTTATTTAAACTACAAAAAATTTAGTGAAAAGCTAGTAAATCCTATACTTATTAAGGCTACAATATCTTATCAGCTTCAATTAGTTATGTCATTTTTAGCATTCTTATAATGGAAAGGACCATCCATTGAAGAGGGATGCATAAGCAGCATAGCATTATAGTGGAGTGAATTATCGACCTAGAATCAGTATACCTGGGTTCAAGTCCTGGCTCTTCCATTTCTTGGAGGTTGGTCCTTAAGCAACTCTTACCCTTAGTTTCTTCATTTGTAAAACAAAGATAATAAGCTTAATACTACATAATTTACAGGTTTGTTGTGAGGATTAGTCTGCCAGTCAGTAGGCATTTATTAAGGGCTTACTATGTGCTAGGCATTGTGCAAAGCAATTAGGATACAGAGAGAGGCAAAACCAGTCCCTGCCCTCAAGAAGCTTACGTTCTAATGGGGGAAGACAACACATAAAAGAGGAGCTAAAAAAGGGAGAGAGTAGGGAGAAGTATAGCTCTGAGGCATGGTGATACTTTAGAGAATGAGGAAGAGCTAGTCTGGTACCTTCTCCAAAGTGGAGGTTCTGGGGAAAACTCACCAATGAGAGAAGGAGGCTGAAGGGGCAGAGGGAGAATATATCTCAGGCGTTAAATAAGATAATACACATAAAAACCATTTGTAATCTTTAAAACATTATATAAATGTCTGATTTGCAAGGCAAAAAAAAAAGGATTATATTTAAATTGTAAGCTCCTTGAGGACAGGTACTGTCTTTTGCTTCTTTTTGTATCTCTACTACTTAGCATGGTGCCTGGCACATAGTAGAGACATAAATGTCTATTGTTATATATAATTACTTATTGATTGGTTGCTTTGTTTCGTAGAATCATAGAGCATTTCAGCTGGAACAGATTTTCATCTAGGCTAATCTTTTTTATCTCACACACACAAGGGAATTTGGATGCAGAGAAAGGAATGGACTTGCCCCAGGTCCCACAGCCAGCAAGTGGTAAAATAAAGATCAGAACACAAGTCTCCTGTTATGGGAATAAAGAAAGTGTGTTTTATCCAGACAAAGGATTTGCTTAGCAATGCATGCCATTGCAGAAACAAATGAGGTCCAGGGCACTCAGTAGCCAAAGACATTAACGATTGATTTCTACACAGTTAATATACAATTTGGAGGTAGTGAAAAGCAGGAGAAATAGGACATAGGATTGTGACATCTTATTTCTTATTGGCAGAGAGGATCAGAGACACTGAAGTGAGAGAGGGAAAGTCTTATGATATTCCTTAAGTTGGGTGACCTTTGTCCAAGACAGTAATCTCTTCAAAAATTCTTCAAAATCAAGTGACTTACAAGCAGCAGAAATTTAGCATCACAAAATGGCTGATAAAGGCAAAATGGAGTCACTAATGCCATTTTTAGAGGCAATATTTCCAAATCTCAGCAGAGTGAGGCTTCAACAATGTTATATTGTGGTTTTGGACAAATAGTTTTGCATGATTTCATATGTGACATTTGCTCAAAATGCTAAATTCAGCATCTTCCCCAAGTTGTTTCTTTCTTTTTTTTTTTAACACAGTCTAGGCCTCACTCTTTTTGCATTTCAAGGACACCAGTGTGTCCCATGTATTTTCTAACATTCTTACTCTAAGTCTGGCTCACATCCTTTTTTCCCCATACGTATGTTTGATGAAATGGAAATGATAATGGCTACGTGTCTTTTAGATATGTGCCCTAAAATGTATGGATGGAAAAGTAATGATTCTATTAGAACTAGTAGTTCTAGATGGATATTTAGAAAAAAAATAATTATTCAAAATATACTCCATCTACTATAAAAGCTCATCGTCCCATCTATTGCTATTAGGGCTTGGTCAACAGTGACATAGAACAGACTTGGCATGTCTGGATAACTAGAGACCAGAGAGATCCATAGTGGCAGAGCAGGCTCGTGAGTGAGGTCTTTACAAATTAAGTTGAAACTAACTATATACAGTCACTTCTCTTTGGGGGAAGTAATGAATGGGTGACAAACTCAGTCATATGCAATTAGAAAATGATAGTTCACATTATTTAAAGAACAGTTATTTTTTCCCACTCATTGCACTGAAGTAGTGACAAAGTCATTGTTGCTTCTATAAAAGCCAAGATATTGAAAGCAACAGCTAAATAACCAGGCTGACCCTTCATCTTTTATTATTACTCAGGATATTCCTGCTTCTGATGGGCAGCTCCAGGGGGAGTTAGTTGTGTTTTTACAACAAATCTGTTCATTCTTAGTTTGAGTAGTGTGAAGCATTCTTATCATCTCCCTCTAGAAGGAGACTTTCAGAGGCATGAAAAGAGTTGCAGGGTTAGGGTAGGAAGCAGAGAAACCTGGGCTCCCTTTCCTTCCTAAATTCCGACAATAAATTCTGAAAGAAAAGTAGTGAGAGTTCTAGAAGAGAGGGTTAATAAAAGCTGTCATTTTCACTTAATATAACTGTCAGAAAGAGAAAAAGAAAGAAAGCTGGCTTCATCTGTTAGCAAATTGCTCTGAGAAACAAAAAGCTTGTGGAAAAAGAAAATACCTCCCCCCCAATGTCAGCTTGGCTAAAAAATGATTTTCATCAGAATAACTGGAATATCTCAAATTCTGATGTGGGTCCAATCATGTTTTGCTTTCTTGCTTGGCTCTAACTATCTATCTATCTATCTATCTATCTATCTATCTATCTATCTATCTATCTATCTATCTATTCATTCATTAATCTATCCATCCATTTGTTTATTTATCCATTTTTTATGTATCCATTGATTTGTGCTTCATATATATGTTCTTTGTTCTTTGTTTTTTTGTCTGCTTATTATTTGTTTAGCCATAAATTTTTTGAACAGATTACATTTTTAAAGAGGGAAGATTGTTTTGTGATAAAGAATAATTGCTACTTTTAAAAGCCTTATAGTTTCTTCTTTCAGAAAACTAAAGCCAAGTTAATACTGTGTCAGCTTTAGAATCAAACAGCAACATTAATTCTTCATTATGAGTTGAATATTAATGGAAAAATGCTTGGCTGAAAGGTTTAATTTAAATATTTAAAAATCATGATATGAGATTTTCTTCAGGTTGAAAGCTTTTTTTGAGGTCTTTTGGGAAGTCATCTAATGAAAAAACAGATAGAAAGCCTGAAAACTGAGCTGAGACATTTCTTTTTCTAGTGCTGCATGCCAGGAGGTAGAGGAACAATGGGTTAATGGATAGAACACTAGACCTCTACTGTAGGATTTTAGGCATGACTTCATTGAGCGTCAGTTTCCTTATCTGTAAAATGAAAAGATCAAACCACATAAATTCTAAAGTCCTCCCTATCTCTGAAAATCTATGATTCAAGGAGTTTTTTTTTTTAATCAGGGGGAGAATATAGTTAGTGAGCATTATGAAATTTACAACATGGGGAAAATTTGCAAAACTCTGATCGTATTTGCATGGAATCAAATTTGTTTGTAGCTTTTTATTTGTGGGTGGAAACTGAAATAGGGATGAACTAAAACTGAAGCAGTTTTTGTCACCAAGAAATGGATGAGTCACTGAAATAATCAGGTCTGGAGAAAGAATAAGGCATTTAAAATCAGGAAAGCTTCTTTTTAGTTCTCATTTGACTACTTACCTTATACATTCTTAACTCCTGTGCCTCAGTTAATTCACTTATAAAAGGCAGACAATACATTACCTGACCCAGGAGTTGGATTCAAAAAATGTTATGGAAATAGAATAATAGGCTAAAGAACTGAATAGATTTGGGGTTGAGCCATATGTACAAAAATATTCATAGCAGTTCTTTTTGTGGTGGCAAAGAAATGGAAACTGAAGGAATGCCCATCAGTTGAGGAATGGCTGAACAAGTTGTGGTATATGATTATGATATAGTAGTATAATGTTGTAAGAAATAATGGTGGGGATAGTTTCAGAAAAACCTGTGAAGACCTATTTGAATTGATGCAAAGTGAAGTTTGCAGAACCAGGAGAGTAATCTGCACAGTAATAGTAATATTCTCGAGAAAAACAACTATCAAATACTTTGTAATTCTGATCAGTGCAATGATTCGCCACAGCTCCAAATGACTCATGATATAAAATGTTATCTACCTCTGGATAAAGAACTGATAGATTCAAAGTACAGATAAAAAATTTTTTTCCCTTTTTTTTCAGAACATGGCTAATGTGGAAATATGTTTTGCATGATTGTATATATAAAATGGATTTCATATTTCTTGCTATTTTAATAGGTGAAGTAAGGGGTAGAAGGAGAAAGAGAATGTGGAACTGAAAACAAAAATAAAACTGTTTTTAAAAAGAAAAAAGATTGAGTTGAAAGAGAAGTTATGAAGTGAGAAAAGAGAGTCTAGGATAGAACTTTGGAGGGCATCAGTGGTTAGTAGACAGGACATAGATGATGGCAGCAAAACATTCAAGAACTGAGGAAAATGTATGATTAAAGAGTAGTGAAGTCAGAATTAAGAAGCAAGCAAACTGAGGCCAGAGTTCATGGGTATAGGAGAGTTAGGGACAGGTTGAGTAACATTTGAAGTCTTGGTGAGGAGGAAGAATTAGATTTAAAAGTGATAAATCCCAGAGAGAAAAGGAAGAATAGGGACGAATACCCTTGGGTATTTTAATTTCCCTTCTCTAGCTTCTGTTTACTTATCTGTAAAAGGAAGGAACAGGAGAGAGAAGGATGTTCTAGATAAGGAGTTTTATATATATATATATGTAAATATGTATGTATATAATTGTATTTATATATGTATATATATATATATATATATATTTTACTTCAATACCATTGGTTTCCTTTGCAATCTTATGTATTTTAATTTTTGCATTTAAAAATATTATTCTGAGAAAAGGTCTATAGAATTCACCAGAATGCCAAAAAGGTCCTTATATTGAAAATTATGTTGACTCAGTGATCCCATTGTTCCCAGTCCTGCTTGTCAATCAGTATTGATTGAGGCTCTGTTGGGGGAGGCATCACTTAGCTTTTGTATAACCTGACACCCAGCAAGTAGAAGGTCACCCCCTACCTGCCCCTACCTATTAGCTAGCACTTACCCAAAATTGGGTAGGAGTTGAGACACATACCCTTTTGCTGATGTGGACCTATCCAGATTATCTTTATCCCATTATGAAAATTATCAATAAAAACTGGCTCCATTTTGAATACCTTTCTGATGTCTACCCATCAACATGTCGCTACCTTGACAATTGTTTTAAATTTTTTTTATTAATTTATTTTTGATTTATCAACAATCACTTCCATATGCTTTTGAGTTTAAAATTTTTCTCCCCCTTTCTACCCACCACCCTCCCCAAGATGGCACACAATCTGATATAGGCTATACATATATATCTCTAATAAATATATTTTCACATTAGTGATGTTGTAAGTAAGAATTAGAACTAATAGGAGGAGCCACCAGAAAGAGGAAACAAAACCACCAGAAGAGAAAAAAAAATCAAATAGTATGATTTGATCTGCATTCAAATTCCATAGTTCTTTCTTTGGCTGTGGATAGCATTTTCCATCATGGACAATTTTTAAAAATAAGTTCCTTTAATTCTCTTTTCCCTGAGTTTATGTCATTAATAAGGGGAAAACCTGAACAATGAATATTCCCTTGAACAGTTGATACAAAAAAGGGTTGTGATCTATATGGTCTCTAGGAGCTCTTCCATTGTTGGAATTCTATATTTGTTATCTCTTGATCCACTCTAGCTTTTAGTTCTATTGGAAATTATACTAACAGAGAGGAGGTAGAGAAGTAGCTGGATTTGAAGCAACTTTATTAAAGCCACAGATTTGCCACACAAAATTCTAGCTACAGACTAGGCCTTTGTCATGTATTATTGAATGCCCCATTGAGATTAGATAATATTAATTTATAGTGGACCCAATTGACATAGTTGTGTTACTTCTTCTTGAGTCATTAAGCAGTACATGAATAGAAGCAAAGAAGGTAGGTGATTAGCTAATGACACAAGAGCAGGCTTTTTGCACTCACTTATATACAAAAAATATTTATAGCAGCATCTCTTTTAGTTGCAGAGATCTGATAGTAAATTATAAACTCTTTGAGGTTAGCATCCCTTTCATTTTTGTCTTTGTATACTAAGTACCCAGCATGCAACAGATGCTAAATCAACACCTGTTCATCCATTAGAAGGAAAGTGGAATTGGAAATTGCAATTCAAAATCAAAGGGATGCCCATCAGTTGGGGAATGGCTAATCAAACTGTGGTATATGATTACGATGGAATATTATTGTGCTATAAGAAATGACAAGCAGGATGATTTCAGAAAAACCTGGAAAGATGTACATGAACTGAAGCAAAGTGAAGTGAACAGAACCAGGAGAACATTGTACATAGTAACAGCAATATTGACAATCTACTGTGAATGATTTAGCTGTTCTCAGCAATACAATGATCCAAAACAATCCCAAAGGATTAATGATGAAGCATCCATCTTTAATGAAAGAATCCATCTTGAGAGAAAGAACTGTTATTGTTTGAATATAGAGTGAAGCATGCTATTTTTCCTTTCTTTCATTTTTTTTCTTCTATTTGAGTATTCTTGTACAAAATGACTAATATGGAAATGCTTTACATGATTGCACATGTAAAACCTATATCTGATTGCTTACCATCTCAGGGAGGGGGGAGAGGAAGCAAAGAGAGGGAGGGAGGAATAGATTTTGGAAATCAAAACAAAAAAAATGTTAAAAATTGTTTTAACATGTAATTGGGGGAAATTTTATATATATATAATATATATGTATATCTATACTATATCTATATCTATCTATGTATCTGTAGAAGGAAAGTGGGTAGCCATTGATAGGGGAATGGCTAAATAAATCGTGTTATAGGAAAATAATGGGATATTGTGCTACAAAGAATTCTGAGTATCTTGGGAAGTCATGAAAGGATTAATACTGAGAAAAGGAAGCAGAACTGGGAGAAAAAATTACACAATCATCACATTAACAAAGGAAAACAACATTGAGAAACTTCAGAATTCTGATCAATTCAGTGACTAATCGTGATTTCAGAGCTCTGACAGTGAAGCATGTCCCCTGCCTCCAGGCAGAGAGGATAGACTAAAGTTGCAGAACAAAGCATACAGTTTTAGATGGGAGCAGGGTATTGATTTATTTTGCTTTACCATATTTATCTATTTCTTTACTAGGAAGAGATCTATTTTGACAGTGGTGAGGGGAGGAGTGGGATCAGTGGGAAATGAGAGTTATGTAAAGAAAGAAAAAGGAATCAATCAAACATTTTTTTTAAATAGGTGTGACACTGTGTGAGAGCAGTTGATGATTTAAGGGAAGTATTTTCTCTTTATTATTTTGCCTTGGGGAAAAGCAACAGGTGTGCTACCATGTGTGCAAGTCTTAGAATATTAATTATCATTCCAACAACCCTGAAATCTCTTTTAATATCCTTCTTCACTTTCAGTTTTCAAAAGAGGCCTAGGAGCAACAAAGCAATCAGGATGATAGGTCACTGAACCAGGGAGTAAGAAACCCCTTTGAATATTAATCTCTTTTTCTCATCCTTAAAAAGGAAAGTCGGTTTCACCTCAAGTTCCTTATATTTTTTTGTCTTTCTAAATTCACTGACACATACTTAATCATTCATGCATTCCACCAAAATTTATTAAGCAGGAATTCCACTCAGGGGTCAGTGAGGTGGCACAGTGGATAGAATCCCGGGCCTAGAATCTGGAAGACCTGAATTCAACTCTGGCCTCGGACATTTACCAGCTGTTTGACCCTGTGAAAGTACCCTGTTTGCCTCAGTTTCCTCATCGGTAAAATGAACTGGAGAAGGAAATAGCCAAGTACTCTAGTATCTTCCAAAACAGCTGCAAAAAAGGGTCAGACATGACTGAAAACGATTGAACAACAATACAATTCCATACAAAGTGCTGAGTAAGGACTAGGAGTATGAGTAAGGGCTATAAGGAGAGGCAAAGTATCCTAGGAGTTTGGAAAAAGTAGAAATCCTTTTGTGCTGGGGTGACTGAGGCAGGTTTTATACAGGAGAAACCATTGTTAATTGGTGTGGGTAGGGGTGGACCAGGATATGACATTATGTGGCAAGAAAAAAAGAAAATGGTTGAGGGGAAGAAAAATGTTTTGGTTTGATGTTGGCTGACTGGTAGAAGGGCCCTTTAATTTATCACCTTTTTATGACTCCTTTAAAAAAAATCACTTTAATTATAGTCCCTTGGATCTACTATTGTAATAAAGGCTTTATTTGCACATCATTCTCACTGAGCAGCAAATATAGACATGCAAAGTATCATTATACTTTGTATTTGTATAGTAGCTTTCAGAATTTTCACATGTTAGATAGTCTCATCTGATCCTCACAACACGCCTGTGAGGTTAATGGAAAAAGTCATCATGAGATCATAGATTTAGAATTGAAAGGTATCTTGCAGATCATCTATTCCAACCATCTCATTTTATAGGTGGGAAAACCTAGACACAGAAGTTGAGAACCTAAGATTAGACAGATGGTAAGTAACTGAGCTGGCAGCAAGGTAGCACAGGGGATCAAATGGCAGGCCTGAAGTCAGATGAGTCGTCTTCCTGAGTTTAAATCTGGGCTCAAACACTTACTACTTGTATGACTCCAAGCACATCACTTAACCCTGTTTGCCTCAGTTTCTCATATGTAAAATGGCCTAGAGAAGGAAATGCTAAACCACTCCAATATCTTTGCCAAGAAAACTCGAAATGGGGTCATGAAGAGTGGGGCACGACCGAAAAACGACTCAATAACAAATAACCGAGGTGGGACTTGAATTTTGATCTTCTAACCCCGAATACAGTGATTTTTTTGTTGTTGTTGTTGAATAGGTGCTAGGCCTATTTTTAAAACTGTAACCCATACTTATTCCTTACTCTCTTATGTTTGAGTTATCATTTACTTCTTGGCACAAAGGCAATAGTAATTCGAGGAGAATTAAAGTGGAAGGGACCAAGATGTCACATATATGGCCTACAGGTCACATGTGGCTTACAGTAATCCCAAGTGTGGCCAAACCATGTTAAAATATAATTGGGAAATATTTAATAAAATAAATAAAAGATGAAACACAAATAATGTCATGTGTTAAAACTGGTCAATAGGTGACATGCAGGATCCTTATGTATAGTTTAGCGGTCCCTTTTCTATTTGAGTTTGATGCTACTGTATAAGGCCATGCCCCTCCACAGCAGTCTTGAGTGTGCTGTTAGAACAGCAGAAGAGGATAGCAAGGAGGGGTAATGGTGGTATGAGAACATATATCAGGGGTCCTCTTCCTTCTTCTGTTGTACCTGAGTTCTGAATTTTATGCTTGCCATGTGGAAAAAGGGTGTTATTAGAGGTTACTATTAAATCTGGAGTTGGTGGTCAATATGGGGAGAAGAAAATGACAAATAACTTTAGTACCTTTGCCAAGAAAATCCCAAGGCCAGTATTGGCATACTAAAGTCTAGGGGGTCATGAAGAGTCAGACAAAACTGAATGACAGAACAACGTGCGGGTCTATGTGGGCGAGGTGAATGGCTGGAGAAACTGTGACAACTGCTATCACTGTAAATATTACCAGCAAATATACCAGTAACCTTTGACCTTGAGTTTGAACTGCCCAGCTTCCAAGTGAGTAATGGGAGCCCCCAACTCCCCTGATAGTCTCCTTTGAGACTATCAGAGAACTGGCTGAATTAGCAGCTCAGGTCCTGCAGCAAAGAGGAGAGATATGAGGGAAACATGGCCTAAGTATCTGAGAATACCAACTATTGAGAATCCCTGAGGCTGGTATGCCAAGGAAGGCAGCTTTCTTTCACCATGTTTCCCTCTACCCTTTTGAGACATACTCAAAACCTCTTAATATTTTCTGTGACTTATGGGCCTATGTGGTCCAAGGATTTCCGTAGCCATACTCAAGGAACTAAAGTAGGCAGCGCTTAGAAGGTGGCAGGAGATATTTGTCTCTAGGAGTGTTTATTGATTTCTTTTCATTTTTTTTCCCCCAACTTCCATAAACTGTATGGGCCTGATATGTTGATAAGCTGAGTCCTATAAATTTAGGAGATTGAACATAGATAAGAAAGTCAAAATATGGGGTTGGAATTAGAATTATAGATTTCATAATTCTGAGTGGTATTCTACATTGTTTTCTAGGTAAATGCTGATTCTGATGAAGACTGGGTTTAAACTGATTAGTACTACTTCTTGAAGCCACTTTTGTCATAGTGGGGGAGCAGATTAAGTGTCTTCAGGCTGAATTTCCTCTGGTTACCAATGGGGTGACCAATGGGCCTTTTTGGAGGTGATGCCCTGAAGCGTTATTGTTGTTGTTGTTGTTTGAATCATGTCTGACTCTGTGATCCCATTTGGGATTTTCTTGGTAGAGATACAGGAGTAGTTTGCTATTTCCTTTTCCAGCTCAGGAAATTGAGGCCAACAGGGTTGTGGGACTTGCTCAGGGTCACATAGCTAGTTAATGTCTGAGGCCAGATTAGAACTTAGGAAGATGAGTTTTCCTGACTCTAAGCCCAGCCCTCTGCCCACTGCACCGCCTAGGCAGAATATATGCGTGCACTAAAGAAGTGAAAGAGCTACCGGACGCATGGCTCAAGGATACCACCACCTGGTGGACAATTTAGATATTACATTCTCTCGTTGGATAAAACTGTCAAGCTGCCATTCTATAGGCTTAAGGAATGGCAGCTTTGAGTCATTTTTTTTTTCAGTTGTGTCCAACTCCTCATGTCCCCATTTGAGGTTTCCTTCACACACATACTGGAATGATTTGCATTTTTTTCTCCAGCTCATTGTACAGATGAGGAAATGGAGGCAAACAGGGATAAATGACTTATCACATATTTGTAAATGTCTGAGGATGGCTTTGAACTTCCTGACTCCAGGCCCAGTGCTCTATCCACTATGCCACCTACCTGATTTAAGAAATCGCAGCACATAAGCCAATTTGGACTGGTACTATGGCTGCAGTAACCAAAGTATCACATGTGTGACAATAAGGTGTCAGAACTTAATGGAACAAACTGACTTAGAGAGGTCAAGGCATTTGCTCAAGTTCACGCAGATAATAATTGGTAGGGCTGGCACTAGAATCAGCTTATTTAAGCCCTAGGGTTTCTTCTACATCAGAGTAATTGCTTTAGTGAGGCACCATAGATATGAACTAAATGTTCTTTCGAAAATAGGTTTGATAATATATTAATGTAGAACATCAAGGTGATTTGCTCTATGGAACATTAAACAATAAGAGTAATATATCCAGCATAAAGTGACTAATAGTAAGAGGATGAGGAGGAAGAGTAGGGCAATGATTAGGAATAATTTAGGCTTGATATCCTACTTTCCCAGGTGTTTGGTGAACCTCCCACAAGTTTAATGCTTCATATCTTTCACATGGACTTTGGGACAAATATTAAATGATTGTGAAACTTTGAAAGACAAATGAGGTCGAGGCTCATCAAGACTATTAAATAAAGAGCAATTTCCTTATCACCCTAATGAGCTCCTAGGTTTGGATCTGCTTACAAGGACCTTCTTTTCCTTCAAGATTCCTTATACTTCAAATGCTAATTCTCGGTCTCTTGTAGCAGTTGCAATCACAGCATTTAATCTATACCCAAGTGGAAAATTACAGCACTTGAGGTGATCATGTCAGTACTGACAGTCTAAGACATGCTCAGTGGTGATCTAGATTTGTGCCCTGAGAGCTTCTCACCCATGATGTACTTCCACCTCATTATCTTGAACAGTGGGAATTCTAAATTTTGTCAAAAAAAAATATGACAAGGATGGGAGTATAGGAAACCATCTGGCTGATAACAAAGACACAATACATAACTTGTCAGAAAGAAAATTCATGGCATTAAATGTTCAAAAATAAATTAATAATCATGGTTGTTAAAAGTCTGAGATATTTAACATATGCTTTATATGTGTGTTTAGATAATATATTGAATCAAGGATAATCCAAAGAGAATAATCTTTCTGGCCTTTTGCATTTCTTTAAGGGGGTAGAAAAAGTATTACTTCTGAGGTATGGGTAAAATTACATGAGTACTCTAGAAAAGAATTATTCTGCATAAAATTAGTTTAACAAACATGTTTAAGATTTGTTTTATAAGAAGCTTGGTATTTCAGAGTGACTATTGGTATAGTCACTAATTATATATTAGAAAGTACGCTGGAGTGGGGCTATTGGTGAAGGCTTTCATACTAACCATGTGACCTTTGAGTCACCATTTAAATTTTCTGGTCCTCAGTTTCTTTATCTATTAATTGAGGACCTAAATTTAAATTATGTTTAAAGTTGCTTCCAGCTTGAAATCTCTATTTTATTATTAACAAGAAAGAAATGCTTATGTGAAAGGACTGTTATTGTATAATTTCTCTAAAAAGCTTTCTTATTTTGTGCCTCGGTTTACTCACCTATAAAATATAAATAATAATGCTTACTTGATAGAAGATTATAGAATTCTTTTACTGTGTTGTCTTTTTATCCTTTTTGCTTTTCCATACATATTTTTTTCTTATCAAGAATAACATAAATTTAGGGCTAGAAAGGATCTTAGATATCACCTAGGTCAAAGTCCTCATTTTATAAATGAGGAAATTTAAGATGGAAAAGCTTAAATGATGAGTCCAAGTCACATGGTTAGTGTCAAAGCTGGCACCGGATACCCCACATTGGTATGCTTCTACTATATCATTAATGTCTAAACTTCTTACAAGGCTAATCTTAAGCTTGATGTTCACTAAGTGTAACAATGAATTGGGCATTGGGAGTCCTGTCCTCATCATATTTTGCCTGCTGCCAAATAAAGGGGGTAGGGAGAATTGGGTGAGCTTTCTTCTAGAAACATATGATGGCATGTAATAAAAATCCTATTTTCCATTTCACAGCATGCACAATTATTGTTATTTTTTCTGGTCCTCACATGGTGAAGAAATGGACTTTCAATGGGCTGCTGAGTCAGAACTGGGAATGTACATAAAAGATTCCAGAAGAAACAATGCAGCCTTTATTCATTCCTTGGTGTCTAGAGAGGAGAATGAATTGTTGTGGGGTTCTGGCTGGGAAAGGACCCTCAGCCCTCTCACTGTGGTTGGATATAAAGCATTCTTTGAGGATGAGTGCTCCCATCGTCTATTCCCCATTACATAAAGCTCACCTTTCTAAGTATAATTCTTTTCTAGAGCTCTCTCATGAAATTTTGCTTTCAATTCAAAAGAAACAGTTCTTCCTGCTGCATTCCTCCCATAAAGAAACCTAATAAGCCAGTAGGATGAGTCTCTTTTAAGCATCTTTGACTCATATTACATACAGAAACAGGGAAGGACTACAGGGTATGAGCAGTCACTTATTAGTGGTTGTAGACTAAATAAGCAGATTGTGATAGATGTAAAGAGTGAAGACAAGCAGCTTAGCTCTGCCCCTTCTGGCACTGTATAATGAAGTCTGCCAAAAAAAAGAAAAGCATGTAGAAAGTTTTACATATTAATTTAGATAAGATGCAGTTCTGAATTCTGAAACAGATGTCTTCGTGCAGAAGAGAGTTTTGGTTTAATTCATTTTTTAAGTATGACATGCGGTAATGGGAGATAAAGCATGCCTATGTGTGTTCACCTATGTGTATATGTGTACATATGTGTGTAGATGTTGTTTTCATGTGATTAGAGCAAAGATGGCAGAGTGAAGTGAGAATTTTTGCTGAGCCTCTCAACAAAACCCTCTAAACAACTTAAAGAAGCATGTCAAACTTATTCTGAACGAGATAACCAACAAATAGTCACAGTGAATAATTTTTTTTTTCCTATCCCAGAGCAGGTTAGAGAGGTCTTCAGATGCTGGGGTAGAGACTGGTTGAGACCATGGTGCAGTAGAAGTTGTACTAGGTGTTGGCCTCGGCAGTAGCATCAGCAGCTGTGGTGATACCAGGAAGGCCCACAACATACAAGTAGTCAGGGGATGAAACACCTGGTCAGAAAGAGATTCCAGAGGACCCCAATCTACATTGGGCATAGAACTTGGGGGCTTTTTTGCAGCCCCTTTACCTATTACCCAGTTTTAGGTTGCAGTTTAGGGGCTGAGAGGAACAAATTTAGTTGCAAGGGAGCAAGGGCTCTATTTGGGAAAGGACAAAGGCCAGACTGACAGGGCAGTGACCAAACCGTACCCTGATAATTTGCTTACAATTTTACCCTTTATGTCTAAATCATGTAATTTGTTCTTATCTTGGCAGTTGGTATAAGATGTTGATCTATACCTAGTTTCTGTCAAACTAGTCTCTAATTTTCCCAGCAGTTTTTGTCAAATAGTGAATTCTTGTCCCAAAAGCTTGGATCTTTGGGTTTCTCAAACACTAAATTATTATGGTCATTTACTCTTGTATATTGTGTACCTTCTCTAGTCCATTGATCTACCTCTCTATTTCTTAGTCAATACTATATTGTTTTGATGATTACTGTTTCAAAATAAAGTTTGAGATCTGGTACTGCTAGGTCACTTTACTTCACATTTTTTTTCATCAATTCCCTTGATATTCTTGACCCTTGTTCTTCCAGATGAATTTTGTTATTATTTTTTTTAGCTCTGTAAAATGACTTTTTGGTAGTTTGATTTTGTAGTTTGGCAGTATAGAATTGAATAAGTACATTAATTTAGGTAGAATTGTCATTTTTATTATATTGGCTTATCCTATCCATGAGCAATTAATATTTCTTCAATTGTTTAGATCTGTGTTTATATGTGTGAATTGTGTTCATATAATTCCTGAGTTTCTCTTGGAAGGTAGACTCCCAAGTGTTTTATATTATTTGTAGTTATTTTAAATGGAATTTCTCTTTTTATCTGTTCTTGCTGCACTTTGTTAGTAATACCAGTTGGTTTTTTATATGTGTGAATGATTAGTCTAAATTCTTTTGAGTGGATATGGAGTCTCTGCAATGTCCTGCAGCTTGCTGAAATGAGAATAATGCCATCTGCAGGAAAGAATATCAGGGGGGGGGGAAACATGAAGTTTTCCTTATATCAAGCTTTTTTCGCTTTGCATTCCTATCTACTGTTTCCAGTTATAGCATGGGACCAAGTAGAAACCATATTATTTTTCCACATTAAAGCCATCCATATGTGACAAAACAATTGTCTTCTATTCTCTAAGTCATTTTTAGTCAAAGCATCCACAGTCTATTAAACCTCCCTTCTCATCCTAATCATGGGAGTATAGCTGGGAACAGAGCCAGGATCTGACCTCTTGCATTCTAAGTTCAAATCTGGTGCTCTTCCTGCCACATCATATCTTCTTCCAATGAAGGTTTCTTGTCTTAGCTGGTGGGTTTGGTTTATTCACTAAATGTGTTGTCAACTCTTTAATGGTAATCAGTTGGATGTTAGGTATATTCCCCAGCTTTGGAGGCATGTTCATATTTCAAGAGAATATGTGGAATTTTAATGAGAATCAAAGTTTGATGCAGCTTGAATCAGAACAAATGAGACTCGATAAAGTCTCTTAAAATCATAATGAATTACACATTTGATATCAAATTCATTTGCCTGCCATTAATGACATCAGTTCTTTAAACAGGGTGGTCATTTTGGCCATGTTGTTTTGCTCTGCAGATTCAAATGACAATTTTAAACATAACTTTGAGTGGTAAAAAAAAAAAGCCTGATTTGGAATTTAAAAAGTGGGGATGTTATTGAGAACAGTACATGCTGTTTCAAGAATAGAAAAGAAACAAGTAGATGTAGCTCTATCAATACAAGTTTACCCATTAACTTGTGAAAATACCCTTTGGTTTTTTTAAATCAAGAGAAGTACTAGAATATCTACTTACTGTAGGCCAGGAAAAGTTCTGTGAGTGTTCACCTTCTCTCTCTTCAAATTACTTTGTATTTACTAATGTGTTTATTGTATCCTTTAGTAGAAAGCTGCATGAGGTCAGGGACTACTTTTTTTTTTTATTTTGTCTTTGAATACGGAAACCTATTACAATGACTTGTGGCAATTCAGTTCTTAATGACTGCTTTTTGAATAAATGTATGCTATAAGACATCTAATAGAAGGCACTTTTGCTTTTTTCCTCAAGGAAAAGCAATTTCCCAATTGAAGTTTCATCCATCAGCCAGATGCCTGATTTCTTCCAGGGTATCTGACTTTGTCTGCTTCAAAGAATGAACTAAAGAGTTTAAAGCTAAGAAGTATATAGCATACTGAGTTCTGTACAAACTGTTGTGATTTAGTCCCAGGTCTTCAGCTATACTGGTTGGAGTAAAAATTTTCTGACCTTGGTGGTCATTGAGAGGATACTGGATAGTCTATTTTTAAGGTTACTGTATTTTGTTTCAAGTAATTATTTCGACAACCAAATGAGAAGTGGTTCAAGGAACTCCTTCAAATTTTCCTAAGAATTTTTCTTTTTGGTCTTTTACTGCTGTGGGAATTCCTGGTGAGGAACGTCCCTCCTTCAATATAAACTGAAAAATTCATCTATAAGTTACATTCCTAAAAAGTTGTAGGGTTACTATATAAAGAAGATTCATGTGTTAAAAAAGAGTCAGAGTAGATAAACTTTCTTGTCTTCATTCTAAGATTTTATGATTTTATGTATCTTAACCTTGGGTAAACCTCTATAAAGTTAAGAATCAACTTTCTAAAAGTGTCATGGATAAACGTCCCTGATGTTTACAAATAAAATTAACTACATGAAACTTCACATTTGCCAAAAAACAAATAATATGTAATTTGAATTTTACTATGTTAATAATATTTTGCTAGCCACCACAGAGGTACAGAAAATTGGGACTAAATTCCTACCCACAATAAGTTTTAGATCCCAGACATGAAAGGGACCTTAAAGTCTACTCTATATCCAAAGGATGAATACAGTAGATGATATTTCCGAAAATTTTAATCTCTACTGGAACATCTCTTGTTAGAGAAACTGCTACCATATAAGGAAACTCAATCAGTTTTAGACAGCTCAAATTTTAGCAAGTTCCTTTTTACATTTAGCTAAGTTTTGCCTTTTTATTCAATTGATTTTCAACAAGTATTTTAAAAAGCTTTTGCAACAATCCTTTCTATGATATCGTGAAAAAGTAATGATAAAGTTTCCACCTAAAAACCGCCACCAAGGGGTCATGCAAAGGAAACTTGGAGAATTGGAGAGAGGCCTGTTCTTTAAGTTAGGAAGACCTGAGTAAGTCCTATCTCTGGTAAACATTGGCTTCATGACGATGGAAAATTTAACTTACCTTTCTGCTCTTTCAGTTACTTTCACATTAAAATATATAGACACGTTGCAGATCTGTATCCGTAAAGGGAGTTTTTCCACCCCAATTAAATCAAAGATCAAGCTCTAAATCAAGTATGTTATAATGGTCTTGTGCCATGTTCCAAGGATACAAAGAAAAAAAAAAAGCAAAACTGATCCCTGTCCTCTAGGAGCTTACTTACTTCTGAGGGCTGGGTTTGAGAATCCAACATAAAAATGGATTGGTATACATGATAATTTGAAGAATGTTGGAGATTTAATAAGTAAAGGGATGAAGGCAGGCTTCCTCTAGGAAGTGGCAACAAAACCTATCCTTAGAAGATCCCAAAGATTCTGAGAGTCAAAGGTGAAGACAGAGGGAATTTCAGCCATAGAGGACAGCTTGTGAAAAGACAGAAAAGTAGGAGATGGAATAACAAATTCAATGAACAAGCAAGTGGATTAGTTTGATGGTAATGTTTGAGAGTGTGAAGGAGAGTAATATGAAATAAATAGATGCACTATAGCCAGAGAATAAAAGAATTAAATAGCAAACTGAGAACACTGTATTTTAACCCAGAGGCAATAGTCCATAGGGAATCTACTTGACATGGTCAGGCTTGTGCTTTAGGAATATCATTTTGGCTGCTGTGTGTAGGGTGTATTGGAAAGGAGAGAGGCTGAAAGCAGGGAGACCAATTTAAAGGCTGCTTCGATAGCAAGAATTGATGTAAACCCATATTAGGATAGTGGTTGCATGAATGGAAAGAAAGGGCCAGACAGACAAGGTCGTGTAGAGTTAGAATCAACAAAATTAGACAACTGATTCCCATTGACCCTAATGTTGCCTTCCATAATTGCACAGAATGAATTTAATTTTTATGTCCCTTAAAACAATTAATACAAACTAATATAATCCCAATAAGTATTTTTTTAGGCTGGGCTTCAATTCTTCTCTCTATGAGCTTATAAATTGGTTGATGAAGCAATTCATACATAACTGGAACTTTTAGTGATTTAGACAATAATGTGTATATGTACATGTGTGTATATGTGTACATGCGTGTGCATGCCAATAACTCAAGAATCTTGGATTTCATCAATATGGGTTATTTCCTCTACAAATACAGATCACAAGATGTCTGACTTAGATATTATTTAAAAATAGCTATGGACTCAAAATTCATCATGCTGAGGTCAGTTTAATAATAAGTATCTCTGAATATAGCTAGGCTGATCCTCCTATGAAAGATGCCTTTCCACCTTTGTAGAACCCATCACATCATATACACTGCTGCCATGGCCTTTGAGAACTCATGGTTACCTACATTTCTTAATGAGGCAGCATAGTAGGACTTCAGTGAAATTATATTCAAATGCATTTATGTAACATATCAGATAGCGTTGTCTGGTGCAAATGATTAAAGACAATGTAAAGTATTAATTGTAAGTTACAGACAATCAGTTTAAAAAGATTTCAGAAAGAGAGAGATCGATATTAACTGGCATTTGAGTGACATTTTCCCATAGGTAATGAGATTCAAAGGAGGAGTTGATCATAAATAAATAAAGGAAGAGTTTTTTCAAGGAAGGAAAATAATACAGGAGCAGGGTGTATATGTGGGAGGTGGGGTGGAACGAGGAAAGAGTATATAGAAGAATAGCAATAAGATTATTCTAAATCTAGAACAAAGGTTTCAAATTGGGCATTAGGGAAAAACAAGGTTGGATAGGTAGGTTACAGTTTGGTGATAGTGTTGAAAGCTAGAAAAAAGAATTAGGTAATTGGGAGCCACTATAGATCTTTGACGAAAAAGTAGCATAATTAATGCAGTGTTTTAGGAAGATTATAGTGTCTTTGGTATGCAGTCTGAATAGAAGTGGGGTTGGGGGAAGCCTTAGGATAGACAGGTTAACTATGAAAGCCCCTGCACTAATAGTGGAATGAGATGATAAGAGCCTGGAGTAAGTAGGTGGTGGTGAAAATTGGAAGGAAATCGTGGAACTGAGAGACATTGCAAAGGAACTGACAACACTTATTTATTGATTGAACATGAGGGGCAAAGGAAAGTGAAATATTGAGGATAATCCCAAACTTTTGAACTAAGGCTACTAGAAGCACAGTTTGTAGAAATGTGGGAGTTGGAAAGGAGACATAAAAAAATGTATAAAAATTATTTCAATCAAAGCTCTCAGATTCACAAAGTTTTCAGGATAGAGCAGTTACTCTGTCAAAATGCTATTCAAAAAAACAAACAATACACCATTAAGATAATCTCATCTCCTCCCACTCTCTCTTCCTCTGTCCCCTTTTCTTTTCTCCATCTCTTTAAATAACAGAGATACCATCTGTGGACAATCCACAGATTACTAATGAGTTCAACCATGGAGGGGATGAAGAAAGAATAAAGATGGGCACAGATTTCAAGTTATATATAAGCAGTCCTAAAAATTACTTCATATATGGTTAGTAAACTATGATTAGCAAAATGAATTTATAATAAATCTGTAATAGTTTCTTTCTGATAGTTTGCCTGTGCAAAACAACAACAACAAAGGAAATACTCAGGCCATGATAATCCTATTTTCATGACTATTTTATTTCTGGGGGAAATAATATCTCATTTTAATATAGATGCTACATGTCAGTTGTATTTTTCAATGCAAGCTGATAACTTGAAAGTTTATGAGAAAAAACACATAATCAAAACTGATTGTATTCATTGTTGAGGAAAGGTTATAGCAATAGATTTAATTAGACAATAACTTGGTAAACACCACAAAATGATTAACAGAATTTCTCAAACACGTATCATTAAATGTGACAAAGGAAGGCATTACTTGACCAGATTCTTATAATAGAAAATAAAATTTAATTATATTAGATGGCAAATTGCTATTAACTTACTGTTTGTTCTCCCTGGAGTCAAGCAACAAGATTCTGTAACTCTGATCCCTTTGTAGTCAATTAATATTTTCAACAAAAGCAACAGCTTAGGGAGGCTCAGAGGCATAGCAAGTATTAACTTAATTTTGATTATGGTTGAAATTTAATTCACTGACTTCTATCACCATAAAGCCATTATAAGGAATGTATTAAGAAAAGATGAATGAAAAGAAAATGAGATGAACCTCAGTTACAAATAGATAACTTTTCCTGTGTATCATGAATTGTAGGGTTTTGTCCTATTTGTCAATTTTTGAAGATCTAATTGACTAAAATATTGAACCTGAAAATTAGGCCATAACCATAAAAATATAATTCTTATAAACCAGATATTTTCACAAGATTAAACTGGGGAAGAGCATGCATTTAGTCCCACTCTCTGTTCTATAAGCCAGAAAACACGTTCCATAGATTTTATTTGGGGAAAGAAGATGTGTCCCTGGATATGGAAGTGAAGATGGAAGTCATGGGAATGGTTCTCTGTACAGCTGCTGAATTCTTGCAATCCCTCTTGCCTCCTGAGGTTAGAGGAAGAAAAAGCCTCTAATTCTTTGCTGGCACTATGGCACCCATAGTACCATAGATGTACATCAATTATGGGTTAGGATTATTGGCACACTTGGGCACCCCTGAGCCACATTCTATGAATGTCTGTGCATAACCTATAGATACATCATAATGATAAATTCTACAACAATAAACATTTATTAAGTGCCCACTATGAACCAGGCACTGTTCTAAGTAAGGGGATATAAAGGGAAAAAGGCAGTCCCTCCACCCAAGGCACTCACAGTCTAACAGAGGAGATGACATGTGAACAACTATGTAAAAATAATCTATATATGGGGATAAATAGAAAGTAATTAACAGGGAAGGCACTAGGATTGAGGGACTGATAAAAGGTAGAAGGTAGGATTTTAGCTAGTACTTGAGGGAAGCCAGGGAAGCTAGGAGGTGGAGAATTGTGGACATGGGTGACAGCTGGTGAAAACATGGAACTGAGAGATGGAATATTTTGTTCATGGAATAGCAAGGACTGTTTCATTTGATCAGAGAGTATGTGTGAGTGGGGTATAGGATATAAGAAAACTACCTGTGTGGAGGGTCTAGATTATGAAGGGCTTTGAATACAAAACAGGATTTTATATTTGATCCTGGAAGTGATAGTGATGTGAATCTGGCTCACTACAATACCATGTGTTTTTAAGTAATTCATTTTATGAGATCAGTATCATTCAAATCTGTATTTTATCCTTTTGTCCTAGCCCAATGATTTTCAATTTTATCCCTCAATATCATATCCTTATGTAATCATAGAATGACTATTCTTCCTATATCTTAAAGGTGTTAGACACACTTCAAAAATCTGAAGATCAGTAAGTGATGTAAAGGTTACCAAAATTTTGAACTGAAATGATCTATGATCCAATGTATTTTGAATGTCTTATTTCATAATACTTGGAATAGCCTATATATAGATAAAAATAGAATATAGATAATTAAGTAATACTTCTCACATTTTTAAAAAATCTGCCCTTCAGTCTGAGCTATGCTATTTTTTAAAAAAAATCCATAAACATTAAACTTGCTAAAACATTGGAAAATAATGATAGAGGAAAATTACTTATGTTTTGGACAAGTGTCCAGAAAGCTTCTATAGAAAGTGGTCTTAGCTATCAGAAGGCCATACAGCTTAAGTCTTAAGGCGAAAAATTCTAATAAGATTCTAGAATGCCTATGTTTTTTCATTCACTCTACCAATTCATTGATGATGATGTAGAGATTAAGAAATTCTCTTTTAGAAATACTTGAGTTCTACTTTTACTTCTTATATCTTACTTATTTTATTAAGCTTCTCAACCACTTTGGAGCTTTTAAAAATTGTTCCCATTTAATTTGTGTGATCCAGTTGTAATTATTGAAGTCTTATTTTTATTTTTTCATTCTTTATAGTATTTTTTTTCATTATGTGTTTACTTTGTTTTTTCATTCTCTTTGGTGGTTTTTTGTGGGATTTTCCTCATGGAAATGTCTTTCATTTTCCCCTTTGCCTGTTGACATTGATGTGACATTTGCATTTTTCTCCCTCAGTACCCAATGCATTATGGGAAGAACTGGAAATGTTACCTAAGAAGATGAATTTGGGAAGAGTGGCTGGGTCTAATGAAATGTTGGAGACAGC
Source organism: Phascolarctos cinereus (assembly GCF_003287225.1). Taxonomy (NCBI): domain Eukaryota; kingdom Metazoa; phylum Chordata; class Mammalia; order Diprotodontia; family Phascolarctidae; genus Phascolarctos; species Phascolarctos cinereus. The sequence goes on from NW_027555847.1 coordinate 476,130,117, forward strand.
ACCACTTAAAAATTAAAAAGCCTGGGGATTGATCTATAAAACATTTCAAAGAGGGGAAGATGCAAAAAAAGATGCAAAGATCTCTGTTAATATTATTACCCCTAGAAAGATAATCACTAGAATATACTGAGGGCAAGGATTATTTGATTTGTCTTCGTATCCTCAGTACTTGATAGATAATGCTTAATAGAGTGTGACTGAATAATTGATTGGGAAAATAGATGCCAGGATTTGGATCAAAAAGAGACCTTAAAGACCTTAAAGATCATGTAATGAAGTACACACCCATCATTTTATATATCAGGGACCTGGAGCTCACAAAGATGAAGTGATTTATCTAAGGTCATACAATAATGCCTTAGCTCAGCTAAGTCCAGGTCTTTTGACTCCAAATCTAACTTACCTTCCACTAAGCCCCTCACAATCCCCTTAACTTAAATAACCACTAACCCATATGCTTATTTTCTCATCTCTACCCAATCACAGTACATTGCTAAGACCCCACATAGAATACTATATTTGAACTGAAGTACCATATTTTAGGAAGAACATTGATGGGGCAGCTAGATGGTGCAGTGGATAGAGCACCGGCCCTGAAGTCAGGAGGACCTGAGTTCAAATACTACCTCAGACCATCCACTTGACAATTACTAGCTGTGTGACCATGGGCAAGTCACTTAACCCCAATTGCCTAAAAACAAAAGAACATTGACAAACTGAACTATGTCCAAGGAAATTCCATTCTATTCAATAAATTATTTATCACCTAATACGACCAAAGAACAGTGGAAAGTGCTTGGGAATATAACAAAATGACACAATGATCAGAGGCCCAGCATTCAGGGAGCTTATATTCTACAGAGCAAATACAACATATACTTATGGAAGTAAAAGCAAAGTGATTTGAGAAGGTATCGGATGCTAACAATCAGTAAGAAAGAGATTCCTCAGGGTAAGGGTTCTTAACCTTCTTTGTGTCATGGACCACATTTGGTAGTCTGGTTAAACCTATGGACCCCTTATCAATATATTGTTTACAAATGCCATTCTCAATAAGAAGTTTTAAATTCATAAAATACATAGAATTATGAAGGAAACTAATATTTCAATATAAATTTAAATGTAGTAGCCAAAATTGTTTTTAAAAAGCTATAAACCCCAAGTTAATAACCCCTATGGTAAGATATGGCTTCCAGTGTAAGCAAACTATAAATTGAATCTTAGACTATGACCTAAAAATATGTTTAGCCTACAGAAGAAAAGATATTAAAGAGATGTGACCAATCTTTGAATGTATGACAGATTCTGATGTAAAAAAAAAGATTTGAATTTTTCTTCTTGGCTCAGAATTTAGTAATAGGAACAATTTATGGAAATTACAGTGATGAAAATTCTGGCTTTTTACTCTTTAGAGTTTTCAAAAAATGAACTGGCCTCTTCCAGAAAGTATTGAGCTTTCCATAACTGGAGCTTAACAGGGAAGTGATAATTACTTGCCTGGGATGTTGTAGCTAGATTTCCCATTTCAGATGGAGTTAGATTATTTGACCTTTGAGAGGTCCCTTCCAACTCTAAGATTCTATGATTCTAGAAAGAAGAAAATGTGCCCCGTTTCTTGGGAAATATATGTATCTGAATAGTTTGTGTTTTGTCTTTGTGAGACTGATTTTTATGTGCAAAAGGCTTATTCATTTTCTTTGTGTAACAAGTGTTCTGTTCATAATTAACCTAAACTGTGATACCTAAGCCGATGGTTCTAGGTTTGCCACCTTCATTAGTATTTCCAAAACTCTCAAGCAAATGCTGTTGCCTCCAGAGAAATGAGACAATTTATTGAATTCCTAGATGAACAGTTCAACATTAATTACTATGAAAAAATAATGCTCTTCGAAGTCATCATTAGATACACTTGAAAAAGACCAATGCAATCAATGGTCTCTTTTCTACTCCAAACAGGTAAACTTAGTTCTTGTATTTGAGTTCTTACCAGGGGTGGAGAACCTGTGGCCTCAGCAGCCCTCTAGGTCCTCACATGCGGTCCTTTGACTGAATCCTTGGTTCTGTGAAGTTTAGAATCAGCCAAAGGGCTGCACGTGAGGACCTAGAGGCCCATGTGTGGCTTCAAGGCTGCAGATTCCTCACCCCTACCTAGCCCTTGAACCTGCCTTTTCTGGTTCTTCACATGCTCAAATGGGCAGCACTGTCCTGACAAAAATGTGACTGGAACTAATACTAGATCAGGTCTTCATCACTGCCAATCTTATCTTGACACTTCATTGTCAGTGTAGAAATGAATTCAGACTCAACAAATTTTGACAGAGATTTAATTTGCAAACAACAGTGCTTGAGTTAGAATTGCAAGAGGACATTTCTGGGCGCTTGTTACATGACCTTATCAAGTACTGGCACAACTTTTCTTGGTTTGTCCAGAAGATGAAATCTGTAACAGCCTTTGTTACTTGCTTCACCTCCCTGAGAAGGTAAACATCAAACTGTGTTCACAAATTGTCTTGTACTTGAATAATCATGTTTAGGGTTATGTTTCAAAGAGAGCTCTAATTCTCAAGAGTTCTAATGGCTTAATCACAACATTCTGTGATGACTTACCAGAATTTTAATAATAATACAAAACCCTATGTACATAGTGTGGTACAAATTATGAAGCACTTTCTTTGTAACTTCTCTATGAGGTAAACAATACAAATGTCATGATCATTCCCATTTTACAGAAGAGGAAAGAAAGAATGAATGAGTGAATGAATGAAGCCTTTAAATGTTAACCATATGGTGATATTATGTTAAATTCTCAGAAGACAAAAACAAAAGCAGAGACAGTCCTTGCCCTCAAAGAGACAACATTCTGATAGAGGGAGACAATAATCATAGTGGAATGTTGACCACTGAGGGGCACTTAGACCCAGAGTTAGAGGGATGGTGAGGGGTCCCTTTGAAATAGACATAGCTCTACTAGGAATAATTGCAGATTTGATTTGATCATGGCTCCATAACTATAAGATAGTGAAGGAGGGATAAGGAAGGAGGGACAACTGAGGGTCTTTACCCTCAGCTGACGGTGCTGAGGGGGCAAGGCAGTTTGTGAGAAAAGACTAAGGAGCTGGGAGTAAAATGAAGCATTATTGGAGTCCGCCTGAAATAGTGAGCTGTGGGAATTCCACAAATGGAAAGGTTAAACTTAAGGTGCACAGTCTCAGATCTAGGCAACAAGGCACCTGGGGAGCAGAAGGCCAGAGGATAGAGAGTAGAATAATTAAGTGACTTGGCAGGGGTCATCCAGTTACTGTGGCAGAAGCAGTATTTTCTTACTTTCCCAAAGCAGGTGGGTAAAAGCTCACCCTCTACCATTCCCCATTGCCTCTCTGTCAACAGAGAACCATGGCTTTTCATATAGATGTACTTTTATACAATTACAGCAACACAAACTCAAAAATTTTAAACAGACTATTGACTCTGAAAAATTAAAAAAAATGGACCTGAGAGAAATCTACAGAGATGATAATTGAAACCATGCTAGTTGATGAGATCACCAAATGAAATAGTATAGAGGGAGAAGAGAAGAGGCCCGAGCTTTGGGAGTTCCTATGGTTAGTGAACAAATATCCAGTAAAGGACACAGAGAAGGAATATCCAGTAAAGAGTCAGACAGGTAGGAGGAGAACTAAGAGAGAGCATTGTCATTAAAAAAAAAAACCTAGAGAGAAGAGAGTATAGATGGAGAAGTGCCATGATTGGCACTAATGATGTCACTGGTCTTTGAAAAGGAAGGATGAGCAACACTTTTCTCAGTTTTATTTTCTACATCTATAAAAATGAAGGTCTTGGACTTCAGGACTCCTACCTCTGATCCTGTGTGATCCTATGTGATCCTGTGAAGCCTATCCTTTTTTAACTGTCTGACAATTAAGTCAGACAGATTTGTCAGAGTTGTTTGAATTTGTATTTCTTTTATAGACAGCTTGAACCCTTTTTCATGTGGCTATTTATTATTAATCTGGTTTTTTTTTGAAAATTACTTATATTTCTGACTTCTTACAGAATGGATCCTACTTATGCATTTTCAACAATTATTTCAATAGATTATAGCTGCATACCTTTTATAAAAATGTTTACCATAAATATTAAAAATTATCTTCTGGTCACATTACTTATTACTATGCAAAAAGCTCTTTAAACAATCACATTCACTTATTTTGTCCATAATTTCATGTTTTTGATAAATGTCTAAGAATTATCTATTTATTCTTAATGGTTAGACATATAATACTGCATTACTTTTTAAATTTTATGATGTGTTTTGAATTTAAAAACCCATTATACTGGTATGTCACTGTGTACATGTATGCATGTGTGATTGTTCATCTGTGTGTGTGAGAGACAGACAGAGAGACAAAGAAAAAGAGGGAGGTGGAGAGAGAGGGAGGGAGGGCGGGGTAGAGAAAGAGGAAGGAGGGAGAGGGAAAGAGACAGACAGAGGGGAGAAAGAAAGAGAGAGGTGAGAGAGAGAGAGAGAGAGAGAGAGAGAGAGAGAGAGAGAGAGAGAGAGAGAGAGAGAGAGAGAGGTAGGATTTGTAGATCGAATCTTGTTAGATCATTTGGTTCTAGTTCAGTTATTTAATCTGTTCCAGTGATTTACATCAAATAATTGTAATTACTAAATGGGGTTTCCCTCTATCATTAAATTTATAATATTCTCATTTTTGTCATCAGGAAGGCACAAACTACTTTATTTCACTAAATAATCTCATCTCAATATTTGCACCCACACATAACATTAAACAAAATACCCTTATTTTCTAATGTTATTGCAATTTTTTTTCAGGTGTTTTACTTTTCCGCCCTCTTCTTGTTAGAGATGGGAATGTCACTTTGGGATTTCCAATGCCTTTGTCACTCCCATACTCCTTGTTTGTTTGTTTTCATCTCTAAAACCCCAAATGAAATTATCCTTTTCTTCTTCCCATTTTATGATCATATAATGCCATGAGTGGAGAGGTTAAATGAATTGTTGAAGATCACACAGCCAGTACATATCAGATGCAAGATTTGAACTAAGGTCTTCCTGGCTTCAGGATTCTCTTCTTCAGGTACTATTCCACATTATCTCTCTATTATTATTAGCAAAAGTAGTAGTAGTAGTAGCAGCAGCAGCAGCAGCAGCATTGTTGTTGTTGTCATATATTTATCACCCATACTAAGCCTCTCTGAGCCATAAAATTGGTAATAAAAAATCTTTGCTATTTTCTCTCCCTGATCCTTTCATTGAAATAGTTATTAATCTTATTAACATTACTATTGTTTGGTGACTTCCTATTATTCTTAAGTTGAAGTAGCTGTTAATTAAAACAACCATTTAGATATTTTTTTTGTCCCTCCTCAGTGCTCCATGATGATTACTTTGAGGCACAGGTTAACGAAAACAACATTGTTATTTTAATATCATTCCACAACATTGACATTGAGTTAGTGATTAATCTTTCATAATTGCAAAATTTTTATTAGGTCTATGTTGTTGAAATTTATTCTCTGTGGATTTTCATTTTGATAGCTTAGAACAGGAAATCCCTCTGATAATTTATTCTTGTGGAAAATTATGTGACTTTTTTTGTTTTCAAAAGAGAATGTCAATTTTTGCTTAAAAAAGCTAATTTGAGAATAAGGATTATTAATGTCTCTTATTTTTAACATATTAAAAATATAAATTATTGCTGTCATTTCACACTCTGGGTGAAAATCTAGCAGAATTCACATTTATTCTTTGGCATATGATTTTTTTATTCTTCTTGACTGCTTATAAAATCATTTTCTTGCTATTGTAGTCTTGGAGTGTAGCTACATTGTGTCTGTCCAGATAAGTTAAATCTGGATTTATTCCTAGACATTTTATTGATGTTTAATTTGTGCTTTGATTAAAATATTTTTGGGAAATTTTGTTGTGTGATTTCTTGAAATATGACTATATGACTATTTCACTGAATCCTTTGGGTAGTATAGTAGATCTCATTTTTGTGCCCTGTGCTACTGTTCTGTCACTTTTGGAAAGTATCCCAGAATTCTTCTGGTGTGATATTTTTCAAGGTTATTTTGTTGAATGTTGTTCCTGTCCTTATGTAAAAAATAATTTCAGTGCTTTATAGTTCTACTATTTTACTTATATATTCCATAGATATTTCAAAGTTGGAAATTTTCATCATCTGAGATCTGTGATCCCATTGTTTTGTTCCTCCTTTAACAATTCATTTCTTCCTTTATCAATATATTAATTGTCTTTGTTGATGTGTCTTATTATAATGTCAATTTTGTTTCTGGGACCATTGCTAATTTAAGTTCTTTATTTTTTCCCCCCTTCTTCCAATCTGACTTCATCTTATTCAAGTGTAGCACATGACCTTGCTCTCATTACCTGAAAGCTAGGCATATTAGATTTTACCATTTTCCCTATGGTTCTTCAGTATCCTTAAGGAGATTAAGGGGTCTAGGTTCTCTGTCATTGGCTCCCCTAAGTTTAGAGGGGGCCTGCACCTCAGTTTTGTTTAACACTAGCAGTCAGATTAGCTTTTATATTGAAATATTTACTTTGGTAGGTATAATCACAAATATATAAACTTACTCCAAAACATGGGAGCCATAATCTTCCTCCCCACCCTGAGCCAGTCTTTGGTGAAAGAAAGGAAATTACATTCTTAGCTTACCTAGGTTCCCATAGAACACAGTTCTAGTTCCAACTTTAAAAATCCCTTTTTCTTGAGTCCCAGGCACTGGCTTCTCAGTGTTCCATGAAAGCTGCCTGGGTGCAACCTTTCCATTTAATATTCTAGTTTCAAAGCTTGAACTCCTAGACCTGGGGGGATCACCTAAAACCCCAGAAAAACAGCACCGAACAGAAACAAACACCCCTAGGACCATTTATCGGAGTTAAGAATAAAAGACAGCAAACTGGGAAAGATAATCCTTCACCTCTAAATGGTTCAGTTTATGGCATCTGTGAAAGAAGGTGGGGAAAAAGAGCATATTTTTCAATTCATTTCAATAAATATTTATTAACTGTCTATTAAGTGCAAGCACTGTGCTAAGTGCTAGGGGATACACCTAAAAAGAGTTACCAAAAGAACACAGTAGAAAGAGAAAGAACAGCTCAATCTTGTCAGTTCTAAAGAATCAGGCAACCCATCAAAGGAGGCCAGCCCAACCTACACACATGGTAGAGGATGTAATTAGACAAACTGGGCATGCTCAAAAAGCCCCTCAAGGGCATCTTTATGTTAGACTGGGAATATGCAGAGAAGGTCAAATTACATAAGAAAATAATAATTATTCTTTTCAGAGTCCCTCCACCCTCCCCCATTTCTTTTTTCATCATTTTTCTTTTTCTGTGAAACACTTGTTTTGAGTTTTGGTAAAATTTCCTTCTCTTTTCTCTTTCATTCTTTTGTTCTCTCTTTTTTGAGGAAGATATTAGAAGCTTGCTTCTCTTACAACCTTTCATTCTTCCTGGAAGTTTTTAAAATTTGACTTTTCAGTGTTCTATCCCATTGTTGTTTTTGTATATTGCAGCATTTCTTTATTTGGTCTGACTTTTTCTTTAATTTACTTATTACTCAATTCACATTTTACTTTTCTTTTCACAAGGATTTATTGTAGAATACTTAAAGCCTACTTTTTATATCATTGTTCTTGTCAACCTTTGCCTCTCAATTTTTGCATTAACTCCCCTATGTAATTTCTTTTTATTCTTCTTTTCGTCTTTTGTCCCATCTAGAACCACTGTTTTCTCAGAGGCTACTGCTGCTGCCTCTGAAGTTCAGAAAAGTTCCCTTGGGTAATTTTTATTCTTTTCCTCCACACCTTATCTTCTTCAGTGGTGTTGGTGGCATAAAAATATAAGAGCTGTCTTAATGGGCCTTAAATTTTGAAGTAAAGGATGTGTGTGACATATGCCTCTTGGACTAGATATTTAAAATTAAATTTATAATAACTGAGCATTCATTTATTTAAAAACATGGATTAACAAAACTTAGGAAAGCTTTCCTTCATTTGGTGGATCTGCTATAGAGGATTTATGGGTAAAATATGAATAAGAAAAACACAAGATTAGAAAGTGTAGGAGAGAATTCTGGGAAGATGGAGGAGTAGGTCAGAAAATTTCAAGCTCTCAAGATTTTTCTCCACAAAAGAGATAAAATAGCACCTCTGGGAGAACATAGAGCAGTGAAAATAAAAAAGACCAGGGGCAGAACAGGGGTCCTCCTGGAACAATCAGAGAAGATCTAAAGAAAAATCCCAGGACAAGATTTCCTCCTAATGAAGAGTAAACAGACTAGAGTCTGCTTAAACAACAAGCAGTAAGCCCTGGGGTTAGCTGGTTTGGGACACTGCTTGGCCCCAGCTGCAGGAATTATTACCCTCAGGAAAGTGAGGGAAGTTGGATGTCTGACCTGGGGAAGATCTAGCGAACTTCTGCTGACAAGGAACACCACAGCAGCAGGCACAAGAAGGAACCAGCATGCACCGGGTGAGTGCAGAAGCAGTGGGGCAGGGATACTACTGGCTGTGGGCACTTACAGGAGGCTGAAGGTCTTGGTTTGAGTTCAGAGTCAGAGAGGAGAACTGAAGAAAATCAGAGACCAGAGACACCATCCCTCATACCCCAGTACTAAAGGTGATTATAAAAACTAAAGTATTAGAAAAAAAACACACAGGCAAAGGTGAAAGAATCCAACCATAGAGTGCTATTGCAGGAATGGAAAAGAGCAGGATTTGTCTTCAGATGAGCAAAGAAACCCTCCTCTATCCCAAAGAGTAATGCCAAATGGTAACCTGCCCCAAAAGAACTCATTAAAGAACTTAAAAAAGATTTTAAAAATCAAATGAGAGAGATTGAGGAAAAACTAAAAAGAAAAATAAGAATAATACCAAAAACCAAGAAGATTATGAAAAGAGAGTCAACCATTTAGAAAAGGAGATCCAGAATCTTAAGGAAGAAAAAGACTCCTTGAAAATCAGAATTGGGCAAGCGGAAGCCAGTGAAGTGAAGAACAAAAGAACTGGGCTTCTGGCCGAAAAATCAACCCGGTAAGGCTGAACATAATTCTGAATATTTTAAAAAATGGACATTTAATAAATTGTCAAACTTTCAGGACTTTGTTAAAAAACAAAACAAAACCCTGAACTCAATAGAAGATTTGATGTTCAAAAGCCAAGAGAAATATAAGATACAGAACAGTGACTCAATACAGGTAGAATGTTTACCATTTATGTATGTAAAATGTAAAAACTGTGTCTAAGATTGTTATTAGTAATTAGGTAGCATATAAGAAAGATTGGGGCAGACCTGAGTATGATATGACTTCAAACAGCAAAACCATTCAAGAACAGCTAAAAGAGTAATTATCTTCTACAAACGACGTGCAAGAAGAAGAACCAATATGGAGGAATTAGATGGGGGAGAGGGGCTGTTAATTCTGGAAACCTACTTTCATCTGGAACGGGTTCAAGAGGGAACGATACATACACATCTAGAAGAGTACAAAAGTGTTCTAAATTTAGAAGAAATAAAACTCTAAGGGGATAGGGAAGGGAAGAGGATAAAGGAGGGATCTTTAGAGGGCAGGGTGAAGGAACAGGTTAAAAGGGGATATAAAAGATTATTTAGATTTAGGGGAATGGGAGAATAAGGGAGTGATCTTTAGAGGGGAGAGGGAGAGAATAGGTCAAAGGGGTGTACAAAAGGGTGTTTAGGTTTAGTGGAATGGGAGGATGAGGGAAGGATTGCTAGAAGGGGGATAGGCTAAGTAATAAGAGGGCGAGGTACCAGGTAGAAGTAAAGTAGAGGAACATAAACATAAAACATAAAAAACAAAGATTAGGCATAGAATCTCTTAGGGAAAATATATGTTTATATATGTAGCTATTGTATATGTGTATACATGTATAGGTGTATGTATATATCAATATCTATATATAAATACTTGTAGCCTCGGGGTGGGGTTTAGGGGGAGGTAGTCGAAATAAAATAACGAAGTAAAAAGTATATAGCAGAGAACAAAAGAAAACCTACAAGGAAGCAAAGAATAGATGGACAGCTTTCAACATAATGTGCAGTATTTAATATATATGTTTTCTTGAAATGAAAAGTTATTGCTTTATATTCTGAATCCTCTCCTATGTTCTTCTGTCTGCATGCCATGTTTTTTTTTCTTTTCTTATTTTATATAGACGTTTATCATATGTTTATTTTTCTTATTATGTATTTAAGTTTTAGTATTTGTCTAAGGGGCATCTAGGTGGTGCAGTGGATAGAGCACTGGCTCTGGAGTCAGGAGGACCTCAGTTCAATTCCAGTCTCAGACATTTGACACTTATTAGCTGTGTGTCCCTGGGAAGTCACTTAACCCCAATTGCCTCTTTAAAAACAAGAAGAAGGTGTAGAGGGTTTTCTCTGCCTATGCCCAGGAGATGATAGATCCATCAAAACGAAAGATGAGGAAAAAATTAGAAAGCAAGCCATTACACAGTTTTTCTTCCCCAAGTGTGGGAGAGACAGATAAGAAATTGGAATAACCATTAAGTCATTGATTAATTACTTGTTCATAAGGATATATGGAAGAAATAAAAATAAAATAGGAAATATATGCATTTTTATATAATATGAGGCAGCAAAAGATGGAGAAAAAGTAGGTAAAGTACAAACAGTATCCAAAAGTTTAAAAGACTTCAAAAAACAAGGGACAGGCACCAACTAGGATACCTTAGAGGAATGTACCAAATGTAAATGAGTAGTGATAGAATTTAATATAGCAAGGAAAAACCACATGGAAAAAACAATTTTTGAAAATCATTGTCACGATGAATGCATAGAAATAAGTCATGAATGTTTGTCACCATGCTAGCTATGAAAAGTTGGTTTGCTTCTGTAAAACCAAACCAAACAAAACAACAAAAACACAGGTTCCCAGTGTACTCCAGGGGCTAGAGTTTTAGTACATTTTCTGTTTATTACCAGAAACCCCAGTATGTATGTAGCAAAGAAAAATTGCTATAGTATCTCCCCAAGAAATGGGAACATAAAGTTTGTTTTCAAATTTAGTTTACTTTATAGGCTAAAGCACACAGCCTGATCTCTCTGCTAACATTTTCTCTTCACTTTCCATTACAAATATGGCAGAAAGGTATTTGTACTCACCCACAGAGAAACGTTTCTTCTCACGTTTTTAAGATTTATATAGGCCCTTTCTGGATTAGATTGTTTGTTCTGTAGTTTAGATTATCTACTGGATGGTCACCAAGGAGATTTGTTACAGCTAATATATTGTGTTAAGGCCTTCACATCAGTTTTAAAGTTTTCATATTTCTCTTGCCCTTTTTTTTTTGTTTTGAAAGGGGAAGAATTTGTATCCATGAGATTTTTTTTTAGCTTTGTATCTTTTTTTGAGGGGCGACCAAAATATAAATCATGCAAAAAGAAGCAATTGTGTCCACAAAGGCATTGTTCTCTTAGTCTATCATTGAGTACTTATAAAATGGTTTCTATGTGCCAGGAATTGTGCTAAGTGCTAGCAATACAAAGAAAGGCAAAAATATGTTCCCTGGCTTCAAGAAGCTAACATTTTAATGAGAGAAACAACATGCAAATAACGATGTACTTACAAAACATATTGTTTAAATGGGAGAAACCTCAGAGACAAGTAAGTAAGAGCAGAATAACAGGGAAAAGTCTCCTAAAGAAGGTAGGATTTGAGTTGAATCTAGAAGGAAGCCAAGAAAACATGGAGGAAGTGGTAAATAAGGAGAGCATTCCAGATATGAGGGCCATTCAGTGCCAAAGCAGAGATGGAAAATGGAGTGTCATCTGTGAAGAACAGTAAATAGGCTAGTGCAGCTGGATCTGAGAGCACGGGGAGCAGAGTTGAAGTGTAAGACAACTGGATAAATAGCAAAGTGCTAGGTAGTAAAGGTCTTTAAATGCCAATCAGACAATCTTATATTCAATCTTGGAAGTAATAGGGAGTCACAGTAGTTTATTGAGTGGGGTAATGACATGATCAGAACTGCTCTTTAAAAAAACATACTTTGGTGGATGGATTGGAGGGGGAAAAGATTTGAATTAGGTGAACCAACTAGAAGGCTTTTGCAACAGTCTAGGCTTGAGGGACTGCACCAGGGTGGTGACATGTAAGTAGAGAGACTTAGTGGGAAATGTTGTAATGGTTGATATGACAATATCTGACAACAGATTGGATATGTAGAGTTAGTGTGACTATGGATTGAGGGCGATAGTAAGCTTGTGAGCCTGGGAGACAGGAAGAATAGTCATCTCCCCAACACTAATAGAAAAGTTGGGGAAAGGGAAGGGTTTCTGATGAAAGATAATGAGTTTTATTTTGGATATGCTGAGTTTGAGATGACTACAAGACATCCAGTCTGAGATCTCCAAAAGAGAGAGAGAGAGAGAGAATATCACTGAAGGGTGGTGAAAGATTACTAATAATTAGACAAAATGAGGGCAGCTAGGTGATGCAATGGATAGAGTGCTAGACCAGGAGTGAAGAAGACATGAATTCAAATCTAGCTGCAGACAATTACTAGCTATATGACACTGAGCAAGTAATTCAACTTCTATCTGCTCCATTTTCCTCATGGAGGAAAGGAAAATGGACCTAGCTCATAGGTTTGTGAGAATCAAATGAGATAAAATTTGTAGAACACTTTGTAAATTTTAAGTCCTAAATAAATTCTAGGTATTATTATGGTTAAGTGAAAGTGACTTTCTCAAAGTGTCACCTGAGATGAAAATCAAGCTAGTCAGAGATTTTCACCATCTAGAATAGAAGAGACTGAATAATAACTAATATTGTTTAGTCAAGAGAAAGTATTGACAGACTAATGTAATCTCCTTAAAATGATAGCACTGGTAGGGGGAAAATGTGCTCCTTAGTTTCACCAAATTTTTGTGTTCTGCTTCACACTTCCATATTTCAATGAAATCTGTGATCTCATTGTTCTGGGTACTCCTGTCATGTCACTAAAGATCACAAACCATGAATGTCTTCTAATACTGAACAATTCTTTTCCATGTTCTTCCATAAATTTTCCATAGGCCTCTACTGATGGGAGAGAGAACTTCCTTTAGGTGTGTTGTTTTGTGTGTGTGTGTGTGTGTGTGTGTGTATGTGTTTTGTGGATATCAGTGAAACATTCAGTGTGTCCTCACTCCCATTGTCCTGTCTTCTTTTCTGATCATGAATGTTCTTCATGATGTTTCTTACATCTCCATTTTTCTTATAAATTATCATTGTTAATATGCTATAACTTGTCAAATCCTATTATGTGTCTCACCATGCTCTTAACAATCATTTGCAATTTAGATTTTTTTTTGAAGATTATGGTTTTCCACAATTTGCAGCCATATTGCATCACTGACAAAATATTAGTTTGTTATGCATTATTATAATAATCTCCACAAAGTCATCAATGAAACTTAAAAATGAAATAAAATAAAACAGTACAATATAATCTTTACGTATCTTAACTAGTTAGAGGTTATATTTATACTATCATCATGTTATTGATCCCAGTCATGGTGAGAGGGAGGGGAAGCTAAGTGAGATTCTCTGAAAGCTCATTTGTTTAACATTTTTATTTGTCTGGATAAATTCTCCTTGTTTCTGTCTGCAGCAGTAATACCTAAAATTTATATAGAACATGCCGTGTTCCAAGATGTTTCATATTCATTATGCTTCTGAACTTTGTGTGATAGATTGGTAACTATGTTGTCTTTTGAAGCCCTGGGATAGCAGAGTCTTTTTCTCCACAGAAAGAAAAAAAATATCATTTTCTAGACATATATCAGTACAACGGTGATGATTTTTCGCATAACTTATTTCCAAAAGAAGTCTGAATATCTGCTTCTCTAGTAGAAATTCTGTATGCAAAGTCATACAGATATGTGAATGCTAGGATAGATCCTATGATAAGCAGTAACACCAAATGTGTAGTTAACAATTGGAGGCCATGGCGTTTGGGAAACTTTAAAGATGATGGCTGTCAAGGGAAATGAGGAAGGATATTAAGTTGATAGAAATAATGTGAACAGTCATAACCAAATAATTTACTCCAATATCTAAATGGAACTGTGATCTCATGATCAGAGGGGTACTTACTGTAGAGACTGCAACCACTCCATACCTATGTTGTGCAAGTCTTGTGTAAGTTTCCTTCAAGAGGTCTATTGAGTGTTCTGGGTGCCATGATTAATTTCCCTTGACATTGCAAGGAGATGAGTGGAACATCCTGGGTACCTAGTGCTTATTTTTTCCTCTCACCATGGAACCAGCACATCATCATTTTTTCTGAAACGTTTTCTTGATAACATTTTCCATGACTCATTGTGGCATGGAGGTGACTCTGGGTCCTTGAAGACTATGCAAATAGAGCTTATCCAAATTATACTAAAAGAACTTCAAGTACTGTCCCAGGAGGGGAAAAGTCATGACATCAGGTGCCCTGGGTAGGTATTATGATTTTTTCCCAAAAAGAGCATAGCAATTGCAGAAACTTATTTTTCAAAACCACTGGTCTTGGCCTGACTCTGACAATAAGATGTCTAAGGTTATGACGACCATTACTGAACCTCTTCTCTCCTGAGGCTGCTCCTGACACTCCAGACTTGGTCACTATGTCTCAGTAGCTTTCTCACCTGGAAGATCTCTCTACCCCTTCTCCAACTAGTTAATTCCTCCTGGAATCTCCATTTTAAGGAAATGACCAAACCAGTCATCTTATTCTTTCCCTGACTCTGTTCCTAATTCTGTTTCTCCTCCTATCTTCTTCCCTACCCCACTCTGTTTAATTATGTTTTATGTGTTATCTTTTTCTATCAATTCCTTTAAGGCAGGGGTTGTTTTTCTTTTTCTTTTTCATCCTTGTCCCCAGCATTTAACATATTCTCTTGACAATAGTAATCACTTAACAAATTCTTGTTGATGTGTTCTGAGTACCAACCTCACTAAGTATGGAGAAGCCCATCATGGATAGACTGCATTTTTGGCTATGGCAGTCTATAATTAAGGAAATTAAGAATAAAAGTTTTTCAACAGAATTATTTGGAAAAATTTAAAGATTGAATCACATAATTAAGAATAAAAAGTTGGGAAGAGCATTGGCATAGTTAAAATGAAGGCAGAATTTGAAATGAAGGTAACAAATTACAGTGAGGCAAATTTCAGTTTGGCAAGTTTCCCCATAATTTCAATTGTCCAGCATTCAGTGGGCTGACTGTAGATTGGGGGTTTGTAAACTTCTTTGTGTCACGGACCCCTTCTCAAAATACTGTTTTTACAATCACAAAATAAAATATAAAGGTGTACAAAGGAAACCAATTATACTAAAATACAATGATCAAAACATATCTTTTTCAAAAGTTCATGGACTCCAGGTTAAAAAACCCAGCTCTAGAGGTAACAAGGTCCCACTTATGAGAGGTATGAGTGGTTGATCACCACTTGTCATTAATGTTGTAGAGGGAATTATGTTTCAGGTTTAAGTTGGCTAAACCTCTGGGGCTCCTTCCAATTTTAAGATTGTGTATCATTCTAAAATTCTCTGACTTTATTAAGAGGTTCAGATTATGGAAACATCACATTATGTTTGATCCTTGCAAAAAAAAATTCATTGAAAAATTTTCATAAGAAAATAATTACACTATTTTTAAATGATGGAAATAAGACCATAGTATGATGTATTGTGTGCATTTACGTTTTTAAATCATGTTTTGCAAGGCACAAATAAGTAGGAACCAAGCCAAAATAATTTGAAATAAATATTCTCACTGCTTTATCAATTCTGTCCTTGAGATTAAATACTTATTTCAATTTTTCACAGAACCATCATATAGGTCAGAGTATTTTCTCAGACTTATTGAAAAGGATAAACTATATTGTGCTTAGGATATTTTTCATTGAAAAAAGTTCTGATGATTTAGAGTAAAGTAGAGAGAGATCTAGTCTGGTAGATTAATAATGCTGTACAAAAATTTTCATTGAAAATGCTGTTCTTCATATTTAAAGATTATACTACTGGTTTGTCATCATTTGGGTGGTATAAGGTGGTACAATGGAAGAAGTGCCGGCTTTGGACTTGTGTTCAAATCTGCTTCTGCTACTCTTGATGGCAGATAAGTGGCACAATTGATAGAGCAATGGGCCTGGAGACCTGAGTTCAAATCCGGCCTCAGACCCTTACTAGCTCCATGACTCTGGGCAAGTCATGTAACCCTGTTTGCCTCAATTCCTCATTTGTAAAATGAGCTGGAGAAGTAATTGACAAACCAGTATCTTTGCCAAAACAAAAACAAAAACAACAACAACAACAAAACCAGATAAGGTCAGAAAGAGTTGAACAGGATTGAAACAAATGAACAAGCCTATGAAAATTCACTTATCCTCCCTGGACCTCAATTTCTTTCTCTCTAAACTGATCAGGTTCAAGTGTGTGGCCTCTTTGTTCCCTTCCAATTCTAAACCTATCATCCTAGGAATATCCTGAATTCATAACAAGAATTATGGAGTTTGTAATGGGGAAATATGTTTGCTTGCTGTCTTGGGAGGGAAGGGAAGGAGGGAGAAAAATTCGGAAATCAAAATCTTACAAGAATGAATGTTGAAAATTATCTTTACATGTAATTGAAAAAATACTATTGGGGCAAAAAAAATTAAAGTAAAAAAAAAAGAATTATGGAGTTTGGTGCAGCAGTCTATGGCTATGGAACAGAATTTAAAAAAAAAGAGAGAGAGAGAATATATGTCCTGAGGAAGTTCAGGTTTCTCAGGGAGATAATAATAATGATAATAATAATAATAATAGCACTTATATAGAGCTTTAAGGTGTAGACAACACTTTATACGGTATCTCATTTTATTCTCATGATAACTGTGTGAGGAAAATGCAGTTATTATCCCATATTATTCCAATTTTATAGTTGAAGAACCTGGGACCAGGAGAGATTAAGGGACTTGCCTTCAGTATCACATACCTGGGAAGTGACTGAAGAAGAATTCAAACTGAGTTATTCCTGACTCAAAGTCCAGTGCTCTATCCACTATACCACCTGGATGCCTCCATGTAGAGAAAATGTGTACATACACACATATACATATACACATACAATACCTAAACATTCTCCCAGTAAACTCTCCTGCAAATACATACATCATCAGTGGGAAGAGAGATATAAACTTAGAATAATTTGGTAGTGAGTGATAGGAACATATGTGGTCAAGACAACTCATAAATCCTGTAAGTCAGGGCTTCAATGTCATTTTTCTTTTTCCTGGAGTCCTCCAACCTGTCATTTCTGATGGGCAGGACAATAAACTGGGATTTTTGAGTCTGCTACTCTTTGTAGCTCAATTCTGCCTTGCTAGATCTAAGTTTCTCTTGAATTCATAGTTGACTCTTCACTGCTGCTGCTAGAGGTTATGATCCTTGAAGCTTCTCCTTACTCCCAGTTCTCCTTGGCTATCTTTCTCATTGGGTGTCATGTCTCATCAGCACAAGTAATTCCTCTCTAAGGCACCCTGGCCAGTGCGTGGAGGAGAGATAATTTTCATCCTTCTACCACTCTCTGGTAGAAGCACAGGGGACACATTCCACAAAGCTCTTCTGTGTTTTGCACTCTCAAAGTCTTTAGAGCTTGGCATTCATAGCTTTTTTAAATGCCTTGTCAGTGAGCCAAAATCAAGCTGCTCTTTTAATTCAAGTACAGAAACTCATTTGTACTTTGTAAAGGCATAACATGTCTTTGTACTTTATTGATGTATTTACTTTATTACCTCTGTAATATTCAGCATCCCTTCTGTGGCTATATCAACTGAGTGTAGTGCTTTACCAATCCTCCCCACTATATTACTTTTTAAAAATTGAAATTATATAGATGTATATCTTATTTATATTTCTATTGGTCTGTTAATTCTCACATACTTAAATATTTTGCTGTTTTTTATATGGTTTTTTTATCAAATTTTCTTGTTCTTTTTTATATATGTGTTAATTTAATTTAAAATATCCCATCTTGCTGATATTTACTTTCTTGTTGATTTTAAGTTTTCTAAAGTAGCATCATATTTTCTACAATTAGATGTTTTAGACTCTTCCTTACTTACTCATTCAATACATATTTGTTTATTGTGACAGAGAAAGAATCAAAAGCAAAAGCAAAACAAACCAAAATTCTATGTGCTCTAAAAGGTTATATTCTATTTAGAGGAAAGGGGGAAACAGTATATACAGATATGTAAATATAACAATATACTCAAAATAAATAGAAAATAATACCTTTCATATAACCTGGGATAAGTCTTGAAGGGAACTGGATTCCAAGAGGCAAAGGTTGAGAAGGGATTCATTCTGAACATTGGAGTGAAAGTCTGGACAAAGGCATAGATAATGGAGACAAAATGTCATTTATAGAAAGTAATAAATAAGTAGACTAGCTTGCCTGAAATATAGAGTATGTGAAGGAAAATAATGTTCAGTAAGCCTGGAAAGGTAAGTTGGGGTGAGATCGTGAAGGGACAAACAAAAGAGTATACATTTTATAGTAGAGTCAATAGGGAAACACTGGAGCCTCTTTAGAAGGTAAGGGACATGAGTGAATCCAATGCTTGACTATTATAAATTTGAAAGTTCTGATGATGTCTTGACTTTCAAGTGAATTGGATTTAAGTGAAGCAGGACTGTGAGAAGTCATCAGCCTTACTCTCTTTTCTAGAGTCATCTGAGGTGGCAAGACATTGGTCAGGACAACTGGAAATGGTTACAGGTGCAGTGGGAGCTATGTGGAAGATAGATTAGGGAGAAAAGTAGTATGAAGCAGGATGAACAGTGAGGAGGCTATTGCAGCAGTTCAAGTGAGGGGTGATAAGGCCCTGGACTAGGGTAAAGACTGTATGAAATAAAGAGGCAGAGAAAGATACAATAAATGTGGAGAGAAAATAGGCAAGACTTGGCAAGTGATTGAGTATAGAAGTGAGAGTGAAGAGATAAGAAGGATGTCAAGATTGTGAAGCAAGGTGACAAAAAGAATAATAGCATTGATAACTGAAACTGGGAAATTAGGAAGAGTTTCAGGAATTGAGATGAGGGTGCCTAAGGTTAAGATATCTATGGGATATTCAGTTGGAAATGTCCAATGGTTAGTAATTGGTAAGGCTAGAGTTCAGAAAAGAGACTAGAGACATAGAGATCTTGGAGTTATCTGATTCAATTATAATTAATTTAACCTTTAGGAATTGATGGGATCACCATGAAGATGCAGACAAAGTAAAGAAGAAGGCTAAGGATAAAACCTTAAGGGACATTCAGGATTAAAGGTAGGGCATAAGTAAAGACCTATAGAAGAAAGTAGTCAGGCAGGCAGAAGAACAACCAAAAGAGAAAACTGTCATGAAAGCCTGTAGTGGAATCTTTCACTATACATGTAAGCATGCTATTAATAATAAAGTGTGAGAAATATATGACTATATCAGCTACTTTATCACTCCATGATAGTATCCTGAGCCCATGTAAAGTGTTTGAAAGTTACAGAATTATTCTGTAGTGATCCAGCCTAAAGTATATTATTTTAAGAAACAAAATAGAACTTAAAGAAAATTTCAAACCAAATAAACCAAATTAATATCAAGGAAGAAAGAAAGAAGTTCTTGTCTATGTAGAAGCAATGTGGTAAGATGATATGACAAATATTTTATCATGCAGTCTACTAATGAATATATGAATACTGTAATGTCTTGGTTCATCAGTATTAGCTATGTAATTGGCCTTTGTTCATGATGAGGATATTGTTGGATAGATACCATAATGGGAATTTGTGTCAAGTGATAAAGGGTTGGAATGACTTGAATTTCACTATTCTCACTGATTTATCTGTTTTTTTTTAAACTTATCTATTCATTTCAGTCAAAATAGAGTCAAAGGGTACATTCTCTCAGCCATCCTCTTTTCAGAACACCAAGTTCAACTCATTACCCGATCCTCTTTCTTGTTGAAGGTGTTTATGTAGGAAACATATATTTTTGGACATCAACATTATGGAGATTTGTTTTGCTTGATTATGTATTTATTTAAAAGTTTTTGTTTTTGTTTTTTCTTTGTTTTTCTTTGAATTGGGGTGAGGTAGGAGGGAAAGAAAATAAATGCTTCTTAATTGAAAAAATAAAATAATTTTTAAAAAAGTTTAAAAGAAGCAAATGGGGAAGGTAGGGCAATTTTTCAGGTTCCCTGCATGAAGCTCTTTATTGGGATGAATTTGGGGCTTGGATTCAAGTATTTAAGGTCAATGATGAGAAGAAACAGGTAGAAGATCAGGTATTAGGTACACTCTGTCCTGTCTTCAGGGTGTTAGCTGTTCTAAAGCACAAGTACCTCTTATGCTTGTGTGTTTGGCTTATGTGCCTAGATATGTCAGAATCTCATTAAGGAACTAAGGATGTGAGGAGGAAAAAACACACACACACAACTCCCAAACTTTCTAACATAAAGCTATCTGAAAATGGAACAAAGAACTACTTTGGGACAAATTGTCCCTCCTCCACTCTCATACACACAACAGCTAAATAATTACTTATGAAGGATACTGCATAGAAGATTCTTGTTCAGGTGTGGGTTGGTCAAGATGGCCTCAGAGTTTCAACTCTGAAATTTTTGAAATAATTTGTAAAGGTGCTCGTATTTGTATCAGTGGAGGAAATTATCATACCTAGCAAAAACATGGATCTTTCGAAATACTGAAGTACTAAATCAGTGAAGTGATTTCAAGTGATCAAAGACATTGAACCGTCCCTTATTGTCAACTTTTTTGGTATAGTAGAAAGATCACAAGATTTGGAATCAGAAGATCTGGATTTAAGTACTGGCTCTATCTTTTACTAGTTGTATAATGTTGGAAAATGCCTTTAGCCTCTCTGAACTTCTGTTTCCTTCTATATGAGAATATAATGGATTGTAAAAGAATAATAGCCCAGGAGATAGGTCAGCAGGTCTAGTTCCATAAAGCACAGTAAGGTAGGCACATACCACTCACCTTTATATCTACACACCACTCCCAGAGGAAAAAAAAAATACCACTTGTCTCATTTTACATTTGTCTCCTACTTCCTCTTAAGATACTTTGTGCAACCAGAACCAAGAGAACATTGTATACGGTAACAGAAATATTATTTTAAGAACAACTCTGAATGACTAAGTCATTTTGACTTTATAAATATTAAAATTAACTACAAAGGACCTATGAATGCAGATACTATCTGCATCCAGAGAACTGCTAAATAGAAGTATGTACAACATGATTATACACACACACACACACACACACACACACACATCCATACACATTTTTTTCTAATGGCAGCCATTTCTAGAGCATGGGAAGGAAGGCGAAAAGGGGAAAAAAAAGGAAAGTTACATAATAACTTTATTATATATTTAAAAGGAATAACAAATTGTATGTAAAGATTTCCAGTTTCATGTGTAATCATATTTTTTCTGTTCTATTATTTTATGGAAATTCTTGTTTTGTTTCTTAAGTTCAAACTTTCTTTTAAAAGAAGTAAATCACAAAGAGCAAAAAAAATAACTCCTCTTGAGGGGAACTGGGAGCTGGCTGAACATTGGAGGAGTATTAAGCCCATCACTATGAATATTAATATCAATGGTGACTGTAGTCACCATTAAGCATCATTGCTTACGTACAAGGACAAAGTAAAGAAACAAGAAAAAGAAGATCTCCTTATTTCTGTTGAAGACATTTAATGAAGCAAAAGATCTATATGTAAGAACATCACATAGTAGAATCAAGCCCAGAAGAGTTGGCTCATACAATCTCAGAGGGATCTACCATTGTCCCACCAGTTGATGAGAGTTCTGGAAGATTTTTGTTTCAGTGAGTGCACAATATCTGTGTCCTAATATCTGAAGGGTTATCAAGTTGGGGAGGGACTTTTTTGGTCCAGAGGTCAGAATCAGAAGCAATGGGTGGGAGTTGCAAGGAGGAAAATGTAGTCCGGATGCCAAGAAAAACTTCCTATTAGAGGTGCCCAAAAGTGGAATGGGCTGTTTCTAGAAATGGTGAGTTCTCATCTTGAACTCTGTGTTGACACTTCTTGAAAGAAGCAGGTACAGACTCCATCTTGATGCACCTTCATAAAGCTGCTCATCACCTCTTTTTGACAGGTACATGGCACATTAGATAAAGAACTGAGCCTGAAGTTAGGAATACCTGAATTCAAACTTGGCTTAGATATTTACTAGCTATGTGCCCTGGGTATGCCTCAGTTTCTTCAACTGTAAAATGAGGATAATAATAGCATCTGCCTCCTGGGTTTATTGTGAGGATCAGATGAGGTATTTGTAAAATCATCAGCACAGTGTCTGGCACAAAGTATGTGCTTTATAAATGCTTGTTTGTTTCTTATCTTCCTTCTTTCTACATGATATGTGAAGATAGATTTCCTTCTTAACTATCCTTTCCAAGAAGTCTCAATGTCAAGTTCAAGCCCATCCAAGGCTGTTTTCTACCACTAAAGTATATATCCCAGATAAAAATCTCATGGTGTAATGGAAAGAGTGATAGACCTAAAGAAGGAAAGAGACTTATATTCGAATCCTGGCTATGTTACTTACTAGCTATATGTCCAAAGTTACTTGCTTAAGTCTCAGTTTCCTTATCTGTGAAATGGGGACGATAATATTATTTCATAGGATCATTAAAGAGGCAGCTATGTGGCACAGTGGCTAGGGTACTGGACATGGAGTCAGGGATAACTGAACTCAAGTATGGCCTCATAAACTTACTAGCTATGTGTCTCTGGGCGAGTCACTTAACCTTAGTCTGCCTGTATTTCCTCAGGAACAATAATAGCACTTACCTTCCAGAGTTTTGTGAAGATAAAATGTGATAATATTTATGAGATGCTTTATAAACTTTTAGAATGTTGTAGAGATGCTAGCTATTATTATTACTGTGAGAGAAGCATCTTAAAAGGCTTAAAGCACTATATAAATGTGAATTATTATTACTCCCTGTGGTAGGAACAACATCTACTCCATGTAGGCTAGCTTAGTTTTTTTTTTTTAAAACCAAAACGAATGAAACCATTGGTCCAAGTAATTAAGAATCTAATCATCGATGAAGCATCTTGATTGCTTAGAACATAATAGCCTAGCCCACTAATAATTAGTGTTACTCAGGCTTGTGGGAATATCTACTGCTATTCCAGTCAAAGCCTCTTTCTGCTGAGCAGTTGACCCTGTGGAGCTGCATTCAAACTAAATAAATATTGTATCCTTGCTGAATATCTTTTCCATAATGCTGCAAGCAAAATAGATGGTCTACACTAGTGTTGTTCAACAAGAGACAGTCTATGAGTATCTTGTTTTGTTGTAATCCTAATCCTGATCCACTAGGTTGTCCTGAGTTAGGCCTGACCTGGAACACTTCTCTAGTATCCTTCTTCATTCCTTCCCAGAGGGAAACAAACACAAACAAATTCAAGTCTTAATCTGAGTGAGAATTTAGCCCTTACTCTAGTCTTATGAAACCTAAGAAGAAAACTCTGGGAGATCACCTCAGGATCTAGAAGAACTAAATCTGTATTATAGCAGGTGGGTATAGGATATACATGTGAGAAGGATCTACTGCCTTATCTGTTCCATGCGTAAGGCCAGCCCTCCTAAGAGCTAAGGAGCTCGGCTCCATTTCTAGGTGAGTGAATAGGCCATGATAGGAGATTTTATGCAATGCTTATTTTGTTTTGGTCTCATGTAAAAGAAGAGAACCACTTTCAAACAAAACCCTGTCTTAGTAATTGTATCCTTGCTAAATCTCGTCAAAGTGCTCTGTACATAAAAATCATTTAATAGAAAATCGCAAAATTTTGAACTTGGAAGAGAACTTGGCCCCCATTTAGTCCAATCCATGTCTATAAAAGAGCCCTTAATCAACATATCTTATCAGGATGCATCCAGGCTCTGTTTGAAGGTCTCATATATGGCATAGAACACTGGTCTTGGAATTAGGAAAACTAGGTTTGAATTCTTTTTCGTCTTAACTAACCAGCAAGTTATTTAGCCAGCTTTAGCAGTACTTTTGTCATTTTTGAAATGGGGATAATAATAGCTCCTTCCTCAAACGGTTATTGTGAAAATCAAATAAGATGATATATGTAAAGTGCTTTGCAAACCTATGTAAATATGAACTATTAATCTCCCCTCCTCCTGCTATGATCTCCTATAACAACCTATCCCATTTCTAGAGAACTTTCATTATTATGAAGTTTTTACTTCACATTAAGCCTAATTTGCTTCTTTGCAACCTCTCTCTATCTTCCTAGTTCTTCCCTTTGGGGACAAACTGATCAAATTTAATGCTTTTTCCATTTAGAAAGCTAAGACCTGAAGCTAGAAAGACCTGAGTTCAAATCCAGCCTCAGACACTTGCAAAGTAAACCTGGGCAAAGCACTTTATTGCTGTCTGCCTTAGTTTCCTCAACTGTAAAATGGAGATAATAAAACAGCACCTACTTCCAAGGCTTATTGTGATGATAAATTTGTAAAATATTTAGCATAGTATCTGGAATATAGTAGGTACTTAATTCACACTTGCTTATTTCCTAGCTTCCCTCCCCCTATGTAGCAAGCATGGTATAAGATAATGAGACAGTATTTGTAAAGTGCCCAGCAGAGTACTATGTAAATGCCAGTTGTTATTTTTATTGTTCTTATTATCCTTCAAATATTGGAACTTAGGCATCATGTCCACCCTGAGTTTTCTCTTCTCCAGGCTAACCTCATCTAGAAAAGTTAAAACCCATTCCAGTGCATTATGTGAATTGGGAAAGCCTTATGTAAGAGGCATCTCCTCCCCAGCCTAATACCTTCGCCTGAAGAAAGAAAAAAATAGGTGGCATAGGAGTTAATGAACTCACTACAGTGATAATTGTGCTGAAAGGGTGCCTTTTCTCAGTGTGTGCTTGCAAAGGGATGGCATTCAGGCACGTCAGTCAAGTCTTCTTCCACTCCATAGAGCAAACATATGGCAAAGGCAGCAGATCTTATCTGATAGCAGACAATGATACCCCCAAGTCCACCATAGGCCTTTTTCCTTCTGAACATTATTGCATTAACTCTAAATTATCAGGAGCAGCTGCTCAATGCTGGCAGAATGGAAAACAGGATTGGTGACACTCATCAGTCAATGAAATTAAGGAATGGCCCTTAGGGTTTGTCATGAATTGTTGCTATAATGTACCAAACAATCAATAAAACAGAACTTCGTATCCAAGAAACAATTGCACTTTGAAGCTTGTAAAACTGATAAATTCTGAGCAAAAACAACATCGTGAGCTAGGTGAGAAGTGTCTCGAAAGCACTCATATGCAACTCTCTTTGTTGAGCTCTACAGTATGTATTTCTTCCCATTTAGACCATGCAAGGCATTAACTTTACAGATGGACGGGTTTTCTCATATATCTATCTTTCTCTTCACATTTAGGTTTTTATTGCTTTCTCTGCAGTAGCTATGTGCTTTTTGAATTAGCTTTAGCAAAAAGTGTTTCTAAAATCCCCCAAGGTGAAATCCTTAGAGATGCTGTCAATCTAAAATGTGAAAAGACTTTCATGAAAATAATCTAGTGTCTCTTACATGTGCTGTCTAGGGGCAATAGGACATTTTTTCCCCTAACCTTAGTCCTCACTTGAGATGGAAACTCCAAATCAGCTGCTTAAATCTGTGAATTTAAATTAATTAAAGCTGTTTAAATTCATGGCTGACCAGAGCCATGAATGATGACATTAATACCTTGACCATGACAATAATAGTTCACATTTTTAGAATGCTTTACCATTCTCTGAGCACTTTCCTCTTAGCAACCAAGTGTGTTAGGTAGAATGAATATGATTTCCTCAATTTTACCAATGAAGAAAATGAGGCTGAGGAAGATTATCCCTATAACCTAAAGTTCTCTACATGGCTCATGTTTCAGAATCTTCCAGCTAAGATGTTAGCAAATTAAAAATGTCACTATACTTTAGCCATCCACCCCTTCAGTACATTAGGAGTGAGGGAAAGGAAAGAGCCAAACACATTGATAATAACTGGTTTTCCTATAGCACTCTAGAGTTATCTTTTGATCTTAAAAGCAATCCTGAGATATAACTACTACGGAGATTAGTATTTTCTTTTACAGAGGAGGAAACTGAGGCTGAGAGAAATTAATTTTCCTGTGATCATATAGCTCACAACTATTAGAGATAGGATTTGAACTCAAGTCTCTCCTAACTCGAACAGAACAATTTCCCCAGTTAAAAGTTTAGGAACATATCTAACTAGAAAGATGGTGGCACACACAACAGAGACAGGGAAATGTGTTTGTGGGGAAGAGTTTCATTATGATATGCTGAGTTTGTGGTACTGATGGGATATCTGGGTAGAGATGTCCTGCATCAAGAGTTGATGTTGTTAGCCTGGAGTGTCCTCAGGTAGTATCTGTATACATAGAAGGCAACAGATTTGAAAGATACTGTGGAGATGCTTCCCAGAAACTCTGGAGAGAAAGAAAAGTTATCATGAACTTTTTAGTAATGGGAGAGAAATATGGGGAGCACAAGGAAATACTCCATTGTCTTTCCCTCTGACCTAAACTGCCATCATCCTGGGTACTGAAGCAGATGACAATTCATAATATACAAAGAGACCATGGAAGGGACACTGATTGGAAGGAGAGAGATAGAGACAGAGACAGAGGGACTCAGAGAGTGAGAGACAGACAGACAGAAAGAGAGACAGAAACAGATAAATTGAGAGAGACAGAGAGAATTATGAGAGAGAGAATTATAACAAGAGAGAAAGAGAGAAGTGGGGCAAGGCCCTAGAGGAATTTAGAGGGATGGGATCAATGGCACATGTTGACAAGTTGACTTCAGCAAGGAGCACAATATTATATCCACAAGGACTAGAACAAAGGAGGAGAGAATGATGTAGGAGGGTTTTGAGGATATAAGGTTAAACTCACAACAGATGACCTAGAGTTCCTAAGTAAAATAGGAAACAGGGTCTTCACATAGAAGCAAAATGGGGTAGGAAAGGAAATAAACTAAAAGAGAAGAAAGAGGAGGAAAGGAAAGGGAAGGTTGAAGTAACCACTGTGGCATTGTAATAGATTTTATCAGGGTGGCCTAGTTTGGATTAAACAACATAAATTTGTAGTATATCCAGTTGGCCTTGTGTCATGACTTCCTTCAACACCACAAAACAGAAGGAGCAGATGGTACAGGTAACCCTATATTGGGGTTTGGCAATGCACAAGAGTCAAGAGAACATAGGAGAAAAGGATTCAAGGGTCAAGGATAATGTGTAGTTCAAATGACCAACTACTGATTCAAAACTGAAGGGAGGAAAGTGAGGTCAGAATAAGAACGCCCAGACAAACAGAGGAATGGAGGAATTTGAGTTTCTGATGAGGATGAAGAATAGGTTTAGGAGGAATAAAACAGAGGAAGAGTTTGGAGAATACAAGATTATGACCATCATTCGAGTTCTTGAAGTATGAATATGAGTGATGATGAGATCCAAACAATATCCATTTCTGTGGGTGGCTGATGTGGACTGAAAAATGTGAGCCATGGGAATTGAAGACATTGATGAATTTGGAAACCACACTCTTTGAAGGGACAAAAATATGAATCTCAAAGTCCCCAAGTATAAAGGCAGAAGTTGGAATAGAGAGGAAGACTGTGTGCCTGGTCCTGAACTCTTTGAGAAAGAGGTGAATGGATAACTGTAACAAGTGGGAGAGAAGGGAATACTTGTTTATTAAATGTGGAAGGCACGATACTAAGCACTTTTCATGAATGTTTTCTTATTTTATTTTCAGAATAACCCTGTGAAGTATGTGCTATTATTATTTCCATTTTACAATTGAGAAAACCGAGGCTACAGATTCCCCATACTTGACCTAGTGTGTTAGGTATGTGGATTGGGAGAGAGAGGAAAGAGAGAAAGAAAGACAGCATTGGAGAGGATCTGAATATATATATATCCAGTGTCAATTTTCTGTCTTATTCCAAGATGGATGATAATAGAAACCCAGATGATGGCTGTAACCTAGGTGATACTTGCTCTGCTAATTATCTAAGACTATGATCCTAGATGGAGTTCTGGAATCAGGATGCCAGATTCTGCAATCGTAATCTGGAATTTAAATGCTCAATGCTCATCACAGATGGTTCAGTAAAGTGGTGCAAGTCAGTAGTACCTTGACACATGATAGTAAGTCTAAGGCAATGGTGTTTTATGAAACACTGCAATGACCCTGGGTCTAGTATATTTTTCTATTTAAGTGGTAGCAGGTTTTGAATAAGGTGACCTTAAAATATTGTCACTGAAAAAGGCTAGGACTGGCACTTCCACATTCACAATGCTATTCTTTCACTCCAGTGGTCAGGAAACCATGCACATCACCACTACAAAACTTGATGATAAAGGTAATAATCAGATGCTCTAAATTTGGAACATCTTTCTGCAAGCCACAGTTTTTGGACAGGATATGTGATTTCACTGGTATACAATATTACCATAGAGAATTGTTTTGAGAGGTATCACCAGCACTTGCATCAGAAGCAGCACCTGAACCCAGGTCTTATTGAGTCAGAGGCCAGATGTCTATCCACTATACCATGTTGCTTTAAACAGTATTTACTTAAATTGTTCAAAGATCTGTGATTTCATTTCTCTACCAAAGGCAACTACAGCCCTTGTATTCCTTATATAGATAATTTCCATGAGTTGACACGGCTAAAAAATATCACCCTGCAGACAATCTATATATGAGTCTTTCAGAAGTTAGCTAGCCTTGGAATGACTGGGGTATAGGCTGTCACTGGACCAATGTTCATAGCCTTTCTACATGATATCATCTGCCAAATTTTGTGTCCCACTGGCATAGCCTTTGAGAACCCAGAGTTTCCTTCATGGTGCCATTAAGCATCTGAAATGGACTTTGGAGGATGGAATATAAGCTATATTCAGGATGAAGGAATTCAGAAGGAAATGCAAAGTATATCTAGTTCAACATCCTGATTTTATCAATGTGGAAACTGAGACCCAGAGAGATAAAACAACTTGCCCAAGGTCATATAAACACTCTTGTGGTACTTATAAAGATTCAGTTCATATTTATGTAGCAGTAAGTCATCCCTCACCTCTACTTAGTTTTTATGATTTCCTTCAAAACTTAGTTCAAATCCCACCTTCTACAGGAAGCCTTTCCCAGTCTTTCCAGCAATTAATACTCTTCCTTCTGAGACATTTTTCCATCAACTCTGCCTATTACCTTGCAAATACTTAGGTATTTGTATATTGTCTCCATTCTTAGAATGTAAGCTTTCCTTTAGACAAGGACTATGTTTTTTGTTTTAGCTTTTCTTTGCTTTTCCTTATTTTGTTTTTATTTTATTATGTATTTGTTTTTATTTTCTTTTTATCCTAAGGTCTTAACACAGTGCCTGGCACATGGCAAATGATTAATAAATGCTTGTTTATGGACTGAATGTTAGCAGTCATTGAGAGAAAACTAATTTTTGAGTTGAAGGGACAATTATCCATTTTAACAATTTCAAAGAATCTCTAAATTAAATGAGGAGTGGTAAATTCTGATAGGAAATCAGAGGCTACTATTATATAAAATGTATGTAGAGGCCCAAACTAAGTTCTTCTCTTAATAAAGCCATTTTCTAGTCTTAAAGTGCCAGGACAACATTGAGAAGCAGCCAAAATACTCAAAGCAAGCACTCACACACATCCTTCTCATGCAAAGTGGTTCTTACGTGGCAAGGGAGGAGGCAATTCAGCCAACAAGGAAATGCAGACATCAGTGGATGGGACTACCTGTGGAAACATAACTTTGCTTTGATTGTCTTCCATACTTTCTCTTCCCTATACACCCACACACCCACACACCCACACACCTCAAATTGCATTCATGCTTTCTTTAGAACATAAATCTCCCTGTCACCATGTTCCAGTGACTCACAGTTCAAACTATGATAATGACTCACAGTAGGCTGGCTTTCAGGTTATGGCTGTAGATAAATATTTTTATTTAATAACAAGATTCAGTCTCAAAGAAAGCTGACCTTTTCCATACAGAGTTTCCTTTCTAGAGTATCATAAAAGATACATGTTACCTGAGAGCTTTCAAAAAGATGTTTAAGGGCCTAGAAGTACAATTTTATTTTAGGCAAGTTGGAAAATGGCAAAGATTGCATTGGGTTGTCACAGAACCAGTAGCAAGGAAACAGGAGTCAGAGTGCCCATTGGATCTATTTATTCATTCATTCATTCATTCATTTATCTATCTATTTATTTATGTATCTGTTCATTTGCTTATTTATTTAGTTGTTTGTTTGTTTGTTTATTTATTTAATTATTTTGAGGATCCTGGTGAAGCTAAGACTGGTTTGAGGAGGCTTACTTGGCTGAATTTAATTCAGTAAATATATCAAGCACCTACAAGGTACAGTATTGTGCAAAATACAGATTTTTGTGACTAGTAATATTTCTTTCTGAATCCACTACACAAATAAAGGGTCTTAAACTCATTTGTCTTTTCTGGTTTGGTTGTGACCAGTAGTTTTTTTTTTTTTTTAATATTTACAAAGATGGCAGAGTGAAAGCAGTGACTTGCTGAGCTCTCCCCCAAATCCCCTCCAAACACCTGTAAAAATGGCACTAAACAAATTTCAAAGCAGCAGAACCCACAAAAAGACAGAGTGAAACAAATTTCCAGCCCAAGATAGCCTAGGTGGTTTATCAGACAGGTATATTGTGCCAGGTGGGTAGAGGAGTGCAGTTCAGCATGGGTGTGCAGGCAGAACAGCCTCTAGCGAAACTGGAGCAGGCCCCAGAGCACTGAATCGTGGGCAGCTGTGGTGGTTTCCAGTCTTCTCAATCCATGAACACTAAAGCCAACTTAGCAGGTCAGTGGGAAAGATCTGTAACTGCTGTGCGAGAGAAGTGTGGTCCCTGCCCCAGTCCCCAGGGTGGTGGCTGCTTCTGGAGCTTTTGGCCCACCAAGTGAGGGGTAATCAAGTGGCTGATAAGAGAGAGATTGCAGTTTGCTGGTGCAGGATTCTCTTGCTTTGCCTCTGCTTGGATCTAGGTCACAGGTCTGGGGGGAAGTACTGGGGTGAGAAGGAATGCTGGCGTGGTGGAGCTTATAGTGGCTGTACAGAGAGAAACCTCCTCACAGTTCCAAGGCAGAAAAGAGTGCTTGTGGACACTCATAGACCAAAGCATAAGCCAGGAAAGGAGTAAATACCTTGCCCCTTATCATACTACCTTGGAAGAACTGAAAATTTATAGGTCCCTAGAAGTGTCTCTAAAAACAGCTGCACAAATGCCCAAAGCTTGGGCCAGTACATTCTCCACACTGGAAGCAGACCTCTACCTTAACAAAGAGTTTAAAACTCATGTAATTGGCTGGGATAATGACCAAGCCTTGTGAAAAAAGGCAGACCATATATTCTTTCTTTGGTGACAAAGAAGATCAAAACATACAACCAGAAGAAGACAACAAAGTCCAAAGCCTCCAAGAAAAATATGAATCAGTCCCAGGCCATGAAAGTGCTCAGAAAGGATTTTGAGGAGCAAGTAAGAGAAGCAGAGGAAAAACTGGGAAGAGAAATGAGAATGATGCAAGAAAATCATTAAAAACAAGTCAACAGCTTGCTAAAGGAGACCCAAAAAAATACTGAAGAAAATAACACCTTAAAAAATAGCCTAAACCAAATGGCAAAAGAGGTCCAAAAAGCCAATGAGGAGAAGCATACCCTAAAAAGCAAAATTGGCCAAATGGGAAAGGAAGTCCAAAAGCTTACTGAAGAAAATACTTCCTTAAAAATTAGAATAGAACAATTGGAAGCTAATGACTTTATGAGAAATCATGACACAGTAGAACAAATCCAAAAGAATGAAAAAAAATAGAAAACAATGTGAAATATCTCATTGGAAAAACAAATGACCTGGAAAATACATCCAGAAGAGAGAATTTAAAACTTATTGGAATATCTGAAAGCCATGATCAAAAAAGAGCCTAGACATCATCTTTCAAGAAATTATCAAGGAAAACTGCCCTGATATATTAGAACCAGAGGGCAAAATAGAAATTGAAAGAATCCACTGATCACCTCCTGAAAGAGATCCCCAAAGGAAAACTCCTAGTAATATTGTAGCCAAATTCCAGAGTTCCCAGGTCAAGGAGAAAATATTGCAAGTAGCCCAAAGCAAAGAATTCAAATGGAATTGTGGAAACACAATCAGGATAACACAAGATTTAGCAGCTTCTACATTAAGGGACCTGAGGGCATGGAATATAATATCCCAGAGGGCAAAGGAGATTACCACCAAGAATAAGCTACTCAGCAAAACTGAGTATAATCCTTTAGGGGAAATATGGACATTCAGTGAAATAGAGGAATTTCAAGCATTCTTGATGAAAAGACCAGAGCTGAATAGAAATTTCATTTTAAAATACAAGGCTCAAGTGAAACATGAAGTGGTAAACAGGAAAGAGAAATCATAAAAGACTTGTTAAGATTGAACTGTTTACATTCCGGCATGGAAAGATGATTTTTTTTCCCCTATTCTGTTTTTTTAATTTTTTTTTTAATTTTTAGTTTTCAAAATTTACTTCCACAAGATTTTGAATTCCAAATTTTCATCCCATCTTGCCCCTCACCCCACCCCAAGATGGCATGCATTCTGAATACCCCTTCCCCTAGTCTGCCTTCCCTTCTATCTCTCCCCCTCCTTCTCTTATCCCCTTCCCCTTCTATTTTCCTATAGGGCAAGATAGATTTCTGTACCTCATTTCCTGTATTTCTTATTTCCCAGTTGCATGTGGAAGCTTTTTTTAAACACGTGTTTTTAAAACTTTGGATTCCAAATTTTCTCCCTTTCTCCCACCCCACCCACCCTCAATGAAAAGGCAAGCAAGTCAATACAGGCCATACATGTGCAGTTATGCAAAACACTTCCATAGTAGACATGTTGTGAAAAACTAACTCTATTTCCCTTAATCCTATCCTGCCCCCCCCCATTTATTCTATTCTTTTTTTTCACCCTGTCCCTTCTCAGAAGTGCTTCCTTCTGATTACCCCTTTCCAAATCTGCCCTTCTCTCTATCATCCCCCTGTTCTCTTGTTCCCTTCCTCCCCTATTTTCCTGTAGGGTAAGACAGATTTCCATACCCAATTGAGTGTGTATGTTATTCCCTCCTTAAGACAAATCCTATGAGAATAAGATTCCCTCATTTCTTCTCACCTTCCCCTGTTTCCCCTCCACTGTAAGAACCTTTTCTTGTCTGTTTTGTGTGAGGTAATGCATGTCATTCTACCTCTCCCTTTCTGCTTCTCCTAGTATAATACTCTCTCATCCCTTAATTTTATTCTCCAGATATCACCCCTTCATCTTCAACTGACCCTGTGCCATCTATCTATCTATCTATCTATCTATCTATCTATCTATGTATCTATCTATCTATCCATACGTAAAATTTTTCCCCTCCCACTACCCTAATACTGACAAAGGTCTCATGAGTTATAAATATCATCTTTCTATGCAGGAATGTAAACAGTTCAGTCTTTTTTTTTTAGGCAATTGTGTGACTTGCCCAGGGTCACACACTAGTAAGTGTCAAGTATTTGGCCTGAAGCCGGATTTGAACTCAGGTACTCCTGACTTTAGGGTTGGTGCTCTATCTATTGTGCCACCTAGCTGCCCCTAACAGTTCAGTCTCAATAAGTCTCTTATGATTTCTCTTTCCTGTTTACCTCTTCATGTTCCATGTGAGTCCTGTATTTGAAAGTCAAATTTTCTATTCAGCTCTGGTCTTTTCATCAAGAATACTTGAAAGTCCTCTATTTCACTGAATGACCATTTTTCCCCCTGAAAGATTATACTCAGTTTTGCTGAGTAGGTGATTCTTGGTTGTAATTCTATTTCCTTTGCCCTCCAGAATATTATATTCCATGCCCTGCGGTCCCTTAATGTAGAAGCTGCTAAATCTTGTGTTATCCTGATTGTGTTTCCACAGTATTTGAATTGTTTCCTTCTGGCAGCTTGTAATATTTTCTCCTTGACCTGGGAACTCTGGAATTTGGCTATAATATTCCTAGGAGTTTTCCTTTGGGGATCTCTTTCAGGAGGAGATCGGTGTATTCTTTCAATTTCTATTTTGCCCTCTGGTTCTAAAATATGAGGACAGTTTTCCTTGATAATTTCTTGAAAGATGATGTTTAGGCTCCTTTTCTGATCATGGCTTTCAGATATTCCAATAACTTTTAAATTCTCAGGACGCAGCCACCCTCCCCCCCTACTCGGCGCTGCGCTCTGCACTCTGCTGCTGGCTCTGACATAGCTCTTTTCTCACCGTAAAAACAGACTTTTCCCACTGACCTTCTAAGTTGTCTTTAGCATTTGTGGATTGAGGAGTCTGGAAGCCACCACAGCAGCCCATGATTCAGTCCTCTGAGACGTGCTCTAGGTTCGCTGGGGCCTGTGTGCCCACACTGCACTGTGCTCCTCTCCCTGCTGGTGTGATTATGCCTTTCCAATCAACCATCCAGGCTGTCTTGGTCTGGAAATTTGTTTTACTCCTTCTTTTTGTGGGTTCTGCTGCTTTAGAATTTGTTTAGAGCCATTTATTTAATGGGTGTTTGGAGGGATTTGGGGGAGAGCTCAAGCAAGTCACTGCTTTCAC
The DNA here is from genome assembly GCF_003287225.1 of Phascolarctos cinereus. NCBI lineage: Eukaryota > Metazoa > Chordata > Mammalia > Diprotodontia > Phascolarctidae > Phascolarctos > Phascolarctos cinereus. The sequence goes on from NW_027555847.1 coordinate 476,164,940, forward strand.
TCTGCCATCTTGGCACCGCCCCCTCAAAAGATGATATTTGTAACTCATGAGACCTTTGTCAGTATTAGGATAGTTGGAGGGAAAAAACTTATATGTGTATATAAATAGAGAGATAGAGGGCACAGGATGAGTTGAAGATAAAGGAGTGATATCTGGAGAATAATATTAAGGGGTGAGACAGGATTATACTGGGAGAAGGAGAAAGGGAGATATAGTATGGGGTAAATTATCTCACATAAAACAGACAAGAAAAGGTTTTTACTGTGGAGGGGAAGGTGAGAGGGAATAAGTGAATCTTATTCTCAAAGGATTTGGCTTAAGGAGGGAATAACATACACACTCAATTGGGAATGAAAATCTATCTTACCCTACAGGAAAATAGAGGGGGGAGGGGACAAGAGAGCAGGAGATGATAGAGGTGTGGGCAGATTGGTGGAGGGGGTAATCAAAAGCAAACACCTCTGAGGAGGGACAGGGTCAAAAGAGAGAATAGAATCAATGGGGGACAAGATAGGATTAAGGGAAATATAGTTAATTTTTCACAACATCACTACTATGGAAGTGCTTTGCATAGTTGCTTGCCTTTTCAATGAGGGTGGGTGGGGAGGGAGGAAGGGAGAACATTTGGAAACCAAAGTTTTAAAAACACATGTTAAAAAAATAAAGATAGTTACATGGTAAAAAATAAAAAAAAATATTTACAATGACTTTAACTTTGTGGTATTAGAACGTACAGTGAAGTGATTTTGGGCATGTCCATATACATACCTGCTTCCTCATCCCTTTCTCATGGATTGATGAATAAATCAATATTGTCTTTGCTATCATGAAAGGAGTGGAAATTTTTGGTCTGAGAGCGTCACTTAACTCTCTTGCATAGCCGTGACTACCAGTCCCTGCTATCTTCCATGTCACTCCTCTGCTTCTGTTGTCTCTATCCTTCTCTTCCATTTGTGCTCTCAGGAACCCTTTTCCTATGATTAGCAAATTGCTTTTGATACTAGACCCATGAAATCAAATTACATGCATTTTCTATGCATTTACAAGGGGCTTTGTTTTACTCCACCAGAATGTAAGTTCCTTTTAGGGCCAGGACTATTTTTGTTTTATCATATACCACCAGCATTTAATGCATTGCCTGGAATATAGTAGGCACTTACTAAGTACATTTTGAATTTAAATTTTAAACAACCAAAAGGTGTCTCACATTTTTCTTTCCTTCAGCTATAGCTTAGTGTTAATGGAATTAGGAATTTGACCCTCCAAAAGAGAATAAACTTTAACAAGAAGAGGCACTTCAGAAATATATTTAATTCCAATTCAGCTTTACTTTTGCCTTTATCACTGGGTTCAAAGTGATGGCAAAATATTCTAAATATGTCTTAGTACAACTTTCTGCTGGAGGTGGTTTGCCTATGTATCTTTGTTACCCCTGGGAAAGGTACAAGTTGATGTCTGGTCTACTTCTTACATGAAGGAGAGGAAATATGGTCACCTATTTTCCCAGGAATATTTACGTGTCTACATAAGATTGCCCAGGTGAAATCTTCCAGCTCATTTTTTGCCCCAGCCTCAACTGCTATCAGTTGTAATCATGGGTGTGCTAGTAAATAACTTGTTCTCCAGAAAAACAAGCAAATAAATAAACAAGCAATTGGGGCACTTTTAAATTTAGTTGGAATTATTAACATCTTCTCCATCACTTTCTTAATTCTAGAAAACTAACAAAACAGTCAAATCCTGATTTGAAAGTTTGCCAACTGAGGTGTAAATGTTCCCAATGAAAATATAACAACTGGTTCTCAGGAACCAGTATAAGCTGGCTCCCGCACACCTCTGGTTATAATTCTCCAGGCCTCCAGGGGGTTACCTGGGCAGTCAGTAGACAGTAGAATTGGGAAGCTCAGACATGGGCAATTAGAAATCTGTTAACAGTAGATACAATGCTATCTTTTTCTATTCAAACTGAAGAGAGGGGCTCATAGAAGAAGAATTAGAAGGGACCTTAAAGATCATTTAGCACAAAAACATCAAGTTATAGATAAAGAAGTGAAAATCCAGTGAGGACTTATGACCAGGTCTAATTGCTAACTTCATTTGAAAGACACTAACTTCCTCAGAAATCTATTTTTCCTTTGCATTGCCACAGTGCCAATTGTTAAAACTATCCAAAATGGGAAAATCAGATTGACTTTTTGTTATTGAATCAAGTGGAATGAGAGAATACATGTCAAAGTACTATGTAATCACACAGTGCTACACAAATGTCATGTATCAAAGCTATGTTAACCTCAGAAAACCTCAATCGTAAAATAGACTAATTAAGATAATCACTAACTTCAGGAAAATAGCAAGAGAGAAAAAAAGGAATCCGTAAGAATTATTAGCATTTCTATATGTACTAAAAAAAACCAGGAGGACATTTTAAAATAAATTTAATTCCGAATAACTACAATATACATAAAAACTATTTCAGTGTTAATCTTCCAGGACACAAGTAGTACAAAACACTTTACATAAATAATTCAATTTTAAAAACATTTCAAAGTGTCTACAACGTGCCAAGTACAGTGTTAGGTGGTAGAGATCCAAAGAGAAATAACCAAAATTAAGGAAGATTTAAACATTTGAAAAAAATGTTAGTTTTATGTTATTGTTCATTTCAGTTTACAACTGAATATAACAACATGATAAAAACATGATAAAAAGCAGCTGTTAGATGAACTAATTTAGATTTAGTGCTAAACCAATTGAATCACCAAGAGGTGACTTTATAGAACTCGGCATAATAATTATGGTCATAAAGGTTTAGTGCATTTTTTTTATATTATTATTACTTCCTAATGTCTCCCAACCATCCCCATTGAACTTTCTCTTATTGCAAAGAAAAGCAGGCAGCAAAACATATAGCCATAGATACTTCATCTGAATATTTATGGAACATAAAAAGTCTAACAAGTTAGGGAAAATAATGAAAAAAAGTTGGCTTCATGGGGAAAAGTATTACTGTGTCTCAAACTGTATTGTAAATCAGTAATAATCAAAAGTTTTTGATACTGGTTATAACTATATCATATGTAGATATATCTATCCAACTATCTATCTATCTATCTATCTATCTATCTATCTATCTATCTATCTATCTGTCTGTCTGTCTGTCTGTCTATCTATCTATTCATCTATTAGCTAAATGGACAAGCAATGCTAAGAAGCAATCATTATTAGCCTCATGTTCAGTAAACCTAATAATACAATCTAGTAGAGAGGGATTTCCCAGTCAATAAGAACCACTAGGAAGACTGAAAAGTAATTTGACAGAAAACAAGTTTAAATGAACATCTTATATCACATATTGCAATTAAACCACATAGTTACAGTACCTAAACAGTAACACTTATTAGACCAGTGAACTTTGTACTGTATTGCATAAGAAAAACACCTCAGTATGCTACAATTCTCTTATGCACACTTTAAAGCATGAGATTGATTTCAAAATTTGGGATATTTTGATTAGGAAGGTTAAATGAAAATATTTTAATTTTGTTCATTGTAATCATAAAGGGAAAAGCAGGAGAAAAAAATCTAGATATGTTTTTACCATATAGTCAAAGTGCTCTAACGTATAGAAATCTAGAAGGCATTGATTCAAAGTGATGGTGGCCAGGTTTAATGGAAACAATCACCAATAAAATCCATTGGTATATATGTGTATAAGATCCATTTTGGCATACCCTGGTCAAAACCTGCTTCTGAAACAAAGTACAGATATCAAGATGAAATGCAGAAAGAACGTTCCTTTTGGTCCAACCAAACAAGCCCCATTCATAGTATCCCCAGGATCAAAGACTGAGTTAGAAGGAACCTTAGAGATCATCTATTCTCACCCCTTCATTTTTACAGATGAGGAATTGAGGCCCAGAGAAGTTAAGTGATTTGCCCTGTAGTATGTAACAAAATGAACTTGAACCCAGGTCCTCTAATTTCTGAGCCTTTAATATGAATAAAAGTGGTGGGGTGGACAGAACTATTAGTGTAGTCGTGTGATTAAGTGTTTTTCCAGGAAGTCAGCCAAACACATCTTTCATTTATGGAAGCAAGATTACCTTATCTTCGTGAAAATAGCCACCTTCTTTCCTAACTTATAAGGTCTTAACTGGGGAAATATCTATATCTATATCTATATCTATATCTATATCTATATCTATATCTATATCTATATCTATATCTATATCTATATCTATATCTATATCTATATCTATATCTATATCTATATCTATATCTATACCTATATCTACACACACTAAAGTTTGTCATATCAGTTTTATTCTTATTCCTAATCTGTTTCTATGCTGGGAAATGTATTCCTATTTTCTTTTTCCTTTTTCATGGCATTTATAGGACATATTTCTCATTGGCAGTAGCTCTATTTATTGCCTTTGTCATTTTATATCTCCCACTGTTTCCTTCAATACATGATTTCCTCTTTCCATTCAGGCTCTTCTTTCTTTAAATGTTGCTCAATAATCTCAATAAGTTTTATTTCTGAGAAATCAGGAAAGCATCACAATAGGGAGTTCAAAGAATATAGGATGGTATTCAGTCCCCCCCAGAGGAAGCACTCTAGCAGTACACACTAATGTTATTAAGTCAGATAATTTAAAAAGTTATTTCATGTTTGGGATTCTTAATTTGCAGGAAAACCAAACCAGAAAACTACTTTAATGTCTCTTTCGTAAAATGGCAGCTTTGTCCACTGAATGACTGAAGTGCATGAATTTATTTTTCTGGACAGTGTCCAAGGTAGTACTCCAGCTGTTAGAGAACAGAACATTCTGAGAACTCTGAAAGCATTTAAAAGGTATAGAATTGCCAGCATGACCACACCTCTTCTTCCCTTCTGGGGAGATAGGAGCCTGGCTAGAAAAGAGATAATCTTTTTTTGTTGTTGTTGTTCTTAACTAAGGCAGATAATGTTATTTGCCTCAGATAGAGGATGATAAGGAAATGGAGCCTGCTGTGTTCTATCCAGGTACAAAAAATTGATCGGGATTTAGATAAGGGAATATAACCACACACAAAAATTAGTAAAGTGTTTACATGGGACATCTTGAGCCTGAGGGCATTTGGCTTTTTCAGTCCCTTGATTCAGGGCTGAAAGAAGAGTGAAGGAAACTTGGCAATTTTGATGGCTAGCAAATTGCTTTTTGTAACCTTTGCAGTGTTTAGTAAGAGAGCAATTTCTACTCTTTTAGTAGTGCAAATGATTCAGATTTCTTATACGGGTTATGTGACCATGGGCAAGTCACTTAACCTTTCAGAGAATCCCAGGCCACACTCTAAGACATCATGAGCAAGTGCTGATCTGCTTTGGTAGAGGGAGTTTACTTTCTGGGAGTTCTGGATCCCAATAAACTTACAGATCTAGTTCAAAAAAAGGAGTAAAATACAGCTTATTTATGCTTGCCAAACACTTTACTCAGACAAACACCTTAATTGATTCTACATGGGTTATTGCTAACAATGTTCATATTTTCAGGTAGCAGAGACCGATAGAAGTCAACGGGGTTATCTTACCAATAGTGGGTTTTCTTACCTTATCTGAGAGTTTTCTCCATGCTGTCATTTCTTTGCCTGATCTAATCCAGGTGTTCTCTAAGAGACTGTTTCCCAAGAACCTACTAAGTTTTTTCTTTCTTTCCTTTATATTTTGCCATATATCCTCTCTATCCATGCAAGGCCTCTTGGTCTGCTTTCAAGACAATGGAAAAAATATACCCATGACCCTTCACAGTCCCATCTTGACTCAATGATTTATTTTTTTTTTAATCCATCAACAGACTTTTGAAGAAAAATCTGTGAAAGGCCTCATTCATGAAACTCAAAATGTATTTATCTCCTGCAAACCATGGCTTTAAAACACATTTTAACCAGGAAGGGTTTCTGGAGAACTTCCCCATCTTTAGTTGTCCTTTCCTTACATATTGCCTTTCTTTTTTCCTCTATTGTGCCCTTCTGATATTAAATAATTTGCATTTACACTGCACTTTAGAGCCAACAAAGTGCTTTCTTCACAACAATCCTGTGAAGTATAGTATAGATGAATAAAATGAGGTTCAGAAAAATTAAATGATTTCCCTAGATGCCACATCACTAATAAGCATAGTCTCCTGACTTCTTCAGATTAATTCTACAAAACAATGATGAGCTAAGGCTAGATGAAGGAGGTATGAGCCTACACAGTTTGATTTTTTTTTCATGGTCCCTGAAAATGACTCCCTTTAGATCAATTCATTACATATTTATTAAATTCCAATAATATTTATTAAATTACTATATATATACATACATATTACATGTATATATGCATGTGGATGCACATATTTATGTGTGTAATTATGTATGTGTGCATATACACATACATGTGCACATGCACATGCCTATATATGCCAATAGACACACACATATGGAAAGAGAGAGCACTAATAAATATATAGAGAAGAAACCAGGGGAAACTTCGTGTAAGAGATCGTATCTCTGCTTCAAGACTACTGTTGGCTTAATGTGGGCACAGGGGTAGACAACTGAATGCCAAATTCAAGATTAAATCACTTCTTTAGGAAACTTGTTTTAGAAGGTGCGTGGAGGATTAATTGAAGAAGAGAGAAACTAGAAGCCAGGAGACTCATAGGCAAGAGGAGATGAGGGTGGTTGTAATATAAGTTGAGAGAGAGGGATACTGTACACTTAGAGGTGGAATAAGAAGAACTCTCTGGGATCTGGTATCTAAGGGTAGAACAAAAAAAAAAGAAATTGAGGAGTTGGGGAACTAAAGTCAAAATTCTATTTCCTAATTTGACAAAGAGATAGTTCTGGGCATAGGGAATATAGTTCAGTTTTTTTCTCAGTGGGCAAAAATAAATAGAGGACAAATTAAGAAATGGCAAACTTAAAGTTGGCAATCATAATTGTTGAAATGTGAACATTGTCAAGGAATAGATTGTATAATGTATTAAAATACATATAAGAAAATCAGATAAAAAGGACATAAAGTTACTGTGCCAACCTTTAGAGTCCTTTGTTCAACAGAACTTGGCCTTCAGGAGATCCCAGTCCTCTTCTCTCTCTCCGTAGGACTAACCCTGGGGGAAAAAAAATCTGTCAGAGAACGTAATTGCGACCTACATCTCTCAGATATACCATCATTCTTCTCAGGAAGAAACATGTAAGTCATGGAGGGTACATAGTGTCATGTATAATAAGATGATAACTGGTATATATCCACCAAGTCTGGGACTAGTGATGGTGGCAGGAGGGTGCTGTACTTTCTTTGTTCCTTAAAATTTCTGAGTAGCAGGTGAGAATAAGTAGTTCTGTCACCCTTGGCTGGTGGGTGATATGTCAGGTTAACACCACAATGTAGCTCAGCTTCATGCTAAGCCAAGAGGCTGTATGGAAATGCCCCCCTCTCACTCTCCCTCAAGCACATCTAGGAAGTCCTAACACAGGATCTAGCATAGGTGACTATCAATTGTGGAATGGCTAAAGAAATTGTAACATGTGAATGTAATGGACTATTACTGCATCATTAGAAACACATGAATAGGAATACGAAGAAGCATGGGGGGCTTCCATGAATTATTGCCAATTGAGGTAAGTAGAACCTTGAACACAATATACATGACAATAATATAAATAGAAAAGCAGCAACAACAAATATAACAACAAAAAAATAAACTCAACACTATACACTTACATCTAAGTTTGCCCCTGAAGCAAAGTTTAGGAAACACATGTCCCATTTTTCAATACAAATAATTGAGTATTACGCATGTGAAATATTGTATATACCATGAGTCACAGTCAATTAATGCATTGGTTAGTTTTCTACAGCTACTTTTTTCCTCTTTTTAAAATATGGCTCCCTGGAGAGGGAAGAGAAGATACATTCAGAAACAAATGGGTTGAAAACAAAAGATGTTAATAAAAAGAAGCTAATTTTTTTTGAAAGACAGACCCTACCAGAAATTGTGCAACTGGCTAAGAATAAAAGCATTCTGATCATAAGACCAGACAGCGTAATTAGTAACTTCAATGGCCCGTAGAGTCAAATTGTAGTAGAATGGCCTACAGTAATTTTTTTTAAATTTTATTAATTTATTTTGATTTATCAACAATCACTTCCATATGCTTTTGAGTTTAAAATTTTTCTCCCCCTTCCTCCCCACCATCCTCCCCAAGATGGCGCACAATCCGATATAGGCTATACTATCTGTGTCTTTTTCTCCATCCTTTCTCCCCCCTGTTTATGCTTTTCTTTCTCCTTTCTCCTTTCTCCCCTTCACTAGTGTTTTGCTTTTGACCACCACCTCCTTCAGTCTCTCCTCCTTTCTATTATCCCTTTCCCTTTTCTTCCCCTTTGCCCTTACTGCTTCTTCCCTCCCTTCTATCCCCCTCCCTTTTCTTTCCCCTTTTCCCTCCACTGCCTATAGGGAAAGTTAGATTTCTATACCTAACTGATTATGTTATTCCCTTCTTGAGCCAAATCTGATGAGAGTAAGGTTCAAACAATGCTCACCCCCCTCCCTTCTTTCCCTCTGCTGTAATAGGATTTTCTGTCTTTTCCTGTAATGTAATTTACCCTTGTCTGCCTCCTCCTTTCTCAGTACATTTTCTAAGATCAGACTAATCCACTTACTTGGATCCATTTAACCCACTTGATTAGATTTTTTTTTATCATTACATCAAAGTCAACTGATATGCACACCATTTGTGTATACTCCTTTAACATGGTGTAATAACAATACGGTTCTCAAGAGTTGCAAGTGTCATCTTCCCTTGTAGGGTTGTAAACAGTCTGCCCTTATTAACAACATTTTGTATCTTTCTGTCCCATTTACCTTTTTATGTCTTTCTTGAATCTTGTACTTGAAGATCAAATTTTTTGTTGAGCTCTGGTCTTTTTATCAGGAAAGTTTGGAAGTCTCCTATTTCATTGAATATCCATCTCCTCCCTTGAAAAATCATGCTCATTTTTTCAGGGTAGTTGATCCTTGGCTGCAATCCAAGCTCCTTTGCCTTAAGGAATATCATGTTCCACGCCCTGCGGTCTTTTAATGTAGAAGCTGCAAGGTCCTGTGTAATCCTGACTGTGGTTCCATGATATTTAAATTGTTTCTTTCTGGCTGCTTGCAGCACCTTCTCTTTCATCTGGTAATTTTGGAATTTTGCTATTATATTTCCTGGCACTGTCAATTTGGGATCTCTTTCAGGTGGTGAGCTGTGTATTCTTTCTATGGTTATTTTACCTTCTGGTTCTAGGACTTCCGGGCAGTTTTCCTTTATGATTTCCTGAAAGATACTGTCCAGGCTCTTTTTTCCATCATGATTTTCAGGTAGTCCAATGATTTTTAAATTGTCTCTCCTGGTCGGTTGTTTTACCGATGAGGTATTTTATGTTTTCATCCATTTTTTCATTTTTTTTTGTTTCTGTTTGACTGATTCTTGCTCTCTCATAGAGTCATTAGTTTCCATTTGTCCAATTCTAGTTTTTAACAGATTGTTTTCTTCTGTTAGTTTTTGTACTTCCTTCTTCAATTGGCCAATTGTATTTTTAAGGGATTTGTTTTCTTCAGTGTACTTTTTTTCCAGTTGCCAATTGTGTTTTTTAGGGACTTGTTTTCTTCGGTGAATTTTTTTTTTCCAATTGGCCAATTGTATTTTTAAGGACTCTTCTACCCTCTCATTAACTTTTAAAATCCTTCTTGAGCTCTTCTAAGAAGGCTTTTTGGGCTTCAGACCAGTTCATATTCCCTTTTGATGTTGCAGATGTGGGTTTGTTGACATTGTTGTCCTCTTCAGAATTTCTGTCTTGATCTTCACTCTCCTTGTAATAGGAATCTGTGGTACGTTTCTTTTTTACTCATGGTTTCTTTATTCCCTGGCCTTTAAAGAGATTGAGCTCTCCTGCTGGGGAACAGAGGGCACTGACCCAAGATCCTAGGTCTTGGTCACTGGCTTTGTGTGCTGGGGCCTCTTATGTTGGCAATTGGAGGCTGTAGGGTTTTCTCAGCTTACCTCATGTTGGGCTGGAATCAGCAAGGCTGGAACTTTCGGACAATTCTAGGTTGCCTGCTGTTCCTTTCCTTTAGCTTTCTTCAGCTCCTTTTAGATGGGTGCTTCAGGGTGTTTATCTGCCTGGGGCCCCTTGCAATGCTGCCTCCCTCATTTCTGCTAATGCGCTGGGAGATTCCTTTGTGGTAGAGTGCTGAGGCACATGGTGGTTTTCTGAGCTGGTTTCCACCAGTGTCTCCACCCTCACTGAGGCACTCAGAGGTCCAGGTGTTGGTGTTTGCCTGCTCTACCACCTGGGCTTCAGGATCTCATCCTGTTTGACAGTTGGAGGCTGTAGGGCTCTGACAGCTTACCTGGTGTTGGGCTGGAATCAGCAAGGCTGGGACTTTAGGAAGACTCTAGGTTGCTTTCTTCAGCTCCTTTCAGATGAATGCTGCAGGGTGCTTATCCCCCTGGGACCCTTTGTAGTGCTGCTTCCCTTATATTTGCTGAGGCACTGGGAGACCCATTTGCTAGGCTGCTGCATTGCTGTTCCCCATCTTTCTTCTAGTTCACCTGTTCCAGGATTTTTTTTTCTGGGGTGATATTTTCTGGGTTTTCAGAGGTTGATAGGGGAGGGTGAGAGCACTTACCTTTTTACTCCACCATTTTGGCTCCCAGAAGCAGAAGTCTGCAACAAGTTTTAAAGCAAAACTAAAGATACAATGAAAAAATGTCACAAATTTGAACCAGTATACCTCTTATCTTCCCACAGAATTTTTTTCCATGGACCCTCAAACACCTCGAGTATTTCCAATAGCTCTCACAGTCTGCATTTTCCTGTATTTTGTAACATTTGAGTTGTTGTTCACAAGGCATCACCATCAGCCCAGGTGCCCAGGCTCAAAACCTCATCACATTTGACTTTTCCCTCATTTACAACATCTAATCAAACAACATGTCCTATAAAGTCTGTCTCTGAAAGGTCTCTCAAATCTGTCCCCTTTTTTTGATTTCTGCTGCCACAAACATAGTTCCAGCCCTCATTAACTACATTTGATACTTACATATCATTTTTATGCATAATCTAATTTAAGCATGCAGCCACCTTGTTTGAGTACTAAAGGTATTATTATCAGCCTCATTTTGTAGATGAAGAAAGTGAAAGACAGAGAAGGCAGGTGAACTTCTCATAGCTACCCAACTGTAGTCTCTCTGGGCTTTAAGTCCAGTCCTCTTTCCACTATGCAACATTATCTTTCTTGGTTAAACTACTACAACAATTACTTAAATTGTCCTTCTGTCTCTTCCATTTCCAGTCTGTCCTTTACACTTCTTTTCAACTGATCCTTCCTATAACCCACAGACAAACACAGGATAGGAAATCACCTACCCAAGTGTCTTTGTTCTCCTAGAGTACATAGACGGCACAGAGCTCCTGGGGCCAATCTAAAATGGGCAGATTTAAGGGAGGCGCATAAAGCCACACTGTGGCTTCAATAAAAGGAAGTATCCCATAACAGTTAGAATTCTGGGTGTGGCTTCCCCCTCCAAAAAAACAAAAAAACAAAAACAAAAACAAAAACAAAACAAAAACACCACAGGTCTTGAGATATAATATAATAATGTATCTTAAAAACTAAATTGAACCACAGAATTATATCACTAGAATCAAAGATATTGCTAATGCTAGTTTTTATAGACAGAGACTAATTGCTTCCAATAGATGTGAAGCATTATCTAAGGTGTGCTGCTTAAATAATTAGTGCTGCATATCTAGGCCACTCCATGTCTCTTACTCTCACTATACCAATATTGTCCATAGTCTCTAGCTTACATGGTACTCATGAGCAAAGTACTTTACAATTCAAACTTTCAATTTCTTTATTTTCATTTATTTTTTTACTTTGCTTATGAATTGAATTCATGATTTATCTCTGAGTTATAATGCACGATTTCTCTGAAGAATAAATGCTTCAGTTTCACTCCCTTTACCTGTTATAATTATTTGTTCCCTCCCAATATTCCTTGAATGTGAACTAGTATTTAGCCGGACTTATTTTATTTTTTGAAAGAAATGTTTTTGATATTTTTAACATGAGTTAATCATCAAACATTTACTAAGCATTTACTATGTGCCAAACAATATGTTAAGAGCTGGGGAAACAAAGAGGCCAAAACACAAACTTCGCTTTCAAGGAGCTCACATTCAAATGAGAGACAGCACATAAGATATACATACATACATACATGCATGCATACATACATACATACATATAATATATATATATATAATATAATATATATAATATATAATATATATATAATATACAATATATAATATATATTATATATTATGTATATTAATAATATATAATATATATACACACACATACATACACACACAGAGACACATATATATGTGTATGTATATACTATACATATATATGCAAATAACTATGCATATATAAATGTAAATAGAAGTATAAATTGAAGGTAACACTGGAGGGAAAGCAATATCGGTGAATGCACTTGGAAAAGCTTCCTGCAGTGTATCTTTTTACCTCCAAGAGAGCATCCTTCATAACAAAGAAGGGAAAAACAGTTTAGCCAAACAGAGTAGCATATCAACCAGTCTCACCATATATTTGATGTTCCATACACATAGTCCTAGGCCTGTCCAAAGAAGCAGGGGGAGGTTCCTTTTCATATCTCTTCTTTGGGATCAAGGTAGGTCATTATAATTTCATGGCATTTGTTTTTGATTATTTTTTTTCCCCTTGTTTCTGTTCTTAGAGGCACCTTGTTCAGTATTTCCCTAGTTCTGCTTTGTTCTCTTGGTTATCTATTTATGTAAGTTTTCTCCTGCTTCTAGGTATGCATCATGTTTTTCAGTTATTACAATGGTGTTTATTTTAACTGATTTTAGTAAATGGACATATTTGTAAGTGAAATGAATATAATCAATTATTTGCATTTAAAACACAATGAAAGACAATAGAGAGGCCAAAGAGTTACTTAGTACTGTCAAGAATAAGACTTCTAAGACATAAGGTTTATCCTTTATGGAAAATTTATGGGCTGTTGTGGATAAGACTGGCACAAGATGAAAGGAGAAGAGAATTTACACTGGCAAGATTGTGGATCCAATAAGACATTAAGATATATTAAAACACACACACACACACATATGATCAGGGCATGGAGCTTAACAGTAGGAAATGAAATACAAAAAGCAATTTAAGCAGTTAGTCACAGAAATCATCATTTCGTCTATCTATCTATCTATCTATCTATCTATCTATCTAACTTGTACATTTGAGAAATGCTTGCTACTTCTATCTTTTCCAAATATCAACATTTGTGCTTGAGCAAGGAAGCATTTTGTCTGATTACTTTATATTACAAGGCTACAAATACATGTCATTTTATAAATTGCACAAAATCTCTTCTTTCATTTACCTTAATCTACCAGACCACAAATTATTACTGATGCAGGAGAAATTAGCTTAACATTAGCTTGCCTAATGAATAAAGGCCAGATTTCTAGTTAATGCAAAAAGCAGCAGGGGCCAAACAAGAAATCTATAAAACTGCTGTTTGAAGCAAATTAGGTAACTGTAGTGAACTGTAGCAGCTCAGACCATTGCATTACACAAGTGACCCTTTCTCTACTACCATTTGCTAATGAAACAGCCAGGAATATTTAATTATAGGTAACTGAACATATTTTCCTTTCTTTTTACTTGTGAAAAGAATGCTAGAATAATAATCAGGGTCCCTATTATGTTGTAGTTCAATCTCAGCCACAGATTGACTTATCATTACTTTGTGAAATTCACCAATTTCGATGGGCCTCAGTTTACTCATCTATGAAATGGGAACTAATGATACTTGTACTGCTTATCTCATAGTTAATGTGAGAGATATATATCATAAGTGGTTAAGTGTTACATAAATGTGATGGCATGGAATAGGGTACAATACCTTGTATTTGGAGTAAAGACAACTTGGATTCAAATGATACCACTAACACTTATTAACAGGGTGGCAATGGGGAAATAACTAAATTGGACATATCCACTTTGGAATACTCCACCTATAATTAGGAAAGAACAAACACAAAGAAACAGAAGTAGTCATGTGCTCCCAGCTGCCCTGTGCAGGTAGAAGCCTAGCTTTCCCCCACTTTTCTCTGAAAGTATAATACAAAGTAGTCCTGGTTCCTCATAGTCGCAAAGGAACAAGACTGAGAGATGGACAGTTTGCCTGTTTTGTACACGCACACTCAATTACTTCTCAGCAACTCCTAAGTCATCAATACTTCTGACTCCACAGATAATTAGAAGACTTTTTTTTTTTATTGATACACAATAGCATCCTCTAAGTCAGTGTTGGCCAGAAACTGATACCACCCAAGCTTCTATATCTTTTTTTTTTTTTTACTGAAACCAGGTGTGGGGGGTACATCTATAGACTTGAAAAATCCACCCTCCATTGCCTGGTCCATACCATTACAGTAAAATATTTCCTTATTTTTATATCTTGAACTAACATAGTACTTTTTTCATCTCCTTGTATCCTTTCATCTCACCAAAATGCTTGAAGTACTTCATTTGTGTTATTTATTTCCTTTCTAGGACATTCCTGAGAAATTGATAGAAGCTAGTAAAATCTCTTCTTTATCCACCTCCCAACTAAATCTATGCTCTTGAAAATAGCCCCAAGCCTCTTATTGACTATATCTAAAGGCTTTTTAACAGTCTTCATGCTCCTTGGCCTTTGCCCCAGCTGAAGCATTTGACATTGTTGACTATTCCCTCCTTCTCCCTTCTATTGACTTCTATGACACTACACCATCCTGAGTTTCCTCTTCTCATTGGCTGTCTTCCTGACTGCGAGGCTGGCCCTGTAGCCACTATTATTTCATGCTGCCTCTCACATGTGCCTTCAGGAAGTTATTTTGTCAACTGCATAGGTAATGTACTAGAAAGGGAGAGAGAGACTAGGTACAGAGAGACCAATTAGGAAGCTATGATGGTGGTCCAGGTGGAAGATGATAAAGATGTAGCAGTGTGGTAGAAGTGTATTATACAAAAGGAGATGGATATAAAAGGTATTGTGAAAGGAGAATTGGCAAAGCTTGGTAAGTAATTACATATGAGAGATAAAGGAGAAGGAAGAGTTGTTGTGGATGACTGTAAGATTAAGGACATGGTTGACTGGGAGTATGGTGGTGTTCTTCATTAGAAATAGGGAACTTTGGAAGAGGAGTGAGTTTAACTAAGTTAAATTCAGTTCAACAAGTATTTAAGCACCAACTATGTTCAAAGTACTATATTCTTAGGAGGAAATATAAATTCTGTTTTGGATATGTTTGGTCTGAGATGTTGGTTTAAAAAAAAAAGAATCATTACATTAAATAAAATTCTTTAAAAAATAAAATATCGCTAAAGGCCCAGGGACTCCCCCTCCCAGAAAAAGGGCTCTTGGCCTGGACTCCCAACAACTGGATTCAGTCCTGAGGGAAGACCTGACCCCAAATAGAAGAGATCGGATATTTCTCACACTCTGCCTCATGTTACCCATGTAGAGTTCCAGGGAAAATCTCTACAACAAAGCTCTTGACTAGCATTTTCCTTAAAAGTGGTTAATAGGGTCCCTTCTAGAAAAGGCACTCAGTGTATGAATTAGATATATCAGGTTTAGGATAACTATTTCATTTAGCACAAAAGAAATACTTAAACACAAAAGATTTGTAAGTGAGCATTAAGTAATACTCAAAACATAAAACTACAACTTATTTCACCAATTACATGTTTCCAAAGCATAAAGCATTTTTTTGGGGGGATGCTCAAGAAATATTTCATTTTCTTTTCTGATCTACATTGTCTGTGAAACTACAAGAATTTCCCGACACATCAGGACATGATTTAGGCTGCCTCAAATATGTACAATTAGTGGGTTGAACCGAACTTTAGATATATTGTCTCATTTAATACTCAAAATAATCATGTGATGCCAGTATTATCATTATCATTTATTTTACAGACAGGGAAACACAAGATCATAGATTTAGAAAAAAGAGAGACGTTAGAGGCATTTAATCTAACCTGCTCATTTTACAGATTGGAGGCAGCTGGTGGAAACAGTGATTGATCTGGAGTCAGGAAGAACTGATTTCAAATCTGGCCTCAGACACTTACTAGCTATATGTTCCTGGGCAAGTCACTTAAACTATTTTCCTGAATGAAAAGAATAATTCAAAATACCTTTCCTAGTGTATTTTAATTATTTTCTAGAGCATAACCAAAAATTTTAAAATAAAAAAGATGAAGTCTAGAGATGAATGTCTGACAGAAAAATAGCAGCAAAGAGGAAGTTTCAAATTCCTTTATATTTAAATTATTTTCTAGGGAGCTTTTCCTGAGCTAAGATCATATTCGTTATCCAAGAGAAACCCATGAGGTCATGACAGATATCTTCAAGTATCCAAAGGGTGACCAATTTTTTTCTGCTTGGTCCCAGAGGAATGGCTACTAAACTCACCAAAAAAGATGTTGAACAATTTCTGTAGGGTAATTCAGCCAGGTTTTTTGACAAATAAAATGAAAAACAGTGTGGTATGGTGAAAAGAGCATTAGATTTGTAGTGAGATCAAATTTTGGCCAGCATGTTTGACTAGATCTGTGATTTCATTGGTGAGATCACATCTGGAGTATTGAATTTATTGGGTGACATGTTGAAGGTAGGGTATTGACAAACTAAACTATGTCCAGAGGAGTACCAAAAGATAGTGAAGATTAAACATTACATTATCAATTGGGGATATATAGCTAAAGAAGAAAAGACTCAAGGGTCTAATAAATGTCTTCAGATATCCAAAGATCTCTCCTAAAGAAGAATTAGATTTATTCTGCTTCCTTTGTACCAATGGACAGAGCTAGGAGCAATGTGTGGAAGTTTCAGAAAGGAAGAATTATGATTGATGTAAGGAAAAGCTTCTTGATAATTACAGCTGTCCAAAAGTTTGGGGCTGTCTCTGGAAGTTGTGAGTCTCCCTCACTAGAGGGCCCCATAGGATCACACGATCAAAGATTTTGGGATGGAAGGAGGTCACCAAGTTTATTCTCATTTTATAAATTATAAATCTGATGCTCCAAAAATGGTAAAGTGACTTTGCAAAGGTTGCACTGCTAATACCAGAATCAGGATTTGAACACAAGATCCTTGTTTCCAAATCCAAACTGTTTCTACTACATTATTCAATTAGAAACTGAATGAGCACTTGTTAGAGATATGGTACAAGAGATTACTATTCGATACTAAATGGCCACTGAAGTCTTTCCAACCCTGAAATTCTGTGATTCTTTGATCTAGCTCAATATTCTATGTTGGAGAATGTTGGAGAATGGACTGTGGGTAAGGACAGTAGTAACACAAGATATAGAATTTAGGAGCATAGTACAAATACCAAATTCCCTTTGATTGACAGGTATACTAATTTTTTATTGAAGTTTTTTTATAATTGTAGGTTTTATAACTTCTTAGTTATATATGATAACATATTTATTAATATCTATGAATAAAATATAAATCATTATATCCCCCCTCTAAATTTAAGTCCTATAACCTTTAAAAGATGGGATTTGGTGAATAAATATGCATTGCCCTCATTCAAGTTCACCTAGATAATTTTATAAGCTTCCAGGAAATTTTCTATCATCTTTCAGATGTCCATGCTGAAGATTCTTAAACTATTTATTTTATCTGATATGGAAGTTTCTCTTCTGTGACGTTAGCTGCCATTTTATGTACCTTCTCCAATTCCACTTTTTGTTTATTTTAATGTATACATTGTATAATAGCATGAACTGCTTGAGATACAATGACAATAGCTAGATAGCATTTGTACAGTTAGTTCTTTAAGGTTTGCAAAATGCTCTAACTATATTAATTTATTTGATCCTTATAATAACCCTATCAGGCAGGTGCTATTATTACATTTTACACATGAGGAAACTGAAGCACAGAGAAGTTAAATGAATTGCCCAGCTATTAGTTGTCTGAGACAGCATTCTAATGCATGTCTTCCCGATTTCAAGTATTCAAGCCTGAACTCAAGTATATAGAGGTGAGTTTCAAAACCAGGTGTTTATGACTCCAAGTTGAACATTCTCTTCACTGGTTAATGCTGCCTACTGCTTGAAGGGATACAACTACTGCTGTTGCTGTTGCTGCTTGATGCTGCTGCTGCTGCTGCTGCTGCTGCTGTTTCTACTACCACCACCACCATGATTACTGAAATACTTCAATTTAACATAGTAAGCTATTTTACTTACAACAATTTCATTAGCTAAGTCTTTCACATATTATTGTCTTCATTTTTTTTAAAGGAGGGGAAACTTTGGTTGTAATGTTGTAACATCTAAGACCAGATAGATATTAAACGATAGGCATTAACTCAAAATGTTAAAAGGAAGTGCTCAATCTCAAAATAGGTACTTTAATGTATAGATCATTTTATCAATGCAGATACAATAAGTTTATACACAAATCCTTCATTTCAATCCAATACAATAAATCTCTTCTTTTTAAATAAATAAATTGAATCCTTTTTATATCTTGGTATATTCAACACAAATGTGCCACTTAGAGTTGGATCTGTCTGTTCTCATTTTTGCTATGTAGCAGACAGATATTTTTTTGTGCTATATATGCTTGATGCAAACATTTAAGTGATGCAAATCAATTGCAACAAAAAGAAAAAGAGAGCACACAAACTACCCAAATCAGCAAATCTATGTCATTCAAGAACTAAAACAAAGAAAACCCTCTACTCATTTTTTTCTACTTTTCCAATAGATCAATAGTATAAAAATCAAATTGAAAAAATTCCTGTGAACCATATATTGATTAAGAAAACCACACATTAACGTTATCTGTGTTTTATTATACTTTATCTATATTATTAAATATTTCCCAATTACAATCTAATCTGGCTCTAGCCCCACTCAAGAATTCTGTGGGCCACATGGGCCACAAGTTTGACTCCTTCGCAATAGACAATTAGTAGAAGGATAATACTTTGTTCTGCTTCTATTGAACTAGATAATACTAATAATAATCTATGGAATATTCGCTTATATCGCAATCTTGTGTTCAACTACCAAAAAATCATTTATCCACCTATGCAATAACCAGATGAACATTAAACATCAAAACAAAGTAGTGTGCTGTTGTGGACAGAGTGCTAAACTAGAAGTCAGGAAGAACAGAATTCAAGCCCTTTTCAGATACCCAGTAATTGGGCAACTACCTTCAGGCTCAGTTACTCCACCTAAAAAATGGGGATAATGATAATACCTTCCTCACTGGATTGTTATAGAATTGAGTGTAAACCACTTTGTAAACTTTAAATTGCTATATAAATGTTATTAATATTATAAAATAATGGTGAGAGAGCTGTTTTTTTCTAATCTGAATCAAAGCAAATACATGAAGAGAAGAACAATAATGATAATTACTGTAGCCTAGGAAACAGCTGAGATCCAAGATGTTTTAACCAATAAAATATATGGAGCCTGAGCATTGTCACAGGAAAACAAGCAAAATAAAAATGTTACTCATATTGCCAAGACATAATATTGAACAATAAAAATCTAAAGAAAATATTTTAACAGATGTTGCCATATTTAATACTTATGACACCCAAACTATGTGGAATATAGAGCCTACTGAGAGAAATCAACACCATATGGAAAGAAAGCAAAGTAAATAACATCTCCAGCATTCTCTCTGCTACTGGAGTTGTACCAAAAATGTTGTCAGTGAACCTGCAGAAGCAAGGTTGCATTTCAACACTTTTATTCAGTTAGGAAAATCATTTTTTAGTCACCTGTGAAATTGCCAAATGTTTTTTTAACAGAAAAGAATATTAGCAAGATAGAAACTTGTCCTAGGGACCTATCCAAACTCTACTGAAAAGAAAATGAGAGTGAGTATACTATCACCACCACCGTACTATTACCACCACCATCACCACTACCACCACCACCACCACCACCACCACCAACATCACCACTGTTTATTTTGAGATTTAAGTTTTACAAATAACTTTCCTCACAACAACATGTGAGATAGTCAATGAAGTTTTATTATATTCATTTTACTGAAGAAAGTGGGGATATAAGAAGATTATGTGACTTTGCTCAGGGTCACATGAGAATCAAACACAATTCTCTGGACCTCTTTTTATCTAGTGTTAAGAAATTGAGTCAGAGTCAATAAACATTTATTAAGCACCTACTATGTAATGGGTACTCTGCTAAGTTCTGGGGATACAAAGAAAGGTATAAGATAGTCCTTACCCTCAAGGAGTTCAAAACTAATGGGGGAGACAATACATAAGAAGCTGAAAGAGGAGTGAGGTAATCCTGCATGAGGACCATGATGAATTTCTATAACCAAGACAGTTTGAGAAGGTCTGAGTTACAGAATTGATTTTATCTTGCAGAATGGCATTTATGGAGATCATGAAATCCAGGAGAGCAATGGGGTGGGCAATATGAGTTAGGGAAATGCTTTCAGTTTTAATACTTGCATTAAAAAACATAAGGCGAAACTCTGGTAGGTAAAATGAAGAACAACAAAAAAAGAAGAGAATAAAAATAGGTCCTGTAACAAAATTTTAATGCCACTTGAACTTATTACTAGGAGAGCTATAATCACTGTCTTTGAGTACATGAAGGTTTATAGTAAGAATTCAATTCAATTCAATAAACACTGCATCTAAAGAACTAAACTAGATGATGGGAAGTAAAAGACAAAAATTATGTAAGATCACTTAAAATATAAGAATATTAGAAATGTAGGAAGGGGATAGGTTATGAAAGGCTGTAATAGCTAAAGAGAAGATTTTATATTTGATCCTAGAAGTAATAGGGAGCTATTAGAGTTTATTAAATTGAATGATATGATTAGACCTGCATTTTAGGAAGGTCAATTTGATAGCTGATTGGAAGGTGAACTGGAGTGGGGAGAAATTGGTTACAGGCAGACTCACTAACAGGCTATTGCAATAGTCCAAATATGAAGTGATGTGGGCTTGTAACAGAGTGTGGCAGAGGAAAGAGGGGAAATTATATGAGAGAGATTGTGAAGGTGGAAATACCTGGAAGGTGGAAATAGCTGGACTTGGTAATTAGATAGGAGTGAGAAAGATGGTAAGGAGTCAATTATATCATAGAAATAATAAGTGTATCAATGGGAGCTGATGAAAGCAAGTGAAATAGAATAGATGCTGAAGAGAAGAAATTCCAAGATAGAGCCTTGAAGAACACCCCACAGTCAGCAGTAATGACCCGAATGAAGATCCAGGAAAGGAGATTGAGTAGCAGTCAGACAGGTAGGGAGAAGAACCAAGAGGGAGCAGCATCATGAAAACCTAGAGAGAAGAGAGTATTAGAGAGAAGAAGGTGATTAATAATACCAACGGTTGTAGATAAATTCAAGAATCAAGAGAACCGAGAAAAACGTCTTTACATTTGACAATTAAGAGATCATTAGTAACTTTGGAGAGAGCAGTTTTAGTTGTGTGGTTGTGGTTTGTCCTTCATCCTCGAAGAGGACTATGACATCACGGAGATGATGACACAATTTGCAATTTAATTTGATTTGAGTGAGGGAGGGCCATGCAAAGTCACCAGCCTCACTTTCTCCTCCAGAGTTATTTGGGTCTAGTGGACAGATATTGATCAGGATGACTGGAGATGGCCCAGGATTTTTGGTTGAATGCTGAGTCAGAAACCAGATTACAAAGAGTTATGAAGAGAATGAGAGGAAAGGAAGTGGAGGCATCAGTTGTAGATAATCTACTCACGGAGTTTAGCCACAAAAGAGAGGAGATGGCTCCTGTGTGCTTTTTGAAAGTAAGGAGCAATGAGCATGTTCTTATGCAGTGAGGAAGGAGATAGGGAGAGATTGAAATTAAATGAGTGGTTCTAATAGAGGGACAATCTATGAAGAAGACAGGCAAAAATGTGATCACTTCTGTATGTAGAAAGGTTTACCTTGTCAAGGAGAAGGACCACCTCATCACCCATGTGAATAGTAGCTAAAAATAAGCTACCATATTTTGCAGTGAAAAAGTGATAGACATTATCTCATTTTATCCTTACATTATGCTTGTGAGGTAGGTGCTATTAGTGCTATTTGAGGAAATGGAAGCAGCCACAAGTTACTTGCCCAAGTACACTCAGCTAGGAAGTTCTTGAGGATGGAATTAAGCTCAGGTCTTCCTGACTCCAAGTCCAGCATGCTATCCATGAAGTCAACTAGCTTCCTGGTAGGAGAGAGTAGGAGAAAGTATCTGATTGACGTGAGATGAGAAGGAGGGGAGAAGAGATTCTTATCTGTATTAATCATTTTTATTGTTTCTTATATCTCGTTAATACTTCATTACATTCACATGCTACAATTTTTATCCCTTTTCCAGTCAATAGGAATCTATTTAGTTTCCCTTTGCTACCTCAAAAAGTGTTGTGACAGATATCTTGATATACATAGAGCCTTTGTTTTTGTCAATGACCGCCTTGGGATATGGACATTTTAGTTACTTTATTTTTTTAATTCCAAATTGCTTTCCAGAATGTTTGTACCAATTCACATTTCCACCAACAATGTAGAAGTATTTTTATTTCTCCATATTCCCTCTAACATCAACAATTCTAACCTTTTATCAAATGTTCTAGTTGGCAAGGTGTGAGGTGAAACATCAAGTTTGTTTCAATGTTCATTTCTCTTATTATTTATTTGGAACATTCTTTCACATGACTGTTAATAGTTTGCAATTATTTTTAATATTTGTTTTACCCCATAGCTTTTGATCACTTTTCTACTGTGGAATGCCTTTTAGTCTTATATATTTCTGTCCATTTTCTATACACTTATTGTATATTTAACTTCTGTCAGAGATATTTTACCTAATTTTTTTCTTTTTAAATCCTTTTTAAAATATTATATGAATTACTTTCACTCATGCGAAAGCTTTTCTGTCTCATATTTCTATCTCATGTTTTTAGGTAAATATTTGGAACCTACTGATCACTGCAAAAGATAGAGGAAATAGTTCTCTTCTAATTTTTAGTAGTATGATCATTAATATTGATGTTTTTGTCTTCATTTCATATTTATTGTGGAATCTGGTACACAGTGTTGGTCTAAATCTAGTTTCTGCAAGTCTGATTTCTTGTTTTCCCAGAAGTTCTCATTAATTAGGGAGTTCTTTCCTAGATAGGTGACATTTTCAGATTTATCAAAACTGAGTTCTTGAATTAAGCCTAGCCTATTCCATTGCTCTGCATTTCAATTTTTAACCAGTACTAGTTTTAATGATTGCTGCTTTATAATACAAGTCATCCCAAAAGTCTCAGTGTAATTTTAATCTCTAATAACTTAAAACTGCTAAATCTAAAATTTAACTTTCAGAATATTCTTCATAGTGTAAAAAGTAGAAGTTGTATTCTTTTTTCATGGCTACATTTTTTTTATTGTTTTCATTGATGTTTTAGATATTTTTGGTACTTCAAATAAATTTTGATCTTATCTGCCTCTGTAAAATATACTTTCAGTAGTTTGATTAGCATGTATATGTGTACATATATATGTATACATAGGTGTGTATGTGTGTGTGTGTGTGTGTGTGTGTGTGTGTGTATATATATATATATATATATATATATATATATATATATATATACCATTAGTATACCATTAAATCTATAAACTAACTTAAATATTGCTGTCATTTTTATTAAACTATCATGGCCTACTCATGAACATTCAGCTTTTTTGTAGCTATTTTAGTTCTTCATTTCTTTAAGGAGCATTTTGTGATTGAATTCTGTAAGTACTACATGTGTTTTGACCAATTCATTTTCAAATGTTTTATACATTTTGTGGTTGTTTTTATTGACCATCATTTCTTGTGGGATTTTGGTATTATCATGAGAAATCCTGTTGATTTTTGTTGTTTTATTATGTAACTGGCAACTGTATTGAAGCTATTACTTTTTAAAATTAGTTTCTTTACTGATTTCCTATGATTTTCTAAATAAGCAATTATATCATCAGAAAATATACATGGTTTCATTTTCTTTTTCACTTATCTCTACACTTTTAATTTTTTCTCTTGTCTTACTCTTATTGTTAGCATTTTTAGAATTATGGAAAGGATATCCTTGCCTTACTCCTAAATTCACAGGTAAAACTTCTAACATAAGGTTCCTTAAGCTGGCGTGTGTGTCATAGACCCTTTTTGGAAGTCTGATGAAGCCTATGGACTTCTTCTCAAAAAGACATTTCTAAATAATTGAAGAAAAATGACAAATTTCACTTAGAGAATAATGAAAATAAAATGTATTTTTTCCCATTCAAGTTCATGGATCATCTGTAATCTATCTATACACTCACTTTAGGAGTCCATGGACCCGACTTAAAGAAACTCTGTTCCAGTGTATCACCATTACATATTAGATTTTAGGTAATTTTTTTCATCTATTTAAATATCTCTCTATGCCTATACTTCATTGAGGTTTTTAGCATAAATATCTTTTGCATTTTCACAAAGACTTTTTCTTTATCTACTGAAAAATCATGTGTGTATTTGGATCCATAAACTTTGGATGCTTTTGTTTTTAACATAACTATTTGAATTGTTTTCCTAATGTTGAATCACCATTGAATTTTAGCACATGTCCAGTTTGATCATAATCACTGATGTTTTGGATAAATTTTTCCAGTATTTTATTTAAAATGTTCAAATATATATATTCATTGATGGTATTAGTTTATAGCTCATTGTTTTACCTTTTTTTAATTTGTGTATCAGGACTGTATGTGTACCCAGAAAGAGGTTTAATAGAGAAACTATTTTCTTAATTGAAAGAATAATTTCATGGAAGTATTCATTTTAAAAGTTTGCACTTTAAAAGTTTAACAGTATCCTCTCATGAAACTATTGGGAGTAGCGCCTCCCCCCACCAACTTGGCAGTTCTATTTCCTTTTACTAACCGATATCTGTTTGTTTCTTAGGTTAAGTTAATTAAAGGTTTATATTTTGCACTCTATTACTTTGTGTATTTTTATTTTTGAAGGTAGACCTCTACTTCTTTTCTGTTCTCCAACTGTGCTGGTATATAACTATGTAGGTTCTGATAATTCCTTTTATATCCTACGGTTTTGTACATTTACTATTTTGTAGGAGAGCGGGTGGAGAGGATAAAGGAAGGATTCTTAGAGGGATGGCAGATTAAAGAATAGGAGGGTAAAGAAGAAGATAAAGGAGGAATTATTTAAAAGGGTACAGATCTGGGAGGTAGAAGTTAGAAGTAAATGAGATGTGTGAGGAGGGAGATAAGGTAAAAAGAGAGAATGAGAAGGATAATAGAGAGGAAAATCAGGATAGAAGGTAATATACAACTAGTATTATAATTTTGAATGTGAATGGGATGAAATCATTCATAAAACAGAAATGGATAGCAGACTGCATTAAACACCAGAATTTGACAACACATTGTTTACAAGAAACACTTAAAAATGAGAGGTATACACAAAGTTACAATAAAGAGCTGGAATAGAATTTATTATGCTACAGCTGAGGTTAAAAATATAAACCAGGGGTAGCAATCACAGTCTTAGACAAAGTTAAAGTTAATAGATTTAAGGAGATAAATGAGGTAATATTAATACTAAATAAAAAATATAGAAAATGAGGTAATATCAATACTAAACCTATATTAACCAAATGCTATACCATCTAAATTTTTAAAGGAAAAGTTAAATGAATTACAGGTTGAAATAGATAGTAATATTACAATACTGGAGGACTTTCATCTTTCCCTCTCAGAATTAGATAAATCTAACTGAAAAATAAATAAGAAGTTAAGAGGGTGAATAAAATCTTAGATAAGCTAGACATTGTGTGTGTGTGTGTGTGTGTGTGTATGTACAGAGAATCAAATGGAAATAGAAATGAATATATCTTTTTCTTAGTGATATATGGTAGCTTTACAAAAATTGACCATATATTAGGACATTAAAAACTTTAAAATTAGCAGAAATTTGTTTAGATAGTTTCAGTTAAAAGCCTCATATCTCAAATATAAAAAAGAACTTTGTTAAATTTGTAAGACTATGAATCATTCTCTAGTTGATAAATGGTCAGAGAATATTACCAGGAATTTTTTTTTGATGAAGAAATCAAAACTACATATTTTGTCATATAAAAATTCTGTAAATCACCATTGATTGATGAAATTAAATTAAAACAACTTTGAGATATTGTCTTATACCTACCAGATTGACTAAAATTATAGAAAGGGAAAATGAAACATGTTGGTGGGCATATGGAAAAATTGGGGTACTAATTCACACTTGGTGCAACTGTGAATTCATCTAATCATCTAACCATCTTCAAAGAATTATAAAATTGTACGTACCCTCTAACCCAGCAATGCCACTATTAGGTCTGCTTCCCAAGATGATTAGGGAAAAAGGAAGAGAACTTATGTGTTCTAAAATATTTATAGCAGCTCTCTTCATGGTGGCAAAACCTGGAAATTGAGGGGATTCCCATCAACTGGGGAATGGTTAAACAAGTTGTGGTGTATAATTGTGATGGAATATTATCATACTATAAGAAATGACGAGCTGGTTGATTTTTAGAAAAAAACATGAAAAGACTTGCATGAAATAATGAAGAGCAAAATGAGCAGAACCAAGAAAACATTGTAAACAGTAACAGCAACATTGTTCTAAGAATGACTTTGAACAACTAAATCATTTTCAGTATTATGAATGCTCAAATCAACTACAATGGACCTATAAAGGAAGATGCTATCAATATCCAGAGGAAGAAGTGATAAATAGAAGTATGTATAAGGTGCTTTACATACACACACACACACAATACATATATAAATGTGTGTGTGTATATATATATATATATATATATATATATATATTTATGTAAATATAGACACTTTTTTTTGCATCTAATGGTAGCCTTCTCTGGTATGTGGTGAGGAGGGAGGGAAGAAAAAAAATAAAAAGTGCATCACAAAGAACAAAAAACATTAGAAGGAAACACAGAAAGGCAGAATAGCTTTGAAAATGATGCATAGTATTTATTACATAGTTTTACAAAAACAAGGGTGAACAGTGTGAAATGGAAATTCATGGTTTTATATTGAATCCTCTTTTTATGATGTGCCATGTACATGGAAATGTTCTTTTTTTGTCTTTTTGTATTTAAGTTCAAAATGAATAAACATTTTTAAAAGAATAACAATCTCTACATGATCTTTATTTTTGCTTAACTTGATAAAGTCATTTTTTTCTCTTCCTATTTCATTTACATAATCTCTAGAGGTGGGGTAACTTATTGCATTACTTGTTCTTGTCTTTCATCCTATTTACTTTTTTGTGTGTTTCTGTTATTTGGAGTGTTTTTTGAGCCAAGTGATCTTTGCAGTCTGTCTTTTTAAAGGAATGCTTCGAATCCCTCTCTTTTATTGAAGTCCTTTTTTAATGAACTTAGTCTCTGTTTTGTATCTTGAGCTCCCTTACTTTTGAAAACATGATATTTCATTCCTTTTTGAGATTTCCAGTGGGTGCAGATTAGTCGTTTGCATATAAATTTGTTCCCCATTATATATGAAGGTTTTTCCTTTTATGCCTATAGATTTTCTGTTTGTTATTGAAATGGTTAAATTTAACCAATATGTGCCTCAGAGTTTGAAATTTAAGTTTTGTTTTGCTTTTTCTTTCTGGAGGCAATCTCTGAATTTTTTCAATTGCTGCTTTGTGCTTTATAGTCAGACGCTCTAGGAAATCTTCTTGTATTATTTCCTGTATTATATTGCTCATTTAAAAATGTGTTATGTTCTTCTTGTACACCTAAGATCCCCAAGTTGTCTATATGCATCCTATCTTTGAGATTAATGTATTTTGCTTGTATAGATATCATGTGTTCTTTTAGTGTTATTGTCTTTACCTTCTCTTCACCCAGATTTTTTTTTACTTCAATATATTTATTCAAGAAATTTCTTGGTTTTTCTTTAACTTTTTAGAGGAATCATTACTTTGTATTCAAATTGTTCTATTTTGATAATTACTCCTACTTTGAAGGGCTCAAGTGCTAAAATCTGTTCTCTTTGAATGTATTGTCTTATGTTTTCCATTTTTCTTTTGAAGCAGCTTGGGACATCTTTATATTCCATACCGTCTTAGGATTCCATGGAAATCCATATTTCATCAGACATTGGTTTAATTTCTGCTGTTGTAATAATAATTATTTTTAAAAGTTTGCAATCTGTTTAATGTTTGAGTACTTATCCTTCCTTCCAATTTAATTTGTTTGTTATATGGCAAATTACTTTTTTCCCTTTCACAGATGGATATACATATATACATGTACATATGTATATGTGTGTGCATATATAGATCTAGGGTAAGATATACAAAGCAGCTAAATTTAAAATGGATAGAGAGTTGAGCCTGAAATCAGAAAGACTGGAGTTCAAATCCAGCCTCAGATAATTATAGGTGCTTCAACATGGGCAAGTCATATAAACTCTCTTGGACTCATTTTCTTCAATTGTAAAATGGAGATAAAAATAGCACCTACCATACAGGGTTATTGTGAGGCCAAAATGCTTAGTACAGTGACTGGGACATAGTAGTCTTCATATAAATGCTAGTTATTATTTTTATTATCATATTGTATTTTTATCTATGTATTTCTCTATATTTCCATGAATCTGTCTATTCCCTGTTCCTTATTTCATGATTCCATTTGAATGGTGGGTGTACTTTCCATGGATGAACTGCAGAGCTACTTCATCTTCCTTGAAGCCAGAGAATTTCCTTTTCACCAGTATGGTCTGTGCCTTAATCAGCTTCTCAGGAAAGGGCAGGATACATAGTTAGGACCAACTCCAACTATATTTAAGTCCTCTTTTCTTCATACCCACTGTAGACACTCAGACTAGTCCTCAGCTCCCATTGTGTTCCTGACTCTTCTTTTCTCCTTTGGATTGGCCAAGTCAGCTTCTGCCACTTTTTGTAGGGTTAGGTGTGCGTAGCATATAGCAAATATATTCTGGACAGAGTCTTTATAACCTTGAGGTTTCCTAAACTAAGAGTGGGTCAAAGCAAAAGGAATTCTGATATCCCCTTATCTTTCTCAAGTGACTGAACAGAATGAATATCTCCACCTTAATACACATATAATAAAAGGGTTTAAGCAGCAAGAAGAGGATGTCTATGTCAATCTCAAGCACAAGTATCTTGATCTATTCATGCACTCTGCTGAGTGTGGATGCGAGAGAATAAGGGGTAAAAAATGGGCATGTAAAGAGTTAACTTTGTTCTGTTAATTCATGAGACTGTTCTTTTGTTTGATTTCTTGCTTTCTTTTCCTACAGATTCAACTATTATATGTACACACACACACACACAATTTATATAATTCTTCTTTCTCTGCTTATCCATGTCTGTAATTCTGTCTCTCTGTTTGTCTTTCTATCTTTCTCTCAAATTTTTGAGATCAATAGAAAATGTAGAGAATGCCATTTTGTTGGCTACATGCTGAAAGTCTAGGTATATCGTCTTTTTTAAAAAAAAGTATATTCCTTTCACCTATCTGCTTTCTTTTGAAAAAGTATTCCCTTCCAGAGCTTTATTCTAGTCATCCCACTAAGTCTCACTAATTCCCATGAGGTCAAATTTGACTACTTGTATCAGAAATTCTAATTTATCTTGTTTGTCAGCCATACTTTGTGAATTTTTGAATGAATACCTAAGGCTATGGCTTTATTAGCTGTTCATTTCTTGGATTTTGTCTTCTCTGAACTTATGTGTACTTCCACTACTACTATTTCTATACTCTAGCTATTCCCTATAGTATCTGGCTTGGTGGACTTTTCTCCTCCCCCTTTCTTTTCAGTTTCATGTTCTTTTTTATTAGATTTACAGGATACCAGGCAACATCCTTACCAGTCTCTATTAGGAAGGATACTATTCAATTGATAGAGGCCTGAACTAGAGGAAATGAGCTTCATTTACATTGAAAAAGTGTGCTTAAACACAAGGAAGAACATCTTGACTGTGAGAGTGACTAATTACTAGAACCAGCTACCAAGGGAACCTGTCATATTTTCATCCCTGGTGCTCTTAAAACTGGCTGTAGCCATCTGTTTTGAATGATTTCTGTGTTTACCTGTCTGAAGAATAGGGGAAAGACCCCTGGTGGTACCTTTCAGCAATGAATCCATAATTATATGGTTGCTATAAAAACATGTTATATATAATATTATCAGTGCAAGAAAAAATTTCAAAGTAGTGAGAAGGCTTAACATTTGTATGTACTGAAAACAGAACATTAAAGAGAGATTATTCATACTCTCTAACCTCCTTGAACAGGATGGTGATGAATGTAGCTGGAAAGCAGAGGGGAAACATACCAAGACAAGTGTATAAAAATTGGGAATTATCTCCAGTGATGGTAGTTTTATTTTCCCCACTACTGGAAGTGAGATGATTGTGCTACAAACTAATGAAATTTCTGCCATTTGGGCAGATTGATCATTGAAGCCCAGCATGACAGCAGCATTTCACAGTCTGATGTGCCCCCTGGAAATAGGATCAAGAATGCATACACTTTTGTAATCTCTCAAACACATCTTCCACTGCTCTGAGTGCCCCTAAAAAATTCCATTTCCTTTTATTTCAACATGATGCCAAAATATAATTTATTTTCTACAATTTTCCCTACAATATATAATCAAGTAAATATTATTGTATATAACATATATAATCATATATGCACATACATATGTGTATGTATACATATATGTATATGTGTAATGTGTGTGTTCAAGACGTCTAAAGGCAGTTGGAGACATGAGATTAGATGTCAACAGAGAGGTTGAGGCAGGATAGGTAGCATCAGCACAGAGGTGGTAGTTAAATCTGTGGGAGCTGATGACATCACTAAGTGAAATAGTATATAGAGAGAAGAGAAGAAGGCACAGGACAATCCTGAAAGAAAGCTCATGCTTATAGGGTGCTGGAATGGAGACAAAGAAGGAGCACTTTGATAGATAGAAAGAGAACCAGGAGAAAATAGTGTCCTAAAAACCTGGAGAGAAAAGAGTATGAAGGAAGGAGGTTGATCAACAATGTCAAAAAGGGGTTGAGGATAATGAAGATTAAGGAAAAGCCATTGACATGACAACTAGGATATCACAGAGCTTTATTGTTGGAATGATAAGATTAGAAACCAGATTGTAAAGGTTTAAAAAGAGGGTGAGAGAAGAGAATGTGGAGCCATCTATCGTAGATGGTGTTTTAAAGGAATTTAGACACAAAGGGAAAAATAAGTATAAAGGGGGTGTAGATCCAAGAGAGAAGGACAGAATAGGGTTGAACTGGTTTACTAAAAGGTGAAGATGGGGCAAAGAAAAGAGAGTGACTATTGCAAAGGAGATGGCCTGGGAAAGACTTGAAAGGTCAAAGGGCTAGAGATCAGAGTGTGTTTGAAGAATAGTGTTTTATAAGGGAAGGTTTCATATTTCCTAACTATTTATCTAAATTGATCTGACCAGCAATCCTGTGACATAGGTGATATTATTATCCCCATTTTCCAGATGAAGAAATTGAAATTGAGAGTTTAAATGCCTTGTCCATGGTCACATAACCTAGTAAGTATCCTAGGCAGGATTTTAACTCAGTTTTTCCTGACTCCAAGGGCAATATTCTATTCTTATTGCCTCTTAGCTGTTTCCTAGGCCGTAGCCAAATTGCATTCACGCATCAATGATACATATTTTGGGCAGGAACAATTCCTTCACTTGCTCTTAATTGCCTCAAACTCCTCAACTACTCTCTACCCCCAATTTCAAACTTCTTATATGAGGCATTTAGTTGATTTGGTTGAGGGTGTATACAACAAACACACGTACCTCATATCTCTATAGAAAGCCTTACTATTCCACAGACCCTTGACTAGATCACCAAAGAGGATCAGGACATGGACGTTGGCCCTTCTTCTATTCCTCTACCATTCTCACACCCTTATTTTTACCTCCTCAAGGATCAATAATCAGATCAATATTACCTTTGCCACTGTGAAAGATATGACAGACTGCTTTGCTATGAGTTGACTCAGAATCTCTGTGATTTTGAATGATAGGCTGACTGAACCACTAAGTGCAGGTTTAACAACTACTCCTTGCTCCCATCCCTTTATCCCATTCTGCTTTACTCTTTCACTATACCCTATGAAACCACCATTCAATTTTTAACAAACAGCAATTTATCTTAGAATAATTGCCCCCAACCTTCATTATCTCAGATGAGATAATATTCATAAAGTATTTAGCAAAATGCCTGGCATATGGTAGATGCTTAATAAATGCTTATCTCCTTATTTCCTCACACACACACACACACACAACACACACGCACACACGCATGTGTGTACTTGTTTTTCCTCCAACATAATGTTAATCTCTTGAGGGTGGGGATATGTTAATTTTTCTTTGTTTCCTCAGCACCTAGAAAAGTTCTTGGTACATAGTTCATACTTAATGATGCTCTTTGAATTAAATTGTTGAATTCAAAGTCCTCAGAAATCTGCTTCTAACCTACCTTTCCAAATTCATCTCTCACTCTTCCCCTCTACAATCAATTCAACAGATCAATAAACATTTATGAAGGGCTTGTTATGTATAAGGCACTGTGCTAAGTGCTGGTGTTATCAAGTAAAAGATAAAACAGGCTCTTTTAAGAAGTCATATATATATGTATATATATATATATATATATATAATATATACACATACATACATACACACACACACACATATATATATACATACACATATATATATATACATATATATATATATACGTATATATACATATATATAAAGGGGTATATTCTAGGTATGAGAGACAGCCTGGATAAAGGGATGGAGATTCAATTTTAAAATAAATTCAATAAACATTTATTAAGTGTCTACTATATGCCAGGGACTCTGCTTAAGTGTTGAGAGTACAAAAAGAGGCAAAAGACCATTCCTACCCTCAAGGAGCTTGCAATCTAATGGGGTAGACAACTTGCAAATAAATATATAAAAGCAAGCTGCATAGAGGAAAAATAGGAAATAATTGGCAGAGAGAAGGCATTGGAGCTAAGAGGGGTTGGGAAAGGATTTCTGTAGGAGGTGGAATTTTAGTCGGTAATTAAAAGGAAGCCAGGGAAACTGTTAATTGGAATGGAAGAAGGAAAGCATTCTAGGTATGGGGACAGCCAGAGAGAAATATAATGTTGAGTTCAGGAAATGGAATGTTATCTAGCTTTTCTGGAACATAGAATGAAAGGTAAACTAGAGCCATATTTGGAAGGACTATAAATGACAAGCTGAGGAGTTTGTCTTTTATACATAATAGGGAACTTCTAAAGGTTACTGAGTAGGAGAGCAACACATGCATTAGAAAGATCATTTCACTACATGAATAAAGGATAGATTGGGGAGGGAAGAGCCTAGAAGCCAGGAGTTCAATTACAAACTGCTGAAATATTACTTATTAGAGGTTATGAAAGTTTGAAATATGGTAGTGTCTGTGTGAGTAGAGAAGATGGATATGAAAGCGTTGTGGAAGTAGAATCGACTGGACTCAACACAGCACCTAGTATACAGTAAATGCTTATAAATATTGGTTGATTGAATTGATTAGATACAGAACAGTGAAGTTTAGCAGATGTATAGGTTTTGGGAGAAGGTGATGTTTAGCATTAGACATTTTGAATCTGAAATATTCAAGTGAAGGTATCAACCAGGCAGTTGATGATACAACTGGAAATTAAGAAATAGATAAAGATAAATTAAACATTAAGTGCTTACCATGCACCAGATACTGGAGTATAGGACTAGAGATAGAGCTCTAGGAGTCATCTTCTTAGAAATGATAAATGAACTCATGAGAGATGATGGAATTAATAAGAGAAAGAACATATAGAGAGAAGAAAAGAGATACAAGACAGTCTTGGCAGACTGTCTTTGGAGATGAGATACGAACAATAATATAGTAAAAGAGATGGCAGAATGGGCAAGACAGGAAGGAAGAGAAATAGGGTAAGCTGCATGCTTATACATTCTCAGAAAAGGAGTCAAAACTATTCAAAGCTACAGAGAGCTGAAGAAGGATGAGGACTGAGAAAGGGCCAAAGGACTAAGTAGCTAAAACACCATTATTAACCTTAGAGAGAACAGTTTCAATTGGGTAATGAAATTGGAAGCCAGACACTGCAAGAGATCAAGAAGAGTGGGAAAAGGATGTGAAGACAATGGATATGTCTTTTCCTTCTATATTTCTCGCTCTGAAAAGGAAAACAGAAATGGAGTGATAGCTAGAGGAGATGATGGGGGTCAAATCAACATCTTTTAAGAACAGGGGACATCAGGTTATGTTTGTAGGCAGCAATAATCATTTGAGAGGAAAAGTGGAAATTAGAAAAAGGGGATAATAGAATTTAGGAGTTGATGAGACCAAGGACACAAGTAGAGAGTTTGGCTGTAGAAAGCTGAAAGGCCACATCTTTAAGAGGCTTTGGATTATTCATCTTTCTTGGATATAATCCTATCCTTTTCTAATTTCCTATGTTTACTTTCACTGTCTCCTATATTGAGGTGTACTCCTTTCCACACCAATCTCCTGAAATAATTTTCTTCTTCAAAACATAACTTAAGTGCTTCCTTTTTTTTTATATCATACTGTCCTTTATTGTCCCAATCAGAATTCATAATTACCCCCTTGGTGTTTTTAATATCACTTGGATTATACCTTTCCTATATGCTCATCATATACTAATTTGTTTTATATTGATAAATCTCTTTCATCTTCCCTACTAGCCTGTAAACACATTACTTTCAGTCTCTAGACTTATGAGCACTTGTGGAGTAATTTGAGTATGTACTACGTACCGCATTTGTTCCCTTCCAAATGGTATAAGCAGATCCCCACTAACATCAGGTAAAACTTCACATCAACCATTTCAATAATACCTTGCAATTCAGCTCCTCCTACTGGTCATAATAATAAAATTAACATGTCTGTCATTTCTACAAAAGCAAACACAGAATGGTGCCCTATCTTATTAATTTTCTTTCTTCCAGCACAAAGTATGATGCTGTTTACGATAAACGATTCTCAATAAATGTGTGCTGAATTGACTTGAGTGGAATTGAAAAAAAATTAATTTAATTGAGCCCTGTAGAAATGACGTCTTGTTTTCTTTTTATCCACAAACATTTGCTTAGAGCTAAAAAAATTGTTTTTTACCTGTATTTTTTATCTGTATTCTCAATAAAACTCTTAAGTGATTTACTAAGTATAGCAGAATCATGATCTTCAAACTCTGTTAGAGGAAGCACTCACTGGGATAAAAACATGGATCTTTGAGATATTCAAGCACTGATTCCTAATCAGTTAATAAGTCACTATTGAGTATCTATTATTTGCCTTTTTATCCTGCTACATAATATGTGAGATGTACAAGTACCATAAGACATAAAAGGATCAGGAAAGGCCTCAGGAAAAAATTGCAAAATAGATGAAACTTGTGGTCAGGGTGCATAATATAATCCTATTCAATACCATTTCTTCTGTATTCTCCCTTTTTGGTGATATACCTTCTCAACTGCCCAGTACCCTGATATTATTTTCATTTTCTTCCTTGTCAAAAATAATTTTCAAATCATTCATTCAAACTAACATACAAATGAATTAATGAAGAGTTTCAAACAATGTTTCTGTTTAGCTTTTCCTAATAAGCCATATTACATAATCTTATCTTAAGGATTAAATACATATTTTTTAAAAGACTTGACTTTTAAAAGGGTGGTAGTGGGATTAAAATTGTAGAATCACTTAAAAACTTTGTTCTGAATAAGTCAACTGTGGATAGCTGAGGATGAACAGAGTTCAAGGCTGGATAACCATTTGGAGGACGTTGTTGAGGTTACTCTTGTTCAGGTATTGATTGGAGTAGATCACTTCTTCCTGCTTTAAGATTCTGAGATGCTTCTAAGATCATGACATTCTGTGATTCACAGCTATTTAATACTATAGACATTTACAAGTGCTAAAAAAAATTGAGCAAGGGAGATGGGCAACAACTCAAAATAATTTTTAAAAGTGATGCAATTTTCTAAATACAATTCCTTCTTCTTTTATTTGATTGTGAGTCTAACTCACTGTCCATATTTACTGTCTGTTTGGAGTTAGTCTGTTCCTGGAAAATGAAATATGTCATCTATTTTGTAGACTGAATAGTCCTTTGTGGATTGGTATGTGAACTTAATCACCAAGTAAATCATTACTGGCTTCAAAAAAAAAAACTACTTACAAATGAACTTCAGATCATAATACATTTATAAAGCTAGTGTTGCTAATATAATATTTCCCTTGATGTCTGAATTAAAATACTCAAATTGATCTGTGAATTCATCAGTTCAAGAGTTCCCTCAAGTGATTCAAATAGTGATCTATGAATGCCTTCCCATATGTGCTCTCGTAAGAGTTTACAAGAGGGGTCCTCCAAAGCCTTCCATACATTTTCCTGACATGGCAAGGGTACCAATTGAGAAATTTGGTTGTCTACCTGTCATGCCTCACTCTTGCCTCATAACCAGCTCATCTTCTCTTCCAGACAAAATTGATTTGATGATATCCCTTACTCCTCTTCTTCCTCACAGTAAAATATCAGAAAATATTTCTTACTTAAAATTCAACTTGAATTTCATATTAGTTCAATACTATTGGCACAGAAAAGTATTTTACTGAAACTCCTAGCCTTTTACCTTTAGATCAAGGCAAAAATGTCAAGATGTACAACTGATAGTGTATTTAGGAACTATATTTAATGTGAATTCTGATGTTTTTTGTTTTATATTTGCTATCTATAACTTGATAATCCTATATTTAAATATACTCCCTCAGCATATAACTTTATATCTCGTAGTGTCTAATCATACATTTGGTGCTTAATCATAAATAATTGTATGCCAATTATTCTTTTTTTAAGCAGTGTAGGTTATTGGGTAATTTGGTTTATTCCTAATAAATGTCCAAATAAATGAAATAAAGCAAAACTCTCAAAAATTATTATAACTGCCCAAAAACAAACAAAAAAATAGAACTGAACAAAATATTATTCTCTTCTCTGATAGGTCATTGAGGTGTGAAGGTAATACTGAATTCTGAAAGGTGGAGGACAAGCTTTGATAGACCCTTCCAAGATAGAGAAGCTACATGCCTGTGCCTCCACAATTAGAGACAGTTATGGGATTCCTGCAACAAGTACTTAGGTCCCAAGATGTCCCTGGCTTACAGGGTGGGAACTACAGAACCATACAGTGTGACCCCAAGGCCTTAGTGCTATTTAAGCTATTCAAGCTGCACTAAACATTTTAAAGGTGAAAATTGCACTAAAGGTTTGGAGACACATTATATTAAAATTTTAAATTGTTCTTTTCTTATTTTTATTCCCAAAATATCATCACTCTGGGCCCCGAGGCAAACAATAATTTGTGTGTATGTGAGTGAATGTGTATGTGCTAGCAGGCACAAGTTACATTTAAGTGAGATAAGTGTGTAAGAGAGGTATAGATGAAGTATTTGGAGAGCTCAGAGAAGGGAGAAAGTGTGACTGGGAACTGAATAGGAGTGGGTGCTGTCTTTTGCTCTCTCAACCTATTTTGTTTTAAATGAGAAATAGCCCCCATTTTATCCACTAATCTTTCATTGGTTGATTTTCTTATGTGACAGTGGTGTAGGCTACATATGCATTTGATAAGTAGCCCAAGGGCAAGCAACAGGTTGCAAAATGCAGTAACAGGACCACAGGAAACTGATCTCAAAACCATCGGATTTACAAGATGACAGGAAAGGAAAATGGTAAATGATGGAGGGATACTGAAAAATAGTTACACTAATTTACTGTTGGTGGAGCTGTGAATTAGTCCATCCATTCAGAAGAACAATTTGGAACAATGTGCAATGTACTCTACAACTGCGCATGACCTTCGACCCAGAAATACCACTGACAAGTCTGTAACCCAAAGAGATCAAAGAAAAAGGAAAGGTACCTATGTGTACAAACAAATTTAAAGCAATTCTTTTTGTGGTGGCAAAGAATTATAAACTGAGAAGGATGCCCATCAATTGGTGGAATGGCTGACAAAATTATTGTATATGGATAAGATGGAATACTATAAGAAATGATGAAGGAGAAGGTTTCAGAAAAATGGGAAGACATATGAATTGATGCAAAGTGAAGTGAGCAGAACCAGCAGAATAATCTCTTTGCTAACAGTAATGTTGTAAATATAATCAACTGTGAAATACTTAGTAAATATGATAAATATAATGATCCATCATAGTTCCAAAGAAATCACAATGAAAAAGTTTATCCACTTTCATATAGAGAATTCATGAACACAGCATGCAGATTGAAGCTTATTTTTTTTCTTCTTTTCTTTTTGCTTTTTTAAAAAAAACATGGCTAATATAGAAATATTTTAGCATGACTTCCCATGTATAATTTTAAATGAGAAATATGGGTGTTCAGTGAGGACTAGCACCTCTGGTGTGAGAGCTTCACAAGCTCTTTTTCAGGGATGCTCATTCACATGGCATTCCACTCTCACCTGCGGCTCCAAGAAGTTGTGGCATGCATGGTGGCCACATACCAGTAAACTGCCTCAGCAGATAGGTTAAACCAGACTGAGTATAACTGATGGACCACAAACCTGTTGGTGAATTAGGAGGGTGTCTAACCCAAGCATGTGAAAACTTCCCCCAGTGGAATAGGTAGATGAGAAAAATTTGTTCCAACAGATGTCAAAGTGGCTGAAGTAGGCACTGTGGAGCACTTATAACTTGGTCAGGCATTGAAATTGCCAAAGTCATCCACTGCATCCTTGGCCATCTACAGTCCCCTTGACTTTTGTCTTGCCACTGGACTTTAATGACTCTGGAAGAGAAAGTGAGACTGACAGCTTTGTGCAACTCTGCCTCATTTAAATACAATTCACAAACCCGTCGAGACCTCACCTTATGAAGTCATTAGTGCTGTTCAATAACGAAGGATGAATAAGAACAAAATGTATAATATGCATTATGGTCCTTGCTTTCTCCACAGGTATAGAAGTAAGTGGAAGATGGAAAGAATTGGGAATTAAAATAAAATTAAAAATAAAAGACCATAGCAATACCAGGTGCCACTTTATAATGATTGAACTAGCAAGGGGATATAATGTAGAAGTTGTCCGTCAGCAGATTCTATCTCAGGCACTATGGAGCAGTGGTGATCTGTGGCCTCCATCCATGAAGCTCCTTGGTTGTATTCTATCTAATTCTCTGCTTCTTGTGCCCCAAATGAGAGGCACTATCTTTCCCTGGGAATCTGACAGCTCTAATCCTCAGAGTTGCTGCTAGCCAACAGGGAGATCCGCATCATGGACTTTTTCTGAAGGTTGTTAAGCACTCCAAATCCTTATACCTCAGTACAAGAAATGTTTAAAGCTCAAGTCCAATGAATGGGGAAAAAGGATATCCAATTCAGTATGTCATAGTATCAATTTTGTCAACATTGACTTCTTACATGACTGTTTTGAGACATGATTATGTGGTCAAGTGAGCTCCTGATGGTGATAGGCATGAAAAAATAGAAAGGAAGGAAATAAGCACTTAGAAGAACTATGTGTGAGGCATTCTGCTAAGTACTTTAAAAATAGCTCATTTTATCCCCACAACAACTCTGGGAGGTAGGTACTATTATAATCTCTATCTTATAGTTGAGGAAACTGAAGCAAACAGATATTAAGTGACTTGCTCAGGGTCCTACAACTATTAAATGTTTGAGACCAGATCTGAACTCAAGTCTTCCTGACTTGAGACCTACACTCCACACATTGTCCCACATCTAACTGCCTCAGAAAATGTGATTGTCAAAAGAATTGTTATTCCTCTTTCCATTTTCAAACTATCATCACTCTGGGCCCTGGTGCAAAGAATAACTTTAGGGGCAAGCTTAGAAGGCATCAGTTATACTTATAAACACAGAGGTTTAGGAACTTATTCCCAATCCCAGTGTAGGTAGGGGGCACACTGAGAAGCAGATTCCCATCCTCCCTCTTTCCTGAAGAAGAAACATTCAAGATTGCTTCTTGTTTATTTGATTGAACAATAGAGTCTATGAACATTCTTTTTTATGTATATCACCACTGTGTGTAGTCCATCAGGCAATGGAATTTGTTTATTAGGAATCATTTTCAAGTGTTCCCAATGCATCAGGGACAGTTAATAAAAAAGGAAGGGCCCATTGAATCTGGACATAAACATTTAGTCCATGAACACTCTTTTTTATGTATATCACTACTGTGTATAGTCCATCAAGCAAGGGAATTCATTTATTAAGAATCATTTTCAAGTGTTCCCAACATGTCAGGACAGTTAATAAAAAAGGAAGGGCCCATTGAATCTGGACATTAACATTCCCTATGCTGCTCTAGGGTAGTTAATTCTTGTTTCAATAGATTGGCAATTTAAGTGTCAACACAGATGTCTCTCTCACACCCTCTGAGTACTGATTGCTGCTTCTAAGACATCCTATGGGATATTTAATGTGGAAAGATTAGCTCAAATCTCAGTAAAATTTAAATGGACAGAGAAGTCACAATAAGGCTTAATATTTGGATAATGATGTGTTCCTTTTGCTCATAGGTCATTTTGAAGAATCCTCATCTTAGGGTTTTGAAGAGCCATTTGGACATAGTCACAACAATCCTTTTGCAAAACAAATACTGAAAAATGAGATAATTCTTTTATGTTAAACAAATTCATGATTATGACCTTTCACCCTTGCCCAATAATAATAAAAGGCATTGAGAGATGTTCTGATAGCATATGTTTTTATAGTGTTATGATTATTTCATTTTGTGTATCATTAGTATTTATCAAGAGTATTTCTGTGCATATTATATATATATATACATATATATATATCTATACATATGTATGTTATATATGCAAATGTGTGTTATATGTAATAGGCAATTCTGGAATATGTCACTTAGTAGAATAACCTTATTTTCTCAGCTAAAAATAAGGTTATATTCAAATGGGAGAGGCAACATGTAAATAGATACCCTCAAGATTATCACAACAAACTCTTGCAGATCTCATTAAGAAGCAACTTTTAAAATATGGTCTATTGATAGACTCAAGAGCTACAAATAGACAAACTTGTGCCTAAGACTAGTTCAACTGGGGTGAGGGAGGGGTGAGGTGATGCAGATGTCAGTCATGGGGGAATGCAGCAAATGCTAAAGTTAAGTATTGGTGTCACAGAAGAAAGGTACAATTGTACTGGCAAGAGTCTTTGGAAATGGTTTCACTTTGTTTACCTGGGGGACCCAAATACGTAGGACACAGAGAAGTTTGTCTTCCTGGGGAGGAATCATACATTTCCTGATTTTAGTGCCCTGGCAAAAAGTCCCATCTGTCCATAGTAGTTATAGTTTAATAAAAGTGGCTTTAAGTTCATGGCACTTTTAGTTGGTTTGCTCAAAAATTACCAAATTCAGAATGAGTTGTTCTTTAGGCAGAGAGATGACAGAGTAAATAGAATGTTTGACCTGGAGGCAGGAAGATCTAAGTTCAAATACAGCCACATGTGCTTTATTAGCTATATAACCCTGGATAAGTAATTTAATCTCTCTCTGTCTCACCTACCTCCCAAGGCTGTTGCAAGGATAAAATGAGATAACATTTGTAAAGTGCTTTGCAAACCATGAAACACTGCTAGCTATTACAATTTATTATTATTATTATTATTTTCACTCCTGGAAATTTTTTGCATAGTCTTTTTGTTCTTTAGTCAATACAGTTTTTCTAAGAATTTATTGATGTTTTCAGCAACACTAGATATGAAAGCTTTATATAAAACATAAGAATGTATTCACCATCTATTTGGAGGGGTCACTGGTTCTCTTATCTTTTGGTATTAGATATATGACATTTTTCGTTAAGAAAAATAAGGTTATATTACATTAGAGAAGAAGCTGGTAAAGTGCTTTGACAGTAAATCATGAACTACTATGAAGTATTTGAGCCACTAATTATGGATCACTTCAGGACCAACTCTTTTCTAGTTTTAAAGACAAGCTAGAGTTTTCCCCACTTCCCTTGAAATGATCATCCTGTCATCCATTATATAAATGGCTTGAAAGCTTTTTGCTTTACATTTGATCCAACTTGTATATTCTTTGTGTTGGACTTTTTTTTTTTTTACCATATAGATGAACATAAAACCGGAAATTTTTCACTTGCTCCTTCTGGGGTTCTCCATTTATATAAAATGTTTTGCAAACATGAAAGTGTTAATTTATATTTTTTTGGGAAAGAACCCAAAATATTTATTAGGTGTGTATTGTTTGTTGCTCTATAAGAGTCAACCTGTTGCACAACCTGTGCGGCTGTCTGTGGCCATAGTCAGTGGGTATTGAAAAGATTGGATTCCAACAAAAGTTTTTCCTTCACTGCAAGTCTAACACCCATTGACAATCAACAGTAAAAGTCTTTTGTATGTATGTGTTGAATTCTGTTTTCAATTTTATTATGTCTTACTTGAAAATAAAAAAAAATATTCCAGTCCATTTCATGTGGACTCAACCTTTGTCTACTTTTGTTGTCAGTTCCACCTGTACTAGGCCACTTCCAGCAGGTGGGATATTGATATTTCTAATGTATTTCAACATATCTTGCCATCTTGTGTAACAGAACATGAAGGATCTCCATTTCCTTTGCTTTCCTCTGTATGAAGTTGATCAGCACAATAGTTCTCAGTAGGGCTGGCCTGAAAACATATGCTGCCCTGCCAATTTCTTAGAGTCATAGCAGCAGTTATATCATACTGGCAGGGCTGCTAACCTCAGTAGTGGTATTGAGAGAGCTGATCAGCCCAATTCAGTCTTCCCCATACATACTTTATGGAATGTTCAATGGGGTAGAATATCCTCCTTCTTCTTCTCCTCTTCATCATCATTGATGATGATGATGATAATGATACATAGGTAGGAATGGACAAGTTGCAATCTGTACCCTTGTGGGAGTATGCAGATCAATGGGATTATTGATCCACCATTAAAGTGTTCAGTGTATTGTAGACCTGGTCAGGACCATGGATCAAATCACCAATAACTATGTGGCTGTTCA
This sequence comes from Phascolarctos cinereus, assembly GCF_003287225.1. Lineage (NCBI taxonomy): Eukaryota > Metazoa > Chordata > Mammalia > Diprotodontia > Phascolarctidae > Phascolarctos > Phascolarctos cinereus. Next base: position 476,208,339 of record NW_027555847.1, read on the forward strand.
TTTCAGCACACAGATAGGTGATATACATTGATAATGTAACAAAAACCTTTCAATCATGTAAAAAAAGTTAGCTCAATAATCAATCCCCATGTCCAATCCCTCTGCAAATCACCTTAAATCTTTGGCAAGTTTGGAGGGATACCTAAAAACATTGGAAGGGGAGAGGCAGTACTGATCTTTGTCCCTCATTTCCTGACGCCACAACTGCCCTTTACACCAAGATGTTGTTGTTGAGTAATTTTCAGTTATCTTCAATTCTTCATGACCCCATTTGGTTGTTGCTATATTTTCAAGCATGGTGATGTGTGGGTTTGATTTGCTGGACTCTGTTACAAGGATTATGATTTTCTTTATTTGTGGAGAAGGAGCCAGTAGTAGTGTTGCAAAAAATAAAAAAGAATGGGGGTCCCTGAAGCATTTTAATGCAAAAGAAAGAACAGAAGGAAGTTCATAAAGAAACAGAAATTAAGACAGTTTTGAAAATAGTAGATTCAGGGGGGCGGAGCCAAGATGGCGGAGTGAAAGCAGTGACTTGCTTGAGCTCTCCTCCAAACCCCTGCAAATACTCATAAAAAATGGCTCTAAACAAATTCTGAAGCGGCAGAACCCACAAAAAGACAGAGTGAAACAAATTTCCAGCCCAAGACAACCTGGATGATTGATCAGAAAGGTGTATTGCACCGGGCTGGGAGCGCAGCGCACACAGCGCAGTGTGGGCGCGCAGGCCGCAGGGAACCTGGAGCAGGCCTCAGAGGACTGAATCGGGGGCAGCTGTGAAGGTTTCCAGACTCCTCCATCCACTCCTCAATCCAAAGACAACTTTAGAAGGTCAGTGGGAAAAGTCTGTTTCTGTCAATGCTCAGAGAGGAAGGCAGGGTTTCAGCTCCATTCCCCAAGAACGCGGCCCTGGGGGGGGGGGGCAGCTGCTTCCCGAGCTTCTGGCCCACAGATTGAAGGGGAATCCAGTGGCTGATCAGAGAGGGACTGCAGGGATCTATTTGCCAGTGCTGAGGCAGGAATCTCTTGCTTTGCCCGTGTTTGGATCTGGGTCACGGTTCTAGGCAGCAGTGCTGGGGTGAGGAGGAATACTTGCGCGGTGGAGCTTGGAGTGGCTGTGGAGAGGAACCCTTCCTCACAGTTACAGGACAGAAAGGAATATTTGTGGTCACAGGCCAGGAAATGAGTAAACACCGTGCCCCTTATCATACCACCTTGGAAGAAGTGAAAATTTACAGGTCCCTACAAGTATCTCTGAAAACAGCTATACAAACCCCCGAAGCTTGGGACAGTACATTCTCCACATTGGAAGCAGACTCTTACTTTAACAAAGAGTTTAAAACTCAAGTAATTGGCCGGGATCATGAGCAAGCAGCACAAAAAAAGTGAGACCATAGAATCTTACTTTGACGAAAAAGAAGATCAAAATATACAATCAGAAGAAGACAACAAAGTCAAAGCTCCTACATCCAAAACCTCCAAGAAAAATATGAATCAGTCTCAGGCCTTGGAAGAGCTCAAAAGGGATTTTGAGAAGCAAGTAAGAGAAGTAGAGGAAAAACTGGGAAGAGAAATGAGAGCGATGCAAGAAAATCACAAAAAACAAGTCAACAGCTTCCCTAAAGGAGACCCAAAAAAATACTGAAGAAAATAACACCTTAAAAAATAGCCTAACCCAAATGGCAAAAGAGGTCCAAAAAGCCAATGAGGAGAAGAATGCCCTAAAAAGCAAAATTGGCCAAATGGAAAAGGAAGTTCAAAAGCTTACTGAATAAAATACTTCCTTAAAAATTAGAATAGAGCAATTGGAAGATAGTGACTTTATGAGAAATCACAACACAGTAGAACAAATTCAAAAGAATGAAAAATTAGAAAACAATGTGAAATATCTCATTGGAAAAACAACTGACCTGGAAAATAGATTCAGGAGAGAGAATTTTAAAAATTATTGGACTATCTGAAAGACATGATCAAAAAAAGAGCCTAGATATCATCTTTCAAGAAATTATCAAGGAAAACTGCCCTGATATATTAGAACCAGAGGGCAAAATAGAAATTGAAAGAATCCACAGATCTCCTCCTGAAAGAGATCCCCAAAGGAAAACTCCTAGGAATATTGTAGCCAAATTCCAGAGTTCCCAGGTCAAGGAGAAAATATTACAAGCTGCCAGAAGGAAACAGTTCAAGTACTGTGGAAACACAGTCAGGATAACAGAAGATTTAGCAGCTTCTACATTAAAGGACCGCAGGGCATGGAATATAATATTCTGGAGGGCAAAGGAGATAGGATTACAACCAAGAATCACCTACCCTGCAAAACTGAGTATAATCCTTCAGGGGAAAAAATGGTAATTCAGTGAAATAGAGGACTTTCAAGCATTCTTGATGAAAAGACCAGAGCTGAATAGAAAATTTGACTTTCAAATACAAGACTCAAGTGAAACATGAAGAGGTAAACAGGAAAGAGAAATCGTAAGAGACTTATTAAGATTGAACTGTTTACATTCCTGCATGGAAAGATGATATTTATAACTCATGAGAGCTTTGTCAGCATTAGGGTAGTTGGAGGAAAAAATTGTATGTATATATATGTACATAGATAGAGGGCACAGGGTGAGTTGAAGATTAAGGGGTCATATCTGGAGAATAAAATTAAGGGATGAGAGAGGATTGTGCTTGTAGAAGAAGAAAGGGAGAGGTAGAATGGGGTAAATTATCTCACAAAAAAAACAAAAAAGTCTCTTACAGTGGAGGGGAAACGGGGGAAGGTTAGAGGGAATGAATGAATGAATGAATGAATGAATCTTATTCTCATAGGATTTGGCTTAAGGAGGGAATAACATACACATTCAATTGGGTATGGAAATTTGTCTTACCCTACAGGAAAATAGAGGGAAAAGGGGACAAGACAGCAGGGGTATGATAGGGAGGAGGGCAGATTGGGAAAGGTGGTAATCAGAAGTAAATACTTCTGAGGAGGGACAGGGTGAAAAGAAAGAATGGAATAAATGGGAGGGCAGGATAGGATTAAGGGAAATAGATTTAGTTTTTCATAACATGTCTACTATGGATGTGTTTTGCACAACTGCACATGTATAACCTGTATTGAGTTGCTTGCCTTTTCAGTGAGGGTGGGTGGGGAGGGAGGAAGAGAGAAAATTTGAAACCTAAAGTTTTAAAAACATGTGTTTAAAAAAAAAGTTTTCACATGCTACTGGGGAATAAGAGATACAGGAAATGGGGTACAAAGGTTTATCCTGCCCTATGGGAAGATGGGGCGGGATAGGAGAAGGGGAGAGAGATAGGAGGACAGACTGGGGGAAGGGATGTTCAGAATGCATGCCGTCTTGGGGTGAGGGAAGGGGAGAGATGGGGTGAAAGTTTGGACTTGTGGGAGTGAATGTTGAGGACTAAAAATAAATAAATTCATTTAAAAATAAATAAATAAATAAATTGCCCAAGGCTAAAAAAAAAAAAGAAAATAGTAGATTCATATACCCACACATGTACACACATATTTAAAGCAATCTGTATATAACAGAACTCCATGGCTTTACATATAATGCTTTTTGGGGGTCTATTTAGTGAATAGGAATGCTTTTTTTGGATGTTCATTAAATCCAAAATAAAGTTCAATTTTAAAAATGAGGAGTTATTCCATAGGATGTTTTGTAGAGTAATAAAGTTCAGTCATATTAAAAAACCTCATTGTCCCTTATATTGGTTGACACAATTTCTAGATTTTAGTTTAACTTACAGTTAAAACAGGAAGAATTTCTTCCAAAGCATTTTTATTTAAGGATGGACACAGAGGACTATTTGAAAAATCACTGAAGACACAGAGGGGTCCCCAAAGATCTGTAAGAACAAGTAGATATCAAGGCAAAGGTATTAATATGAATTCCACAAGAGTTAATTTAATAATATATTACAGAAATAAATAGGACACAGGCAAATAGCATTTCTTTCATTTAGAAAGATAATCAGCCCCTGTGGAATTAACTTATATAAACAGATACTGTTTCTACATGGAGTGAAGTAATCAAATAAGGAGCAAAATTCTCATTGAATTTATTCAGCATTTTCTCTCAGTATGTACCCACATTGGAACTTACTCTGGCCTCTGAATCAATATGTCTGGTTTAAAACTTATATTTCAATTTTATTCAATTGCTCCATGTGGAAACATCTATTACCCAACCAAAGTTGTTCTCCAATAATTTATTCATAAAAATAAATAACAAATGGTACTTGTTTTTGTTCAACTTATTTTTGAAATATTACTAAAGCAATCTCACTTGTAGAACTCATTTTAATTGTGTTGTTATATGTTTGAGAGAAAAGTATATCTTCCCTTTTCCAAGTTCCTTCTGAATTCTGTTCAGATGATAAATCCCTCATGGGCAACCAAGAACTCTTTCCTTAAACCACCACCAATAACAGAATTTCAAGGTGTGCACAGTCTTTGAAACTGAGGTTTCTGAGGGCAAAACAAAGTCCATCCAAAGTGCCCTGAAAGCTGGAAATGTTCCCATATGATTACAGTGGATTATACATTCTTTAGGTACTCCATGGCAGATGCCAGAATAATGTGGTACCAGTACTTTCAGTCCGTATGCTATGGATTACAAGTCTTCTATTCTTGGGCATGTCATGCACTTTGAATAAATTATTTACAATTTTCTACAAGCATAAAAGGGGGATCATTGTATTTATCCATGAAATGTTAAATTTATGCCTATATCTATTATTATTATATAACACATACATTTTTTAGGCAGCTAAATTAATCCTATATAAAAGAAAGAGTATTGATGAATACAAGTCAGCTGTGATGACTAATTTTTTATCTAAAACCCTTATAGGTTAATCACAATAAAACTTCATTTCCCTCTGGATTTTAATGGTTAATTTTGAAATGGTGCAAACTGTCATCTAAGAACAATCAAACTATGCTTTTTGTCTTCAAGAACCTGTAAGCATGTCACCTGTTTCATCCCTCTGCATTAATATCATGCCAAAATCAAAAGAATCTTGAATTTATGACTGTCTAATGTCAGAATGGCTTTTTCCCCAGAGCAATGTCATATGGTCTTACAAAATGAGGATTATAATTAAACTAATATGGAATTACAGTACTCCATAATCTGTAATCATAAAGTTTGATAGAAACAGATGCAATCCATTATTAATGGCTTAATTAACTAGATGAGGTGTAGAAGAGGGCTTTAGTCAGGAGTGTGCTGGTAAATGTTCAACAATTAGCTCTGCAAAAGCACATGACACACTTTTAATTTTAATCTGCATGATTAACATTTTCTCCATTATTTTCCTTGGGGTTTTTTTTTGGCTAGCCAATGGGGTTAAGTGACTTGCCCAGGGTCACACAGCTAGTAAATGTTATGTGTCTGAGGCCAGATTTAAACTCAGGTCCTCCTGAATCCAGAGCCGGTGCTCTATCCACTGCGCCACCTAGCTGTCCCCATTATTTTCCTAAGCCTAGCCAATCAAGAAAACAATAAATCAAGCCCTGACTTGCAGCATTTACTGATTTCTGAGTTGTAAATGCTCATCCCCAAAATTTAACAGTCAATTTTCTCAAGCCCCTATAGTACTATGAGATAACTAGTATATCCCTGGCTTTAGCTCATTTCTATCTGGAGTATTTCTAATGGGATTCTTCATTATGCATAATGAATCAAAAAAAATTAAGCTTTATTTCCTGGAATAACTCAATGACTCAAAATAGTGGAAATAGGGAAAAGAGTAGAATAACTTGAGCATGTGGCCACTATAATTAATTCAAAACTCCAATTTTGTTACCATTATGGAAGGGATAAAACAGGAGAGTGTCCTATAAACCTCAATCTAGTGAAATGATTTTGGTCATCCATCAGTTTTGGAGAGAAGAAATCACTCTAGGAACTTTGACTTAGAGTGGTATGTCGACTACTTGGGACGAGCAATAATTGTGATATAGTTTCATTTTGTGACAGCCATGATCATAAATGAGCACTTCTACTGAAAATAGGCCAATTTTACCAGATGAAACTGGATTAAACTAGCTACCCCACCTTTAATTATTTCTCATGCTGAATTTCATGACATACACATGTTTCATTGTTTTCTTGTTCTGTTTTTAATTTTATGATTATGTTTGAATGGATATGGAAATGTGCAAAAGTTGCAACTCTACAACAACACCTTTTGATAACTGTTTGAGATATTTCAGTGGCCATTGGTCTCAAGAATTCAAGTATTTCAAGTATCATTTAAATCTAAGAAAAACAAGATCAGTTGTATCAAATTACAAAGGAAAACACAGCAAAAAACAAACAAAAAAAAAACCAAGCAAACAAACACAAGAGCTGATAAGAAAAAAGCAAAGACATCCTAAGTGACTTGAAATCTGGAAAAGTTGCTCATGATTCCTCTCCTGTGTTTCTTAGGCTTTTTATAATTGTGAGAAAATAGACAAGATCAGCTTTTTGGTTGGTTTTTTTAAACTACCTATTGTTAAGGAGAAAAATGTTTGTCATGGGTAAGTGAACACAAAACCTAGAGCATTGAAGATGGAAAAAAGCAATTTTTAATAATGAAACTCAGTTTTTCATTGAAGGCCATACACCCAAACTGTTGTTAAAAGTCTGAATGAATTTATAAAATCTGGGCAACTTCATTAGATTTTAATATATCTACCCAGAGTGTTTTGGGGGTTTTTGACTTTCAAGGGACCTAGAAGGCTTGTTCCTACCAAAGGAATAGTGCACTCTGATAAATATACTGAGATAACAAGAAGCAAAATTGTTCTGGAATTGTACAAATTTCAAATGAAGATAGAATGGCTTTGCACCATGCCATACATCACAACACATTAATAATACATCTAAGAAATAGATAAACATGGTTCCACAGCCTGGGAACTTGCCTAATGTTAATCCTATGAAAAACCTATGTGCTATAATCAAAGCTAGACTTGGAAAAATAAATAGTTGTCAAAAGTATGCATAATATTTAATGTGATAAAAGTGTGCTTTCTTAATGATGAAAAATGTGATTTTCTTGTGAACTCAATACCAAATAATTTTTAAAAGTGATTGTAGCAAATTGAAATATCATATATTGAGGGTTTTTTAAAAAAGAAGTTAAAAAACTATGAGGTTTATTGGGCAAGTCAATATATTTAATTATTTTACTTTTTTCCAACTAGTATGCAGACCACTGTAGCTCCTGTGGGTCAGAACAACAGAGAGAAACATTAAATTTATCCAACTACCTAAGTGTGTAGTGTTCTCCAAGAGTATGATGGCAGAATGGTATGTCCCCACAAATAAAGAAAAGTTGGGAAGGGCATATTAGGGACTTGCAAAGCAATCAGCAGTGATAGAGTCCCAATCCACCTTAAACTATATAGGTTTTATAGTATGAGTAAAAGATATATGGTACTAAGTGTCTTAGCACTGTGACTATTATAAAAAGAGAGTCACAAAATCTCAGTGCTAGCAAGGGCCTAGTCAAACTAGTCAGGTAAGCAAAACTTTACAGAAATAAGAATTACTTCTAAAGTGTTCTGGAAAAAAAATAGTCATCTAATTTCCTGTAAAAGACCACCAGTGATGGAGAGCTCATCATCCTTCAAGGCAGCCCATTCTATACTTACAATTCTAATTGTTTGGATTTTTTCCCTTCCCCTTACATCAATCCCCACTCATTGTTCCTGATCATTTCTTCTATGTGCAAGCAAAATAAGTATAACCCTTCTTTACCATGATAATTCTTCTAATGTTTGGATATTGATATTGACATTGTATTTCCATTAGGTATACTCATATCTGTTAGAGTATGGCATAGTAGATACGGACTTGTCCTTGAAGCCAGGAAAGGCCTATGCTCTCTCTGGATGTGTGAGCTTAGGCAAGTTATATAACCTTTCTATGCTCTAATCAGCTCTCTAAAACTTTAAAGTGAAGTTGTTGACTTATATCATTAGCAGGATTTTCTGCTATTGATGAAATTATAGGTTCCTGTCCCCAGTCTATTCTCCAGGCTAAACATCCCCAGTTAATTTAATAATACGTTTAGATATCATGGTTTCCAACCCCTTTATCATTTTGACTGATTATTGATTTTCTTTTTAAAGCAGGGAGCTCATAGGGGCAGCTAGGTGGCGCGGTGGATACAGCACCGACCCTGAAGTCAGGAGGACCTGAGTTCAAATGTGACCTCAGACCAAACACTTGACACGTACTAGCTGTGTGACCCTGGGAAAGTCACTTAACACCAATTGCCTAAAAAAACCCAAACAAACAAACAAACAAAAAAAACCAAATAAAATAGGGAGCTAAGAACTGAGTGAAATACTCTAATTACGGTCTATCCAAAGCAATGAGACTCTAATATACATCTTTCAAGACATGATGCTTGTTTTTTGTAACACAGGAGAACATTACTTTGGGGGCTATTGTTTTAGAGTGCTTGATTATATTGAACTTTCAACTCAGTAAAACTCATGTATTATTTTCTAATAACTATTGTAACTGTTATCTAAGAATGTCTCTGCCATTCTGTATTCATGAAGTACATTTTTAGTTGAATAAAACAATATCTTTGTTTCTTGAATTTATCTCATTTGATTCAGCCCACTGTTGAAGCCTTTTTAGGTATTTTGGATCCTGAATATCTCATCCAGCATTTTAGCCAGCTCTTCCAGTATGTTTTCTATAGTTTTATTTCAATTTTGATGAATATCTTTTTAGATACCACCTTGTTCTGGCCTTTACATCAAGAATCCTTAGAAGTTTAGGTTTAAAATGGATAATTTTGATCACATTAAATTAAAAAGATTTTGTACAAATAAAATGAATGTAGCCAAGATCAGAAGGTAACGAGAAAGTTGGAGGGGGGAATTTATAGACATTTTATCAGATGGAGGCCTAATATCTAAAATATATAAAGAATCTTGTCCAATCTATAAGAATATGAGTCATTCTCCAATTGATAAATGGTCAAAGGATATGAACAATCAATTTTCCAAAGAAGAAATCAAAACAATTTGTAGTCATATGAAACAAATTATTGATTAGAGAAATGCAAATTAAATTAAAACAACCTTGAGATATCATTGTATACTTACCAGATTGGCTAAAATGATAGAAGAGGAAAGTGGTAAATTTTAGAGAGGGTGGGGGGAAATTGGGTTGCTAATTCATTGTTGGTGGAATTGGGAACTGAATCAACCATTTTGGAGGGCAATCTGGAACTATGTCCAATGAGTTATAAAACTACCTATACCCTTTAACCCAGAAATACTACAACTTCCTCTATTTCCAGAGATAATTAGGGAAAAAGGAAAAGAAACTATATGTTCTAAAATGTTTATAGCTGCTCTCTTTGTGGTGGCAAAGAATAGAAATTACAGGGATGCCCATCAATTGGGGAATGGCTGAGCAATTTGTGGTACATGATTGTGATGGAATAGTACTGTGTTAGAAGGAAAGATGAGCTCAATGATTTTAGAAAAACATGAAAAGACTTGCATGAAATATTGAATATTGCATGAATATTGAAGACTGAAGTGAATAGAACCAAGAGAATGTTGTATACAGTAACAGCAATATTGTTTTAAGAACTGCTTTGAGTGAATAAGTTATTTTGAGTGTTTAAATACACAAATTAACTATAAAGGACATTTGAAGAAAGATGTTATCTGTGTCCAGACAGGGGGAAACTGATAAACATAAGTATGTATGTATGTCACACACACACACACACACACACACACACACACACATATATACACATATATATACACACACATATAATATATACATATACATATATATGTACATATATATGTGTATACATATACGTATGTGTGCATATATGTGTATATATACTCACACATACATATATGTGTGTTCCTATTTGTATCTAATGGTAGCCATTTTTAGGGTGCAGGGAGGGAAGAAAGGAAAAAAGAAATTTACATGATATTTTTGTTTTATATTTGAAAGGAATAGTAAGTTGTATGTAGTAGATTTGCAGTTTCATATGCATTTTTATTATACTATGTTATGGAAATGCTTGCTTTATTCCATAAATTAAAAATAAAATTAAAAAAGGAGAAAAAAATCCTTGGAAGTTCTTTATTTCATTAAAGATCCATATATCTTCAGGAACATGCTGTGCTAACTTTCTAACTAACTTCATGCTAACTTTCAGGCTAACTAAATTTCACTCTACTTTGACACAGACAACTGACCAGTGGATAAGGAAAGTGGTGTAGGTATAATTTACTTAGATTTTATCAAAGCATTTGACATAGTCTTGCATCCTATTTTAATGAACAGGATGAAGAGATATGGACTAAATTGTTATAGAATTAGGTGAATTTGAAACTGATGGAGTAACTATATCCAAAGTGATTCAATGTCAAATTGGAGGGAGATCCCCCAGGGATATATAATTGGTTCTATTTGGTTCAACATTTTCATCAATAACTTGAATAAAAACAAAGGTAGCCTATTTATAAATTTGCATATGTTAGACACCTGGGAGGAACAATTAATATACTGGATGACAGGGTCAGAATTATAAAACAAATTGGGCTGAGTTACATAAGATGATATTTAAATAGGAAAATGTCTTATATTTTGGTCAAAAAAATCAAACAGGAAGTTTTCCGTAATAACCCTGATTTGTTATAAAATACTACTAGGAAACAATATTCAAGTCATTCATATCATTAGAAAACTAAAACTGCAAACTTTTCTTCGGCATTCTCCAAGGAACTGTAAACTTTAAAAATGAAATTATGGATCATAGGTCAGAATATTGGAGCTGGAAGGGACTTGGGGATCACCTGCTCTAACCTCCTCATCTTGAAGATGAGGAAACTATTAACACAGAAAAGTGAAGGGACCTCCCCAATATCTCACAGTTAGCAAGTAGCAAGAGGATTGAAACCTAGGTCTTCTTAGTTTCTTGACTCTAAGCCAAATATTTCTCCTACTCCATCATGTTCAATACCTATTAATTATGTCAATTCATTTAAATGTTCCTTTGGGGATAACAGGTAATAATTTGAAGAGTCTGAGCATCAGGCACAACAGGTGTACTTGAATCAACATTGTATACCCACTGAATTATGCCAGTTGTAGAGGCTGATGACAGAATAAGGTTTCCATGGTGATAATATCAGTGGGGATAAACTAGTGACAGTGTCTACAGCCAATCAATTTCATGCTATTCATGTTAGAGAGGGAAAACCTTTGTAATCTTCCCTTACCCAAGTTTATCAATGTTTATCAATGATTAATGATGTACATGTTGTAATTGGCTGTGCCCAAGTTCTGTTGCTCTCCCTATTAAATCTCATTCCTGTACATAGATTTAGGATGAGGAAATAACCCAAATACACAAAGATGATAGTAAGATTTTCAGCAGGTGAGAGCAAGGAAATAAGATAAAAAGTGGGGAGGAGTTCCGAAAAAACAAAGTAACAAAATAGAAGAGGACAGTCCAGTGACAAACATGCCCGAGTCATGTAGACTCTGTTGCTGTTGTTGTTTTACATGAATTTTTTTCAATTAACAAGCATTTGTTTTCTTTCTCTTCTACCTTTCTCTTCCCCAATGGGAAAAAAAGGGAAAAAAAAATTTCCAGCAATCCCCAGGCTGATGTAGCAACCATATTTAGGGAATAAAAGCAATCACAGGAAAGAGGGTGATTGTTCCTCTGATCTGGTGAGACTCTCAATATTCCTGTGGGTTGCAACAGTAAGAGAGAGGCAAGGGGAGATCTTCTGCTGATAACACTGTTATTTTATCTCTATATCTTTTGGTGATTCACTGAAACATCTCAGTTAACACCACTACCACCTGAGTGTTTTCTTCCTTTTACATCTATCTCTGAGGATAAAGTTTTATAAAGACTTTGGGAAGTCCTATGCCATTTCAGTATATCAAATATTCAAGGAGATGGAAAAATGACATGTGAAATCAGAACTGCTAGTGTAACCTTCATCAGTACTGTGAATATCCACCCCCTCCACACAGAGATGCATGCCTATTCCAAAAATAAAGCAAGAGCTTTAAGCCTGCCTGAAGCTGCTCGATTTCTATTATATTTTTCTTCTTAGTAAGATTGTTACTGATGAGCCATATTATCATCCTGCATAGAAAGGCTTTCTATGGAGTTGGAATGGGCAGCATTGAGACAGTTTATGCAGTGTCAGACTATTATTGACCTTGTAATCTCTGCTAGTTCATAATGATAAATACAAACTATTGTTCCTTACTACTCATCCTTACCCTATGGCCACTATGCTTAATCACAAGAAACAGATGGTCCCAAGGCACCAATTCAGGAACAATGCCTTCTGCATGATTAAATTGATTAGTTAAAAATTGGTTAAGTCAGGTATTATATTATTCCAAGGGGTTCTGTGGTTCACTGCTAGTGTTTTGGGGCCTTTTATATTCCTATTGTGATTTCATGCTGTCATTTCAAAGTCAAGTTAGCCCAGAGTCATCTGACAGTGATAATGTTATTCATATGGAAGGCCTGCTTCTTTTTCCTTGCTTGGTGATTGTATTACTACTTGGCACAACATGCACTCCTCTAAGTTTTACTTTTAATTTTTGGCTTACCTCTTCCCAAAGTTACCCCATGTCCTCATGTAGCCTGATGGCTCCCCATGCTGTGACAAACAACCTAAGCCTGTTCTTCTAGACGATATCCATTGTGCTAAGCCTTTCTTAATACTCTGAATCTGTCTGATGCCTTCATCTCCCAGGAACCTGTTCTCTAAGCTATGGAGACAAGCTAATACATGTAGAAATGAGCTGATGATGACTTTACCTGTTATCCCTTTCAGATAACTTTGTTCATTTCAAAAGAGATTTTACTGATTTAACTCAAAGGAGTCATTAAATGTGAGATTTTAGGTGCCATGGTAAGCCAATGGGGAGACTATTTTCAGTAGGAATAGAGAAAGGGGAAAGGGAGTTTCTTTCTTTCTTTTGAGCAATCACCATAGCACACAGTGCCCCATCTATATGTCTAGCCAAACACACATATGACAATGTTGAGTCAAATCTAGATTTCTGCAAACTCAGTAATGAATATAATTTGGCAAACCCTTGCAATGCTAGCACATAAATCATCTAACAAAAATCAAGCTTATATGAAAAATAATGTCACCAGGGTCAAGAACAAATTTCCATTCCTTCTGCTGGTTGCTATGCAAAGAGGATATAACTCCTTGTATCCTCCTTCTCTGTCTCTCATTGGTTTTTCACTCTGCAGTGACTGCATGGTCGATTTGCATCTTCTTCACAGTTCTCTTGTCCAGACATTCTCTGGAAATGAGTACTCTCCCTTTGACTGAGCACCTCTAACAAACAATTCCTGTAAATCCTTCAACGCTTTGGCTAAGATTTTTTAGACCTGACATTAGTTCCAGAGTTAAAATGAAGCTGAGGGAGTGATGGCATTCTGGGAGAGATGGGTATCTGTAGAGAGCTGCATTTCTATGGGAAACTCCCATTATCTTATTTTTTATGAATAAATAAGAAACAATTTATTTTTCCCAATCAATAGTATTTTATTTTTTTCCAATTACATGTAAAGATAGTTTTCAACATCACTTTTATATGATTTTGAGTTCCAAACTTTTTCTCATTCCCTCCTCCCCAAGATGGCAAGCAATCTGATATAGGTTATGCACGTAAATCATACTAAACATATTTCCACATTAGTCATATTGTGAAAGAAGAATCAGAACAAAAGGGAAAAACCATGAGAAAGAAGAAACAAAAAAAAAAAGTCAAACTAGTATGCTTCAATCTGCATTCAGACTCCATAGTTCTTTCTCTGGATGTGGATAGCATTTTCCATCATGAGCCTTTTGGAATTTTCTTAGATCATTGTATTGCTGAGAAGAGCTAAATCTATTGTAGTTGATCATCACACAATGTGACTGTTACTATAAACAATGTTCTCCTGGTTCTGCTCACTTCACTCAGCATTAGTTCATGTAAGTCTTTCCAGGTTTTTCTGAAATTTGCCTGCTCATCATTTCTTATAGCACAATAGTATTCCATTACATTCATATACCACAACTTGTTTAGCCATTCCCCACAAAAATTGCTGCTATAAATATTTTTCTACGTGTGTGTCCTTTTCCCTTTTTTACGAACTCTTTGGGATAAAGACTTAGTAGTGATATTGCTGTATCAAAGGATATGCACAGTTTTGTGTGCATATGCCTTTGGGCATAGTTCCTAATTGCTCTCCAGGATGGTTGGCAGTTCACAAATCCACCAATAACGTATTAATGCTCCAATTTTCCCACATTCTCTTCAATATTTTCCTTTTCTGTCACATTAGCCAATCTCAGAGGTGTGAGGTGGTACCTCAGAGTTGTCTTAATTTTCATTCCTCTAATCAACAGTGATTTAGAGCATTTTTTCGTGTGACTATAAATAGCTTTAATTTCTTCATCTGAAAACTAACTGTTCATATCCTTTGACCAGTTATTAATTGGGGAATGACTTGTAATCATATAAATTTGACTCAGTCCTCTCTCTATATTTTAGATAAAAGGTCTTTATCAGAAACATTCACTGTAAAAATTGTTTCCTGTCTTTTTGCTTTCCTTCTAATCTTGGTTGCATTGGCCTTGTTTGTGTCATTTAAAAAGACATTGGCCTTTTTATTTTAATGTAATAAAAATTATCCATTTCACATTTCATAATATTTTCTATCTCTTGTTTGGTCATAAATTCTTCCTTTCTCCATAGATATGACAGGTAAACTATTCTTTGTTCTCCTAATTTGCTTATGGTATCACTCTTTATGTCTAAATCATGCACCCATTTTGACCATAAGGAATATAACAAATTCTAGTTTGTACAGAACATATGCTAGGTAAGGTAAGACCTACAACTGCCCTTTTCAGTGATCAAGTTGTCAAAACATTGGAATTTATCTGGATTGTTTGGAAGCATTGGACCTGTGGCATCTACCAATGTGGATATGCAACTTATTTGTAACTTAGAGAGCCCCATTTTTATTTTTTTATTTTTAGAGAGTTACTTGGAATACTGAGTGTTTAAATGCTGTGCTCTAGGGTCACATAAGCAGTCTGTGTCAGACAAAGGCTGGGCCAGAAAGTAGATCTTACTCACTTCAAGATTGGTCTTTTGTCCCCTCTCCCTTGCTACCTCAAAGCATTTAAAGGCAGTAAAAAACAAAACAAAACAAAAAAAACACTTACACTTGCCCCATCTCAGTAAGTTTTGTATCAAAATATTTTCCCTTTTGAAGTCATAATTCTAATGATAGAAAGTGAGTGTTACATAGAATAAAGGAGCAAGATATACTGCTGCAGGAAGGAGGAGAAATAGAAATCACCATGATTAAGGAAGAATTAGTGGGTTAAAGGCATGTCTCATCATTCGTGGGCTATGTAAAGAATCATTAAGATATTTTGTGAATTTATTCTTACCACAAAAAAGCAATTACACCTTGCTCCTCAAAACAATGCTGACAAAAATTTGAAGTTTAAAAGAGACTAAGGATGCAAGAGACCTTTAAGGGAAGGTAAACATTAAGAAACAAGCAAAATAAAGCAAACTCATTTTATAAATATGTACTTTGTATTTTTAAAATACTTCATTGACTTTACATGTGTGGAATTCTAACAAAATGAAGGACAAGAAGAAAATATTGTTTGCTGTTTTAGCAAAGGAGCAACAAAGACGGAAGGAAGATAAAAACAACATGGAATATTATAAAGACAAAGAATGTTATCTTGCCTACACAGCAGAGGAGATTTGCATTGTTTGATGAGGATGGGGAGTATAGACAATTCCTTTAGATACTCTGGGCAAGAAACACCCCAAAACTGACTCTTTGGGTTGTCTTAACTTGAGTGGAATATGAACATGTTATTATTTTTGTTGTTTTCCAGTGGATTGCTTGAGATTTTGTTCTTGACTTAAAAGCCTGATTGAAGAGGGTAAAAATACATGTGAAAACAAGAAAGGAAAAACCTCTAAAGTAGAAAACTGTATACAACTAAGAACAAGTCATTGCAATATGCTTAGAAATTCAGCTTTTTCTATATAACTGTTATTTTGTAACAAGAAGAAAGTACAAACCTAAAAACAGTTTAAAGTCATTTTGGGTACTGCATTTAGCATGTCAGAATCAGAAAAAAATTACTAATCCTAGAATCATATGATCTTGGGAGACCCAAGAGTTTATCTATAATTGGAAAAATGATAATAGCTATCAATAATATTTTTCAAGATATCCACCAATAACTTTTTAAAGTAATTTTTTTAATAACTTGCTTGTGCATTATCTGTTTCCTGCTATATCTTTCTACTCCCATCATCTGAGAGAGACATGCTAAATAACAAAGAATATTTTAATGAAAAAGAAAAAAAAAGGAAGAGGAAAACATCAGAAAAACTGATAAACATATTTTTAAAAATCTGAAAATATATACAGTATTTCATGCCTATGGACCTTCCACCTCAGCAGAGTAGTGCCTCTTCTCATGCTTCTTTTTTGGTGATTTTGTTGTTCTGTGTAATGTAGCAAGATTCATATACAATTATTTTATAGTTGCTCTTGCTCTTTCTATTTATATTATTATAAAGACTACATGTATGATTTTTTAAGCTTAGCTTACTTCATTCTGCATCATTCATGTCTTTCCATGCTTCTCTATTAATCACATTAATTATTTTTGTGGCAGAGTGGTATTCCATTACATTCATACAATACAATTTGTTTTGCTATTTCCTAAACAGTAGGCATCCACTTTGTTTCCAGTTCTTTGCTATCATACATGTGCCTGCACGCATGCACACATGTGCGCGTGCACACACACACACACACACACACACACATACACCATGTTGGTATAAATATCTGACTTTATATGGGGACTTTCTTCTTATTATTTACCTCCTTGAGGTATATGCCTAGAAATAGAATCACTGAGTCAAAGGGGACATTTTAGTTACTTCATTTACATAAATCAAAATTGTTTTCTGAGTCATATTGAATCACAGCTCCACTAATAATGTACTAGTGTAACTATCTTATTACAGCCCTTCAGATGCTGCATATTCCAATCTTCTATTGTATTTGCCAGTTTGCTTTGTGTTAGGCAAAATTTCAAGGTTGTTTTTTTTTTAGGCAGTTAGGGTTAAGTGACTTACCCAGGGTCACACAGCTAGTAAGTGTCAAGTTCAAGGTTGTTTTGATTCACATTTCTCTTTCTGTCCTCTCAAAAGAAGAATCTCTAATTATAAACATATCTACATGTATGTATGATATGTGAGTGTGTATCCTTTGGTCATTTATCTACTGAGGAATGCTTTTTTGCCCTGCATGTGTATTTATTTATGTTAGTTGTCTATATATCTTGGATATCAAACCCATAACTGAAAAAATTGATATAAAGTTTTTTTTCCACATTCAATCACTTCCCTTTTTATCCTAACTGTAATAGTTTTGTTTGTGCACACATTCTTCAGTTTCATGCAATCAAAATTATTCATTGTATCTTTTGTAATTATCTTTCTTTTGTAACTTGTCTCATAAATGAGTCTGGTAGAGTTTTCTTTCTCAAGTTTTGAGAAAAAATATTGTGATGTATTGGTACTAATTACACTTTGGAAATTTGATAGCATTCTCCTATGAATTCATTAGGATTAGAAGGTTTTCCTTTAGTCATTCCTTCAGACCTAGCCCTATTTTATTTTCTGAAACTGTATGTAAGATATCTATTTGGTCTTCTGTGAATGTGGGCATTTTATATTTTTGAAGGTATTCCTCTTTCTTTTGTGTTCTCAGTTGTGTCAGTATGTAACTGTGCATAGTAGGCTCTGATAATCCTTTTTATTCCTTTTGGTTTGGGGATTTCATCTTATTCATTTGTTATTTTGTTAATTTGATTTTTTTCTTCTCTTAAATAAGGTTGGCTAAAGGTTTATCAATTTTTCTAGCCTTTTAACAAACCATTATTTTTAATTTTGTTGATCAATTCTATGGTTCTGTTGGTTTCTTATTTATATATCTGTCCTCTTTTTCGAATATGTCCTCCTTTGTGCTTATTTTGGCTTTATTTGTTGTCCTTCATTTTTAAAAATGCACATTCAGTTTATTATCTTCTTTTCTATTTGATTAATTTATGTTTTTGGGATATAATTTTCATCATGAGGACTCTTTCACTGCATTCCATGTATACTTCTTTTTTCCTGTAACTCTCCCTCCTCTACAAGGGTGTAGACAGAGTTGATACCTACAATTTGTTGCCACAAAATGGTAGGGTGAAGGCAGGGGTAGAGTTTGCCAAGAGATAGTATTGCAGCAGCAAAGAAATTGTTGAATTTATTCCCCAGAACACAAACCAGTAGGTTAGCATGTGCCACTCTGCCAGAATGTAGGAGGTTTTAGGGGAGGGGATGCTTAGTGAGTAAATTAGGGATTAGAGATTAGTCTTCTCAGATTAATCGATTCATTAGGCTGTTACTTTGTTAATTTTCTTGGTGCATTGAGGTGTAGAGATAGATACAACTGTTGTATCTCTGATGCAGTCCCTATTTTGGGTAGCTTTGGGGGAATTTATGAGATTAGAGAAAATACCTAGTCCTCCATCTTCTTGGTTACCTGAACCTATACTCACCATCAATGACCAACAAATTTATACTATTTTTACACCTTGAACATCAAGGTTTTTTTTTTATTATAACTAATTGAACTCTCTATGGAGTCAACTCAGACTAAGACTTCCAATGTTCTCCCTTCAAATAGAGAAAGAAGTGTTTTTTATTATCCTCTTAAAATTCATCCTTCATATATCTAAAGTCATTGAGTTTCCCTTTCAATTTGTATCTTTCATCCCAAATAACTTCAAACTCTAGTCCTTTGAAATAAATGATAAATTGTAAAGTATGGTGCCTGTGAGTTATCATTATCATTACTATTGTTGGTGTTATGATTGTTACAACAACCCATACTATTAAGAATCTACCAAGTGGCAGATGCTGGGGATACAAAGACAACTATGAATCAGCTCCTGTCCTCCAAAAAATTGACACAGAAAATTAAACACCATTATTATTATTGGCCTTCAAACCTTCCTCCAGTGGCTTAGCTAAATGGATAAAGAAGTGTCTAAATGGTGGCCAATTTGCATTTGATGATATGAAAAACTTTTGCTGCTTCAAATCTCCTCACTTAGGGACATGCAAAAGAAACAATGGATCTTCTTCCCATTTTCATAGAACCCTCCCTTATGATAAATAAAAACAGGTAAGTAAAATGAATCAACAAAGCTATCAGGTCTCATAGCATATGCAAAATTTGGAAAATGTATTTCTCCACTTGTCAATTAAGAGGAGAGGGGTATGTTTCACTATTCGTTCTCTGAAACCTATATTTATCCATATTCTTTAGGAGAATCTCTATGGTAGCCACAGGACCCTCCTAAATCTGACCAAGACCAGCATCAAGGTCCATTAAAGGAAAGCAAGAGGAAAGACATCTTGTGTTTTAGTGCATATAAAGGCATACTCACTCACTCCTTGGTCCTGTAAGTACTAGAACAATGTCAGTTTTGTAGCCATACCTGTTTCTCTCTTTGTTCTTCTACTAATTTTTACCTCCTATTCCCAATATATATACAGGGGGTGAAAAAAAAAACTTGCAAAGTTTCTATCAGTCTCTATTGTAAGGATCTATCTCCTACTTTTCAAGTACATTATCTTCCATGGATACAGTTATACACTGTTACTATTAGTTCCCTTCATTGGGGTGGAATCTAAAAGAATGCTGTCTGACCCAGACTGACTATCATAATGTGCTTATGTGGTTAGATCTCTAGGTAGTGCTTGGAGGCAATCAAATTTTCTGAATATAGTATAACAACTTGTATCTGTATATTTCTTGTGCTCCATGCTTAGAACCTTTGAATACATGATCACGAGAAGCAAAAATTTTGCTTGCAGACATTGGTGAGGGCCTGGCAAATCTATGACCTCATCTTAAGAAAAGTACTTGCAGAATTTTTAGAGAGGAATTTCATTATGCAAGTAAAAAAAATAACTGCAAAGCACTTCACAAGTGTAAAATATTTGGATGGGTATTTAGTAAGAAGGTTCTTAAATTGAAATGAAATTCTCAGCACCATAAAAATAGCAAACTTCAGCACTGCAGGTAAAAGGCATTATCATTTTTCTTGGTTGCTTAGGAAATAATAGTTCAGTAGATGCTTTAACAGTTTATGGAAATTAAATTGTTTGGTGCTTCCCTAAAACACTGGCTTAATAGTATTTGCTCCTGACGCACGCTTTCTAATCTAGTCAAGAATAAATATACCTTTACCTCTCAAGTCATAATATGGAGCAATAAACTGAAGAAGACCTATTATCATTTCTCATGTCTTTTCATTTCTATCACATACATCACATAGTGAGTTCCTGCAGTTTTAGTGCTGTGGATTCAATACAAACTTGCTAGAAATCCACTTTTCCCCCTGGTGGGCAGTCTCATTCCAGTGAGTAACAAGAGGAGTTTGAACTGTTCACCTTTTTAAGATGGCTGAGCCATTTATTTCAGTACCTCAGGCGACTGGATAATAAATTATGGCAGAGAGAATTGGATTTGTTCATAAAATGAGCAGTACTTAGCAAGGTTTCTTTCTAACTGCATGATCCCAGGGTACGTTTGTTCCATTTCCTTCTTCAACTGTGTCAAAGTTTTGTTGGGAACAACAACCAATCACAGCAGAGCAGAAAATGGCTAGTACAATTTGTCAGAGATCATCTTAATTCTGAGTAATACAGCTAGAGAATTAGCTGGGTTGAAGCTAAATGGATTGAATGAACTAGATGATGGAACTGAATTGATCTTGACTAAACTCTCACTGTGCCACTATCTTTGAGGCCATGCTATGAGACCAGATGCAATCCTTTTATCTTCCCTAACTTTGAATGAGGTCCAAGACAGACCTTCAGATGGAGAATCCATCTTTATCAAAGTGTCTGAGTGGAATTCTAGGGGATTTCATACATATAGATGAAGATAATCTCAGTTTCATTAGATGAAAATGGAAAGGATTGGATTAGTTCATCTCTAGTATCATTTTAGCTCTAAAACTGTGAGCCTATTTAGTTGTGCTCTTCTGGTTCTCATTTTATTTTTCTGGCAGTTCCTTCTTTTTCTCTTTTTCTGTCTTCTTATTTTCTTACTCCTTGACCATGAGTATCACCTAAGGCCCTGTCCATGGCCCTCTTTCATTATTTCTTTACCCATTCTCCCTTGGAATTCTCATTCATCTCTTTGACTTCAATTATTAATGCTAAAAGGAAACTGCCAAAATCTGTATCATTTACCCCAATCTCTAGAGTTCCAATCTCATATTTCCCATGTGAAAATCCTTCCAGGATCTCAGAATCAACAATTATAAAGCCAAACTTCTGTTTCCTCCAAAAAATCTACTCCTCTCCTCTAATTTGTCTATTTCTTTTAATCAAACTACTATTTTTCCAGTCACCAAAGCTCAAAACTTAGATTCATCTTTAATAGTTTCTTCTTCTCTACCCTATGCCCAATGCATTACTCTGTTCACATCAGTCCTCTATTAAATCTAATTAACAAGAGAAAGCTATGCCAAAGGCAGGTGACTCAAAAACTTTTGATGGTTCCTAATTTCTAACAAACAAAACATGAACTCCCTAATCTTGGAATTCAGCATTTTCCACAATACAGATTTAGTTCTCATTTCCAGTTTTAGATTAATCTACTCCATTTCACATACTCTGTCAAATTGATTCTATTTCAGTGAAAATGATTATTCTAGTCATTCTAGTCACACTTAAATATCTTCTCATCTATATTTTCCCTCTCCCATCTCAGTGTCCTTACAAATGCTGTCCACATATATGGGATTCACTCTTGCTGCCTCTCCCACACCATTATCTGATATTCTTAATCCCAAATCAAGGTGCTATCTCTTCCATGAAGCCTTCCCTGATTCTGCAGATAAAAATAATCTGTCCTTCCTCAAATTCCTCATAGCATTTTGTCTCAACATTTTTAGGTGTTTAGCCTATTTTGCATTATATTATAGTTATTTGTATTCATGGTCCCCATTAATTATAAGCATGTTGAAATAAGAAACTATTCATAGCTTCATCTTTATATTCCCAGTACCATATCAAGTTCAATGCATACATACACACACTATACACACACATACACATTTATGTATATATGTGTTTGTATGTATATATATTGTGTGTATATGTGTGTGTGTGTGTGTGTGTGTGTGTGTATATATATATATGTATATATATATATAATATGTATATATATATATATATATATATATAATATGTATGTATCTTGATATTTTTTCATTAAATTTCCTTATTGGATCAAATAGGATGGATGATAAAAAATTTAGGTCTAAATCTTAATCAGGAATTGATGGGGAGTGGAGAGAGTAATTCAAGGAAAACTGCAAGACTGAAGATACAAATCTAGGAGTCTCCATGAAGTTTAACTTACAGTTCCTCAGAAAGACATTTGTATGGGGGGTGGGGGTTAGGTAGACATAAAGGGAAAAAGTAACAACTAAAACAGGATCCTAGGGTCCTAAAACACAGAAGTTAGAAGGATGAGGAAAAATTCTTTGGAGCTTAGGTGTTGTTTGGCTGAATACCAACACTATGTAATAACTGCGTACTGGCTTTTCAAGATTGTATGGGCTATCCAGAGTTTATTTACCAATGAGTATGATTTGACATTTACACTCTGGAGAGTACATATAATAAGATGCTAGATGGCACAGTGGAATGTTGTGGAGTCAGAAACATTGAACCGGAGTCAGGAATACCTGAGTTTGAATACTGTCTCCGATTGTTACTAGCTGTGTAAACCCTGCACAAGCCATTTAACTTCTCTTCACCTTAGTTCCCTCATCTGTAAAATGAGTTAGTTGGATTTAATTCTCTATAAGGCCCCTTTACTACTTTAAATAAATATTTATTTCTGCATTTTTATATACCTGTTATTTATATATAGATCTATATATTACTACTTTAGATTCTATAATTTCACCATTCTATAAAGATCAGGAAAACAAAACATTGAAATAAATTTGTCTATTTGTTAAATAATTGCAGGTATTTGTCCATTAGAAAAATAACTCAAAATCAATTTGGCAGTACAGTATTTAGGACCGATCACTCTGATGTTACAAATTCATCATCAATGCAGAATGTAATTTCAGAATGAAAATAGACATTTTTCTTTCATGATTCATGCAATCATGTGCCTAAGATAGCTTGGTGTGGGAGAGGGGAAGACCTATTAG
Organism: Phascolarctos cinereus; assembly: GCF_003287225.1. Lineage (NCBI taxonomy): Eukaryota > Metazoa > Chordata > Mammalia > Diprotodontia > Phascolarctidae > Phascolarctos > Phascolarctos cinereus. Next base: position 476,231,740 of record NW_027555847.1, read on the forward strand.
ATTAGCATTGGGTAGGTTCCCAAAGAAGTGATGTGGAGGGAGGAGGAACTCACAATTCAAGTTTATACTAGGCCTTAAAAAAGATGCTTGGCCACTGGATGAGAGCCCAAGTGAGAACTGCTAAAGAATTTTCCATTCTCAAGGCACCATAGAGGCTGGGAAGTTCCTAGTCTTTGAGTCTGGCACTGGAAAATGTGGCCAAACAGCATATTTGAAACCACAGTGCAAAATAACGGGCTGTGTGATTATAGCACTTACTTATTGGATATCCATGTCTCAATGGCTTGAAAGTGTTTTCAGGAACCAACAGTGCTCCTGTTTTAGCAAGTGAAAACATTCTGAGGAAAAATACTGACAGTCAACCTCAAAAGTGCATTGAACAGCTCATGGAGAAATTCTCACTCCTTCTACCCCCAGGTAGATGACAACACTTCACTAGAGGGAATTCTAGTGTATCTGTCAGTTTTACAGAAAACCCAGGACATTTAATTTACTTTTTTTTCTCTGTGAAGGAACCTAACCAAGTGAATACAAGTCCTTTATGTCCCTCATGTTTAAAACATCCTTCCTACAACTGGTAGCTGTACATTTGAGAACTTGTTTTCATAAATATTTCTCAGAAGGGGTCACTTGAAAGGGTTAGGATAGTAATACACTACTCTGCACAATCTGGTTGAATTACTCTTCAATCAGAAACATGTACATGTAATGTTTCCCTTCCCTCTTTTCTCCATCTAATAATTCAATATATTTAATAGATTCTGTCAGAAATTTGTTTGACTTGGATAAAAAAGATATAAAATCCATTAAGCTGGGACAACAACAAATGAAATACTTAAGGGACCCTATTTGCAATTGGTCATTTTGGGAAAAAATACAAAAGAATTCTGAGTTAGTTAGGTAACAAATTTACTGTATCCAGGAAAATACATGTCACATTAAGGAAAGAAAGAAGGAAATTTTAGGTAAGCTCATACTTTAAAATGTACATAGCGCATGTCTTCCAGAAGCTCAAATAATTTGACTATTTCATTTGTCTTAAACAAATTGGCCTCTGATTTAAAAATAATGTTTGCTAAAGTTGGTAGAAAAACTTCACAGTGGAAAAAAAAAGTGAGTTTTCCTAAAAAGCTCAGGCACCCCACCTAAATGCAAAATAAAAATGGAATGTTTCATTCATGCCAAAATGCACGTAATGTAGTTCTTTCCATGCACTAGGTAGTCCCTTATAGATTTACTCTTTCTCTATCTGGAGAAAACTAATAGTTCAGACATTTCATTGCAAACATTTTTATGTGTTTTGAAAAGTACTCTAACATTATAATTTTACTTCTTTGAACCATGTCTAAGATATGAGATAATATCCTTTTGCTTCCTAAGACATGGCACATGCAAAAGTTTCAACTATCTTGTCAACTGTGGTTTCACAGTTTGCTAGTGGGAACTCCAATGTGAATGCCAACTCATTCCAAATAGACTAGTAACCAACCACGAGAAGGGAAAAATGACAGATGAATCCACATACTGTGGATTTGGGACCGTCCTGGAATTCTCAATCATACTCATTCTTAGGTCAAAACACAATTACTTTCCAAAACGATATTGTGTTGACCTTTGTTTTTAGTTGGATTATGGATAAAGAAGCTTTTGCCTCAGACAGTGCATGGTATTCTTTGGCCTTCAATGTTCTATTCCATCGACACTTTTTGTAGCGAGAACACTCAGAAACATTTGTTTTCAATACATCCAATAGTTTCTCAGTCACCTTTACTTAATTCACCAGGGTCCCAGGTATAACTATGTGTTAATTCATTCTCCTTAACTAGTGACTGCCCACAGACCTCAAGGTTAGCATAATGTCTGGGATTTAGAAATCCGACTGCCAGCCAACCAAATATGGAGCTCTGAACAACTGTTCAGTTTTTACTGCATTCTTGAGGTTGGTCCAATTCTGTCTCAAATCACAAGAGTTTTTGGAGTTGGAAGGGACTTCACTGGTCATCTGCTCCCACTCATACTCAAAAAGAATCCCTACTGTAACATAGCAAATGAGTGGTCAACTAGCTTCTTCTTGAAGAATCCAAATGAGAAGGAAGGCTTGATCTCCCAAGATAGCCCATTCCACTTTGTTGCAGTTGTAATTGTTATGAAGTTTGCCAGACATCCAGCCTAAATTCATCTCAGTGAAACTTCCAGCCATTACTCCTGGTTGTTACCTCTGGAGGCGAACAGAACAAATCAAATCCATCTCCACTGGATAGTGTTTCAGATACCTGAACACAGTAACTATGCCTTCAGTAATGCCCAGCCCCAGCCTGATAAAGGCTTGCCTAAGAGGCAACTGGGTGTCACAGCGGCTAGAGTGCTGGGTCTGGAGTAAAGAATACTTGAGCCTCGGGCACTCAGTAGCTTTGTAGCCTTGTGTAAATCACTCGCCTCTGTTGGTCTCAGTTTTCTCTATTGAAAAAAAAATGGGAATACTAATAGCACACAGCCTCACAGGGCTGTTGTGAGGATAAAATGGCATAAGGTTTTTAAGTGCTTAGTATGGTGACTGGCTTATGATTGACACTTAATAAATGTTTCTTCCTTTTCCTTTTCTTCTCTAGGTGAAGCATGAATAGTTTCTTCAATAGATCCTCATGTGGTATGGAATCAAGGCTTTTCACCATTCTTGTCACCTTTCTCTGAAACTTTCTGGTTTTTATGAATGTCATTAATAATTGGTGGTACCCAGGTCTGAACACTGTATTCCAGATTTGGTTTCACCAGGACAGGGTATAAAGGGACCATCACTCCTTTATTCCTAAAAGCTTTGCTTCTCAATGAAGCTCAAGTTGGTGTTAGTTTTTTTGGCTCCCATATCATGCTGTTGACTCTCAGTGACATTTCAGTACAATAAGGCCCCAAGTTCCTTTGTTTCCCAGGATACTATCTCTGTTCAGTCTTTTCAGTCAACTCTTCATGAATGCATTTGGGGTTTTCTTTTTTTTATATAAATTTATTTATTTTTATTTTTCAATATTTACTTCCACAAGATTTTGAGTTCCAAATTTTCACCCCATCTCACCCCTCCTCCCATCCCAAGATGGCATGCATTCTGAATATTCCTTCCCCCAGTCTGTCCTCTCTCCTATCTCTCCCCCCCTTCTCTTATCCCCTTCCCCTTCTATTTTCCTGTAGGGCAGGATACACTTTTCTACCCCATTTCCTGTATTTCTTATTTCCCAGTAGCATGTGAAAACATTTTTTTAAACATATGTTTTTAAAACTTTAGGTTTCAAATTTTCTCCTTCCTCCCTCCCCACCCACCCTCATTGAAAAGGCAAGCAACTCAATATAGGTTACACATGTGCAGTTATGCAAAACACGTCAATAGTAGACATGTTGTGAAAAACTAACTCTATTTCCCTTAATCCTATCCTGCTCTCCCATTTATTCTATTCTTTCTTTTGACCCTGACCCTCCTCAGAAGTATTTGCTTCTGATTATCCCCTTTCCCCATCTGCCCTCCTCTCTATCATCCCCCTGCTCTCTGTCCCCTTTCCCCCTATTTTCCTGTAGGGTAAGACAGATTTCCATACCCAATTGAATTGTATGTTATTCCCTCCTTAAGCCAAATCCTATGAGAATAAGATTCACTCATTCCCTCTCACCTTCCCCTTTCCCCTCCTGAAGACTTTCTTTTTGTTTTTTTTTTGTGAGATAATTTACCCCATTCTACCTCTCCCTTTCTTCTTCTATAAGCACAATCCTCTCTTATCCTTTAATTTTATTCTCCAGATATGACCCCTTAATCTTCAACTCACCCTGTGCCCTGTATCTATCTATATGTACATACAAATATTTTTTTTCCTCCAACTACCTAATACTGACAAAGTCTCATGATTATAAATATCATCTTTCCAGCAGAATAAACAGTTCATCTTAATAAGTCTCTTATGATTTCTCTTTCCTGTTTACCTCTTCATGTTCCACTTGAGTCCTGTATTTGAAAGTCAAATTTTTCTATTCAGCTCTGGTCTTTTCATCAAGAATGCTTGAAAGTCCTCTATTTCACTGAATGACCATTTTTTCCCCTGAAGGGTTATACTCAGTTTTGTTGGGTAGGTGATTCTTGGTTGTAATCCTATCTCCTTTGCCCTCCAGAATATTATATTCCATGCCCTGGTCCTTTAATGTAGAAGCTGCTAAATCTTGTGTTATCCTGATTGTGTTTCCACAGTACTTGAATTGTTTCTTCTGGCTGCTTGAATATTTTCTCCTTGACCTGGAACTCTGGAATTTGGCTATAATATTCCTAGGAGTTTTCCTTTGGGGATCTCTTTCAGGAGGAGATCAGTGTATTCTTTCAATTTCTATTTTACCCTCTGGTTCCAATATATCAGGGCAGTTTTCCTTGATAATTTCTTGAAAGATGATGTCTAGGCCAATAATTTTTAAATTCTCTCTCCTGGATCTATTTTCCAGGTCAGTTGTTTTTCCAATGAGATATTTCACATTGTTTTCTAATTTTTCATTCTTTTGATTTGTTTTACAGTGTCTTGATTTCTCATAAAGTCACTATCTTCAATTGCTCTATTCTAATTTTTAAGGAAGTTTTCTTCAGTAATCTTTGGACTTCCTTTTCCATTTGGCCAATTTTTCTTTTTAGGGCATTTTCTCCTCATTGGCTTTTTGGACCTCTTTTGCCATTTGGGTTAGGCTATTTTTTAAGGTGTTATTTTCTTCAGTATTTTTGGTCTCCTTTAGCAAGCTGTTGACTTTTTTCATGATTTTCTTGCATCACTCTCATTTCTCTTCCCAGTTTTTTCCTCTGCTTCCCTTACTTGCTTCTCAAAATCCCTTTTGAGCTCTTCCAAGGCCTGGGACTGATTCATATTTTTCTTGGAGGCTTTGGATGTAGGAGCTTTGACTTTGTTGTCTTCTGATTGTATATTTTAATCTGTTTTTTCACCAAAGTAAGATAATATAGTCTGACTCTTTTTGTGCTGCTTTCTCATGATCCTGGCCAATTACTTGAGTTTTAAACTCTTTGTTAAGGTAAGAGTCTGCTTCCAATGTGGAGAATGTACTGTCCCATGCTTTGGGGGTTTGTATAGCTGATTTCAGAGATACTTGTAGGGACCTGTAAATTTTCACTTCTTCCAAGGTGATATGATAAGGGGCAAGGTGTTACTCCTTTCCTGGCCTGACCACAAATATTCCTTTCTGTCCTCTAACTGTGAAGAGGGGTTCCTCTTCACAGCCACTACAAGCTCCAACACTCCAGTGCTCCTCTTCACCCCAGGACCTCCACCCAGAACTGTGACCCAGATCCAAGCACGGTCAAAGCAAGAGATTCCTTCCTCAGCACTGGCAAAGAGATCCCTGCAATCCCTTTCTGATCAGCCACTGGATTCCCCCTCAGTCTGTGGGCCGGAACCTCAGGAGGCAGCTGCCCCCCCCTGCCCCCCAGGCCACAATCTTGGGTAATGAAGCTGAAACCCCGAGTTCCTCTCTCAGCACCACAGAAACAGACTTTTTCCACTGACCTTCTCAGTTGTCTTTGGCCTTTGTGGGTTGAGAAGTCTGGAAAGCACCACAGGTGCCCACAATTTAGTCCTCTGAGGCCTGCTTCTAATTCCCTGTGGCCTATGTGCCTCTCCCAGCCTGGTGCAATACACCTTTCTGATCAATGATCCAGGTTGTCTTTGGCTGGAAATTTGTTAAGACTCTGTCATTTTGTGGGTTCTATTGCTTTAGAATTTTTTTAGAGCCATTTTTTATGAGTATTTGGAAGAGTTTGGGGGACAGCTCAAGCAAATCCCTGCTTTCACTCCACCATCTTGGCTCTGAGGCCCCACCCCATTTGGGGTTTTCTTGGCAAAATTGTAGAATGGTTTGCCATTTCCTCCTCCAGTTCATTTTATAGATGAGGAAACTGAGTCAAACAGGTTTAAGTGATTTTCTGGGATCACATAGCTAGTAAGTGTCTGAAGCTGGATTTGAATTCAGGAAGATGAATCTTCCTCACTGCAGTCCTGGATCTCTATCTACTGTATTAGCTGGCAGCCCATTTCTAGAATAGATTTACACTAATCTAAATGCTTCTAGAAGAGGGAAAGAGGATTGGGCAAAGCAAATTTTTCCTTTATCTGAAGTGCCTAGGGAATACGGAATTGCAAAACCCTTGATCCTAAGAAGTTCATACAGACCAGATCTTGGACCTGCTTCTCAAAGATTTAAAACCCAGCTTAGCAGATCTAGTTTAATCCATGTCTCAAAGGACTAACTTAGACTTATACAACAAACAGAATTCCTTGGCAGGGTGTGTGTATGAGGGGAGGGAGAGGGATGGCAGTTGTTACAAAGACCACTTCTGTTCTAGTGCCTTCAAACTTTACAAGGACAATTAATGGAACTTTCTACAAATTCTAGCCGTACAGGGACTGAACTCTCCAAACAGGAAAAAGCAAATGGATAAAGACTGTCAATTACCCAGACTGTGACATGCAATTGGGTAGAAAATCTGTGGAATTAATCTTTAAGCATATGGATTTTGGACAGAAACAAAAACAAAACAATGAGCTGATGAGCTGGGCCCAGAGTTGAATAGGAGAGCAAGGGGGAGAAGGAAGAAGAGAGGGAGGGGGAAAAAAGAGAGAGAAAGGGAGACACAGAGAGAGAGAGAGAGAGAGAGAGAGAGAGAGAGAGAGAGAGAGAGAGAGAAAAGAAGAAGAAGAAAAGAGAAGAAAGAAAAAAGAAAAAATCAGATAGAGAAAGAGGGGAGAGGGAAAGGGAGAGAAGGAGAGGGAGATGAAGAGAGAGAGAGAGAAAGGGAAAGGAAGGGGAGGGGACCAAGGGAAAATGTGAAATAATATAATTTCCAAAAGCATTGGCCCAGAAAAAAGAGATCTGTTCTACCCCCACCTTTCATATGAGGTCACATTTTTAGAATTAGAAGAGATCTTAGAGACCCTTGAGTCCACCTGCATCAAAATACAGATGAAGAAACTGAGTCTGAGAGAGTTTAAGTGACTTGCCCAGGATTATACATGTAATGAATGTCTGAATCAGGATTTGAATTCAGGCCTTTCTGACTTCAAGTCCAGCACAGTCTTCACCATACTGCCCATTTGCCTCTTCTGGAGTTTTATTGAGTCTCTAGTACTTCCACCGATCTCCAATACAACAAATGTTAGTAACTTCTTTGGTGCAACGAAAATCATCTTTATCTTCCTACCACATTCTATTAGGGCTCTTGCATCTCATGATAGATCAAAGTTTTGCCTGAAATCTTGGGATTTCACCACAGGGAAGAGGGAGACAGTGAAAGAGAGGTGAGAAGGCAGGGCATCCCACCTTCTCTATTTATTGAATTAAATTTCTATTAGAGGCTGAACAGTCTTGCTTTCCTTATTTTCTTTTAGCAAGTCTTAAAGAAATTAGGACTATGCCAATATTCTTTCTATTCTTCAGTCTATGTCTATCAAGTTTTTTTAAAAGATGTAATCAGTTTAGAGAAAAACTGCCCCATTTTATGCAGAAAACCATTCTTCTAATCCAAAGGCACTGAAGATTACCCTAAAATCTATACTTTCTCTGAGGCAGCCCATTCAGCAACCAGAATCAAACTAGATTTTACTTAGCTATAACATGGCCATTTTAGACATCTATGAGGCCAGAGGATCAGAGCTTGACGGGATGCTTTAGACTATTGAATATAATCCCCTTATTTTGGAGATGAGTAAACTGAAGCTCAGGGAGTTTAAATGACTCATCATGTATCATCCTGCTAGAAAGGCTCTGAGGCAGAATTTGAACTCTAAATTTGCTAAATTCAAGTTTAGTACTCTATCCGTTATACCACAATGCCTCTCCAAGAGTCTTTTACTTCAGCAAGACCAGTAACCAAACTGAGTGCCCACAGGGCTACTGTTGCTACATATTGGCAATTCCCTCCATAGGATCATAAACTAAAAAAGCTTAGATACAGTCAGGCCAGGCTTAAGGGAGACATTTTATTTGTAATAATAGGTATGTTGTCTCTACTAGATTTCTGCCTGCAACTGAGAAGTTCAAGAACTCAGCAACTTTGAACCAGTTTTCACCTAAGATGAGCAAAGCTGGGAAGAGCTCACATTTCAATAGCCCCTTATGACTTAAGGAATGATGCCTTCAGAGCAGTCCTCTGAGGTAGAACTGAAAGTATCCTTACCAGCATTTTATAGATGAGGTGACTAAGCCTCAAAGACACTACATGACTTGCCTACCTTCTGATTCCAAATTCAGGGCTTTCTGTACTATACTATGCTATCTCTAATCAAACTATAAGGAAGCTAAATACTTCAACCTAATAAAAATAATTTCATACTTCATAAGGATTTATTATATTCTTATATGTTTTTATCTCCTTTCTCATTGTTACTCTAAGAAATCTCAGCCTCAGAAAGCCCTTTTTTCCTTATTATGACTCCCTCTCCGGGATCACTATTTTAGGAGGGACCCCAGTCATATTTCACCTTATTCTTGCCTGGACCCTCCCTAGACTCCCCCTTCTTCTCACTTGCCTTATTGCTTCACTCCCTTCCTCAGCCTCTCCCTTCTTCCAGAATCTCTATATGTTTTATTCTTGCATTAAAATGTAAGCTACTTGAGGGTAGAGACTTTCTTTCTTCCTTGTATTTGTAACCACAAGGCTTAAATGTCTGTCACATAGTAAGCACTTAATAAATCTCTCTCTCTCTCTCTCTCTCTCTCTCTCTCTCTCTCTCTCTCTCTCTCTTTCCTTCTTCCTTCCTTCCTTCCTTCCTTCCTTCCTTCCTTCCTTCTTCCTTCCTTCCTTCCTTCCTTCTTCTTTCCTTCCTTCCTTCCTTCCTTCCTTCCTTCCTTCCTTCCTTCCTTCCTTCCTTCCTTCCTTCCTTCCTTCCTTCCTTCCTTCCTTTCTTTCTCTATCTCTTCCTCTCTCTCTGTCTCTCTGTCTCTATCTCTCTGTCTTTGTCTCTCTCTCAACTTCCATGTACTCAAGGTAGCAAATTCATAATGATAATGTGAAACCTCTGACAAGCCTCAGTAGAAAACATAATAACTATATAAGTATAATATTTTCTGGGATGTAGCTGCACAGGGATACTGTTTTGTAATGTATAATATGAATATCTGCATATTCCATAAAATCATCTGAAAACACTTTCAAAAGAGGGAAAGGATAACTGCAATAGACTTTTCATTTATGTTCTCCCATCATAATTCTGTGCACATATTCGTTACACATTTCATGTTATTGCCAAATTTTGCGTATACATGTTTATAATACAACACATATTTGTTACTAGCAGTTACACTCTCTTTAAATGACTAGATCAGGGGTAGAAAACCTGTGGCCTCAAGGCCATACGTGACCTTCTAGGTCCTTGGGTGTAGCCTTTTGACTGAGTCCAAGTTTTACAGAACAAATCCTTTTATTAAGGGGATTTGTTCTGTGAAGTTTGGATTCAAACAAAAGGCCACACTTGAGGACCTGGAGGGTCACAAGTGGCCTTGAGGCCTAGACTAGATCATTCATTCAGAACCATTTGCAGCTATTATGACCATTATCTGTGAGTTCAATAAGCTCATATTCAAGTAGAAAGAAGATTTTCTTTCAAAAATTATAGAACAAAAAGTCAGCTTGAAATAAATTCAACAAATATTTAAAGTATCTGCTAATTTTTTTTTGTTTCACTTTAATTTCAATCCCCAAATAATTTGCTGTTTGCATGACTAATAGCTATCTTTTGATTTTGAATGGTGCTAAATGATTGTTTATAAGAAACAAGTCTGTTATGGAGAGGAATACAGTGTTACCTTGTAGTCTTTCCATTTCACTAGTTAAAAATCTGGTTTGAATTCCCTATGGTAATTATCTTTGCATTTCTCTGAGTGCATGTTTGGTCCTGTATCCAGAAATAGCCAGTTTGCAGATGCCACAGGTATCTGAATATGGCCATATCAATACAGGTCATAAAGAGAAAAAAGAAAGGGCAAGAGATGAAAGATGGTAGAGAATAAGACTGTGGTAGAGAATAAGAGTCAGGCTCAGATCTCTCTATCTGTCTGTCTCTCTCACACACACAAAGACACACAGGCACACAGACACACACAGACACACACACATCACTGCCAGATTCATAAAATATACAAAGAGAATAAATTCTTTTTGTTGGAAAAATTCCTTAGGACAGGAAGGGAAAAATGCCCCTTTTCCCAAAAAAAGAGATAACTCAATGTTTAACTAGTGTGCTGAGGTACCCTTTCCCTCTAATGAAAAATTGTCTTGAGCGCAATTTTTTAAATTAAAGAAAGAAACAAAAATAACCAGATGAACATTACAGTAGACAATGGGGAAAGATAGACATGACCATTGTAACACATTTACCCTGTCTCTGTTGTGTCTCTTCCTCTTTTTCACTTTGTTATTCAATCTTTCCTCAACCTTCCTTACCCATTTTGTCATAAAAGGAAAATAGAGAAGAGTAGGAAGGAAATAGGTCAGAGATTGGTGGAGAAAGATGGAAGGAAAGATCAGAGGGCTACAGAAGTGAAGAGGACCAAATCCCAATCAACAATATTCTTCAGCGTACTTTTTTTTCCCCCAATTGGCCAATTGTATTTTTTAGGGACTTGTTTTCTACGATTAATTTTTGCCTTTCCTTTTCCAAGTTATTGACACTCTCTTGCATACCTCTCATTTCTTTTCCCAATTTTTCTTCTATCTCTCTTATTTGACTTTTAAAAATCCTTCTTGAGCTCTTCCAAGAAGGCTTTATGGGTTTCAAACTAGTTCATATTCCCTTTTGAGTTTTCAGATGTGGGTATATTGACAGTGCTGTCCTTTTCTGAATTTCTGCCTTGATCTTCCCTATCCCCATAATAAGAGTCTATGGCCATTATACGTTTCTTTTTTCTTACCTTTTAAAAAATTTAACTCTCCTACTGGAGAGCAGGGGGCATTGACCCAAGCTTCTTGTGCTGGGAGTCTGGAGCCTGGTCACTGGCTTTGTGTGCTGGAGCCTCAGGTACTGTTGGAGGCTATAGGGTTCTGGCAACTTACCCGGTGTTGGGCTGAAATCAGCAACACTGGAAGTCTAGGGATGGAGTGGGGAATCTGACCCCTGGAGGATGCCTGCTCATCCACACCTTGAACTCCTTTCTTTGGCTCCTGCTCATCAGGGCCTTATGCAAAGATGTTTTGCTGCTGGAGGATATCTCTCAGCATGGAGCTTTACTTCTTGGAGCTGTGCTTCCCAGAGTTGTGCTGAGGCACTGGGAAACTTGGCTGCCAGAGAACACCATGGCACTTGGTGATTTTCTGAGTGGGTGTCCACCAATTCCACTGCCTGTACTGAGTCACTTGGGGGTCCTGGTGTTGGTGCTTCCTGCTCCACCACCCTGTGGTTCAAGATCTCCCCCTGGCATGCTGAGGTGGTGCTTTCTGTTAGCTTGCTGGGATGAATCCCGTTTTGTACTGCTCCCCCTCCCCCAAAACGAAAGGAGCTTTTCTTGTTAATCCCCCAAGTTTGCTGGGCAACAAGACTGCTGCCCCCAGTCTTTCTGCTGGTTCAGCTGTTCCAGGGTTTTTCCTGGGGTGATATTTTCTGTGCTTTCAGAGGTCAATAAGGAAGGGTGAGAGTACTTAACTTCTTATTCTGCCATCTTGGCTCCCAGAAGTGGGAGCAATATTCTCAAAGTCTGTGATAAGTTAAAAATCTTAACTAGTGCAAAAATTTGTAAGAATTTTTCTCTTTAAAAAGGATGAACTAAGAGAAAAGGGAGAACAAAGAGACCAAATGAGTTTTAGGATGAACCTAAATAGTTGTAGTGATTGGTTTAATTGTAATTTGATGCTTAACTTAAAGTTAGAATAAAAGCAATTCAGCATTAATGAACTATGGAATGTCTCAACTTTAAACACTGGCTGTAGCATTCTAGTTCCAAAGACATACTAGCCAACTCACCATTTTGTCTGAGATTGGCCCTATTGGTAAATCAAGCTCATTACACCAGAGGGTCAGGTCCAGACAGGGACAATTCCTGACTGACTGGTAGCTACCCAAATTATAGCTCTCAAGGATCCCCTGGGTCTTCAGCAGGGCACTGAAGCCTTTAAGACTCCCATGGGTCAGCTTTGATGGGCTGCCACTTCAAACTTCTCTGTGGGCAATGTGTCAGTTGTGGGCAGAAGTAAATCAGCTATGTGATAACTTAACAATGAAAAAGAAGTTTTGATCAAAACAATTCCAAGCATTTGCATTACACATTTCACCTTATAACCACTTGAAAGGCTGTTATAAAGATTTCTTGCTAGTACTGGTGGAAGGGTAATGAATGTGAGATTCAGAGATTGTTTTTCTAAGTATTCATCTTATTAGGGGAGCTAAAGTAATGGTTCTAGTCTGATTGATGATTATGATTCACTTATTCCAGTAATGGTCAAAATATTAAATTTAATGTTAATCAAGTGATCAAATGCTTTTGCTCTCTGGAACATGATCTAGAATATTTTGAAAGAGTTTTGAGGACATTTCATGGCTGATGTTTTAAAAATATAGTCTTGTCTTTTCCTTCTCTATTTTTTCTTAATTTTTCCTCTGTTTATACATTAATTATATGGATTAGATGTTTTTCAAGTAAATTAACAAGAGAAAGACAAGAACTCAATCAGTTTTATATATGGATTGAACATTAATGGACAGTATTAAAATATCTTAATACACTTTTTATCAATAGGTAGTACTTATTCTAAAAAAAATCAAATTTCCTTTGAAATAATGAAGACAGCTGTCTCCAGTTTCTGTTTGTTCATTTCTCCTCTCCTCCCCTTCTCTTTCCCTCCTTTTTTCCCATCTCTTCTCTTCCTTTCTCTTCTCTCTTCTCTTCTCATTACTAAAATGGCAGTTACTGTTGCATGCAGAAGGTGAATAATATAGAGAGAAAAGGAAAATAACAAGGAGGCTTTTCCTCATGTTAGCTTTCCTCAGATTCTGCTTTTCTTTCTCTCTGACCTTTATGTTTTCCCTAGTCTTTCACACAATAGCCACTCTAGGCATTTCAGCTTGGACTATCCCAGAAAGTGTTTGAGCATCTGCCTGATGATGCATGGAATAGACAAGATTGGAGTGTGAGCCATAGCTATAAACCAACCCCAGAGCACTTAGCTTGCTGTAACCCTCCACCTTTCCCTTTATTTCCTATGAGAAATTATTTCCCTAAAAGCTATATTTTGTACATTGGAGCGCAAGGACAGAAGTAGTCTAATCCTGTGATAGTACAGTAAAGTATTACAAGACAACAGTTCAGAGCTCTGGCATGCCCTAAAATGATCAATCAGATTTATATCAAGGAAACAGAAAAATTGCTGTGTTTGTGTGTGTGTGTGTGTGTTTCAGACATTAAAGTTTATAAAGTTAATATAGTCCATATGGGGCCAGACTTGAAACCAGGAAGTCCTGGGTTCAAATCCTACCATGTACTAGCTAGGAAAAGATTGGAAAACTACCTAATATTAAGGAGCCTCCATTTCCTCATCTGTATAATGGTGATAATAACACCGGGAGTATATATTTCTTGGAGTTTTTGTGAAGCATAAATGTGATAATGTATGGCAAGTATTTTGTAAACTTTTTTACATAAATGTAGGAAATTGTTAGAATTATAGCTTAGATTTGTAAAGGACAGGAATTTAACATGATTCTTCAGGTGTTGTCTGACCAGGACAGAGTCTGGAGGGTCTATTACCTTCTAGAATAAAGAAATTTATATCAGTGTCATCTAAAATTAGTGGGGCATCTGGGTGGCACAGTAGATAGAGTTCCCAGCCTGAAGTCAATCCTTAGTTTAAATCTGGACTCAGACATTTATTAGCTATGTGACCCTAGGCAAATCACTTAACCTTGTTTGCCTCAGTTTTCTCATCTGTAAAATGAGCAGGAGAAGGGAATGGCAAACCACTCCAGTATCTCTGCCAAGAAAATCACCAATGGGGTCATGAAGAGGCAGGCATGTCTGAAAAATGACTGAAAAACAGCAACAACAGAATTAGTACCTGTGCTGGGATTCACAGATTGTTATTTTTAAGTTTGTTAACTTGTTAAGTTTGTGTTAAGCTAAAACCCTCAGGCTTTTTTTTCATATGAACTGGTGCCAAACCATTCTAAACTTGTGTAAATGATTTTTTACAGCTCTCAGACTTGTGATTTGTCCTCTTTCAAATTTCAACTGGTTGCTTCTGATCCATTTTTTCCAGGTCATTGAGATATGTAGAATCCTGAGTCTTTCACATTCCATATGTTTAGCCTTTGCTCCAAGTGTTGCTTCACTTATCAATTAGATAAGTATATTATTTATTTTAGTTGTTGATTATAATATTATAAAGCACAGGGCCAAAGATAGAGAAATGAGCCATAATGGCTGACATAAATCTGTAAGATAGGATTTAGAGCTGGAAGAGGTTTTAAAGCTCCCTTTGTCCACCCGATAAAGGAAATTAAGACTCAGAAAGTCTGAAGGGAGGATGGGAAAGGAACAAGCATTTTCTCATTTGATTATACAAATAGCAAGGGGCAGAGTCAAGGTTTGATCCCAAGATGTTTGGTTCAAAATCCAGAGCCTTGTTCACGACAGTCCTAGACCATGCTGCCTTCTCATTGGCTAATCTTCTTTGGTGATTATAGTCCAACTAGATAGGAATCTATCTGACTATACTGCACCCCAGCCTATGCTTCTCAATCTTGTCCAAAAGGATGTTAAAGGGGACTTTGGGGAAGTTATTTGCTGAAATTGAGATGTACTGTGTCTTTGATATTTTCCTAAATATCAATCTAAAAACCTTTTGTTTCCCCAAAGGAAGAAAGAAATACCATCCCTCATGAGATACAAGCAGGTGTCACTTTTAGATGAAATTCATATTTGGAGGCTTTGTCTTGAGGTGAATTATGAAGTCCTGATGTTATGAAAGGCGGTTTGGGCTATTTATTGCTTATAATTGTGTTGTAGTTGACCATATACTTTATTCTTTGTATACGGCAATATATCTCCTCAAGTTTGAAAATAAGTAGATAAAAACAGCGAGGGCATATAAGTTACATCAATCAGTGAAATATCTACATTTTCTTCAGAATGGGGGACTGTTGGTGTAAGAGCTCAGTTTACATATATTATATTGCAAAATCTCTTAGACTAGGAAACTATTTGAGCTACATAGAGGTAAGTGATTTACCTATGGTCACAAGTTTTTAAGTATTAGAGACAGAACATGAAACCCAGGCCTTCTCGACTTCAAATTCAGCACTACGTCTGTTGTGACAGGCTACCTCTGTTATGAATTATAGGTATTTGTCTGGTAGGTGTAATTATCAGAATTGCATAAATTGGAGACTTCTTATGATAAGACTATAAAAACTCTACTCTTGGCAACTGTAGATTCATAGATTTGATCACAATACATAGCAGGATATCTATAGGATCAAAGGTCATAGAATGTTAATAGACTATAATTACATAGAATGAGGCTTATGAAATGATAATTGATAGGAAGTAAATACTTTAAATACATTATTTCATTTGATCCTAACACTGATCTCTAGTTCAAGATTATCTAGGCCAACTCTACCATTTTACAGAGGACACTGATGGATAGATGAGTGAAAGCAATTAACAAAGGTCATCTAAGTGTTAGAGGCAGGATTTGAACTCAAGTCCTCTGACCATAAATATGTTATGCTTTACTCTGCGTAAATGCAGATTAGGAGAATTATACCTGAAGTCAGACAACTTTATATTTTCAGGGACAGTTTAAGCCATTTGTTGATCATCCAATCTGGGTTTTTCTCTGTCCCTTACATTCTGTTCTTTGCCTTTTAACTATTTAATCAAATGTCTCTTCCTACTATTATCAACTACGGTGCCAAGGGTAGAGTCTTTACAGTATATTGTACTGATTTGAGAGTGCAAGACCACTTTTTCTATAACTTAGAGCAAAATAAAAAGTAAAAAATTTTGCAAATTCATTCCTAAACCAAAATATATCTGAGTTATCTACAGTTTTGCATTATCTAGTGTCCTTACTCCCAGGAGTTTGGCCAGACCACAAGTTACCCTATAGTTGTGGGTAACCTAGGCCAAGTCAACATTACTCATTTGTGATGTACTATTTCTTTAAGGTATGTTATTTTGGCATCTGCTAATATATGGCACCTTCTGCTACCTCCCAGTTTGCAAGGGCCTTGAGTTGGCCCTGCCAGAAGTGAGCTCATAATAGGTGTTCAATAAATACTTGTTAAGTTTGGATTGAGTTGAATCATTCCCTTTCATTCACGTGGGAAACTGAGAATTCACTTCATCTGACTGAATTCCCTCCCTCACAATAGGATTTTTCCTTCTATTTCATATTTTAGGCATATTAGAATCCTCTGTGTTTTTTACTCTTATTGGTTATTCTGTATAATAATATCTAAACTCATTGCAATTTAACTCAAAATACTAGAGAAAGTTTAGGAAGCAGTAAAGTTTTGCTTTAACAAAAATATCTCTAACTACTTTCAAGTATAGAAAAGTGATTATGAAAAATAAATGAGAGGAAAAGAAATTGTTTCTTTTTAGTATGATACATTTGAAAGTTTCCCCATTGTGAATGTTCTTCTCTCAAAGCAATTTCTGTAAATTTCTGTAACTGAACTCTATGTTCCTATTCATAAGACAGATTCTTGACCTTGGATACAATAACTAATCTGCTGGGGGGGGGGGTTCCTTCCTTTTTAGACAGTGGTTCACATTTTCAGGCATTAATGAAGAGAAATGCAATTTCCTTTTTTAATAAAGGAGTTAATTAAAAAAAATTCATCCTTTACAACTCATTTTGATTCAGATTTAATTGGTATAGAAGACGAGTAAATACTAAATCCTTGTTTGACGTTGTGTCTTCAGACCATTCTATGGAATTCTGTGGAAACTCTCACTTTAGAGTCAACCTAATGCTAACATGGACAAATTCTCATCCTATTTAACATTCCTAACAAGTTTCATTCCAATCCCAGAGTGTCTGAGTTTTTTACTCTTATAAGGGTACACAAGCCACCTCCACTGAGGAGATGAACATGAAGCTGGGCTAAAATGTCATCATTACAAGGGTGGAGATAGTCTTAGTCAGTGTTTCATTCCTCCATAATATTGTTGGCTATTTGGCAAGGATTTGTGAACAGTGGTAATGTCCCAGAATGTTATTTCAGGGAGAAGAAAAATATATTTAAGCCATTTACAGGAATCTGTCTCAGAAGGATCTAATCCAAATGAGCAGTTGGTTATAAGCCAATATTAGAAGATCCTCTGCCTCCTTGATTCTCAGAGGTTTAAATGGCCAATATTTTCTGGCTCCTTCTGTGTGGGACTTGGCCCTTGGTTTTTAAAAGACGTGGGTTGCAGCAGAAGGCAGCCACTGGGCTGCCTGGAAAGTAAAGGCAATTTCCTCTCTGGTAGCCAGACAGGATACCAGGGGATTAGTTGTAGCAAAGTAGAAACTGGACCTAGTCTGCTTGGGACTTCCACATAGGTTTCAGGCCAAGTAGGAACACAGCTTTTATGATCAAAATTGATCTTTCAATCAGAACATCAAAATGTTCAACACTGAGAGTTTCTTTTTAACTTTTGCATGCACTAAGTTTCTGAGCCCACACAATATTTCACGTTTGAAAGCAGTATGCTGGGAGTAACCTGCAGAATACCCACTCACCTATCTATCATCTTGTCGTGATCATCAACGGCTTTCTCTTCCAGTTTTTTCACTCTGGAAGACAACTGAGCTAAACCAGATTCTAGAGATAACCAAGAAGATTAATCATCACTTACTACCTTTAATTCACAAATCTCAATGTAAAATTGACATTATAGCCAAATGTTAACTTCTCTATTTTTGCCAGAGGTGAGGATGGGGAGAAACTAAGGGGAAATTATTAAATCATAGAAAGTCAGAGCTGGAACTAACTTTTGTGATTTTGTAGTACACTTGTCTTATTTTCAGATACAGAAGTAGAGGCCCAAAGAGGTTAATTGACCTACTCAAGGTCATAGGATTAATAAGAAGGCAGGACTGTTTCTAAGTCAAAAATCGCAAATATATAAAGTTGGAAATGAAATTCAGAATTTTACTCCTCCAGGATTGAGTGTGAGGTTTTTTTAAAAAATTTTATTTCCTTTCATTTTGATTTATTTTTTTTAATTAATGAGCATTTATTTTTACCACCCCCTTTAAAAGAAAAAGAAAAAAAAAGAAAAGCAAAACTCATATGTACATGCATAATCAAGCAACCCAAATTCCTACATTGTCATATCCAATAATGTTAATCTTATTCTGCATCTGAATCCATCACCTCTCAAGAGACAGGTAGTGGAGTTGACCAGTAGTTCTCTGTATTCATGGTTGTTCATCTTCATTTATCAGAGATCTTAAGGACTGCAAAATTGTCTTTACTATGTTCTTATTATTCTATAATTGCTCTTCTATGTCTGCTTACTTTAGTCTGCATCAGACCAAACAAATCTTTCCAAGTTTCAGAGAACCCATCCCTTTTGACATTTCTTATGGCATAATACTAAAGTAACAATTAAAGCCAGACCCCAAATCAGAGATATCCAAAAGTTAAATGGATCTCTAAAGAGGCAGCACAGTAAACTTTGGTTCAAATTCTGCCTCCAGTATTTACTAACTTTATGACTTGGAGTTAAGTCACTAAAGTTGTCTCAGTTTTCTCATCTTCAAAATGGGAACAAAAATAACTATAGCGTTTATTCCAAAGTATTTTTGTGAAAATCAAATAAGATAATTTGTGTAAATCATTTTGCAAACCTTAAAATTCTGTATAAATGTCAGTCACTATTATTAGAGTATATCATCATCATCACCATTAATCAGAGAAAAAAAGATTGTTTCCCTTTACCAGAGGTCTTTAAGCAAATACTGTTAGAATTATCAAATATCTTGTAGAAGCAATTCTTGTTCAATTATGGAATAGACTAGATGAGGTCTTTTTTAGTTCTCAAGTTCTATGATTCTATGAAGCTGAATACATGGCATCTCCTGATTTTGTTTCAGGGAGAATATATTTGTATAGGTTTGAATTTTTCTATTTTTGGAGGGTGGTAGGTTAGAGATAAGGTGCAGGGGGTGGAGACTAGAATGTATTTGTAAAATTACAGGGAGAAGTTTGCTTTTTCAAATATGGTAATACAAAGATAAAGAAAGTAAAGCAAACAAAAGAAAATGAATATTTAGTTCCAATGGCACACAAAAGAATGTGAGAAATTTGATAACACAAAGTAATATTTTTCACTCTTAAAAACTGATTTTGTAAGTTAACCTAGTATTCTCTCCACTTAAACTCCTTTATGCTAGCAGAACCACAAGTCTATACACTGAAAATGCTATTCCATCTTTCAACTTCCTTCCAATTTCATCCAGAGTTAGAGACAGTATTTCTCAGTACCAATCCTTTCATCCACTTCACTTTTCATAATTCTGTGTTTTGTTTTGTTTTGGGCCAGTCGAAAACCTCTCTAAAGTTAATTCCTCACAACCTCTATGCCAAAAATAGGGGATGTAATTTGTTTTTGTTTTGTTTGTCCCAAACACTGAGCATCAACCTCATCATCTATGTGGACAGCCCTGGAGAGTGTGCTGCCAAGGTAAATGAAGTTATCCACAGTATTCACAATTTCCCCATTTACTGTGACCAATGGTTCCATGCATTAATGGTGCAATGCTAGCTTATGGCGGACCTCTGTTTTCTTGGTGTTGGCTGCCAGGCCAAAATTAGCACAAGCAGCAGAGAATGGATCCAAACTGTTGCATTTCAACCTCAGATGCTGTATTGAGTGCACAATCATCTGTGAACAAAAAGTCTTAAGGATGCCTCCATTGTCCATCTCTATGAAGGAAAAGGAAACAGGCTGTCCTATGACAACCATAGGGGATCTCTCTTGTAGTCACTGCTGGCAAGATCCTTGCCAGAGTCCTTCTTTAATCAGCTGATTAAAAATTTGGAAAATGGTCACTTGTCCAAGAGTCATCGTGGCTTTAGAAAGGGCCATGGAATAGCTGATGTGGTGTTTGCTGCTTGACAACTCCAGGAGAAATGCTGGAAGAAGAACAGAGGTCTGTGTACATTTGTGAACCTGACCAGTACCTTTGATACTATCAGTCATGAGGGCCTGTGGATAATCATGGTGAAATTGGGTTGCCCAGAGAAGTTTGTCAGCATTACATGCCAGATTCATGATGGCATGCTTACACAGGTTCTGAATGGACAATGCTCCGTTGCTTTCCCAGTCACCAACAGAGTAAAATAGGGCTGTGTGCTTGCTCCCATGCTCTTCAGCATAATGTTTTCCAAGATGTTGTCAAATGCTAACAAGAAACAGCATCGAGAGCAGTTCCCACTCTGAAGGTCAATTATTTAACCTGAAAAGGCTACAAGCCAAGACCAAAGTGGAGGGGGAGTTGGTGTTTGACTTTTTGTTCCCAGATGATTGTCCAGGTTTAAGTAAAACAAGGCTAGGTCTTCTTCTATATCATGATTATTATCTTGTATTAATGTCCCTATCCTACCCTCATTCCCATTCCAAGTCTTTTTTTCTCTAGGTTAAACATATGCATATTTTCCAGCCTATCTTTATATGGTTGAATATTCTCTTTTAAAAAAAAATCTGCTTTAACTCTCTACTTTTAATAATACCTATCTGTGTACATCTTCTATCATCCTTCTCAAAATAAAATGAAGCATCTTGTCATCTTTGAATCCCCAGGACCTAGTGGTATTCACAGGAGAGGCTTAATAAATATTTGTCCAATTAATGATTATCATAGTTTCATCATTCCTGCATCCTGATCAGCCTCCTCTAGACTGATGTTTTTTTCTAGAATGAAATGCCCACAATTTAACCCAATACTCTAGCTGTGGTCTAAGGCACGGTGGGATCATCCCCTCCCTTATTCAGGATACTATTAAGACAAGCTAAAACCACACTAGTCTGTGTGGTTTTTTTTCCGCTCCTATATTATACTGCCACTTCATTAGGTTCATGAAGCTTATTATAACTTTTCATGTTTGTTCAAATTTGAATTCATTATCCTCTCTTAAATTCTTTCAACTTTACTCTTTCCGTGGAGGTACCACCATCTTCCTAGTTCAGAACTTCATAACCTTTTGCCTGGGCTACTGTAACAACATGCTAATTGGTCTCCCTGTTGCCTGTCTAAAAACCTCTCCAAGTCAACAAGCATTTACTATATGCTGAAAATTCTGCCCCCACCCCCTTTATATTGTCAGCTCCTTATGGACAGAGGCAGTTTTTGTCTTTCCTTGTATCTTCAGCGCTTAGCACAGTGTCCAGCAGTGTCCAGCTCTTAACAAATACTTGTTCAGTAATCAAAGTAGTATGGGAGGAAGGCTTCAAAGACTCAGCGACTAATGAAACTCCTCATGTAGGTAGTAGCGCTTAAGCTTAGTTGTGAAGAGAACTGAGGATACCAAGAGGCAGTGGTGAGAAAGAGCATTCTGAGATGGGAGACAGTCAGTGCAAAGGCAGGGAAATGGGAGATGGAATGTTGTATATGGAAAAAAGCTATCATATCTTGTGCTTTTCTTGACACTAAAATTCTTGCATAATTTCTAAATGTGCACCATTTATCAATTTGAGGTTATTTATTGGGTATTATGCAAGGTTCCTTTTCCCATCTCCTTTTCTTCTGGAATGTTAGGTGGCAGTTATTTTTTTTTAAATATATCATATTAGGGGCAGCTAGGTGACACAGTGGACAGAGCACCAGCCCTGGATTCAGGAGGACCTGAGTTCAAATCTGACCTCAGACACATAACACTTATTAGCTATGTGACCCTGGGCAAGCCACTTAACCCCATTGCCTAGCCAAAAAAAAAAAAAAGGAAACAAAAATATATCATATTAGCATTCTACTTTGCTCTTTATAAAAAATA
The DNA here is from genome assembly GCF_003287225.1 of Phascolarctos cinereus. NCBI lineage: Eukaryota > Metazoa > Chordata > Mammalia > Diprotodontia > Phascolarctidae > Phascolarctos > Phascolarctos cinereus. The sequence continues at coordinate 476,253,744 of NW_027555847.1, forward strand.
GCATGCTATCTTTGTGTAGTTGTTTTGCTATTGCTCTTTTATTCGGTGTTTATGTTTTTGTTGTTTTGGATATTATTTTGTAAGTTGGGATCCTATTTCCCTTTATTCCTTTTACTCCAACATTTTGGAGTGATTCAGAGGTGGGTGGGAAAAACAAACAAACTGCATTCTCAATTTTAAAGGAGTTGAAATTATCCAGAAAATTGAAGAGTTGAAAAATAAATTAGAAAATGAAATCCAACAATATTCTACATATAGCATCAATATTCACATGGATTTAACATGAAGAATTAGAGCAAATTTATCATGCTTTAGCTAAGTCTAGAAAAAGAGTTGTGGTTATTATGATTTCAGATAAGAGAGCAGTAAAAAAATAGATTCTAATAAGAGAGACAAAGACAATACATTAAAGGTAGTATAGATAATAAAAGTGTTTGTATCTACATAACATATATATATGTAAAAATTTACAGTGATAGATATTTTACCCAAATACTAATACAAAATACTAGAAGTCTAACTAAATTGCAAAAATATCTAAAATGTAAGACATAAATTATAGATGACTTTAATGTATATTTTTTTCTTATTCATCATTATTTTTAATATTCTTTTTTTTAATTGAGTTCTGAATTCTCCCCCCTCCTTTCCACCCCTTCCCCTCCCATTGAGAAGGTAAGAAATGTGATATAAATTACACAGGTGAAATCATGAAGAACATTTCCACATTAGCCATTTTGCAGAAAAAAAAGTAAGAAAAATGAAGTTAAAAAATTATGTTTCAGTCTGCACTCAAACTCTATTAGTTCTCTTTCTGGAAGTGGATAGCATTTCTCATCATAAAATCTTCAGAATTATCTTGGATCATGTATTGATTAGAGTTGCCAAAATCATTCAAAATATTGCTGTTACTATGTACAATGTTCTCCTAGTTCTGCTCACCTCACTTTGAATCAGTTCATATGTCTTCCCAGTTTTTTTAATGAAACCATCTTGCTCATCATTTCTTACAGCACAGTAGTGTCCCATCATCATCATATACCACTATTTGTTCAGCCATTGCCAATTAATTGGCATCTCCTCAATTTCCAATTATTTGCTACCAGAAAAAAAAAAAGTTGTTATAAGGATTTTTGTATGTATAGGACATTTTCCATTTTCTTTTATCTCTTTGGGGTACAGACCTACAAGTAGTATTGCTGTGTCAAAGGGTATATATGGAAAATTTTTCAAGCTGCTCTCCAAAATGGTTGGATCAATTCACAATTCCACCAACAGTGCAATAGAATCTCAATTTTCCTATATCCCCTCCCTCCAATATTTGTCATTTTCCTTTTCTGCCATATTAGCCAATCTGATAGGTGTGAGTTGTAGCTCAGAGTTGTTTTAATTTGCATTTCTCTGCTCAGTAGTGATTCAGAGCATTTTTTCATGTGACTATAGTTTCGGTTTCTTCTTTTAAGAACTGCCTGTTCATATTCTTTGATCACTTATTGATTGGGGAATAAATCATTTTTAATAAATTTGAATCGGTTCTCTACATATGAGAAATGAGTCCTTTATCAAAGAAACATGCTGTAAATTTTTTTTTGCCATTTTCCTGCTTTCCTTCTAATCTTGGCTGCATTAGCTTTGTTTGCGCAAAAACTTCTTTAATTTAAAATCATTCATTTTACTTCCTGTGATCCTGTCTATCTCTTGTTTGGTCATAAATTCTCCCCTTCTCCATACATCTGACTGATACATTTTTCATGTTCTCCTAATTTACTTATGATATCACCCTTTATGTTTAAATCTTGCACCCATTTTGACCTTATCTTGATGTATGGTGTGAGATGTTGGTGTATTCCTAGTTTCTGCCAAATTTCTTTCCAGTTTCCCCTGCAATGTTTTGTGGAATACTGAGTTTCTATCTCAAAAAAAAAAAACCTTGGATTTTAGGATTTATCAAACACTAGAATACTATGGTCATTTTACTATTGTGTTTTATGTAACTATTTCACTGATCTACCACTCTATTTCTTAGCCAGTACCAAATAGTTTTAATGATTGACAATTTATAATACAGTTTGAAATCTAGTACTGCTGATGTATCATCTTAAAAGAGTTAAATGTAAAAGAAAACAAAAAGAAAGGAAACATAAATCTTAAGAGCAAATTAGAAAACTAGAAATAATAGACAAAAATTGAATGGCAATTTAGGATCATTGAATCATGTCATCAATTTAAAGCTAGAAGGGACATTGTAGATCATTGAGTGGAACCTCCTAATTTGACAACTGAGGAAACCTCAGAGAGGTTAAGTGATTTGCAAAGGGTCACACAGCTGACTAGTATCTAAAGTGGCTATCAAGCTCATCTTCCTTACTCCAGGGCCAGTGTGCTATCCACTGTAGCAATCTGTCTCTAAGGACTATATTTATTTTTTTTAGCGTTGTACAATACCTTTACAAAAATTCATCACTTGCTACAGAATAAAGACATGAAAAGATAAATTTACAAATGCAGAAAAATTAACATACATCTTACAGACCACATTAAAAATTATAATCAATAGTAAAAGGGACAACATGGTAGAGTGAAATAATAATGGATTTAATTCCAAAGGACCTGGATTCAAATTCTGGCTCTGAATTTTCTATCTGTATGGCCTTGGGTAAATTATTTAACCCCTATGGGCCAGTTCTTCATCTCTAAAATGAAATAGGTCCCTATGGGCTACAAATTGACTTAGAAAACCACAAATTAACATTATCTGTGTTGTATTTGGGTGTATATAACATTTCCCAATTTTAATCTGTTTCAGGCAGCCTTTGAAAATTTGCCTACTTGCAGCTATATAACCTTCAAGGTCATCCCCAACTCTAAATCTATGCTACAATTGTCCTATATATGAACACCAGAATATTCAAATGGTGATTAATTAAGTCATCCCAAATAAAACCAACTGTAGTACAGTGAATAATTGTATGAAAGATGATAACAGTAGCACAAAATGAAGGAAGAAAGGAGGGAAGGAAGAAAGGAAAAAAGGAAGAAATCAGAACTCATGAAGCACCTATTATGTGCCAGGCATTGTATTTAGTGATTTACAAATATTTTGATGCTCACAAGAATCTGAAAAGTAAGTATTATTATCTCCATTTTAATTTGAAGTAACTGAGTTAAACAGAAGTTAAGTAATTTACTCAAGGATCTGCTGGGAAATTTGAACTGAGGTCTTCCTGTCTGTAGACCCCATGCTCTATCCAGTGTATCACCTAGCAACCTTTAGAATGGCTTTTTTAAAATCTTGTAATACATATTAATAAAAGAGAGAAAAGAAGACCAACAAAATGAGAAAATTCAACAAAAATAATCAGAAAGAATAAAAATAGAAAGACAAATACAGTTATAAAGAAAATGACTAAGTGAATAAAACAAAAAACTATTTTAAAAGACTAGTAAAATCAATAAACCACTATCTAATTAGATCAATAAAAAAGAGAGAAAACCAAATTACCAAGAATAAAAAATGGAAGAGAGAATGCATATGAAGAGGAAATAATAAAAGTAATGAGAAAATACTATATCCAATTATGCACATATATGTATGTATATATGTATATACATATGTATGTGTATATATATATATACATATATATTTTAACATTTTAAATGAGATAGATCACTATTTTGAACAAATATAAAATATCTCAATTGAAAAAATATATAGCACACAGGAACAGTGAAAAAACAGAACACTCAATCAAATGATAAGGTTAAATCCCCTCAACCCAAAATCTGATCCCAATGGATTTCAAGTAAATTGTATAAAATATTTATGCAACAAATAATTTCTATGCTACACAAATTATTTACAAAAATATAAATTGCGGACCCATGATAAACTCTTGCAATGAAACAATATGTCCCTGATGCCCCAACTAGAAAGAAATAAAGCTAGGAATTATACACACACACACACACACACACACACACACACACGTATGTATCTATGTATATATTTACAAATAAATGATTCTGTATAACTAAGATGGATACATTTACATTTGAAACACAAGGACTATTGAACATTAGTGAAACTGTTTTAATGAAGCATATCAATAAATCCAAATCATAAGACTGCATAAGTAGTTGAAATAAAATCTATCACCAAAACGCAGTACTCATTTGTGGTTTTAAAAGTTCTTGAAAGCATAGCAATAAATTTATCCATTCTTAATGTGATTGAAAGTCTGTATCTAAGAACAATAACTAACATCATTTGTCATACAAAAACTCTAGAAGGTTTTTTTTATCAGAAGTGAAAAATAATGTTCACTATCTTCATAATTATTTGACACAAGGCTAAGAATTCTACCTATAGCAGTATGACAATACTATAAAATTAAAGGGATATACATAGGCAAAAAAGAAACAAAAATCATTCCAAATTAGATTACCTATATTTTCTTGGAGAAATTTAGAAAAATAACAAAAGAACTAATCAAGATAATTAATAATATGATATATTAACATTTTATATTAATAACACAATAAGATAATTAATATCAATTAAAAGCAACACAACATCATAGAAAGAGATAGGGATAAAAATTCCACCTGAAATACAACAAAACACATTAAATATCACAGTTAACTAAGACACAATCAAGGTTTATTTAAGTACAGAAATAAGGGAAGAATAAAATAATCAGAGAGTTGTTCAATATTTATAATATTTGCTATTATAATAATTATCCTGGGAGTGGAATAATATCTTTCAAAATAAGCCATAATAAATTGCAAATTCATAACTAATCTAAATACAAAAATTTGTACCATAGAAGTTAGAGAAGAACAAAGCATTTTATTTATGCCAGCAGTGGCAATTTTAATAATCTTAACTATATAAAATTAAAAATATTTTGCACAAAAATCATTGCAGCTATGATAATAAGGAAAGATGTAGATTGAGGATTGGAGAATCTTTGCCTTAAACATCTGTGATGAAAACTGGACATTCAAAATCTACAGGGAAATGATACAAATCTATAGCTATACCCCAAAAGGCAAATGGTCAATTATGTGCACAAACATCTTTTGAAAAAAAAATCTATGAATGACCATTTAAAAACTCCTCAAAATTATAATAATCAGAGAAAGTGAAATTCCCAAGACATATTACCATGCTCACATCAAATTATCTATAATGGAAAAACTCATTGTGCTAGGAGCTGTGGGAAGACAAACACATTAGTTCATTGCTGGTGACATTGTGAATTGTTTCAGTCACTGGGAAAAACAATTTGAAAATAGTTTATATCCTTGGATACCATGATTGGGACTATTCCCCAAGAAGATTATTGATACCAAGAATTGATCCAAGTATACAAAGATATTCATGGTAGCAATATTTTTTTTTTGTGTTGTGAATTTTTATTCTCTTCAGATAAAAAAAAATTGCTTTTTCGTGTGGCTCAGATCACATATCTTGTACAAGTCATCATATAATATACTGTATTTGATCTAGATTTCATTAACTTCAGCATTTTTTAATCTCTCCTGAAGTTATGATATTAGTGGTAGCTTCTGTTAAAGGCAATGAGAGTTCTACACTGAAAGAAAGCTATTTTTTGCCTGAACTTTCTTTTTCTTAGATCTTGGAGGTTCTTGTGTGTTTCCAACATTCACACTTAAATTCAAAAGGGTGAGAATGATGGCTATGGGATCTGGACCCCAAAAGTAAAAACCCCAGGACTTTCAGGAAGCAATATTTTTGATATCAAACAGCTTGAAACAAAATATGTGCTCAATGATTAGAGAATAGCTGAATAAACTATGGCATGCATGTACATTGTGTGTGTGTGTGTGTGTGTGTGTGTGTGTGTATACACACACACATATACATATATACACACAAACATATATCTTCATATATGTATGCATATAGTTAAATTCTCTAACATTAGAAGTGATGAATATGAAGAATTCAAAGAGGAAATTTGTTGGTAAAAATATGTTGGTAGTATACTGTCAAAGGTAAACCACAAAACTTTCTGTGTTTTTTTTTAGCAATAAAAGATAAAAGTAGATAATCATGTATGCTGTCATTCACCATCATGATATTAGATGATTTTGTTGAACTTTTAAAGACAATATACTTTGTAGGAGAAGTTGTTCGTGTGTTTCTTTAGAAGTGCTTATTTTATTAAAAATATCTATTTTTATAATGTATTTAGAGTTAAATAATGTTGTTATTTAATAGAGAAGGATTGATGTAGTCTTAAACTTGGGTTCAGTGAACAAGCATAGGATGAGAGAGACAAGCCTAGACAGTTTATGTGAACATGATATGGAATTTTTTTGTGGAATGAAAATTTCATATAGTTCAACAGAGCAATACGGTAGTCCAACAAAGCTAATGTCTCTTAACTTGAATTAAGAGATGCACAGAAAAAAAAAAAAAGAGCTGCACAGAACCTAACATTAGGGAGATAACATTCTTGCTTTACTTAGCTTGTTCAGACCACAAGACCACATCTGTTTTCAGTTCCTGCCATTTAAGGAAGGACAGAGAGAAGCTAGAAAATATATTCAAGGAAAGGTGAACACAATGGTGGAGACTGAATATTATGCCATATGAGATTTAACTGAGATCCTAGGAATGTTTAGCCTGGAGAAAAGTAGCTATAATTTCTATCTACAAGTATTGGAATATTTCTTTACTGAAAGAGGGGTTACAGTTTTTCTTCTGGGCCCCAATAGGCTGTACTTGATTTCTAAGTGAAAGTTAGAGAGGAAAAATTAGACTTAATATAAAGAAATTTTTTTCTGACATTTAGAGCTACCCAAAAATGGAATGTTCTGCATTAAGAGATAAGGACATTTCCTTTACTAGAAGCTCTTTTATTGAAGTTTACAAGCAGAGACTGAATGACAATTTTTGAGGATTTTGAAGAAGAAATTTTTGATCAGATGAAGGTTGACATGGATTGCCTAGTAAGCCCCTCCTAATGCTGATGTAGCACCTCGTCTGGGATAACAGCCCCAACTCAGCACTCACAGGTTTGGAGGTTGGTTGGGGTGAGGTGACTTTCTGGGTTTTAGAGGGCAGACAATGGGCATCCATTCCTACTCTGATAACTCACAAGCTTTCACTTAGTTTTGATAGTCAACCAATATGCACAGTTAACTAAAAGAGATAACAATTTACTAAGATGAAACATAAAAGGAATATTAGCACAAAACTTCCCTCTTTATTAAATTTAAGACACACTCACTAACAAAGACAAACAGCATCCATGGAAAAAACAAATGTAAAGCTTAGCGTACAGTGTTAGTGAGTCACACATGTGGGAAACATGTGTGGTCAAGGAAATCCACACCGCTGGAATACCAAGGCTTTAGACCTCATTAATTTATCATGAAATTTTGGTGACTTCTGCGTAGATTGCTTAGTTAGGCTGCTAAGGTCTTCTCTTCTTCATCCATTAACTTTTGGTTTCCAGAGCTAGCTCTCTCTTGTCTATAGTCATCTCTCTTCTTTGGTATTAGAGATCTGAACCCTTGAGTCTGCTTTTCTCTACCTCATTGTGTTTGTATTTATCTGGAAAATATGTGTCTCAAATCCCTGATAGATGTGGTGTTTCCATTGCTTGAATATTCTCACTACGTGCTCACCTCCTCACTTCTCTACTTCCTTCAAGTCTCAGCTAAAGTCACACTTTCTGCAAGAAGCCTTTTCTCCTCATCCTTAAACTTAATGCCTTCCCCATGAGATTACTTTAATTTATCCAGTATTTATCTTGTTGAAGTTGTTTGAAGGTGGTGTCCCCCAAGAAACTGTGCACTCCATAAAACCAGAGACTATTTTTTGCCTTTCTTTGTATCCCCAGGGCTTAGCATATGTCTGCTATATAGATGGTACTTAATAAAGGATAGTTGACTGATTAAGTGACTCCACTGAAAGACAGCAAAGTAAATTGGGTTGTAGAGGTAGTTGAAAGGAGAGAAAACCCCCATTCCATACCTGCTGCACTTCAGTAAAAGTACAGGGTTCAAACTTCACAAAGTTGCTGCTATCCTGAACTGGCACAATGCTATTACTTGGACTGGCTTTTAAGTACTACATAAGAGAGTGTCCATCTTTAGACAGCCAATTGGGAGCTGACCTTGTAATTTAGTCAAGGGCTTAACATTTCCTAAAATGTTAAAACCCTGTTATCTCTAATTATATCAACTAAATTAAGTGGTAGGAAACCAAATCCTCCCTATCTCAAACTGATATTCTATGAATTTGTGATTCTGACTAGTGAGATTCTATTATTTTATGAAGTCCTTTATAAGGCCTTGAAATTTTTATTTCAAATTTATAAGGACACAACATAGTTCTTGAACAAAACCTGAAGACTATTTCCTGATTCCATCCATAATATTTCAAAGAATCAAACAAGAACAGTATGTAATCAAAATATAATGAGATCTTTTTTATGTAAACATAAATATAATTGGTACATACGTTATTAGTCTAAAGAAGTTGCAATCCCTGGTAAACAGAGCTGTTGGTAAAGGAGAAACTTATATTATCAAACATTTTACTAACAGTAGATATTTCCCCATTTTCTGACTTTGTCAATATGAAATAGTATTTTGCTCCCAATCTGCATCATGAATGTATTTTTTGAGATTTTTTTTGGTGATGATTTTTGAGATGGCTTCAAGAATATTATCTATAATGTTACTGATGTTGCAAATGCAGTACAATGGATAAAATGCTAGACTTAGTTAGAATCGGGTAGACCTGGGTTTAAATATCACTTTTGCCCATTATACCCAGGAAGTCCCTTAGTTTCTGTGCTCTTCACTCCCATCATCTGTAAAATGGAGATAATAATCCCTGCAGTACCTACTTCACAGACTGCCTGTGAGATTTAAGTGGTATATTGTGAGTAAAATGCTACCTAAATAGCACTAATTACTATCTGTAATCCTTGCTATAACTGATCCTGCTACCTCTGCTTTTAATCACATCCCCACCTTCCTCCACCAGGATACTGGACCTTAAAAGTCAGTCCAAGTAAGGGACCTTCTCTACTTCATCTTATTTCCCAGTCTTGTGATTTCTTATCCATATAACATTTATCATGCTAAATTATCTCAATCATTTAACAAAAAAGCTACCATCCATGACTTTCCTCACATTTACTTGTAAACTTCCCCAGTCATTTTCTCTTCAAATCCTTACAATCTGATTTTTTCAACCACTATTGACACTATTCTCTTAGAGGTCACCAAATCTAATAACCTTTTAGCAGTCCTTATCCTTCTTGATCTTTCTGTAGAATCTACCAATGTTGAACATTTCCTACTTCTAGACACTTAATCTTGGCTTTTGAGATACAACTTTTATGGTTCTTTTACTTTGCCAATCACCTATTTTCTATTTCCTCCTCCAGCTCTTCACCTTCCTGATTCTTCAAGTTAGATTTCCCAGGTTTGCATCCCCAACTCTCTTTTTTTTCTCTCTATGTACTCCCTCCTTTGGCAATCTCATTCAATCCCAAAGCTGCCACTTTCACTTTTATGCAAGTGACTGTGAAGTATTTATCTTCAATCATGACCTCTCAAGCTCCAGACCTCTCCACCTATATGTCTCACCATCTCCTCAACTTCAACATCTTCCAAATCAAACTTAAAATCGCTCCCCAAAAAATCTCTTTCTTCTGATGTCCATGTTTCTTTTGATGGTACTATTGTTCAACCATTTGAAACCTTGCAGCATGGTCTATGGAAAGAGTGCTTTTGCAAAGCAATCAATAAGCATGCATTAAGAACTTGTCATGCGCAAGGAATTGTGCAAAGTGATAGTACTACTAAAAAATCAGTTCTTACCCTCAAAGAGATTACATAAATCTCAATTCTCTGCAATGGAAAACTGGGAAAACAGGACCTAGCCCTGGGCTACCCAGAACCCATCAGGATTCCTTGATTGTTCACAATGTTTTGATGAGATGCAAATCATCAACTTGGTTCTTTCTGGTGAGATGGAAGACTATGAGGCCTTAATATGTGCCTAACCACTGCATCTTAAGGTCCTTGTGGCCTTAATATCTGCCCTGCTTCTATACTTTACAGATCCCTGGCACTGTCACATGATATTCTGATATAACCTAAGGACACTTATATCTTATCATCCCTCTTTGCCCCCTTTCTTCTCTTCCTTATCCCTATATACATGCCACTTCACCCTTAGGAGCTTTAGACCTATCCATCTACCCTGAAGCTCAACATTTATTCATTTGTTGTCTCATTCAATTAAATATGAGATCTTTGAGAGCAGGAACTCTCTCAGTTCTTTTATTTGTATATGCTGTAGTTAGAGTGGTGCTTGGAATATCCTAAGCACCTAATATGTACTTTTCCACTCACTCACAATATGGTGATTTTTAAAAAAATTATTGACATCTTTGATTTTTCCTTCCCCCTTACATCTCATATTGAATCAGTTACCCAGACCTTTCAACTTTACCTTTACTATAACTCTTGTACCTACCTTGTGATATTCATTCCTACTGCTAGCAACCCAGTGTGGGCCCTCAATATATCTTGTTCAGGATATTGAAATACTATTACAGAACTAGGTGCCTGTACCTTCTTCCTGCTTCAAACTGTCCTTCATGCTCTTGTCAGACATATTTTGGGTCTGTCCCTGTCTTCCTTCTGCCGAAAACTGTTCATGTCTCCTTCATTTCCAACCTAACTTTAGTTCCTTTTTGTGTTTTCTGTTCTTCTGAAACTCCTGCTTTACTTTTTGTCCCTAAAGGTGCCCAACTTCAGCCTCCTCTTTGCTTTTGCTTATGCTGTTCCCTATGCCCTATGTTCCCTTATTTTGTATTCCATTTATTTGCTAATGTCATATTATGTCCTTAAATTTCATAAAAGTAGAGGCTATAGCTTATCTAAATATTGCAATTCCTCTCACCTCCCCACTGGGGTGGAATGAACAGTATAGTGTTCTGTGAACAATGAACACTTCATAAATGTTTGTTGAATTACATTATTCAAAAAAGAAAAAAAAATGAGTAAGAGAAAAGGAGATCAATTAATCGCCTCTTTGGAAGAGCATATGTCACTCAATTTTATCATTATCTCTGTGTCTAAGTCAAGTGGATGTGGTATTTGAGCTTCCTCAAACATACATGCATCAACTGATGTGTTAAGAAAATAAGCACCTTTGGTCAAGAAAACTTCTCTTCTGATACTCATGCTGTTCTATCATTTATTTTGTGTTTTGGATAAAAATATATTTTATAAAATTTATGTTAAATTTTAGATGGCTAAATGTAAATTGTATCTTAGATCTTTCTAAATCAACTCTAAGAAGTCTTTCTGAAATTCAATTCTAATCCACAAATATTTATTAACTGCCCAGTGGAGATAGTACACTGTGCTATGCACCAGAGAACCTGAATTTAGGTAAAACAAGAACAGCCTTACAGAGTTTGTAGTCTAGTATCAGGGATAATAGGTGATTACAATAAATGTGAAAAGAGTTGCAAAATAAAATGCTAGGTGAAGTTCATGGGAGGGAGCCACAACTGATCAAGGCAAACTTCATGGAGTGGGTAGCATTTGAGTTAGACTTTAAATGTTTTGTAGGGAGTCACCAAGCTAACAGAAAGATGGGAATACATGTCAATCATAAGGAGAATTATGGACAAAGGCATGGAGTTGGAAAAACACTGAGTCTATGATTAGTGCATTTTGGCTGGAATTTAGAACACAGAGAGAAGAGTAATAGTATGAGGTAAAGCTTAAAAGGTAGGGGATTGCCAGGTATGGAGGATGTGGAATGGTTAGCCAAGTAGTTTCATTTAAGGAACAATAAACAGTCCCTAAAGAATTTCTTGAACAAAGGAGAGACACGACCAGATCTATGTAGTGGGAAGATTCATCTGCTAAATACTATGAAAATCTTGATCATGTAATGAAGTGAAAATAAAAGGATTAGGAGAATGCCCTTTTATTCCTAACAGATTCTTCCATAGAAAGAATTCAAACACACACACATTAAAAAGTCCTAATGAACAAGATCTTCATGTCTAATAATAATAATGAATATCCACCTATCACTTTACACAGTGATTTATATATATTATTTCATTTGATCTAAGACCCTTTCCCTCACATTATTCATTTCTATATATGCCCCAGTGTCTGTATGAGGTAGCTTTCCCTTTCCCCTCATAAGAGTATGAACCCAAGCACTCTCATACACACACACACACACACACACACAAACACACACACACACACAAACACATTTTACACATGGGAAGAATGAGCAACCTAGAGGTTGTGACTTGGTCAAGAGTGTGCAATCAGTTATGGACAGGACTGAAATAAAAACTCAAATTTCCTATAATACATTGTTATTGTTGTTAAGTCATTTTCAGTCATGTCCAACTTTTTGTGATCCCTTTTGAAGTTTTCTTGTCAAATATAATGGAGTGGTTTGCCATATCCTTCTCTAGTTCATTTTATAGATGAGAAAGCTGAGGCAAATAAGGTTAAGTGCCTTGCCGAGGGTCACACAGCTAGTAAGTATTTGAGGCCAGATCCTATAATACATACATACCTACAGGAAGAGCTTAGCATATATAGACATATACATTTATTTATGTATCATAATAGAATATTACAATAATAATTGATATATTAATATTATTACAGTAAATATGTACATGTATATGCATGTACATATTTCCACACATGTATATACACATACATGCATATATTAAAGACAGCATAGTCAAAGAAAAAACATGAAAGCATCAAATTAATGCTTTTCTGCCTCAAAAGCAGAAAAAGAGAAATAAAGGCTGTTGCTTATAAAGCAATCACAGCAGTATCTCCACTTGCTGCAGAACACTGGCCAATTGTTTAAAAAAAAGCAAGAGTATATTTTTATTCCATTATGTGTAAGACAAAGTGTCACTTAGAGTGTGAAATAACGCACTCACTATGTAAAAGATAAGCAATGACACTGAGTTTATTACTCATTATTATAGAGGGACTTTTCAGAACACCATTTCCTGCTTCCTTTAAATAGGACTTCGATCTGCGTTCATGACAGTTGGAAAAGTTTTAGAAGAGAAAATGGCAGTCAGAATGAGACAAACTCCTAAGTTTTTCACTTTGAGGTTTCCTTCCACCATTTGGTCCCAACTGTCTTTTTTTTTCATCTGACTCACCTTCATGTACTATTTATTCCAGCTAAGTTGGACTGCCTAGCATCTGTTCCCCAAATGTGACCTGTCTTCTGTCAACTCCATGCTCTAGAGCAGATTGTCCTCTCTTCCAGGAATGCATGTCCCTCCTTTTCTTTGCTTTTTTCAAGCTTTGTTTTCCTTCACAGGTCAGCTTTGGTGCCACTTCCTCCATGAAGCATTCTAAAGTATTCTGAACTGAAAGAGTCCTCTTCTTCCTTGAATTTTCTTAATGGACTTTGCATTTCTCATTTACTTAGCACAATGTTCTGAATGTTTATTGAATGTCAGTCCCTACTTCATTATATTTACCCTTGAACATGACATAATCTTCCTATGCTCCTTGAGGGAAGTGACTGTGTTTTTTTTCTTTCTGTCATAGTAATCCAAACACCCAACACAGTTCCTTGAGTGTAGTAGATGCTTAATAAATATTTGATGATTTCAATTTCTTTTTTGCTAAGCATTCTAGAAATCATGATCTTAAAAAAAATATTTGAAAATGTTCTTTCCTTGAAGTCATTTGAAAGATAGAGCACAGCTAGTTCATGACAAGATATTACCTTTCTCTGACTAAAACTGCAGCAAACAACAGTGATTAGTGTGCTTCAGGAACATCAAGGCCTGACTCAGGATAGCAGCACACATCATATTATATAACCAGCCTTCTATGCCCTGTAGCCTTGTTATAATTTATTCCTCTTTCCATTCTCTAAGGTCCAGCCAAACTGGCCTTGTTGTTCTTCCTTACATACAATGCAATATTTCCCACCTCCATGTGTTTCCACTGGCTTTTCCTAATGCCTGCAATGAACTACCTCCCTCACCTTTAGCCTTTAGAATCTCTAGTTTCCTTCAAAACCAAGTTGAAGTACCACTTCCTCCATGAAGTCTTTCTTTATCTCTCACACTCCAGTATCATGCCCTCCACATTTCTATTTGTCAACACACACTCACATATTTAGTATGTAATTATGGAAGAATTTAAACCCATGGCCATAAAGACTTATGGTGACCGAAGTTGTAGAAATATATTTAGATAGATAAAATCTGGAACCTCACATTCCTTGTCTACAAGAGACACTGGGATTTCCTCCTTTGGGAGAAAAAGGAGACTAAGTGCTCATTCCTCTATTCTCCTATCCCGAAGAGGCTTATTGGGCCATAATTAGATAAATAAATAAATACATACATACATACAGAACACATAATATTTCTATTGTCAGGGTATCATGCTCTATTAGAAGCTGTTCTCAGTGAGAAGCAGCCCCACCCCAGACCTAGAGGATAATAGTTAGCTTACTCTCAGGCTCTTTACATCGCTCTACCAAATGCCTACTATAGAGAAAACAATCACAAATAATGACCAAACATTTTTATCCAAGCAAGCAATAAAGCAGAAATTGGGAAGATTATACAGATTAGAGGCATAAAACATGTAGCATATGTGGCCCACTCCCAAGTGTAACCTGAACCAGATTAAAAATATGATTAGAAATGTTTAATAAAATAACTCAAAATATAAAAAAATGGATAATATTAACATGTAGCCTATAGTGAGCCTAATGTACAGTTTAGTGGCCCATTAATTGTATCTATTTGACACCACTGGTTTAGATGACAAGATACACGAGGGTAAATGATCTCTTCCAAATGAGGACAAGATAAAATCTTAGCATGATCAGGGAAAAAAAGAAATGATTCCCCTGGAGTCCAATATTAGAAATTTTGGAGAATACGAGTGCTGGGAATCAAGGGATATATTGGGGAGGAGAGTGAGGAGGAACTGATTTTTCCACATATCTGTGGCCCTAGGAATGCTATTATCCATTTCAAGTTTTGTGTTTTCTCTTTAGCCTTCTCTCTACCCTTCCTCAGAAGTGTCTTTGCCAATCTGAAGCTATTTCTTCCTCATATGTATCATAGGCAACACCATGGGTTCATAGGTCTCTTAATCAGGAGTCATATCTCCCCAAACAGTATCACAGGGCTACAGGGCTATCCTTCAGGGACTCACTGCACACATGAGGATATTTTTATCTATAATCTCTCTCTCTCTCTCTCTCTCTCTCTCTCTCTCTCTCTCTCTATATATATATATATATATATATATATATATATATATATATATATATATGCGCTTATATACACACACACATATACATATATGTATATATATATACATATATGTATATATCTCAATGTAACAGTCTTATATGTTCATGTTTCCCTCAATAAAATAAAAGCTTTTTGATGGTATGTGTTTTTATTCTTCTCTTTGTATCTCCAGTGCCTAGTCTGTTGCCTGGCACAAAGTAGGCCCTTAATAAATATTGATTGATCTTATCCCTGGGGCAGAAAGAGAAGAAAAAAGGTACAAAGATAGCATAAGTGTCCAAGGAATGGAAATTTTACTACCAACATCCACAGCCTTGGTCTGAGACCCCCCAAAATAAAGTTTCTCTCAAAGATTGGACACACTCAATTTACAGAGAAGCTAAGTGGAAGGATGGCAGTGACAGCCAGTCAACAAACATTTAACAGACACCTGCTACATGCCAGGCACCGTGCTAAGTGTTGTAGATACAACAAAAGGCAAAAGACAGCCCCTGAATTCAAAAAGCTCACATTTCCTCCCATGGTATAGCATAAGAATTTTAACCTAGGGTCCATTATCTAGATTTCAAGTTGGTCCATGAACTTGGATAAGAAACAATTATGTTTCTTTTCACTCTTCTAACTGAAATTCAAAATTTCCTTCAATTATGAATAAAAAAAAAGGAGTCCTCAATTCAGATAGCCTGGGCAAGACATTGAACTTCTCTGTCTCACCTTCCTCCTTACAAAATAGGTATAACAAGAGTTGTGACACTTACCTTATCATTTGCTGCACCTTAAAACATCTTGAAAACTTTACCTGTAGCCAAATGGATAGCCAAAGTAAAGGCATTCCAGTTGATGTTATATTTTGCATGAATACACTCCTCCCCATCATCTTGGCCTCTGTTAAAGCCCACAACAACAAAACAGTCCAAGACAAGGGAGCTTCTTTCTGGGGAAGTGTATGCCTAGATAATAACCTCTATCTTAATAAATGGTTTGTAGGCCAGTATTAGTACCTATTTTCCAACCATTTCAGGGCCATGTGTGAAGCAGGGATAACGCTGGTTAAATGCTACTTAGAGATAAGGCAGATTTCCCAATGGGGATGTGGCATGTTGTGCTGATGACACAACTCCTGGAAGCAGTTTGAAATGGCACAGCAGATAAAGTAATCTATTTACTTCATCATCAGGAAGGCCTTTGTTCAAATCTTGCCTTATACTCACAAGTTCTGGGAATCTAGGCAAGTTACTTCTTTCAAATGCATCTTCTTCTTCATCTGTAAAATAAGGACAGTAATGGCACCTGCCTCATAGGATTATAGGAAGAATCAAACGAGGTAACATATGACAAGCTTTTCAAACATTAAAGTGCTGTGTAAATACTAGCTGTTGTTTTTATTATCAGCACACATGGTGATTTCAGTGGTATTAGTTATTTTGAAAGAGGGAGTATTTGACAAAGTTTCTAGGAATGGCTTATGAGTTGATAGCTCCAGATACATTAAGGACAAAAAAACATCCCAAAGGGTTAGAAGTAAAATTGAAAACAAACTACCACTTGACCAGAAGTGGTCATACTGGGATAAGAAAATGAGTGAGAGTGGTGAGAGAGGATGTTGGACAAAGACAAGATGGGCCTTTGGATATCCCTCCAACTCATATCACCCTCAACTAAATTTCTCGACTTTTATAGATGACAGCAATTCATAGCTATCCTTCAAGCTTGCCCATGATCACATTGCCACAGATAAGACTACTGCAGTCAACTTTTTTCCAGGGGAAAATCACCAGTAGGAAACATACTTTAACAAGAGCATGATGCTACTTTAAAGGAAGCTCTAAATTAGGACAATCAAATTCTCTGACTAAGAAAAAGGCAGCAAGATTCATCATCCTGAGATACAATAATGAAGCCTGAGAAATACTTATGAGTTCAGAATACTTAGTATTAAGGCTGACCAAGTGGCTGTGATTATGATTTTCATCCAGAGATGAAAGATTGAAACTATTCCTCTCTTTTATTTGATTCAAGTATAATTTTTGGAAATTGCAAGGAAAAATTAATTCTCTAAAAGTACAAAACTGGGCGACATTTTTATCTGAAGTATCAAAGGAATAAATGTTGAATTGCTGGTAGAAATTCTTGATACTAGATAGATTTTTTAAAAGGCAAGAGTGCATTTTCATCATTTTATTAATTAAAAGGATGCTATTTTTTACCTAACTATACCTATTATTTAATTTTAATGCTCATAATTAAAGATTCATTCAAGAACCCTCAGTTACTTATCCTACATTTCAAACTATTATGAATAACTTGGATGGTGTAATTTTAAAACTTGTGCATCTCTATGAAAATGACTTCATATTTCTATATATTTCTGCTTCTATTCAGCTATAATTTTCTCCTCAGCTTTCAAGAGTTAAGAAATGTCCACAACTTTATCAGTCTCTGAGAGCCTTTTCTATTCTTTTTAAGAAGTTATAGCCTACCGAGAACGAATGAATTCAAATCACAAAATCAGAATAGAACAGCTTTGAGAAGGTTATGAAGTTGGTTGGAAGAAAAAAATATTAATTCCCTTCATTTCTATAATTAAATGTAAAGGAATTTAAATGTAAAGAAAAAATTCTTGCTAATAACTCTTCAAAGCGTAGAAGTGAAAAAATGCAATTAAAAACCCACATGTGTTCAGTCATTTCCATATCAATGATATATCTATGCTCACATATCACTTTGCATCTTAGGGAAATAATGCTTTTTGCAAAAAAAAAAAAAATTGCTTGTAAAGTGAATAAATAAAAGGGACTTTTTAAGAAAGCTGAATTGTTCCTACTGAGTAAAATTGACTATGGAGACTTGGCATGAAAATGCATTTTTTAATTCAGCTTACTCTTTTAAAAAAAAATAGCAGACCTAGATATCATTAAGAGCTTTTGAAAGCAGGATGAGGACCAGTCTTTGTCACTGCAGGAAGAGAATTGCTGCAATGAGTAGGGCAATGTCACGGGTATTTAATGCTGCCTGGAGGCATTATCATGCTGTGGGAAAAGACTCGTGATGGTTAAGTCAGTTTTGAGGTTTTCATCTTTTATACATTTTCCCTTTCAAAAGGAAGAATAACAAGGGCAAAATAAGTGTAATTAATTTAATGTTGAACTGCGAAAATAAAATTATTACTATGAAGGGGCATAAGCAATTAAAAAGTAATTTCCATTTTGTGTTTATGTTTTTATTCATCTTTTGGGGTAGAATAATCATATCCTCTAAGAACTCCAAGATTTTTCTCCAGTGTTTCCAACCTTTGAGAACTTCCCACTCTTCTCTACAGGACCACAGGTCCAACTGGCAGTAAGAAAGAAGAAGAGACCTAGAATGAACATTGGGACTTTGCCTTCTATAGAGAGGGCAATAGGGGGAGAAGGAATTAATTGAGATGGACCGAGGCTGTAGATAGAATGTGAAAAGTGGCCTGGGAGTTATTTTAATAACCAAAACAGTATAATCAAGAGAAATTCATTTATATCCATTTCACCAAAACTTGTCAACAACTCCCAGGATGAAAAGCATCCTTCTGTCACCCAAAAGAGAACTCAGTGTAGTATGGCTTAAGAAACAAGAAGACATATTCTAGATGAATTTACTCCGTGAGTGGGTTCTGGAAGTGCCCTTACTCTATGAGGTCTCAAGGCTCACCTTCTAAGCTCAACTACATCAATTCCACAGGATCATAAATTTAGAGGCCATTTAGCCCAAACCCTCATTTAATGTTTTATTTGTTTCAATCAGCAAAATCTGTCTTCTCACTCTTCCACCTCAACACTCCCCTACAACTAACAACAACTACAACAAAAGCCCATTCCAAACATATATAGCCAATAAAAACAAATTTCCACATTGGCCATACCACCCCCCCAAAAAATGAAAACAAAACAAAAAAACACTCTGTCTCATTTTACATTGAGTTCTTCTATCACAAGGCGAGTATCATGTTTCATCACTAGTCATCTGGATTTGTAATTAATCCTTACAATGATCAGAGTTCCTAACTCTTTCAAACATTTGCTTTTACCAAATTGTTGTCTTTGTATAAATTTTTCTTCTGTCTCTGTTCACTCCACTTAGTATCAGATCATATAAATCTTCCCAGGTTTCTCTAAACCCATCTGCCTTATTTCTTATAGGACAATCTTATTCCACCACATTCACATACCACAGCTTGTTCCATTCCCCAATCGGTAACATGCCCTCAGATGCTTATTCTTTGCTACCACAAAAAGTGCTACAAATTTTTTTAGTGTATTCTTAATTTGTTTTTCTTAAAAAACTAATCCCTTTCTTAATCTACTCTATCCATAATACTCCCCTCCACCTTCTCCTTTTTCCCTCCAATTTCTCAATATTCTTGTGAGAGAATAATACATTATAATTCAAGTAAGAGTGATGTTCAAGTGTAAGCCAGTCCTCCTCACATCCTCCTCTTTGTTTGTATGATTTTTTCCTAATCTTTCTTATCTTCCCTGCCTCCATCCAATGGATTTCTCTTCCTCACTTTCTAACTTTTTTCTTATGATCATCAAAATACAACTGAACCACTCTCAGGCCTTGTCTAATTAGACCCCTTCAATGACCTCTGATAATTATGGGATTCAGAGGGGAAATATCTCCCTATATTTGAATGTAAGCAGTTTATCTTTCTTAACCTTTTTTTTAAAAAAATCATTGTTCATTCATGTTTACCTTTTTATGTTTCTCTTCAGGTCTATATTTGATCTTCAAAATTTCTACACAGTAGTGGCCTTTTCATCAGCAATGCTTAGAAGTCCTCTATTTTACTAAAAAGCCATTCTCCACCCCCCAACCCCCACAGCATTTATATGTTTTTATGGGTAAGTTATTCTTGACAATACCTTTCTGCAATTTTGTATTCCAAGTTTTCCACCCTTTTATAGCGGTGGCTGATAAATCATATGTGATCCAGACTATGGCTCCCTCACTATTTGAATTCTTTCTTTCTGGCTGCCTTCAATTTTTTTTCTTTGACCTGGTTGCTCTGTGCTTTCACAACTATATTCCTAGAAGTTTTTGTTTTGTGGTTTCTTTCAAGAGGTGACTAGTATATTCTTTCTCTTTCCATATTGTCCTCTGGTTCTTAGAGATTTGGGCAATTTAAAATTTTCTTAAAATAGGATGTTTAGGCTCTTTTTTATTGATTATGACATTCAAATAGTCCATTGATTCTCAAATTTTTCCTCAATCTGTTTTCCAGGTCACTTGTTTTTACTATGAGATACCTTACATTTTCTTCTATTTTTCTATTCTTTGACTATTTTAATATTTCTTCTTGCAATGTGTGGTCATTGATTTCTGTTTGGTACATTTGAATTTTCAGGGAGTTTGCTGCCTGAGCCAAGTTTTATGCCTCTTGTGCCAAGCCATTAATTCACTTTTCAATTCTTTCCCCCTTAGTTCTCATTTCTTTTTTTCATTTTTTTCTCAAGCAATAGCATTTCATTTATATTATTAAAAAGTCTCTTTTTTAACTCTTGCTTTATCTCTTCCAGGAATTTCAGTTGAATTTTTACCCAAGATGGTAGATGTCACTTAGCATCAGATCACATAAATCTTCCCACATTGCCTTGCTAGTAGATGTTTTGGAATTATTCTCTTTTTCTGGTCTTGTGTCTTGAGCTTTCCTGCCATCATAATAACTCTTTATGGTGGAATTTCTTTTTTGCTTGCTCATTCTCTCAGCCTACTTCCTGCCTTTTGGCTTAATGTTAGGGCTATGACATTAGGAATGGGCTCTGCTACAATTCTAGAGGGAAGATCTGGATTTCTAAATAGTCAATTGCTGCTTTCTTGGGTGGGTAGACTATTGTATTATTTCAGAATCTCAGGAATAGGCTGCAAAGGCCTTGAAGCTTTCAGTGTTCCAAGAGTAATCTGATCTAGAGCAAAGTCTGAGACACCCCTGGTAGAGGTCTACAAGTTCCTGATCTGAGTTTAGGTCTGATCAATAGTAGACTACTTCTGGACTCAGCTCCTATCAGCTTTTTAGAAAGCCCTCTTGCTTCAAAGCAACAGAATCACAATTTCTCCTTTGGTCTAGTATTCCTGCCTTGATAATTTCTCTTTAGAATGGGGGTCTTCTGCTTGCTTCTGAAATTTCTCTTTTCTAAATATACTACCCAGGGCTTCCCTATACAGGAATGCCACCTCCACCCTACACGAATCATCTTGGATCTATGATCTGGAACTCGGTAGTAAGCAACAAAGCTGACAATTTGTACCTGCCCCCTTCAAAGTTCCCCACTATGGGCCTGGGGATACCTGGATATAAGTCTTAACCTCTCCTTGCCTTCATGCACAGCCTATTGCTGGGCACTGGAGTGTTCCATGACGCATCCTTCTGACCATACCCGGTTACCGGTGTCCACAGACTTCACTTTCTGCCTCACTATACTGAGTTGGGCTGGACAAATGATGAACTGATTTTTTTTTTAATTCCTCATCAGGATTTGATCTGGTGCACTTTTGACATCCTTTTTGAGTACTTTTGTGGAGGAGAGCTTGGCTATATTGCTTCCTACTATTTTGCAATCTTTTCTCCTCCCTCTAACCCACTCATTTTACAACTGAGGAAACTGAGGCCCAGAGAGATTACATGACTTGCCCAAGGTGACACAGGTATCAGAAGTAGAATTAGAACCCAGAATCTTTTACCCTTTCCACCAGACCACACCTCACTGCTCTTTTAAGAGGACTATATTTCATTATCTCTCACTATTACCCATCTGACTCTGATTAGATTATGCTTTCAAAGAAAGTGCAGCTGGTTGAGAGGCAGAAGAATCATAGTCTTTCTGACCCAAGGTACAAAGAACTGAAGTCAGTAGCCATTAAAATGTCTAGGCTAAAAGAAGACATTAAAAAGATGATTATTTTATGGAAGAGAATCTTTTCTTGTAGAAGATTTTCTCCAACTAATTTGATTTCAAGGAAGAAATAAAAATTTGTGGCTTTGTTATAAATAAGTAACATTGGTATTGCAGTATTTTGTACTAAGTTCAGGTTAAATGCATTTGTTTTGTTGTAGAAAGAACAAGCAGGTGATGTTCTTAAATTATTTGTGCAGTAGAGGAACAAGAGCATTGGCTTTGGTAGTCAGAAGACCAGAGTTCCATTCCTGGATTGACCACTTACTATCTGTGTGACCTTGGACAGTTCACATCACCTCTATGACTTTCAGCTTCTTCATCTTTAAAATGAAGGTATTAGAACAGATGACCTCCAATGTCTCTTCCAGCTTTAAATCTTTCTTCCTATGACTTTATACCATAGACTCAATGCAAAAATTCTATCTTTAGTACAGTCTTTTGACAAAGAACTTTCTAGCATTCCCTTTATATTCTATTCCCTCTCCACTCTAGGACCATGTTTTATAAATTTTAAGTTTCAAAGTTATTGATTCTCTGTGTTGGTATTTTCTTTCAGAATCTAAACCTCTGTAATGAAGTATGTCTTTGAAGCATCCTGTATCTATCTGGCATTCAGTTAAAATCTATTGATTCTATTAAAGTTTGATTTGGGTTTTTCATAACAGAAAAGGTTTGCACTGAATCATCTACATTGCTTGCCCAATTCCCTTCATGACCAAATATATGAATTTTCAGAGAAAACTTCACTAAAGAAAACTACATTGCTGATTTTATTTATCCTCATAATCTCCCTATAAGAGGATATATGAGGGATGGATATTTCCTTTTTCTCTGAGAGGAAACTGAGGCATAGAAAGGTTATGAGATTTGTCCCAAATCATAAGGCTTTATGTTAGCAGTTCCCAGAATGGAAAGCAACCTCCCCAAAACCCAGGCCCCACTTCTGTCTTCTAGAACTACTAGGTTCTGCCTCTTTCCTCCACTATTTTTACAGATGATAGCTGACCATGCAGTCCTTCATGGGCAATGAATGCTTGATGATTGATGACTGAGTGGGTTGTTTACTGTTGGGCGAGAAACAAAATTAGCCCCAGAACCAAAATGTAGTTCTCAGAAATATAAGTGGGGATTTTTTTTCTTCTTTTCTCTAAGTTATTAACACTGTTTGGCCCCAGAGAGAAATGCTGTCTACTTCTGCACCAAAAACATAACTGTCATGAAATAATAACAGCAATAACAGCCAGAGTTTTCCCAGTCGCTGATTGATACACCTGCATCTATAGCTGCATCTATAGCCTTCTGTTAGCCCCAGTAGCCTTTTCAGTAACTATAAATTCTAGCAAAGTTTTGTGAGTGACTTTGACTATACCTAGGACAGCACTTTTAAGAGTGTACAGCTATAACTCTGGCCACCTGCTAGAGTTTTTAGACGCAATGCCAGATTCTTACAAATAACACAATGGTTAGGGCTATGCACATCAAGTCTTCATGTTGCATTATTTATTAATGTGTTGCTCTGCTAGATAATGCACTGTTCTACATATGTTAATAAGAATCAGTTGAATCCAGATCAGATAGGCCTTCCTTACATGAGGGTAGGGCCTGGGCCATCTTTAGGAACCCAACACCTCAAGAAAAATCTTATTGGGTATCTTCCTCAAGCCCTACCTTCTGTTCACTCACCCCAACCTCTGCCAACCTTTTAATATAGGCAGAATTAGGTGAAAATGAACATCAGGAACAGCCTTGAAGGGGAAATTTTAATAATGACTCATTTACATGGCTCTTTAAGGTTCAAAGAGTGCTTTCCTTATAACAACCCTGCAAAGGACGTAGTACCATTGTTATTGTTCCCATTTTGTTAATGAGGAAAATGAGGATCAGAGATGGCATAGGATTTAGGAGGACTTCAGAGATAATCATTTAATGTATTCCATCTTTATTTCTGCTTGTTAGAATTCAGTTTCTTCCAAACCTAACTCAGATGGGCCTTCTATAATTCAACATTTACAGAAAAGATTTCTTTATCTACTTAGCCATTGGTCTTCTCTCCAACTTAAAGTTATCCTGTTTTCCTTTATTTGAGTTCAGGTTTTGTGCTCATTTTATAGTTGAGGAAGGTGAGGCTGAGAGAGTTTAATTAGGTACTCAAGGTCAAACTGCTATTTGTCTGAAATAGGATTCAAATTCAAATCTTCATGACTCCAAATCTGTCACTCTACCTAATAGCATAAAGAATGGTCTCAAAAGAGATGGGTATGAAAGAGAGTAATTTATTGTTTAATAAACCAGTGCTTAATGATTAAAACTTTTTACCAGTTTAAATTTTATAAAACATTCATCACAATTATGCAGAGCAGGTAGTGTAAGCATTATGTCCATTTTGTAGATGAGGAAACTGAAGCTCAAGAAGTTAAATTACTTAACCAAAGCCATATATCCATGCTTGAACTTAAATGTAGGTCTCCTGAATCTTAGTCAATGTTCTTTGCAGAAGACAACAGAGGAATAAAACTTTAATTAATAGATATTTAATGTTCCAAAAATTCTTGGTGTCTTTTAAAAAGTCAAAAGAAAAGAAAGGAGGATACATACAGGAGAGGCAAGGGATTACTAGATTTCATAAAGCTTCAGAAATTTTCTTTTCTTCTTCAGCATTTGATGTTCTTTTCCACTAAGTATTTTAACTTTGGAGGTTCTATTTAATTTTCCCCCTAGGATAAACTCATTTATCAGTTGTCATTGTTATGAGGATCCAGAGGGAGAGAATGTCTCTCAGTGCTGTACAAACAGTATTACATCCAACACTCAATTTCAAATAGCAGACTGCTACAAAGATCTTCCATGGTTTCTTTTAATTTTTTACTGACAGGTTTTTCTAGACAAATTGAGTTTATTTTTACAGTAAGAAACTCTCTTTTTCCTACAAAGGTAAACTGAGAAAGCAAGATATGCTATAATAGGGGATGAAATAGAAGTTACTAAAATAAAACCCACAGAAAAAGGTCCTCACTGATCATTTGCAAAGTACAGGCCATTCACTAACTCAAAATGTCCCTCTCCCACTTAGCAAGAGAAAAGTATGAAGAATTACAGCTTTGTGTGAAATTCTTGGAACTTAAAAAGGAAGAAAATGAATAAATCTTTTCCATAATAGAGGTTCCTTTGATCAAGTTCAATTTGCAGCTAAATCATGTACCCATGTCTACCTTATCTTGGAATACAGTGTAAGATTCTGGTCTGTATGTAGTTTCTGTCATACTGTTTTTCCAGCAGTTTTGTCAAGTATTTTTTGTCCCCAAAGCCTGGGTCTTTGGGCATATCAAACACTAGATTACTGTGGTCATTTATTATTGTTTATTATGTACCTAAGTTATTCCAGTCATCCATTATTCTATTTCTTAGACAGTACCAGATTGTTTTGATGGTTACTACTTTATATTACAGTTTGAGGTACAGTATGAGTAGGCCACCTTCCTTCACATTTTTTCCCACTAATTACCTTGATATTCTTGAACTTTTGTTCTTCCAAATAAATTTTACTATTTTTTCTACTTCTACAAAATATTTTTTGGTTGTTTGATTAGTGAGGCACTAAAAAAAATAGTTTAGGTAGAATTGTCATCTTTATTACATTGGCTCAGCCTACCCATGAGCAAATGATACTTTTACCATTGTTTAGATGTGTCTTTGTGTGAAAAAGTGTTTTATAATTGTGTTCATATGGTTCCTGGGTTTGTCTTGGCAGGTAGACTCCCAGGTATTTTATTGTCTATATTATTTTAAATGGAATTTCTCTCTCTGTCACTTGTTGCTGGACTTTACTGGTACTGTATAGAAATACTAATGATTTATGTTAGTTTATTTCATATCCTGCAACTCTGCTAATGTTGATTATTTCAACTAGTTTTTAGTTGATTTTCTAGGCTTCTCTAAATATATGATCACATTATTTGCAAGGAGTGATAGTTTTGTTTCCTTGTTGCCTATTCTAATTCCTTCCATTTCTTTTTCTTCTCTTGTTGCTAAAGCTTACATTTCTAGTACAATATAGAATAATAGTAGTGCTAATGGGCAACCTTGCTTCACTTCAATCTTATTGGGAAGGCTCCTAACTAATCCCCCTTACAGATAGTGTTTACTGATGCATTTAGATAGATATTACTTATCATTTTAAGGAAAATTCCATTTATTCCTATACTTTCTAATGTTTGTAACAGGAATGGATGCTGTGTTTTATCAAAAACCATGTATTTCTGTTGGGTTTGTTATTGATTTGTTCATTTATGGTAATACTTTTTTTAATATTGAATCAGCCTTGCATTACTGGTATAAATCCCACCTGGTCATAGAGTATTAACTTTGTGGTGTTGTTTTCACTAATTTTTCTAGCCTGTTTCACGACTTTTATCTTTATATTAAAGTTGGATTCTGCTCCTGGAGTAAAGGGAGTACTGTCCAGGCTTCTTGAACTGGGGACTCAGGGACTCACTGTTGGCCTACACTGGGTCACTGAGCCTTGCTGCTGGCCTGTAGGAAGGATTTGGACCTCACAGAGGGCTTATCGGTGTGTGGCCTTTTGCTGGCTTGCCTTAGTGCCATTTATGCTATACCACATTCGTCTTTTGACACAATGAGACAGACCTTTCCTGCCAGCCTTCTGAGTTGTCTTGGGCTGAAAGTTTGTTTCACCACTTCCTTTTGTTGGTTCTATTGCTCTAGAACTCCTTTTGAAGTGTCATTTTATTTTTCCAGCTCTTTTTAAAAAAACAGTATTTTATTTTTTCCCAATTACATGTCAAGATAGTTTTCAACATTCATTTTTTATAGAATTTTGAGTTTCAATTTTTTCTCCCTCCTTCGCCTCCGCCCCCCAAAGACATCAAGCAATCAAGCAAATAGGTTATACATGTGTAATCATGAAAACATATTTCCACATTAGTCATCTTATGAAATAAGAAACGGAACAAAAGGGAAAAGCCATGAAAAAGAAAAAAGAAAAAAATAGTCGAAATAGTATACTTTGATCTTCATTTGGAATCTATAGTTCTTCCTCTGGATGTGGATAGTATTTTCCATGAGTCTTTTAGAATTGTCTTGGATCATTGCTTTGCTGAGAAGAGCCAAGTCAATCACAGTTGATCAATGCACAATGTAGCTGTTACGGTGTACAATGGTCTCCTGGTTTTTCTCACTTCATTCAGCATCAGTTCATATAAGTCTTTCCAGGTTTCTCTGAAATGTACCTCATCATTTCTTATAGCACAATAGTATTCCATTCACATTCATATAGCACAACTTGTTCAGCCATTCCCCAGTTGATGGGCATCCCCTCAATTTCCAATTCTTTGCAACCATATAAAGAGCTGCTATAAATATTTTTGTACATGCTGGTCCTTTTCCCTTTTTTATGATCTCTTTGAGATACAGACCTAGTAGTGCTATTGTTAGGTCAAAGGGTATGTACAGTTTTATAGCCCTTTGGGCATAGTTCTAAAATGGTCTCCAGAATGGTTGGATCAGTTCACAGCTTCACCAACAATGCAGTAGTGTCCCAATTTTCCCATATCATCTCCAACGTTTATCATTTTACTTTTCTGTCATATTAGCTAATTGGATAATTATGAGGTGGTACCTCAGAGTTGTTTCAATTTGCATTTCTCTGATAAGCAGTGATCTAGAGAATTTTTTCATCTGAATATAAATAGCTTTTATTTCTTCATCTGAAATCTGGCTGTTCATATCCTTTGACCATTTATCAATTGGGAGATGATTTGTATTCTTACAAATTTGACTCAATTTTCTAATACAATTTCTAGTACAATATTAAATAATAGTGATGATAATGGGAATTCTTGTTTCACTCCTAATCTTATTGGGAATTTTTTTTTAGCTTATCCCTATTACAGATAATACTTGTTGATGGTTTTCAATACATGCTACTTATCATTTTAAGGAAAACTCCATTGATTCCTATGCTTTCTAGTATTTTTAATAGGAATGGGTGCTGTGTTTTTTCAAAAGCTTTTTCTGCATCTACTGATCATATGATTTCTGCTGTTTGTTATTGATATGATCAGCTATACTAATAGTCTTCTTAATGTTGAACCAACCTTGCATTCCTGGTATAAATCCGTCTGGTCAGAGTATATCATTCTGGTGATGTAATCTTTTTGCTAATATTTTATTTAAAATTTTAGCATAAATATTCATTAGGAGGGGGCAGCTAGGTGGTGCAGTGGATAGAGCACTGGCTCTGGATTCAGGAGGACCTGAGTTCAAATCCAGCCTCAGACACATAACATTTATCAGCTGTATGACCCTGGGCAAGTCACTTAACCGCACTGCCTAGCCAAAAAACAAAAAACAAAACAAAACAAAACAAAAAAAAATATGCATTAGGAAAATTGGTCTATAATTTTCTTTCTCTGTTTTAGCTCTTCATGGTTTATTTATCAGCACCATACTTGTGTCATAAAAGGAATTTGGTAGGACTCCACCTATTTTTCCAAATAGTTTATATAGTACTGGAATTAATTGTTTTTTAAATGTTCAGTAGAATTCACTTGTAAATCCATTTGGCCCTGAAGATTTTTTCTTAGTTCAGTGAGGCTTGTTTCATTTCTTTTTCTAAAATGGGGTTATTTATTTTATTTCTTCTTCTGTTAATGTGGGAAATTTATATTTTTGTAAATATTTATCCATTTCACTTAGATTGCCAGATTTATTGCCATACAGTTAGGCAAAATAGCTCCCAATTTTTGCTTTAATTTCCTCTACATTGTTAGTGAATTTGCCCTTCTCATTTTTGATAGTTGTCATTTGATTTTCTTCATTATTTTTTTAAACAGATTAACCAAAGGTTTATCTATTTTATTGGGTTTTTTTCCATAAAACTAGCTCTTAGTTTTGTTTATTAGCTTGATAGTTTTCTTGCTTTCAATTTTATTAATTTCTCCTTTGATTTTCATAATTTCTAATTTGATGTTTAATTGGAGATTTTCAATTTGTTCACTTTCTAGCTTTTTAAATTGCACTCCTAATTCATTGCTCTGCTTTTTCTCTGTTTTGCTCATATAGGTATTTAGCGATAAAAATTTCACCTAAGAACTGTTTTGGCTGTATCCCATAAATTTTGATATGTTATCTCCTTATTGTCATTCTGTTGGATGAAATTACTCATTATTTCTATGATTTGTTATTTGACCCACTGATTCTTTAGGATTAGATTATTTAGTTTCCAATTAATTTTTGTCTATGTTTACATGGCCTTTTATTTTTTTGTGTGTTTTTTAAAAAATTTATTTATTTTTAATTTCCAACATTCATTTCCTCAAGATTTTGAGTTCCAAATTTTCTCCCCATGTTATCCTGCCCCCAACCCCAAGATGGCATGCATTCTGTATGCCCCTTCCCCTAATCTGCCCTCCTTTCAATCTCCTGCCCCCCTTCTCTTATCCCCTTCCACTTCTATTTTCCTGTAGGGCAGGATAGAGTTCTATATCTGATTTCTGTACTTCTTATTTCCTAGTTGCATGTGAAAACAATCTTTTAACATGTGTTTTTAAAACTTTGGGTTACAAATTTTCTCCCTTCCTCCCTCCTCACCCACCCTCATTGAAAAAGCAAGCAATTTGATACAGGTTATATATGTGTTGTCATGCAAAACACTTCCATACTAGTCAGACTGTGGAAAACTAAGTATATTTCCCTTCATCCTATCCCACCCTCCTTTTATTCTATTCTCTCCTCTGACCCTGTTCCTCCTTAGAAGTGTTTGCTTCTGATTACCCCCTCTCCCAATCTGCTCTATCATCCCCCTGCTCCCTTGTCCCCTTCTCTGCCTGTTTTCCTGTAGGGTAAGATAGATTTCCATACCCAACTGAGTGTGTGTGTGTTATACCCTCCTTAAGCCAAATCCCATGAGAATAAGATTCACTCATTCTCTTTCACCTTCCCCTGTTTTGCCTCCACTATAAAAGCCTTTTCTTTCCTGTTTTTTTGTGAGATAATTTACCCCATTCTACCTCTCCCTTTCTCCTTCTCCCAGTATAATCTTCTCTCACCCCTTAATTTTATTCTCTAGATATCACCCCTTCATCTTCAACTTACCCTGTGCCCTCTATCTATCAATCAATCAATCATTCTATCTATCTATCTATCTATCTATCTATCTATCTATCCATACATACATATAATTTTTTCCCTCCAACTACCCTATGACAAAGGACTCATGAGTTACAAATGTTATCTTTCCATGTAGGAATGTAAACAGTTCAACCTTAATAAGTCTCTTATGATTTCTCTTTCCTGTTTACCTCTTCATGTTCCACTTGAGTCTTGTATTTGAAAGTCAAATCTTCTATTCAGCTCTGGTCTTTTCCTCAAGAATGCTTGAAAGGCTCCTATTTCAATGAATGACCATTTTCCCCCTTGAAGGATTATACTCAGTTTTGCTGGGTAGATGATTCTTGGTTGTAATCCTATGTCCTTTGCCCTCCAGAATATTATATTTCATGCCCTCTGGTCCCTTAATGCAGAGCATGCTAAATCTTGTGTTATCCTGATTGTGTTTTCACAATACTTGAATTGTTTCTTTCTGGCAGCTTGTAATATTTTCTCCTTGACCTGGGAACTCTGGAGTTTGGCTATAATATTCCTAGGAGTTCTCCTTTGGGGATCTCTTTCAGGAGGAAATCAGTGGATTCTTTCAATTTCTATTTTGCCCTCTGCTTCTAAAATATCAGGGCAGTTTTCCTTGATAATTTCTTGAAAGATAATGTCTAGGTTCTTTTTTTGATCATGCCTTTCAGATAGTCCAATAATTTTTATATTATCTCTCCTGGACCTATTTTCTAGGTCAGTTGTTTTTCCAATGAGATATTTCACTTTGTTTTCCTTTTTTTTTCATTCTTTTGGATTTGTTTTACAGTATTTTGATTTGTCATAAAGTCACTAGCTTCCAATTGCTCCATTCTAATTTTTAAGAAAATATTTTCTTCAGTAAGCTTTTGGACTTCCTTTTCCATTTGGCCAGTTTTGATTTTTAGAGCATTCTTCTCCCCATTGGCTTTTTGGACCTCTTTTGCCATTTGGGTTAAGCTATTTTCGAAGGTGTTATTTTCTTCACTATTTTTTGGGGTCTCCTTTAGCAAGCTGTTGACTTGTTTTTCATGATTTTCTTGCATCACTCAGTTTTTCCTCTATTTCTCTTACTTGCTTCTCAAAATCCTTTTTGAGCTCTTCCAGGGCCTGGGACCTATTTATATTTTTCTTGGAGGTTTTGGATGTAGGAGCTTTGGCTTTGTTGTCTTCTTCTGGTTGTATGTTTTCATCTTCTTTGTCACCAAAGTAAAATAATACAGTCTGACTCTTTTTGTGCTGCTTGCTCATGATCCCAGCTAATTACTTGAGTTATAAGCTCTTTGTTAAGGTAGGGGTCTGCTTCCAGTGAGGAGAATGTACTGTCCCAAGTTTTGTCTATTTTGTGCAGCTGTTTACAGAAATACTTCTAGGGACCTGTAAATTTTCAGTTTTTACTAGGTGATATGATAAGGGGCTAGGTGTTTATTCCTTTCCTGGCTTATGCTCTTGTCTATGAGTGACCAGAAGCACTCTTTTCTACCTTGGAACTGTGAGGAGGATTTTCTCTATATCACCACTACAAGCTCCACCACACCAGCACTCCTCCTCACCCCAGGACCCAGAACTGTGCCCTGGATCCAAGCACTGGCAAAGCAAGAGAACCAACAGAGAGATCCCTACAATCCACCTCTGATCAGCCACTCAATTCCCCCTCAATCTGTGGGCCAGCAGCTCAGGAAGCAGCCACCACCCCAGGGCCAAGCTCAGGGACTGGAGCTGAGAACATCATGCTTCTCTCTCTTACCTCCAATACAGAATTTTCCCACTGACCTTCAAAGTTGCCTTTGGTGTTCGTGGGATGAGAGCTCTGGAAACTGCCACAGCTGCCTGTGATTCAGTCCTCTGAGGCCTGCTTCAGGTTCACTGTGGCCTGCTCACCCACGCCGAACCACTTTCCTCTCCCAGCCCGGCACAATATACCTTTCTCATCAACCGTACAGGTTGTCTTGGGCTGGAAATTTGTTTCACTTCGCATTTTGTGGGTTTTTCTGCTTTAGAATTTGTTTAGAGCAATTTTTTTGATAGGTATTTGGAGGGATCTGGGGGAGAGCTCAAGCAAGTCACTTTTCTCTGCCATTTTGGCTCCCAGTAAAATTCATAAGAGTTACAAGTATCATCTTCCCATGATAAGTTTAACCTTATTGAATACCAGGTTTGTTTTTCTTTCCTGTTTACCTTTTCATGCTTCTCTTGAGTCTTGTTTTTGAAGATCCAATTTTCTGTTCATCTCTGGTCTTTTCATCAGCAAAGTTTGAAAGTTCCCAATTTATTGAATATCCATCTTTTGCCCTTAAAGATTATGCTCAATTTTGTTGGATAGTTGATTGTTGGTTGTAATCCAAGCTCTTTCCTTTTGGGAATATCGTATTCCATGCCCTCCCATTCTCTAATGTAGAAGCTGCTAAGTCCTGTGTAATCCTGACTGTGGTTCCTTTATATTTGAATTGTTTCTTTCTGGGTGCTTCCAATGCTTTCTCCTTGATCTGATAGCTATGGAATGTGGCTACAATATTTCTTGGAGTTTTCATTTTGGGGTCTCTTTTAGGAGGTGTTCAGTGGATTTTTCAATGACTATTTTACTCTCTGATTTGAGGATAACAGGGTAATTTTCCTTGATAATTTATTGAAAGACGCCGTCCAGACTCTTCTTTTGATCATCACTTTCAGGTAGTCCAATAATTCTTAAATTATCTGTCCTGGATCAATTTTCCAGGTCAGTTGTTTTTCCAATGAGGTATTTTACATTTTTTTTCTGTTTTTTCATTTTTTTGATTTTGTTTGACTGATTTTTGATGTTTCATAAAGTCATTAGCTTTTACTTGACTAATTCTAATTTTTTAAGGAATTGTTTTCTTTAGTTAGCTTTTGTACCTCCTTTCCCATTTGGCCAAGTCTACTTTTAAAGGAGTTGTTTTCTTTGGTGGAGTTTTTTATTTTCCCATTTGGACAATTCTATTTTTTTAGGAGTTTTATTCTTCAGTTAATTTTTATGCTTCCTTTCCCAAGCTATTAACTCTTTTTTCACAATTCTCCTTCACAACTCTTGTTTCTTTTCCCAATTTTTCTTCTACCTCTCTTACTTGAGTTTTAAAACCCTTTTTGAGCTTTTCCAAGAGGACTTTTTGGGCTTGAGACCAATTCACGTGCCCTTTTGAGGCTTTGTATATAGGCATTTTGACATTGTTGTCCTCTTCTGAGTATGTGTTTGGATCTTTCTTGTCACCATAGTAGCTTTCTATGGTCAGGGTGCTTTTTGTTTTTTGCTCATTTTTTAAAAAATTGTGCTCTGCTTCTGGGATCCAGTGGTCATTGTCCCAAGCTTCTCACACTGGGACTTAGAGACCTGTCCAATGGCTTTCAGTGTTATGGCCTCTAGACCTGGTGGCTTGCCCACTGTTATGCCCTGGGTTTTTTGGCTGGCTGTTTACCTGGGGCTGGAGGCCTTACGGCTGGCTTGCTGTACCCCTGGCCTGCTGAGCCAAGACCGCAGGGCCTCAGGTGCTCATCTGTGCTTCAGCTAAGAGCCTCCCACTGACTTGCCTGGACACTGCCTGTGATGGGCTCTACTCCTTCTTTACCTAAGCAAGACAGACCTTTCCTAAAGTCCTCAATTATCTTGGGCTAGAAAATTGTTTCATTCTGTCTTTTTGTGGATTGTGTCACTCCATAATTCTTTTAGACACTTTATTTAACATTGTTTCTGAGGGAAACTGGGGAGAGGTCAGACAACTTTTTTTTTTCCCCAAAAAAATGTTTATAGTTGCTTGAAGGTGAATTTGAGAGAGTTCAGGTGAGTCTGTCTTATTCTACCATCTTGGCTCCAAGTTCTCAAGCTATTCTCAAAAAGAATTCCCAACAAAGGATTCACCCAGCTTTTGCTTGAAGACTGCCTGTATGAGCCCATTACTTCCTGAGGCATTACATTCTACTTTCAGACATTTTACAACTTTTACCAATTCATAATTCTGCCTGATGGAAGCACACAATATAGGGCTAATTCTTCTTCTGCAGGGTGTCCTTTCCCCAGCCTTCTCTTCTAGTTAACTGCATTGAATTCCTTTATCTAATCCTCAGACAACTCAGATTCAAGGCCATTCACAATCCTGTTTGCCCGCCTCTGGAAGCTCTCATGATCATCATGGTCTTTTATGACATATATATACACATACATACATATATACATAGATGTGTGTGTATATATATATATATATATATATATATATATATATATATATATATATATATATATATATATATATATATATATATATATATATACACACATACATACATATATACAGAGATGTGTATATATATATATACACATACACATACATACATTTATACATAGATGTATATATAGATATATACACACATACACACATACATACATATATACATAGATGTATATATATATATATATATATATATATATATATATATATATATATATATATATATATATATATATATATATATATATATATATATATATATATATATGTACACATACACATATATTTATGCATATCTGGAGAGGAAATTTGCTGCAGTTAGTTCAGGATAGTATAGCACTGGTTCTAGAGGAGAAAGACTGGGTTCAAATCCTATCTCTGATTCTACCTGTGCAGCCCCAGCCCTAGTTCTAGATTTAGGATCCTAAATTGTAGGTTTAAATTAGACCAACAAATACTGCAGAAATGTTCTTATTTTATTTTGGAGGCAAGCAGAGTAAAGTTACTTGCTAAGGGTCACATAGCTAGTGAGTGTCTGAGGCTGAATTTGAACTCAGGTCTTCTTGACTCCAAAGCTAGTGCTCTATCCCCCAGAAATATTAATTTTTAAGATGACTGTTTTAAAAGCTGTATGCCTCAAGAAATGAAAGGACAAAGATAACTTATATAATGATATATTTGCCTAGTAAGAGGCAAACATGAAAATAAGTAACCCTCATCCCTTCCCATTACTCTGGAGAGTAGATGGATTTTCAGTAGATTCTAAATACATTCATTATTACCATCCTAAAGGATCTTTCACTTTTAATATTTGTCAGGATAATGAAAAGATCCTTAAAAGCTAGCTGGTATAAAGCAGAAAGAAACCCTCTGCAAAGCCATCATTACTGTTATCTTAGTGCCAACAAGCCAACTTTTATAAGTTATAACAGCAGTAGGCACTGGAATGAAGAATAATATTCACATTCATTCATCCTCATTGAAATATTTATCTCATTTTTTGTACTTTTCTTCACTTCTTTTGCATTTTATGCAGCAGATGAAGTATAGGATATATTTTACTGCTTTTGTTATTTCTGGGCATAGCCTATTCAATGTCTATGGGTCTCTGCTGGCAAACTGTTCCTTCTGCTCTCGTGGGTCAATAAATCCTTAGCCTACAGCTGTGCACTGCCTGTTCTAGAGGCTGCTCAAATGAATTACTTTGATAATGAGGCAGCTTCAATTCAAATATTCTGTAGGCCTCGTTATGTTATTTCAACTTGAAAAACAGTTCCCTTATTCTTTTTAGTCTAAGTCTATTATTAATCATCCTGAAGGGATGATATGAAACATACTCTTTGATCTTTTTGATCACTGTACTTGATTACTGAATACTAGTAATACTTTTAACAGTCAAAAGTGCTTCCTCACTTCTCTATAGCACAAATGAACTGATAAGTTGACAATTATCTAGTCACCTTTGCCTATACACAGCCAAAAAGTTATAGGATTTATGAGAAAGGAATGATTTATATTATTTGACTAACTATAATTCCTGAATTTCCCAATCTCCACTTTACGTTAGGCTATTTAAATAAATTTATTGTGATCTTATTGACAGAAAGCCTGAGCATTCCCTTGGTTCCCAAACATGAAGCCATGTAAGGGAAGTCCTTCAACATGTTGAGAGGATTCTCTATAGAGGCTCTTTGGGATCACATAGATAAAATTAGAATTTAGCAAAATGCATTATGGACCCACTAAAATATTAAGCTGAATATATATAGCTACATTTTATGTATCTTTATATTTGCAGGCCTAGCACAGTGCCTTGTACATGGCAAGAGCTTAATAACAGTTGAATTTAATTGCATTTCAAGCAATTAATCTAATTTGACATTGACATTAAAAAAAGGTGAGGGGCAACAACCATGATATTGAAATGAACAGCAGAACAGATAGCGATGTCTACCTGGTTTATAAACGGAAGATAAGAGGAAAGACCAGAAAATCATGGTACAGCTATTCAATCTCAGTGATCATAATTTGCATCATAACACTCAATATGATAGGTTTTTTCTTTCTTTCTTTTTTCTTTCTTTCCTTTGAAAGCTAAGAAAAATCCACTTGATTACTACACTTAGGGAGTGATCCTGAAGCAATGATTGTTATTCATTTATGTTAAGCATGAGCTCAGCAATGATATGCAAATGTAGGTAAATAAGGAGACCACTTGTTAATATATAGCAAGATCCCCATTAGTGCACATAATGAATCCCCTGAAACGGTTGAATTATTCAAATTAAAACTGCAAATTTCATTGGGCTGGAACCAATGAACATATCTTACATAATTATAACTTTGAATAGTGTGAATATAAATATATGAGACTACTTCACAGGATTCATTTCTCACATTGATCTAGACCTAGTTATAAATATTTGTTTATTGAAAATAGACTTCAACTTGATCAGTAAAATATGTTGGGTAATATTTGTAGGTATTCATTTTGAAGCACTTATTCCAAAGATGTCAACAAAGACACTGAAAACATTTGGTTTTACTAGCCAGAAAGTTTGTTTTACCTCAAATTTGAGGGGGAAAAAAGGCTTGTTGAATACAATCTCATATAACTCTAAAAGTTCATACTCATAGAGTCTATTTCTAGAATTTGAGCAAGGAGACTTAGAAAGATAGAGAGAAAGCCTGTTCTTTCTTAGTTTGTCCCTACCTCAAAATGAACAAGAGCAACATTGGTAGTCTTCTTTACATTGTTTATGGCTTGATGTCCTACAAGTAACTGTAGAATCAAACTGCTAGTGTGGTACAGTATTAAATAGAAAGACCTAGAACAGTCCCAAATGCAAACAGTGAAGTTAATGACACTTATATACAGCTATAACTCTTTTTTTTTACACCTGGAACCAGCTTCCCAAAATATGATTGGAGTAAGCAACAAGAAAAGGACCCTGGGATGATTTTTTTTTTGCAACAAATTAAGTTGAGGAGAGGAGAGAGAGATTCCACAGGGACAGGAGCAAAGGTTGGAAGTTCCTAGCGATTAGCACAGTGCCTGGTACATAGTAGGCACTTAATAAATGTTTATTGGATTAGATTAGAAGTTGTAAAGAGAGCAATTTAAGCAATTCAGGAGAATAATAAAAAAAATAACTTTCTAACAACTAGAGACATCCAAAAATGGAAAGGGCTATTTGAAAAGGTGGTAGGATCCCCTTCTTTGAAGGTCTTCAGACAGAGGATGAATAATGCCTTGATTGTTTCTGTTTTAATGGAGATTTCTTTAATATGTGGGTTGGAGTAGATGGCCATTGAGGTCTCTTCTAACTCTCAAATTTTGTGATTTTGTGATTCTGGTCATCCTGGAACACAGGCCCCTGTAGATGGAAGCCACTAAACACAAGATCACTACGGGCACAGAGGGAAGATATCATCTGAGGAGCGATGTGGGAGTAGAAGCACATGTTATCTGATAGCTTCTTATTTTAACAAATTATTTTTGCTAATGAGGTGTTAAGTTTATTTATTTCTATGTAGCTAATAGCCCAAGTGCTATCAACATTCTCCAAATCTCATTTCCCTTGTCAAAAACCCCCACCCTAGTTATGTTTTCACAAGTATAGCAGAAAGTTTATGAATATAACCTTTAAGGCTTCCTAAGACATTATTACTTTAGATATAAATAAAATATACCATATTAAAGGTCATGTTAAATCTTCACTTTCCTAGCTAAGAAGGACATTACTTTATGTGAACCTGGGCAAGTCACATAACCCTGATTGCCTCACCAAAAAAAAGCAAAAAAAAAAAAAGAAGAAGGACATTACTTAAAAAATTGATGTATTACATATTTGATTATATTCATCATGTAGTCGGATATAGGCCCTACAAATGCTGGGGATCTGCTTTAGGTACTCTCCCTCCATGTCCCTGTCCTCAGTGTTGAAGCTGCAGTTCCTTTTCTTTTTAAGTAAATGCTTACAAACTGGCATCCAAATGGACAAGGAGTTTGCAGTATTTCTGCTAAGATTAAAAACTATGTGAGTGTTGAAATGTGATTTAAGAGAAGTGTGCTTGAGCAATAGTACTAATTAAATCCCCTCCAGCTATTAAGATCTGCCAATTTTGTGTAGTAGTAATATCCTACTGATCAGACAATAATGACTGTACCTGATGAACATTCATAATGGGAAATATTAATTAAAAAGATTTTGAGGATTAAGTTAATCATTTTAGTCCTGTTGAAGCAAACATTTAACATTCATTCCATTATGACATTAATTAAAGGCCCACTATGTGCAAAAAGTACTACTTCCTCTGTGTGTGTGTGTGTATTGCTTAGAACTAAAATACCAAGTCAAAATCTCTCCCTTGCCTCTGTACACATGAGCAATGCAGATTTAGGCTACCCTAGGGAGAGGCACTGAACATGGTACCCAGCAAAGGCTTTATCCTGCCCCACTTCTCTTTTTCCTCCTACTTAGTGATCTCATCAGCTCCCTCAGGTTCAATTATCACCTCTATTAAGATGATTCCTAGACCTATGAATCCACCCCTAGCTCTTTCTCTCTTTTGAACTACAGTCATCTATCTTTAACTGCCTTTTAGATATCTTGACCTGGATGAGCACCACCACTCTCCCAGTCTCATGACATCTGTGTCATCTCCAACTCTTCTCTCTCTCTCTCTCTCTCTCTCTGCCCTGTCTCCTCTCTCTCTTTGTCTTCCCCCTATATACAATGTGTCTCCAAATCTTATTACATCTTAATTCCCAACACATCTCATATACCCCCTCCTTTTTCTCTGTTCAGGCAGCTGCATGGCACAGTGTATAAAGCACCAGGCCTGAAGTCAGGAAAACCTGAGTTCAAATCCAGCTTCAGACACTTATTAGCCATGTTTTTCTGGGCAAGTCACTTAGTCTTGTTTGCCTCAGTTTCCCCATCTGTGAAATAAGTTGGAGAAAGAAATAGCAAACTACTCCAGAATCTCTGCCAAGAAAACCCCAAATGGAGTCATGAAGAGTTGGACATGGCTGATAAACAACTGAACAACAATTTTATCTGCTCATAAAGCCATACCCAAATAAATGTCCTTATTTCCTATTGCCTTGACTACCTTAATAATCTTTTTTTTTTCTTTAGGCAATTGGGGTTAAGTGACTGGCCCAGGGCCACACAGCTAGTAAGTGTCAAGTGTTTGGTCTGAGGCAGGATTTAAACTCAGGTCCTCCTGATTTCAAGGCCAGTGCTCTATCCACTGTGCCACCTAGCTGCCCCTCACAATAATCTTCTGATTGATCTTCCTACTACAAGCCTATCCCCACTCCAATCAGTTGCCAAGGTGATTTTTCTAACACATATATCTGACCATGTTACCCTCCTAGTCAATGAGCTCCAGAAGCTCCCTGTCATTTCCAGGATCAAATATAAATCACTTCATTTGCCATTTAAAACTTCATAATCTGGAAACTTACTATTTTCAAGTCTTCTCATACTTTACTCCCCTCCATGCACTCTAAATTCAACTATACTGCACTACTATCAGTTTCTCATGCATGAGAGCCTATAGCTTTGCATTAGATGTTCGCCATACCTGGAAGGCAAAATCCTCATTTCTGCTTCCTGGAATCCCAGAGTTTTTTTTTTCAAAACTCAGTTCAAAAGCCCACCTTCTGCAGGAGGCCTTTCCTTGTCCCCACCCTACCCCTACTCCCCACCAGTTGTCAATGCTTCCCCTTTCAGATTAACTTCCATCTACTCTGTATATACCTTTCACAACAACTCTTAATTCTAGTCCCTTTTCCTCTTTAAAATCTTTTCTCCTTTTTATTCAACATCGCTTATTTGTGCATATTTGTTTGCTTTTTATCTTGCCCATTGGATTGTGAGCCCAATTTGTCCCTCAATCCTGATTCTGATGGCTGTTATCTATGAATCCCCATGGCACTCTTCTTCCTTCCTCAAGTTCAATGCCTAGCTCACAGTCTCCTGTATCCCAATTCCTGACCTTATACAGGAGGATTTCAAAATATAAGTCAATGTTCCCTCAAACCCCTAACCTCCAAGTTCCTCAATGTATTCAACTCTTATGACCTCCTCCTCTAGTCCAGCTGAGTTGTGCACAGAGATAATGACATCTTTTATTTTGCTATAATCCACAAATGCTGCACTTCAATGATCAAGAACTTTGATATTCTTTTATTTGATCATAACCTCATGTAATTTCATTTCCCCATAGGTCTATCTCTCCTTCCCTAGGCCACCACCCCTTGCCTGGCCTCATTTTGTTTCTCTCTTAATCTCAACTCTAGTTAGCCATCTCAACTCTACACTACCCACTACTCTCAAATTGCCTATTCCATTGTCCCATTAATGCTCATACTTTGCCAAGTCACCAATCTACATTACTATTACCATTCTTCCTCCACTCCTACTTACATGCTACTGAATAGGACTAGAGGAAATCATGCAAATGTGCCAGATAGGGTTATCTAATTTAAACTAGATCCTCACTTCAGCAAGACAAGTTTTTACTCCTTCCTAGTTGATTTTCTAGCCTACTCCTCACAGTGGCAGATCTAAAGCCTCCCTTCTCTCTTTCAACCTTCCCCACATTCACTACTGTCTCATTTGAGGACCTTACCCCACACTTGACTGACAAAAATTGATGCTATGCACCTTGAGCATCCTCTTATGTCCTTCTCTATATCTTGCAAACCACTGACATCACCACCACAACCACTCATTCTCCCATTCTTTACTCCAGTTTATGATGAAGACATGGCTCTTTTCCTCACCTGGCCAACACCTCTACATGCACCTCTGATCACATCCTCTCCCATTTTTTCAGTAGATTGCCTTCATAATCATTTTCCTTATGTCTAATATTTAATCTCTGTCATTTGGTTCCTTCCCTATAACCTACAAATATGTCCATCTCCCCTAAGCCACCCATTAAAAAAAATAAAAAACTTATTAGACCCTACCATCCCCTCAAGCTGAATCTCTTTTCTCTTTCTCAGTCAAAATCCTAGAAAAAGAGATCTCTACTCTCATTGCCAACACTTCCTTTCCTTTTACTCCTCACCCTTTTGAAATCTGGCTTCTGCTTTTGAAATCTGGATATCTACTGAAACTGTCTCTTGAAAGATAGCAATGATCTTTTGATTGCTACACATGATGGCATTCTCTCTATCCTCATTCTGACCTCTCTGTACCAGTTGACACTGTTGATCATATGCTCCCCCTGAATACTTGCTCTTCTCTGGGCTTTTCTGATACTGTTATCTTTTTATATATCAAATAAAATTGCATGTATCCATATCTGTACACACAAACACATGCATGTTCATGTGTATACATACCCACATACATAGCCCTCTTTCAAATCTTAAAGTGCTATATAAAGCTTATATGATTATTATTTCTTCTTCTACCTATCATGACTGCTCCTTCTGACTCTCCTTTGCTGAATGAACATTTATATTATTTCTTTACTTGTGAACATACCCCAGGGCCTTATTCTTTTCTTTCTCTCCACATTCTCATTTGGTGACCTTATCTGCTCCTATTGTTCTAATCATCATGTTCATATAGATAATTCCCAGATCTATACATCTATTTCTAGTTTTTCTCCTAGGGTACAGTTTCACCTCATCAACCATCATACACTATTTTGAACAGTATGTGCCACAGGCATCTAAAACTCAATATTTCCAAAACAGAACTCGTTATGTGTTGCCTAAAACTCACTCCTCTTCCAAACCTTCATATTTCTGCAGAACTTCCGACAATCACTCAAGTTCAGTGTCATCGCGATCTTCTCACTCTCACCTTACACTTAATTGGTTGCCAAGTCTTTAATTTAGTACTTCATAAAATATCTCAAACACATCCCTTTCT
This sequence comes from Phascolarctos cinereus, assembly GCF_003287225.1. Taxonomy (NCBI): domain Eukaryota; kingdom Metazoa; phylum Chordata; class Mammalia; order Diprotodontia; family Phascolarctidae; genus Phascolarctos; species Phascolarctos cinereus. The sequence continues at coordinate 476,296,328 of NW_027555847.1, forward strand.
TTCTCCTCGAACTACTTCAGGCCCTCATCACCTCTCTCTTGGACTACTGAAATATCCTTTTAATTGGTATACCTGCCTCAAGTCTCTCCTCTCCAATCCTTCCTCCACGCAGCTGTCAAACTGATTTTCATAAAGAACAAATATGACCATGCTATTCCCTTTCTCAATTAATTCCAATATTTCCCTATTACCTTGTGATTGATAACAGACCCTGGCATTTAAAGCCCCTTACAATGTGCCCCATACTGATCTTTCCAAACTTATTACACTTAAGTGTCACTTGTGAGCAAGTTCCTCTACTCCATCCCCTGTCTTGGTGCCTGTGCATTGGATTTTTCCCGTGCCTGACATGTCTACATGAAAACTTCCATAATACCTATAGCTATTTGTGCCTTTGTCAGATATGTTTAGTTGTTTTCAAACATGTCTGCTTCTTTTTAACCCCATTTGGGGTGTTCTTGGCAACAATACTGGAGTAGTTTGCCATTTTATTCTCCAGATCATTTTACAGATGAGGAAACTGAGGTAAACAGAAGTCAAGTGAGTTTCCCAGGGTCACAAAGCTAGTAAGTGTCTGAGGCCAGATTTGAACTCAGGTCCTCCAAACCCCAGGGCTAGCACTCTATCCACTGAGCCACTTAGCTTCCTAACATTTGCCATAATTATATTTTATTTGTTTGATATATAACTTTATAACATCATGTTTTTCCTTCAAAAGAGGAAGATCTTTGTGGGCACAAACCAAATATTTCAACTTGTCTTCATGTCTCCAGTGCCTAGGATGGTAAAGATACTTAATAAATGCTGGCTTAATCAGTAAAAACATTTAATAGGCACCTACTATATGCCAAAAACTATGTGAGATTTTAGAGATAAAAGTGCAAAAACACATGGCATAAAGATATAATGAATAATACAAATAAATCTAAAATAGCAAAAAGGCAGTTTGACAGGGAGCTCACTAGAATGTAGGGGGATCTGGAAAGATTTAATGTGGAAATAAGTGTTTATTGTTGTTGTGGTGGTGAAATTTCTCCAGGTCTAGTCTGCCTCCAAATGGAGCTGCCCTCAGAGCCTACTGCTTGTTAACTCAGCAGAGTCGGCCTGGAGATCCTGGAGATGTCTACACTTCTCTCAGGCTAAACCCAGCCTCTGGAAGTCATGTCTTTTCTGAAGTCCTCTCAAGTTGTCTTAGGAGGACAACTGCTTTACCCCTTTATTTTTGTTGTTCTACATTCATTTTGTGGTGATTTTTCTGTCTGTTCATGGAGGAAATCTGGAGAGCCAGGAAATTCCTGGCCTACTCTACCATCTTCCCAGAATGCCCCTTAACCCAGGATTATTCTTAACCCTATAGCTATGAGTGTTTTCTTTCCTTAGAGCAAATGAACACCTAATCCAAAACATTGATTTGGAGCCTTTCACTTTCCCTTTTGACCAATATCTTATTTTTACTGGGCAAGGATTCATGTGCTTCATACAATCTAGAAACTCTGATATGGTCTATTCCCATATGAACAAAATTAACCTATCAAAAAACCTATAATTTTAATGTCATGAATCTTCAAAGAATAAAGGCAAGGTCTTTATCACACTTGCTCAATTGTACCCCCAGTGCTTAGCACAATGCCTGACACATAGGCACTTTTTTAAAATTTTATTGTATTTATTTGTTCTTCTTATTATAAGTATTTATTGACTGTGTTAACATAAGAAAAGCACCAGACAATTTCTAGCTATTAATATTAATAATAATATTATCCATGGAGAACTGTAAGCAAGCTAATTTAACTAGAGTAGAAAATGTGTAAAAGGAAATAATGTTGAAGTAGTCTTAAAAGATACTGGAGCCAGATTTAGAAGGCTTTTAAATGCCAGAGTTATTTGTATTTTATTATAATGCATGGAGGGCTGTTGAAGTTCCTTGAGCAAGGAAATGACATGGTCAGACCTCAACTTTGTGAATATTTGGTAGCTCTACATAGGATAGATTGGAAAAGGGAGAGATCAGTGTTGGGAGAGAAGATGTAAGGAGATGAATAATTTCAATAATACAGGCAAAAGACTAGAATGAAGAGGAAATACACACACACACACACACATATATATTATATTCACATATTTTATACATATACACATACACACACATATACATGATATTGAGAAGACAGAATTAACAAGATTTGACAAGTGGCATATATGACATAAGTAACAGTGAAGGATTGAAGATGACTTCAGTTATAAACCTGGGGGAATGGGGGAATGCTGATATTCTCAATGGAAAAATGCAATTTAGAAATAAGAAAGACAGGGAAAAAGTTAATGAGTTCTGGTTTAGCAATGTTGAGTACGAAGTTTGGGTGTGAAGCCAATGGAACATCTAGAAGATGTCCAGCAAGTAGTGAGAAACGTAGGCATGGAGCTCAAGAAAAAGAGAAAAACTAAAAGGACATATCTGTGACTTATCTACATAGAGATGGAAATTGACTCCATGGGAACATAAAGAGCTTTAAGGATAATTTTATCAGGATAATTTTATTCTATAGTCTTGGAAATAAAACCTCAAATGTTCTTAAAAATAGCATATATAATTTCAACATGATTGTTTCCAATATTTCATTTGAATCTTCCAAACTAATAATTTTAAACCATTTTGAAGGTTAGATTTCAATATTGAAGATCATTGGATTCCCTCCTTGAAATTTCATGGGATCATAGGACTTTGAATAGGACTTGAAAGATCATCTCATCCCACCCTTCTGTTTTACAGATGATAGACCTAAGGAGATGATGTGACTTGTACAAGGTCACAGATTTTTTTCCCACTTAAAATAATTTTTTTTTCCATTACACATAAAGCTAGTTTTAAACATTCATTCAGTTTTTTGGGGGTGGGGGGTTGTTTGTTTGTTTTTAAGCAATTGGGGTTAAGTGACTTGCCGAGGGTCAAGCAGCTAGTAAGTGCCAAGTATTTGGTCTGAGGCTGGATTTGAACTCAGGTCCTCCTGACTTCAGGGCCAGTGTTCTATCCACTGTCCCACTTAGCTGCCCCTCAAACAGTCACTCTTATAAGACTTTGAGTTCCAAATGGTTTCTCCCTCCCTTCCTTCCTTCCCTCCTCCCCAAGATAGCAAGCAATTTGATATAGGCTATACATGTATAATCATATAAATATATTTCTACATTAGTCATGTTGTGAAAGAAGAATCAGAACAAAAGGGAAAAAATCACAAGAAAGGAAAAGACAGAGAGAGAGAGAGAGAGAGAGAGAGAGAGACAGAGGCAGAGAGAAAGAGATGCATTCAGACTCCATAGCTCTTTCTTTGGATGTGGATAGCATTTTCCATCATGAGTCTCTTGAGATTCTTAAATCATTGTATTGCTGAGAAGAGCAATAGACTTTGCTCTTCTATCAAAGTTGGATCATCACACAATGTAGCTGTTACTGTTCTTCTGGTTATGCTCATTTCTTTTTTTTTCTTTTCAAAATTTATTTATTTTTAGTTTTCAACATGTACTTCTACAAGATTTTGAGTTCCAAATTTTCACCCCATCTTGCCCCTCCCTCACCCCAAGATGGCATGAATTCTGAATATCCCTTCCCTTAGTCTTCCCTCCCTTCTATCTCTTGCCTCCTCTCTTATCCCCTTCCCCTTCTACTTTCCTATAGGGCAGGATAGATATCTGTACCCCACTGTCTGTATTTCTTATTTCCCAGTAGCATATGAAAACATTTTTTTTAAAAAATATGTTTTTAAAACTTTAGGTTTCAAATCTTCTCCCTTCCTCCCTCCCCACTCACCCTCATTGAAAAGGCAAGCAACTCAATATAGGTTATACATGTGCAGTTATGTAAAATACTTCCATGGTAGACATGTTGTGAAAAACTAACTCTATTTCCCTTAATCCTATCCCCCCCCTTATTTGTTCTATTCTTTCTTTAGACCCGTCCCTCCTTAGAAGTATTTGCTTCTGATTACCCTCTTTCCCAATCAGCCCTCCTTTCTATCATTCCCCTGCTCTCTTGCCCCCTTCTCCCCCATTTTCCTGTAAGGTAAGACAGCTTTCCATATCCAATTGAGTGTGTATGTTATTCCCTCCTTAAGCCAAATCCTGTGAGAATAATATTCATTCATTCCCTCTCACCTTCCCCCATTTCCCCTCCACTATAAGAGCCTTTTTTTTCCTTTTTTTGTGAGATAATTTACCCCATTCTACTTCTCTCTTTCTCCTCCCAGTATAATCCTCTCTCACCCCTTATTTTTATTCTCTAGATATGACCCCTTCATCTTCAACTCATCCTGTGCCCTCTATCTATCTATCTATCTATCTATCTATCTATCTATCTACATACATATAATTTTTTCCCTCCAACTACCCTAGTACTGACAAAGGTCTAATGAATTATAAATATCATCTTTCCATGCAGGAATGTAAACAGTTCAACCTTAATAAGTCTCTTATGATTTCCCTTTCCTGTTTACCTCTTCATGTTCCACTTCAGTCTTGTACTTGAAAGTCAAATTTTCTATTCAGCTCTGGTCTTTTTATCAAGAATGCTTAAAAGTCCTCTATTTCACTGAATGATAATTTTTTCCCTTGAAGGATTATACTCAGTTTTGCTGGGTAGGTGATTCTTGGTTGTAATCTCCTTTGCCCTCCAGAATATTATATTCCATGCCTTCTGGTCCCTTAATGCAGAAGCTGCTAAATCATGTGTTATCCTGATTGTGTTTCCACAATACTTGAATTATTTCTTTCTGGCTGCTTGTAGTATTTTCTCCTCGACCTGGGAACTCTGGAATTTGGCTGCAATATTCCTAGGAGTTTTCCTGTGGGCATCTCTTTCAGGAGGAGATCAGTGGATTCTTTCAATTTCTATTTTGCCCTCTGCTCTAAAATATCAGAGCAGTTTTCCTTGGTATTTCTTGAAATGATTTCTATGCTCTTTTGTTGATCATGGCTTTCAGATAGTCCAATAATTTTTAAATTATCTCTCCTGGACCTATATTCCAGGGCAGTTGTTTTTCCAATGAGGTATTTCATATTGTTTTCTAATTTTTTATTCTTTTGGATTTGTTTTACAGTGTCTTGATTTGTCATAAAGTCACTAGCTTTCAATTGCTCTATTCTAATTTTTAAGGAAGTATTTTCTTCAATAAGCTTTTGGACTTCCTTTTCCATTTGGCTAATTTTGCTTTTTAGGGTATTCTTCTCCTCATTGGCTTTTTGGACCTCTTTTGCCATTTGAATTAAGCTATTTTTTTAAGGTGTTATTTTCTTCAGTATTTTTTGGGGGTCTCCTTTAGCATCACTCTCAGTTTTTCCTCTACTGCTCTTACTTGCTTCTTAAAATCCTTTTTGAGCTCTCCCATGTCCTGGGACCAATTCATATTTTTCTTGAAGGTTTTGGATGTAGGAGCTTTGGCTTCATTGTCTTCTTCTGGTTGTGTGTTTTGATCTTCTTTGTCACCAAAGTAAGATAATATAGATAATATAATATGATAAGATATTATAATAGCAATGTAATATAATAAAATAATATAATATATATTCTTTTTGTGCTGATTGCTTATGATCCTGGCCAATTACTTGAGTTATAAACTCTTTGTTAGGGTAGGAGTCTTTTTCAGTGTGGAGAATGTACTGTCCCAAGTTTCGGGGGTTTTGTGCAGCTGTTTTCAGAGATACTTCTAGGGACCTGTAAAGTTTCAGTTCTTCCAAGGTGCTATGATCAAGGATGAGGTGTTTACTCCTTTCCTGGCCTATGCTCTGGTCTATGAGTGACCACAAGCACTCTTTTCTGCCTTGGAATTGTGAGGAAGATTTTCTTTTCACAGCCACTACAAGCTCCACCACTCCAGCGCTCCTCCTTGCCCCAGGATTACCACCCAGAACTGTGACCCATATCCAAGAATGGGCAAAGCAAGAGAATCCTGCACCAGCAGAAAGATCCCTGCAATCCCCCTTTGATCAGCCACTCGGTTCCCCCTCAGTCTGTGGGCCAGAAGCTCAGGAAGCAGCTGCCACTCCAGGGCCACACTCGAGAACTGGGGCTGAAACCCTGTGCTTCTCTCTCTCACTGCAGAAACAGACTTTTCCCACTGATCTTCTAAGTTGTCTTTGGCATTTATGGATTGAGAAGTCTGGAAACCACCACGGGTGCCCGTGATTCAGTCCTCTGAGGCCTGTTCCAGGTTCTCTGCATCCTGTGCACCCACACTGAACTGCACTACTCTCCCTGCCTGGCGCAATAGACCTTTCCAATTAACCATCCTGGTTGTCTTGGGCTGGAAATTTGTTTCACTCTGTCTTTTTGTGGGTTCTGCTGCTTTAGAATTTGTTCAGGGACATTTTTTACAGGTATGTGGAAGGGTTTGGAGGAGAGCTCAAGCAAGTCACTGCTTTCATTCTGCCATCTTGGCTCCACCCCCACCAACATGTTTTCTTTCCTGGTTCTGCTCATTTCACTAAGCATCAGTTCCTGTAAGTCTTTCCAGGTTTTTCTGAAGTCAGCCTGTTCATCATTTCTTATAACACAATAGCATTCCATTACATTCATATACCACAACTTGTTCAGCCATTCCCCAATTGATGGGCATCCCCTCAATTTCCAATGCTTTACCACCACAAAAAGAACTGCTATAAATATTTTTGTACATGTGGGTCCTTTTCCTTTTTTTTAATCATCTCTATGGAACACAGCCCTAGAAGTGCTATTGTTGGGTGAAAGGGTATGCATAGTTTTATTCTTGAAGGTCACAGATTTATTGAGCAGCATATTTAAGATTTAAATCTAGGTTCTGCCTCCAAAGCTATTGTCCTCCCCTTCCCCAACCACTACTTAATCTTCCCTTTTCCTATGATCTCAATCACCAAGGAGAAAAATCAATTAGTGAAACAACTGTGAGGTTTAACCTCATACCCAGAAAACTGATAATGATGACAAAATATTGAAAGAGTGTTGGAAGAGCTAATGAAAGTATAGTAGTATGCAGTTGGTGAAATTGTAAATTGGTTCAATCATTCTGGAAAACACTTTAGAATGATGCTTTTAAAAAGTCACTGTACCCTTTGATATAAAATATCTTACTGTTAAACATGAACCCAAAGGAGGCCCAAGACTGAAAGATCTCACATATACCAAAATATTAGCAATGAAATTCTTTGTAGAAGCAAAAGACTGGAAAAATGGGTACCCATCAAGTAGGCAAAAATCTTTTGGTAAGATTGTAATGGAATATTGTGAGTCAATTAAAAAACATGAAAATAAAGGGAAATATGTATATATATATATATATATATATATATATACATATATATGTATATATATAATATATATATATATAAACTAATAACAGAGAGAAGTCAGCAAAAGCAAGAAAACCACATATACAATGACTACAACAATTTAAACAGAAGGAATCAAGCAATGGAATTGAACATTGTAATTATAATAACCAAACATCATCCCAGAGAAGAGTTGGGCAAATGCACTTCCACCATTCATGGAGAGGCAAGGGACTACAGATGTGGAACATTGTATAAACATTTATATACCATTGATGCATTGGTTGGTTTTGCTGAACTGTCTTTGCTTTTTGTTTTTAAATGTTTGCTATGAGAGAAGGTTCATGGTGAGAGGAGGGATATATTCAGGGGGAAAAAAACAGGACAGAAAAGCAAAAGACATCAATAAAATGAATAACTCAATCTGTGGTGGGCCATGTCTGGGAATCCATTGCTAAATTTTATTCTCGTGGCTGACTTGACATGGAGCATTTGTAGTCCCAGTCTGAAATGGGCAGAAAGATATGGAATTATCTAGCATATTCTTGAAAAGATAGTAGATTCTCTGTGTTTCTTATTTTCCAAGTCTAAAGTGATCTTTGTAGAGGGTTTTTCTGAGCCATTCATAAGTTTTTCAGAATTTTGACAATGTCTGTAATTTCTATAATTAATTAATGTTTCAAAAATCCTTTGCATACATGTTATTTGATACTCACAATAACGCTGTGAGATAGGTGTTAATATTATTTTGTGGTTAGTGTTGTTTAGTCATTTCAGTTCCTATCTCACAGTTCATGACTCCATTAGGGTTTTCTTGGCAAAGATACCTGAGTGGTTTACCATTTTCTTTTCTAGTTCATTTAAAGATGAAGTAACTGAGGCAAACAGGGTTAATTGACTTGCCTAGGGTCACACAGCTAGTATCTGAGGCTGGATTTGAACTCACAAAGATGAGTCTTCCTTATTCTAGGCTTGGTACTCTATCAACCCTGCCACCTACCTGCCCTCTTTTACAGATGAGGAAATTGATGCTTAGAAGGGCTTCATGACCATGATCACACACCTGTTAAGTGTATCAGGTAGCATATCAAAGAATTTTTTCTTGTCTTCAGGTCTAGCCATACTATCTCAGAGTAGAAAAGGTCCAATATCCTCATTAGATTAGGAAACTATGACCAAAGAAACTAAGGAACTTACTTCAAATCATTTTTAGTGGATGCAAAATCTGGGAATAGTACCTAGATCTCTGGACTCCTAGATCAGTGCTTGTCTAAACATTATATCCTGCAAAGCAAAGCTTCTCTTCTGTCCTGGTATTTTAAGACAAGACAGAGGAGCAGGGTGCAGAAATAATAGGAAGATTGCACAGTCAATACTTGACATGTCTTTGGATGATGAAAGGGCATTCTCCTTATCTCTAGCTTTTACTCCTACAATCAAAAGCTCTACATGTAATCACAGATAAAAATACATCAACCTTTTACTTAATAGAAGAGTATGAGGTTGATTAAAATATATTATCTCTCAAAAAGAAACCTCTCTGGAGGTGTTTTGCATTTATATCAGCAATTGGACTATTAATTCTTTTGTTCTGAGATTTTCTACCACTCAGAATATTAAAGTAAGTCTTTCACCCTCTTAAGAAGGAAAATATGGCTTTGGTTAAAGTTTTTAAAAGGATTATTCCCATGCTTAAGGCTTGAAAATTTGAGAGGTACTAGTGAGAATTTGGAAGCAACAAAAACATTCACAAACCTATAGTACCATGAGATCTTTTTACAAGTCTGGATGGAAGAAAAGAGATGTTTGGCAAATTTCATTAAAATACTCATTTTCCCTTTTAGTTTTTCAAAAATTAAAAATTCCAATGTTTTTACCTTTATGCTATAGTGTGAAGTAAATCAAGATTGAATTTCATGACACACACCTCCTACCCTCCTTCCTTCAACAGCAATGACAGGGGAAAAAAGAGCAAGTACTGTATTTTCAGGTCTACAGATGGTAAGGCACAAAATATTAGCCAAGACCTTCAGAATGTAACACATTCTACCCACAAGGCTTGTGGGTTGAGATGGAATCAGGTCTTCACAAAAGCTTCAGGGTTTAAAGCAAAAAGCTAAAAGCGTAAACCTTGAAAGTCTTATTTAGCTATTCACAGACACTGAAGCCCCAATTTTGTACAGTTGAAGGCAAAAAACTCTACCCACCTACACAGTCCCCTCTTTTTTTTGGCCTAGTTAAAAACTACAAGCCCTGAGAGGGTTTCAGATTCTTAATTCACTTTTTAAGAACGTTATCTTGGACTACAACTGTGGTGATTTTACTGTTATCAAGGATGATCAGAGAATATAGGTATTAAAGCTACATGGTACAAAATTGGCCCTAGAAGCTGTCATAGTTAAAAAAATAAAAAAAAAAAACAGTCCCCCTTTACCTGTCTTCCTGGATCCCATAGTGAGGCTTAAGCCCAAAACAGATAGCAGCAACTTATAGAAAGTGAGGTTCTCACTAGGTCAAAGGAACAATGTTACTACTATACACACTGTGCCTGTTTTTATTCCCCAATGCTGAATGTCATGTTACCTAAGGTTTACTGAAGCAGTTCTCAAAACATGGTCTATAGAACTTGGAGAGTGTATCTATTGATTTTCCTTCCCCTATTTTACAGATGTTTTCCTGGTTTTACTGCTTCCACCACTACTGAGGCACTGCTTCATTCTAGACATGTTCAGTAGAGATAGAAATGGGAGCATTCATAGATGCAGGAGCCAAATTATTTGGAGAAAAAAAAACAATTAGGAGAGCCAGATCCAAGATGGCAGATTAGATCCAGCTATCTAAGTGAACTTTCCCAATATTGCCCACCAAACAACTTTAAAATAGCTCTTCAAATCAAATTTTGGAGCAGCAGAATCAACGAAAGGATAGAGTAGGACATTTTTCAGGCCTGAGACAACTTAGGAAGTTGGCAGGAGAAGTCTTGAATACCCAGATGGGAGATGGTCTAGAGCATGTCAGCAGTAGCTACAGCAGTGGAGATGGTAGGCAGGGTAACAGCAGCAGCTTTTGAAACTCTTAGGCCAGAGACAGTGAAGGGGTTGGATAGCTGGACAAAAAGAGATGGCAGGGAACCCTTTGCTTGCACTGGTATGGCTGGCAACTTTATTGCCCATATGCAGTTCCATGGCAGAGAAGAGAACTTGTGTTCAGTAATAAGGGAGCAGGGGTCCTGGCCTCAGTTCCAAGATAAAGTGGAACATTAGTGATTGTGGCTGCAGAAGAACATGGTAAAACCAGGGAACAGACTTCTCCCTGGATAACACCCCCTTGGAAACACTGAAAACGTGAACACCTCTAGGACTACCTCTGAAGACAGAAGCACAAAAAAGCCTGAAAGTTGGGACAGTACTTCCCCAACACCAGGTAAGCAGAGGCACAAAAACTCTTGGAATTAAAGAACTTCTTAAAAAGCAGAATTGGCCAAATGAGAGGAAGAAGAAGAAGAAGAAGAAGAAGAAGAAGAAGAAGAAGAAGAAGAAGAAAAGAAGAAGAAGAAGTACAAAAGCTCACTAAACAAAATAATTCCTTAAAAATTAGAATTTAGTAAGTGGAAGCTAATGACTCCATGAGACTTCATGAAATAATAATGAAAAAAAAGTCAAAAGAATTAAAAAATAAAAGAAAAATGTGAAATAGCTCATTGGAAAAACAACCAACCTGGAAAACAGGTCAAGGAGAGGTCATTTAAGAAGTATTGGATTACCTGAAAGCTATGATAAAAGAGCCTAGACATTGTATTTCAAGACATTCTAAAGCAAAATTGCCACAGTATTAATTGAATGTTGAATATTGGTTGAGAGGTTAAAGTGGAAATGGAAAAACTCCACCAGTTACCTCCGGAAAGAGATCCCAAAAATAAAATTCTCAAGAATGTTACAGCCAACTTGTAGAGCTCCCAGATCAAGAAGAAAATATTTCAAGCAGCCAGAGAGAAGCAATTCAAATATCTTGGAGCCACAGTCATGATCACAGAAGATTTAGCAGCTTCCACATTAAAGGATCACAGGACTGGGAACACGATATTCTGAAGGCAAATGAGCTAGAACTACAACCAAGAACCACCTTACCCAGTGAAACTGAGTATAATCATTCAGGGAAAAATGGATATTTAATTAAAAAGAAGATTTTCAGGAATTCCTGATGAAAAAGACCAGAGCTGAGTAGAAAATTTGACCTTCAAACACAAGACTTAAGAGAATCATAGAAAGGTAAACATGAAAGAGATATAATAATAGCTCTTTTTGTAGTGGCAAAGAATAGGAAATTGAGAAGATGCTCACCAATTGGGGAATGGCTGAACAAGTTGTGGCATATAATTCTGTTGCAGTATTATTGTGCCATAAGAAATGACAAGGGAAAGTTTTCAGGGAAAGAAAAAAAATTACAAGACCCATATAAACTGATGCAAAGTGAAGTGAGAAGTACTCCGTGATCATCGTGCACAATAAAAGAATGTTGTAATGATGATTAGCTACAAAAGACTTTGCTACAATACAATGATTCAAGACAATTCCAAAGGACTCATGATGAAAAAATGCTATTCACTTCCAGAAAGAGAACTGATTAACAATTAGTGGAAGTTGAAATATAGTTTTCTCACTTCATTTTTTTTTTTGGCTTTTTGTGATATGGCTAATATGGAAATGTGTTGCGTGATTTCACATGGATAATTAATATATTGTTTGCCTTTTGGGAGCAAGAGAGATGGAGGGAGACAATTTGAAACTCAAAATTTCAAAAGAAAAGAATGTTAAAAATAAATATTTTTTTAAAAAAAGAAACAACTAGGGTATTTCAAAGTTTGTCACAAAAATACTAACTGGGAAAAAATAAACTGAGGTTCTATAAGAATGAGTGCTATGGAAAACAGATTTTGGTATCAAGCTTTGTTTTGGGGGACAATTCAAATTCCAGAAAAAGGTACAAAAAGCACAGATCACCCCAAAGGCCCCAACAAATAATAGGAAAACTCACAATGGAGAGAAGTTGGGTCTTTTTCACTAGAACAGAAATGATCACACGTTGTTCAATTCTTCTCCACAATACCTGTTAATGCCCTGTCCATCCTTCAAGATATACCTCCATTGACATCTCTGCATTGATTCTCCAACCAGGTGCAGTCTCTCCCATCTCTGAACTCTCATAGCACTTCAGGCTTTTCTTAAGTATTTATCCTTCTGCACTTTATACTATAGCATATTGATTTGGCTGTGTGTATCTAATTTCTCTGAGTAAATTATGAGTTTCTTGATTGCAGGGGCTCTGTCTTATTCATCTTTGTATTCCCCTACTGCAAAATCAGTATCTGGTATAGGACTGGCTACAAAAGAGGCTTTCAAGAACTGCTTATTAAATTGTAAACACATGAATACATCTTTAAATGCAGAAAGGGATAAATTTGGCACTAGAGAACACGGACTTAAATCCTGGTTCTATCACTTATTACTTTTGTGACCTTGGGTAAGTATTTTCTGAACCTCTTCAAATCTAAACCTATATTCCTGTAACATAGGTTTGAATCTAGATTCCATCACTTGCTACTTATATAACCTTGGATGAATTGCTCAGCCTTTCAGTGTCTCAGTTTTCTTATCGGTAAATTCAGTTATACTAGGTGACCTCTGACTTACCTTGTCACTCTAAACCAATGATCCTGTGAATGGGAGAGACAGTGAGGTATACTAGAGAGGTTTCTGGGTTTGCAGTAGAGGACCTGAGCTAGAAGCTCTTCTCTGCAACCTGCTTCTTAGCTAACTTTGAACAATACAGAGTTGGGCTGCATGGCTTGAGGTCCCTTACAGCTGTAAATGCTGTGATTCAACATGTATTGTTAATTGAATTTCATAGTGCCTGCCACATAGTAAGTGTTTAACAAATGCACATATGTATGTATGTATGTACACAAATATGTTTATTACAAATATATTATTAAATAATTGTATGTCATATAGAACAAAATAATACAGTAATAATAATATATGGCATATAGTTATTTGAATATATAAATTTTAATGTGTAGATATAAATGTGAATGTATAAAATTTAATGTATAATATAATATAGACATAATTATGTTATTAAAATACTGTATTTTCATATTGTATATACAAATATAAATACTTGCATATGTTACATAATATATATGGTATACGTATACATACATAGTGTATTATACACACATAATATATATATAGTATATATACATTGTTTATATATTATATACTTATTTACATATAGTATATGTGTACTCTAAATACATATGTGTATATACACATACAGAGGAATTTCTGTTTAATGAAATAAGAAAAATAAATTTTTGAAAAATGTTTTTGAAATGTTCTTCATATTGTTTTTAAAACTTTCGTATTTCTTAATATTTCTGTTTGGTCTTCTCCAAAATAAAACTATTACTTTAGGTATACAAGGCACATTTGGTTAATGTTGATCCAAAAACTTTGGCTTCTGTCTCTTTTTTGTCAGAGACTTTTAAAACTTAGACTATAATGAATGGCTTTTTTTTCGATGATGGGATTAAGTTGAATAAATCTCAACTTCAGATGTGCACCAACTTGAGAAGAAGGTAACTAGAGATATGAACATGTACTGTGCTTACTGGTAAAATGTAAGCCTTACCTCTTTGGGGATGTATTTAGAATTTCCACTGGATATTTTTAAATTGAAGCTTCATCATACAAATTGTAAGCCTGGTGAATTAGTCTTTTCAAAGAAGATCAGCCCTAACCAAATCCTATTAAAAGATGAAATGTTTAACTTGTAGTATTTTATCTTTTAATAGATAGCAGAGTGGGGATGGAAGTCCTGTGAGAATGAGCTTTCTTGTGAGATCACAGAATTTATGGACAATCTGAAATTGACTGCAGGAAAATTCTCTCCTTCATTGAACTCTATCTATGTCTTCTCCTCAGTATCCCTTTTCCTACTCCACCCCCATCCTTATCTCTTTTACCAGGCCACTGTGGAAACAGAAGGGAAGGAACAGTCATCATCTTACTACGTATCAAATAGTGATTATTAGCCCATTCAAACACAGGGCTACTGATTCACAGAGGCAGCAGTCACTTTGGGAAGCTTAAATTAAATTAAATTTATTTTTTTATTTTATTATTTAAATTAATTAAATTCAATTAACTCTCCTACACTCAAAGCACAGTAAGTGCACTGTGGCTGTCATTTACAGTATGGTAATAAATCTTTCCTTCTTATTAATAATAGTGAATATTTAAATAGTTTTTTGGGTTTACAAAGTTTTGTATACTTCATCGTATTTGTGTTTTCACAATAAAACCCTGTGAAATTATTGCACATTTTACAGATAAAGAAACCAAGACTCAGAAAAGATAAGTTACTTGCCAAAGCTCACCTAGTTAATTAGCCTCAGCAGTAGGTCAAACCTAGGCCCTCCTAAAGCTCTGAGAGTTAAACTCAAGTTTCTCTCTAAAACCAGCACATTCTCTACTGCCCCACACTCCAATGACACCTTAAAATGGAAGTCAATTCAATTGCTGGGAATCTTAACTGTTTTCCTGTCTTACACATTTGGGAAATATGGGTTCAAATAAGTTATTTGGGGCTACCTCTAAAATTTCTTGCTAAGTCCAAAGTGTCAAATAACTTAAAAAAAATGAGTCAGTGTTTGAACTTTTGAGTAGGAAGAAAGCTGTTATTCTGGCAAAATATACAGATAAAAAGGAGTCAGTGAAAATTTGGCACAGTAGAGAAATGTTGCTAAAAAAGAGGGTAGAATTTCACACATAGAGTATAAATCCTCTAACAAAAATACCATTACAATGAAAATCATCATAATAAAATATTGCAATTTCTTTTTCTCCTCAGTGAGGGAAATTTTAAGAGCTTTGCATTAAATTTGGAATATACACTGTAGTCAGACCTTCTCTGGAATATGTTGTTCACTTGTGGGGGCCTCTTCTAGGAATGAGATTGATGAGAATGAGAGTAGCCAGAGAAGGGCAGCATGATGGTAAAGTGTCTTACCAGTAGGCTACAGCTAAAAGAGCAGCTGAAGGAACAATGGATTTTTGTATTAGAGAGCTTTTTCAGATGGATGGCACCTATCAATTCCTCCCTCATTTTATCGGTTTGAAAGTATAAGATGGGGGAGAAGTGAGTGAGTGAATGAATGAATGGCATTTGAATGAATAAATGAAAAAAAAATTCATTAAGCATTTAATTTATTAAGTCTAATGTCAAGCACTGTGATGAATACTGGAGATAAAAATGCAAAAGGAAACACAGTCCCTGCTCTCAAGGAGCTCACATTTTAATAGGAGAAACAACACACAGAAGTGAATGGGGCACAGATAACTATGTCTGGAAAGTTGCAAGGATAAGGGTAGATTCACACAGTGAGAGAGAATGGCCCGAGTCGATGTGTTCGTGGCTCATTTTTTCCAGATTGGGAATTGAGGGGTGGGATGGGGCAGGGCTAAGAATGTGTATGGAAGCAAGCTGTTTAATGAGACATTTGTGAAGAAAATGGTTTGAAGGAAGAAAAGAAGTAAAGCATTGCTGGCTCTATTCTAAAATAGATTTGCAGGAATGGCAGTCACCAATCAATGGAACAAGCCAGTAGGGTGGCAGTTCCTCTAGGGTCTTATTTCTGGTGTGTGTGATGAGGTAATTGGCCAGCAGATAGCCCAAAAGAAGGGAAAGAAATGAAAGCAAGACTAGATATAGCAGTGCCTGTAAAATAATTGGGGAAATTTGAAGTTCTACAATTGCAATTTGAATCAGCACTGTAATATAGTGGGCCAAAAAAAAAAGGAATATTGTCAATCCACATTAGTAGAGCACCTGGACTGAGACTGGCATCAGTTTCCTTTACTTTGTCCTGATCAGACCATATCTAGAATATTTCTTTCAGATCTAGAAATCAAATTTTCATTAAGAAGCTGATTGAATATAGCATATCCAAAAGAAAAATCAATTTGTCACAACAATCACCAGATTTTGCCAAGATTTCTTGAAAGTTACATTTAGAATTAGTATTTATTTACTTAAATGGCATCATGGTGCAGTGAGTAACAACCTGTTCTTTATAAATAGGAAGATGTGGGAATATATATATATATATATATATACACACACACATATATATACATACATATATGTGTGTGTGTGTGTGTGTGTGTGTGTGTATGTGTGTAAAAGTAGAAAGAAGTCCCAACTCTGACACTTTCTTACTGTGTGAACCTGGGCAAGTCACTTAACCTCCTATTTATATTCTATTTACCTATCCAGATAGCTGTTTGCCAAATGTCTCATACTTTAACAAATTATGATCTAAATCAGGGGTGGGGAACCTGTGGCCTCAAGGCCATACATGGTCTGGATTCAGTCAAAGTGTGGTACTTAAGGACCCAGAGGGTCACATGTGGCCTTGAAGCTGCAGGTTCTTCACCCTAGTCTAAATTCAGCAAAGTCTCATGGGAATTCAGATAGATTGATAGATGATAGATAATGTGTTATATATATACACCTCTGCCCAAACTTGCCTGAGTTAAACACAATGGGCTGGAATTCGCCTCAGATTAAATTCTTTCTAAGGTTTTCTAGTTGGGTGGGGCAACTGGTTCCAGTTTGGAAAGGCTCTTACCCTGGGGATTTGGGCAATCTCATCCATCAACAAAGTTCTTCAGATGCTGGCTTGTCTTAGTAGAGAATGATGATGGAGGAAGAAAAACCTGGATCTCCCCAATATGTGGTTATTTAATAATCATTTCTCTCACAGAATGTGTCAATGTCGGGGCTTAAATGTAAGTCTTCTTGTTTATAAAGAAGAGCTTGCTACTCATTGTACCATAATGGTGGATAGATGATAGATACCTACCTATCTATAATGCTATGAATAATCTATCTCTATCATCTATCTGTGATCACAAAACCATGAGTGTGTATGAAATTGTATGAGACCCTATTGGATTTAAACCATTATTTTTTAATGATTCCTATCTATATAGCTATAGATTAGGTATACATATAGATAATAGCTTGCTCCATCACTCCAATGCATTAACCAGATGTTGCAGTGCTTGTAAGAATGGTGCACTTTTCCTTGGGGAGTAAAATTTTTTTGGGGGGGAACACATAGGGGTCACAGTCAGATATGTGAAATGACTGAACAATAGGTGATGCATTGCAAACAGTGCTGGGCTGGAGTCAGGAAGACTTGAGTTCAAATTTAGCCTCAGATGCTTATTAACTATGTGACTCTAGGCAACTCATTTAACCCCTGTTTGCCTCAGTTTCCTGACCTGTAAAATGGGTATAATAACAGGACCTACTTTGCAGGGTTGTTGGGAGGATCAAACATGATCATATTTGTAAAGCACAGTGCCTAGTTCATAACAAGTACCATGTATGTTAACTATTTATTATTATTATTATTTAGATATATATGATCATAGTTATTTGCATTTGAATGTGAACTTGAAAATGTTTTTGTCTTTATATCCCCAGCACTGAGCACATTACCTTGCACATACTAAGTATTTAATAAAGATCCTTATTAACTAATTGACTGACAACCTCTCAGTGTCCCAGGCAATACTAAAACAATAAATTGCCTAGCTGTTGTATGCCTGCATTGGGAAACAGGGTTTTATCACCATTATTTTCATACAGTAATAAAATTATAGATTGAGGCCAAGGTGAGGAATTCATGTGTGTATACATATATATGTATATATGTATGTATGCATGTATATATGTATGCATATATAAATTTTACAAGCCTTTTTTGTTTAACCTGTTATAGGTTTCCTTTCCCTTTCTATTCCCTCTCAGCTCATGTGTTCCCATTATCTTTTCTTGGACACACAAAGGCTGACTGCAGAAGATTAAGCTGGCATTAAGGCACATGGGCATTTTTGCTACTTATCTATCCAACTAAAAAGAATTGGGTTCCTAGAAATTGCAATTTTTTTTCCCTTCAGTAATCAGCATTACAAAAGTATTTTAAAGGGTGGAATATATCAAAAGTAATACTATATATTTTTTTTCTCATCTCTGTAAAGTTTTTGGAAGTAGACAATTAAGGAAACAGAACCTAATAAATAGTCCTTGTGTTTTAATTAAAAAAAAGCCTTTGTCCTGCAGTGCATTTTCTCTCAATTAGCTCTATATGCAGCACCTGTTTCCACCTACAGACTAAACATTCAGTTTAAATAAAGAGATGAAAAATCTTCTAACCTTTGCAGTTTTAAAGAACAAAAGTGATGGTAAGTCCCTGTTTCTCCAGCTGAACCAGAGTATAACTCATCATGTTTCTATTGGCTTAATAGCTGCCCCTCTTAAAATGTGTAATGCCACCTCAAATGTGTGTAGTCTAATGAAAATCCTTTGCTGTTACTGCTGGGATCACAACATTTCTGTTTGTTCTACCCAAAAGCACTTGTTTTGTTTTTCAATTATTCCTTTCCATTCTCCCTTGAGCCCAGTCTCTGTGCAAGCTGCGAACTTGCTGCAGATGTCACTGTAGAGGACACCATCCCTTTACACAGTAGGCACCATGACAATAACATCCATTCTGCTGAGCTAAATGACTCTTTCCCTAAAAAGGGAGGTGGGTGCTATTCAGGAAGTTAATGGAGGAGGTGGAATCAGGAATGGAGCCATGATCTCCTAGAATAATATGAAAAAAACCATACCCAATTTTATTCCATTATTATGAAAAGACTTTTACTTTATCTGTGACATTTTCCTCCATGAAACAGTAATGTACAAAAGGTAGGCAGACTAAAAAATAAACAGAATAAAAAATCAAAGCATTCTTTCCTTCATGAAATAAGGAATCCAACTTTAACACACTCAGGATTTTAGGTTTTTTTAATGTTTTTTAAAATAATTTTTTAAAAGAATTAACCTACTCCACTATGCCTGATGCAAGAACTTGTCACTGCCTCCTCTGTCTGTGCCCATCAAGAAATAGATAAAATACATGAAATTTCATTGTACCTTCCTTATTAAATTTAAGTCATAATTTGCTAAGGAATATGATACCTAGAAAACAGGTGTCTGTACCATACAGTAATAAAATTACAGGTTGGGGCCAAGGTGGGGAATACGTGTGTGTATACATATATATGTATATATGTATGTATGCATGTATATATGTATGTATATATAAATTTTACAGGCCTTTTTTGTTTAACCTGCTATAGGTTTCCTTTCCCTTTCTATTCCCTCTCAGAGGGAATAGAGACAGAACTACATACAAGAACTCAATCAATAAAACAATCACATTTACTAAGTGCCTACCCTGCCTATGTTAGGTACTGAAGATATAAAGACAAAATATTTCCCACCTAATTGCAAATACAGTTAGCCTATAATTATTGTAGTGCTTATCTGATATCCCAGTACCAGTAAAGTCTTAAAATTCCATTGTTAGCGAAAGCACTCAGGTTTCTAAAGGGAAACTCTCATGGAATTGTCTGTTAAAGGTCAAGAAGGGCATCATGAATGGTGTGTTGCAGAGATGTCAAAGATGCCACTGGAAGGTGGCTCCAAACAAGATAAAATGTAATTGGTAAATCTTTTTAAATAAGAAAAGAATATAACAAAATACAGAAAACATTATATTTTAAAAGTAAGGCAATATGCAATCCTTAGGGATCCTTACGCCCCCCCCATATCTATTTGAGTTTGACACCACTGGTATCATGCACACAGAGTAAGGGGGTCAGCACAGATGTAGGTTCACCCACCTCTGACACTTATATATGCCTTAGAGAAGTCATTGAAACTCTATGTTGTTCAGAAAACTTGCTAAAACTTGCATTCTTATTCTGAATGGGCTGATTAAAGCCGCCTGGATAAAGATTAAAGGGGAAGAGGACAGACTCAACTGGTGAAATTCTGACTTAATTTTTTTAAAGAAATGAAAGTAACAAATATTGCTTCCAAAATTAATCTTTGCTTTCTATAAAGTAATATTTACTAATGAAAGAAGCATTTTAGCCCAGTCTCTGACTAAAAACCTTCAGGAAATCAGAATTAAGGATCTGGGTTTTTTTCATGCTTTCACTAAAGCATATGACTTCCTGTCCAAAAGGACCATTTGACCAGATCAATAACATCATTCATATACATATCTCGAGGCATAGGTAAGTGTGGTTATGATTTCCTTTTTTTTTTCTCAGAGAGACACCCTGGAGGAAACCTCATTTTAATATTGATTTGAGTTAAAGATGATAAAAGAAAAAGTTCCATTTTTCAGGACACTAATCTACTACTAAGATAGCTGAAAGTATCTCCAAAACAGAATAACCTCATACTTTCCTCTGTTTAGAGAGGGTAATCACAAAATTCTCTTAGTCACAGACACAAGCAGTGAATTCATCCCCTCCACACTAAAGTTCTGACATCAGCTAGACTCATCCTATAGTCTGTGAACAAATATCTCATTTCTATTCATTTATCACCTGTTCAGCAGCTTATTAAACTTTCTTAGACTCTTAATCTCCATCCTGGGGTGGGGAAAGCACCCTCCCCACTTTAGAATGGCTGCACAACTGACCAGCATTTTTCTTTAAATATCCAACCCTCCATCCCTGCAAGATTGGCCAAAGATTTTCCTACTTCACTGAGTTATTTTCCATGATGTCAGACCTCTAATTCTCCTTATGATCCATGACTTAGTTGGAATAAATTCTGAACAATTTCTGATATTTTTCAGGGAACTTTTTTGTCTCACCTCTGGTCCCTACCAAGGGACATTACAAATGCAATTTCCACAGCAATGACATTGAATTAGCATTCAAGAAGAACCAGAGCTCTTATCTGTCCCCACAAGAGACAACAAGTGGTCCAAATCTTTCAGTAAGTTAGCATGCATTTACTAAGTGTTATTAAGCCTAATGTAGAAGAGTTTTGAAGGAAACTAGAAACTGTTTCTAACAGGTAGTTGTAAGAATGAAGAGCATGCAGGCATGACAAACAGCCAATACAAAGGCACCAAGACAGAAGACGAAGGATTGTGGATGACGAATGGCAGGAAGGTCAATTTGGCGTAACCATGGAATGAATACCTATGCCTTTCATTTTATGTTTTTATGTTACTGGGTCCTCTAAACCTTAGCCAAAGAGCCCAATACATAAACATTAGTTTTCATCCATATTGTGGAATGCATAATAAATTCCCAGAGAATTCTTCCTGGAATTTAGCAATTGCAGCTAATATTTGTTTGAATTAATATACATTAACAGTATTAACAATTATAGTTATCCAATTTTCTATTGAAAACCTAAAGAGGATTTTAAATACTTTGAAACTGAATCTCACCATTTTAATGAATGATCCATAAACCATTTTTCTGCTACTTATACCCATTATTGCTAGCAGTTATTGTAGTCTATGTGACACTTCGAGGTGTCTAGTTATATGAATGGTGACCATAGACGAAACATGCATTAACCTTTGAAATTACTGGATCCTAGCAAAGAAAATTTACTGGAAAGAAGGCCAGTTATTTTGACATTATATCCTCATTTGGATGGACAGCTAGGGAGCACAGTGAATAAATTGCCAGGCCTGGACTCAGAAAGACCTGAGTTCAAATTCAGCCTTAGGTACTTACTAATTGTGTGACCCTGGGCAAGTCATTTAACCCTATTTGCCTCAATTTCTTCATCTATAAAATGACCTGGAAAAGGTAATGACAAACCACTCCAGTATCTTTGCCAAGAAAACCCCAAATGGTGTCACAAAGAGTTGGACATGACTGAAAAAATGACTGAACAACAAACCTCATTTGAAAGACTCAGAACCTGTGAGGCCCAGTGCCATCTGATATACTTTAGTGGGGATTCAGAAATAGCAGTGGTCATGAAAGTTTAATTTTACTAAATACAAACCTATGTTAACTGCTGCATGTAGAATATTAATAAGGGATGACCTGAGTGACAAAGGGGCTAAGCATGTGGTAATATTTAATTGAAAGAACAGTAACTTGGAGTCCTAGGTTTAGGTCCAGCTAGATGGCCCAATGGATTGAACACTGGGCCTGGATTCAGGAAGACCTGTGTTCAAATTTGGCCTCAGCTACTTAATTGATGTGTGACTCTGGAAAAGTCACTTCTGTTTGCCTCAGGTCTACCGTACAATGCAGATGATTATAGTAACTACCTCCCTGAGCTGCTGTGACAATCAAATGGCATATTATTTGTAAAGGGCTTAGCACAGTGCCTAATACATAATAGGGGCTCAATAAATCCTTGTTTCCTTCTCCAGGTCTCAGTTTATTTACCTATAGAAGGAGGGAGCTGGATTACAGGATCTCTATTGTCCTCTTCAGTTCTGTGGATTTTTAAGGTTCAAGAAATCCTTGCATATGTGAGCCAGGGTTTTGGAATACATTCCTGCTAATCAGTGTCAATGATGCTTTAATTGCTTATTGCTCACCAAGTAGAAAAGCCAGATGTTCTGATTTTTAAGGACATTCCACCCACCTACCAAATCTCTGAGAGCTAGCTTTTTGTTTCTTTCTCAGTGGTGGGGGGGGGGGGTGGAATCACAAAGCTGGTCCTGGAGTGCCATGTAAGCAAAGCACAGAATCTGCAGTATTTATCTGATGAGCAGTCTGTTCTGAAGCAACAGTGTGGGGAGAGGCCACAGACATCTTTGGGTAACACCTTTATCTCTGGTGTTCCAAACAAACAAACAAACAAACAAACAAAAATGGCTCCCTGAAGATTTTACTGCAGGTCCCCTTCCACCACAGCATTAAGAAAATAACTAAGCAAACATATTTTAATAGATTATATAGATTTAATAGATTTGACAACAACCAAGTTCATGGCAGCTGAAAACATATGAAGCTGATCTCTCCATTTTTCCCCAAGGCTTTTTGGTAATGACCTCTTCCTTCAATCTATTCTCAGGGTGTTGGGAAATTCTTGCCAAACATCATTCTACATTTTGAAGTAACCACTTTATGTACTTTTTTCGAAAAAGTTTATCCATCCCCAGCCCTCTGGTTCTTCATTGTGTCTCAAAGTTCAGTGACAAAGGTATTAGCAGCAAGTTGTTTAAGCACCCTGGAATGGAGTTCCTGGAGACCAGGTAACTTGAATACTGAGGTAAGGTAGGTGCTTCTTACTATCTATTTCCTCACCCTGAAATTCACTTCACTGATAACCCTTTTTACTTTCTTCTCAGGCAGAAGGTCATACTCATATCAAAGAAGAACTGAGTAATTAGTTGCACTTCCTTCCCTTTTTCTGGATCGTCTTCCCATCTACCCCAAGCAGTTTTATTCTATCCTTGAGATTTACCATCAAGGAGCATTTCTCAAGTATTTCTCAAGTATTCATTCTCCATCAGTCCGATGACAACATCAATCAGTTTCCGAGTCTTGTCAGTTCTACTTCAATACTTTCTTTCCCTTGCATCCCTCCCTTTCTCTCCCTCTCTTTCAGGTCTAAGTTCTCATCAGCTCTCATTTAGATTGTTACAATAGACCCTAACTGGTATCATTTCTTCCAGTTTCTCCCTCTCTAATTCGTATCTTTCTAAATAAACTTCCTAAAGCACAGGTCTGACCATGTCACTTCTCAACTCAAAGATATTCAATAACTCCCACTATCTATAGGTGAAAATACAACTCCTCAGCTTGGCTTTTAAAACCCATCACAATCTAGCTCCATTCTGTCTTTCCAAACTCATTTCCTATTTTTCTACTTCAAGTACTCTATTTTCCAGTCAAATTTAAATCTTCCCTGAATCCAGCATCCAATCTCTTCCCTCTATGCCTTTGAATAGGCTATCTGCATTCCTGAAATTCCCCACCTCCCTACCTCCACCTTTTAGAATTTTTAGATTCTTTCAAGGCTTTTCTCAAGTGCCCTCCCTTATGAAAATCTTGTTCTTTCTTCCTCCTCAAATTATGAGAGAAATGGTTATCTCTCCTATATTGGTAGCCAATTATTGAATTAGGGCTAAGATTTTCCCCCTTCCTTTTCCTCATTTAGAAATCAACTTCAGTAGGTTATACAATCTTTGAAAAGCAGGGCTGATGATAAGATCAAATACAGAGTGAGATGTACCCAACTGGGAAAGTTTAGATCTGATCAAAAGGGGAAGAAATTTTAGTTTTGGTAATTTTTTGTATTCTACCCCATTGTGTTTTAGTCAGACAGGTCTGTGTAGAAGTGGATTTCTCCTTTTGTCTAGATTACTTTAGGTAGGGAGGTATGGCTATAGATAAATCTCTTTGCCCAAGAATGAATGATCAGAGTCATGTCTCTCAGACTCTCATTAATAAACCCACCTCTCATTATAATTTTCATTCTCTCATTAATTGTTAACCAATTAGAATTGATTTCCACTCTCAGGAACACCCACTCTTCCAAGGGCATATAAGCCTTGAGTGGGTTCCATGAGGGATCTTTGTCATTCAAAAGTACCACTTCCCCCTTTAATTAATTATCCACTAGCATAATTAGTAAAATTATTAATTACCCAGAAACTATGTCTCAAACTTTTATACATCACAATTACCATGCTGATTTTAGCACAACACCTAACATATCTATGTAATAAATGTTTACTGATACTGATTGAGCTGTATCAATATTATATTCTACCAGTAGAATAGATATTCTTTGAAGGCAAGAACTATTTTTCATTTTTGTCTTTGTATCCCCAGCACAGTGCCTTGTATTGATTTATATGTTAAATAAATTATAGGCAGCCAGGTGGCACAGTGAACAGAGTACTGGGCTTGGAGTCAGGAAAACCTGAGTTCAAATTTGGCCTCAGACACTTACTAGCTGTTTGACCTTGGGCAGGTCAGCTCAGTTTCCTCATCTGTAAAATGAGCTAGAAAAGGAAATGGCAAATCACTCAAATATTTTGCTGAGAAAACTCTAAACAGGATCATGAAGAGTCAGATATGACTGAAATGACTCAGTGACAATAACACATAAATGCTGGTAGAATGAATGAATATTCCTGTTGCCCCATCCCAAAATATCTTAGGTTAACATTTGTTGAAATTTTTATGATTTCTCAAAAGCTTTAACTCAACATGGGTTTCAGCCATATTATGTCATGATATTTGTGGAACCATACTATCCTTTTATATTCATTACTAGCTCATTGTTGTATGACTTGGAACAAATCATGTAATTCCTCTGGGGCTTTTTACTCATCTATAAAATGCTGGAGCTAGACTTGATGGACTTTATAGTCCCTACTAACTCTAAACTATGATTCTACAATTCTGTATTTCCATCTCTTGTGCATGGTCTTTTTCAAGGTATCTAAATGGTGTATTTGGTGGAGTGCTGGACTGGGACGCAAGAGGACCTGAGTTCAAAAACTGTTTCAGATATTTACCATCTGCATGATCCTGAAAAAATCACTTGACCTCTTTCTGCTTTAGTTTCCTTATCTGTAAAATAAGTGGGTTGGAATTGATGGTCTCCAAGGTATCTTTGAGTTCTAAATCTTCTAATTTAAACTAATTATAATTTTCCCTTCATAGAATGTGAACTTTATGAGTGCAGGAACTATTTCATTTTTGTCTTTGTATTCTCATTGTCAGGCACAGTATCTGATCTATAAAAGGAGCTTAATACTTTTTTTTATGGATGAATATTTATAAGCAAATCTTAGAGCTATGTTAATTTCTTTATATACCTCCCTCTTCTGCCTCTTGTTCTTAAAAACAAATACCCCAAAATTCATTCTTTCTTCTTTTCATCATTGGTCATTATTTATTTTTTCTTTTCAATTATTTTCTATTTATTTTAACAGTTTATATTTCCATTTCTATCACAAAAGTGTAATTATAAATTTCAATATTACCTCCTTCCAAGTTCTTTATTCTATTTTGTAGTTTTTCAGTTCTACTTACTAAATATTTTCTTTCAGTGTCCTTAAATGTCTCAAGTTCAATTAATGAATTAATTTAATTAATCCTGTTTGACAATTTCTTTATGACCATGTCATTCCCCTATTCTGTAAACTCTAGTGGTTCCCCATTATCTCTAGGATCAATTAGAAAATCTTCTGGCATTCAAAGCTGTTCATAATATGTTCGCTTCTGATCTTTCCTATCTTCTTACAACTTACTCCCTCACCTCTTACCCAAAATTCTCTGACCCTGGCCTATTGTTGTTCCTCACACAAGAGACTCCATCTCCCGATTCTGAGCATTTTCACTGGTTGCCCAGCATGCCTCCTCCTCCTCATTTCCATCTCCTCACCTCTTTGGCTTCCTTTAAGTCCCAGCTAAATTGCTACCTTCTGCAGGTGACATTTCCCCGTCCTTCTTCACGCTAAGGCTTTCCCTCTGAGATTATTTCCAAGTTTTTCTATGTCTGTATTTTTGTATATTGTTGTTGTATGTTGTCACCTTTATTAGACTGTAAACTCCTTGAGGGCAAGGACTTTTTAAAATTTTGTCTTTATGTCCCCACCATTTAACACAATGTTGGGCACATAGTAGGTGCCTGACTGACAGACCATTATTTTTATTGCATCTCTCTTACTTCTAAATTATAAAGCAATCATATTTGTTAAGCAATGCTGTTGTGCAATGTTCCTTTGGGAAAGATTATTTCTTAGTTTGTCTTTGTATTCCTGGAACATACCAGTGACTTGCTCATAGTAGGTGCTCTTCAGAGGGATTTGAATTCAATTCTAGTAGTAGCCAAGGGATCATCTATCTGCAGGTAGGAAGTAGAACAGTAGTCTGGGAATGAGGTGCAAATTCTTTGGGAGGGAAACTTTTGTGGATTCCTACCATCCTCAAGGATGTGGGGAGAGGAAATTTGGTGGACTTTGCAGGGAGATCCCAGTATCTTGGAGTTTGTCAGTTGGAAGGACCTGACCCCCTTTAAAACACTAACAGCAGCTCAGTTTACTCCACTATGCTTCCACAGGTCAGTGGAGAAGCTGTAGTTACAGCTTCTGTTGCTGGGGAGACCTGAAGAGCTTAATTTATGCTTTTATGTCACTAAGAACATAATTATAGGCTGTAATCACTTTTTATACAAACCATACAGTACAGTAGAATATGAATAAAGAAATGCTTCTTGGCAGAGTGAACAAATTATAAATATAAGGTAGAATCAGTGACCCTAAATCCTTCGCCACAAATGGGGAAGCTAGGTTTCTATGAAGATGATAGAGTCAGAAGTTCTAGTCAGGGGTGTCTTGCTTATATGCTGGTCAGTCATTGAGTATGAGAGTACTCATGTTAAGTGTATTGGAGGTAGGGCTAATGACCATTGGTTGGTATAGCAGGTGAGTCTACATATATCTTATATCAAAGTTCTTAGGCCACTAATAAAATATCAAGAAGGCATTTTAAAAGTGCTAAAGAAGCCAGCAGCTCCTGAAATGTGATTCGTTTCTTAATGAAACATAAGCCTATGTGGAAATAACTTTTTTAAAAGGAAGCATCTCCTTACCTTTGTGGGGGGAAGGGTAGGTTGTATGTGCTCCCATGGATACAATGGGATAGAATGGATTTATTGTAAAACAGCACCTTTTCCTTAAATATAGACTTATTAATCGCCACAGTAGTTTCAACAACGTATTTGCAAGGGAAAAAAGCTCAGCGTGACTCGGGAAGTAGTATTTACTGGGGTGTGGTCTAGTTAGATGTGTCCTAAAAATCTCATTTGTTCAGCTAACAGCTGCTCATTAAATGAACTAGTGTCAGAACCAGCATCTCTGAGTTTCCATAACTATAGATAGGCCCTGGTGAACTAGAAGGAGTAAATCTTTCCATAACATCTTATCTGACTCTCACTATAAACCGATACAGACTCACTAGGTACTCCTTGATAGAGTGCCTCCTAATAAAAATGCAGGCATTTGGACTTGCATTTGCTTACATGATCAGTCTTCCTATTCTACTGTTTAAAAAAAAGTCCAATTATGAAACAACTAAGATTTTCTGCAACAAAGAAAGGTGTGTTTTATACAAAGGATGTTCTCAATAATAAAACACATTGAACAGACTCCTTGTTTTTGGTACTCACTGGTGAAATAACCATGCAAATTCATTTTACCATTAGTAGAAACCTCAATTTACCACAAACAAGTTAACAACAATTAGCTTTCAAGTTTAAAAATTAAAAAGCCACAGATCCTAGCTGATAATCTATAGCACAGCAAAATTAATTAGAAGAATTATATAAAGTGACATGTTTCTGATATACAAACCATACAGTACAGTAGGATATGAATAAAGAAATGCTTCTTGGCAGAGTGAACAAATTATAAACATAAGGTAGAATCAGTGACCCTAAATCCACTAACCTGTGGAAGCATAGTGGAGGAAATTGAGCCTGCTGTAAGTGTTTTAAAGGGGGTCAGGTCCTTCCAACTGACAAACTCCAAGACACTGGGATCTCCCTGCAAAGTCCACCAAATTTCCTTTCCCCACATACTTGAGGATGGTAGGAATCCACAAAAGTTTCCCTCCCAAAGAATTTGTACCTCATGTATCCATGATATACATGCATATCCATGTATACTGCTCTACTTTAAAGGAACTTAAAAGTCCTTTATAGAACATTTCATTTTTAATAAGTTGGGGGTATTTCCTACTTACCTGACTTGTGTTACCTTAAAATTTGAATAATGTGTACAGGGAGTGACAGAGGCTCTTCGCCCTCTCCCAGACCCAATCTTCTGGACTGCTACACCTCCTGTGGAACTAAGCATTCACATTTTGTCTCTTTGGGAAAAAACACATGCTCCCAACCTTTGCTAATGTACACGTATGACCAGCAGCTCATGGATGTCTTCGTGTTTCCCTGTAACTAAGGGCTCTGCCCATGAAGACTGACAATTGAGGAAGTATGGGGTATGAGCAGTGAGAAAAAATGATTTATGGTCTCTTTTAAGACAGACTCTTTGCAATGACAACACCAAAGCTAGCCGTCCCTTGGACTTGCAGGGTGAAGGGATTTTCTACTCCCACTCACCTCCCAGCAGCAAGGGCAATTGTTCACACATGTCAATAAAACATATGCCTAAATAGGTGAGCACTCAAGCAGGGACCTCAAGTCTCTGCCTTGCTCTTCTATGTTCTTTTCTTTCCCTAAGCCCAGGTCACTGAAGGGTGAGACTGAGGCATAGACATTCCCATCCCTGACAGTCACCTTGTGAGTTCAAGGGATAGGGAGCTGGTTGTCCCAAAAGAGGTGATTTCCACAACTTGATCTCCACTAGCAGGAGATTCTACAGGTGAAAGGATGAAGCAAGGCCTAGGCATGCTCTAGTTTTCCAGGATATCTGGATTTTGGAGTTGTTCAGAGGGAGCAGAGCTGAGGTGTATGTGACATAACGTATGTGTTGACCGGCTCTATAAAACTGTTTTAGGTGTCCTGGGACATCCTTAGGTAATCGATTATTTTCTGATGGTTTAAGTGTCTGTTGCTGTGTGCTTATGAGTCTGTTTTGTTGTGAACATTTCTTTTCCATTTGTCGTTCAGTCATTTGTCAATTATCTGACTTTTTGTGACACCACTTGGGG
Source organism: Phascolarctos cinereus (assembly GCF_003287225.1). Lineage (NCBI taxonomy): Eukaryota > Metazoa > Chordata > Mammalia > Diprotodontia > Phascolarctidae > Phascolarctos > Phascolarctos cinereus. The sequence goes on from NW_027555847.1 coordinate 476,326,216, forward strand.
TTTTCTTGGCAAGGATACTGGAGTGGTTTGCCATTTCTTTCTCCAGTTCTTCTTACAGATGAGGAAACTGAGGTGAACAGGGTTAAGTGACTTTCCCAGAGTCACACAGCTAGTAAGTATCTGATGCTGGGTTTGAACTCAGGTCCTCCTGGCTGGTGCTCTATCTACTGTGCTACCTAGCTGCCCCCTGAAACATTTCTTTGGGGTAGAGTAAATAAATACCTGTCCTACACTTCATATCTACTTTATATATTATACTCTGAGTACCTTTTCTAGAAGAGATCCTATTAGTCCTCTTTAGGAGAGATCCTAGACATAAGCCATACTTAAGTTTTGTTCCATATGGATTGCCTATTATACTGTAAGCTCCTTGACAACAAGGACCATCTCAGTTTAGCATTTCTCCAGTATCTGACACATAGTAACTGCTTAATAAATGCTTTTTCATCCATTGATTGACTCATTCATGAATTCATTCATGTATTGTATTAACTAAATCATTTATTTATTGATCCACAGTATAGTTCTTTCCTGCCTTCATAAAGACAAGTATATCTTTCAATAAGTGTCTAGCAACACATAGGGAGAGTTTCATTGAATAACCTCAACCTTGGGAAATAAGAAATATGTTTATAGTAAAATAAGTCACAAGGTAGTTAAATTTTCTTTCAAGGACCCTCTGTTATGCTGTTGTAATTAAATGTCTTGTTCTCTTCTTTTATAAAGAAAAAAAAAGATGAGAGGAAGAGGAAACTGCTGACAAAATTCTCCATCCCTGCTACTGGTATGTGTTTACTACCAAAATGAATGAAAGAGTTAGAACCTTGTCTTGGAATCAAGGGTAAAGCCTACTTTCAATCTAAAGATACATCTAGGTGTCTATGCTCAGTTTTCTGCTTAACTTTAGTTCTGTAAACTTAAGGACTACCCAAGAAGAATTGTATGTGTTACTCTATGAAGTAGAATGATGTCCTTCTTGATTGGCTTCCAAGCTAGACAGGAAGAATACAAGAATGAAACAAAAGAAAACCGCCATGAATCACCTCAGGTAGCCCAAGGACTACACAAATGCATTGACTACCACAGCTGTTAACAATAACGTGAGGAACTACCTAAGGAAAGATTCCCAAAGCTGAACAAAGAAAGATTTAAAAGGACAAGGCAATGCAGAAACATTCTAATGACTGGCTGATAGTTGTCAAGTAGTAAGGTCCTAAAAAGGGACTGAATTAAAATCGGAGGTCAATTTAAGAAGCTGAGTCAGAGTGTCCAAACTAACACCAAAGGTGAGAGCTAGGAATATAGAAATCGACAAGTGTTGAGAAAATAAAGCCGCCAAGGATCAGGAAAGGAAAGGAAGGAAAACCCAAAAAAAGCATTACTTTTGGTCAGGATGAAGCTTTTACATGTCATTAAACAAGCTCATCTTTCAAGGATAATGCCCATCCTTCATTCCCTCCCTGTTTGCTCTACTTTCAAAGGGATGAATGATCCTTCCTTTTCTTCCTAAGGCTGGCCCCTCCATTTCCCATTCTTCCTATCTTTTCTAGTGACTTACACCTTTTCTAATTTATAGTCAGTAACTACTGTCTCCTTCTCCACTGCATACAAACATGGGCAGATATTCTTCATGACTTAAAAAGGAAAAAATAGAAAAGGAAGAAAATTTCACTTGACCCTGCCATCCTCTCAATGTATTATTCTGCATCTCTTTTTCCATTTTGCACCAAAAGTACTAGAAAAATCCAGTTATATTCATTGTCTCTAAGTCTTCCCCTTCCACTAATTTCTCAATTCCTTATAATGTTACCTCTGAACCCCATATTGGAATGAAATTGCTCCCATTCAGGTTAATAATAATCTCTTAGATATCACTTTTCTAATCTCATCTTTCCTCATCTTTCTGCACATTTTGACATTACCGACCACTCCTCGTCCTTTGATATTCTATCCTTCTTCAGCTTTTTTGACACTGTTCAATCTCTCCTGGTTCTCCTCCCTGTCAACTGAATAGTTTGTCTCATTTTCTAGATGAACATTAATTTCTCTCTCTCTAACTGTGGGCAGGGCTATACCCCAAAATTTCTTCTTTCCTTACATCCTTTTTTATTGATTTTATCGGTGACCATGGGCTCAAGTGTCATCATTATGCATATGATTCTAAAATCTATATAACGAGCATAAATATTTCCCATGAACTCTAATATTACCCATTGCTGGCTGGACATTTTTGTTGTCCCATCAGCATCTCAAAATCAACCTGTCTAAAATAGAACTCAAAATCTTGAAACCTTCCCCTTTACAAATCCCTGTTTCTTTTGAGGCACCACCATTTGTCCAGGCAGGTCTATAGTCATCTCTGACCCCTTCTTTTTTCTTCTTGGTAGTCATTTGTTTGCCAAAGCTTGTGAATTCTACCTTCTTATATGCATACTGTTCTCACTATTCTGGTTTAGGCCCCACACATCTCTAGAGGGAGCACCTACACCAGTGAAATCACACATCTCTGTGTGTATTTCAAATGAATATACATGTATCATATTGTCTAGTCCAATTATTCTTCATGTATGTATCTGTCTCTTCATCAAGTAAGTTATACACTTGTGTGGACAATAGTTAAATATACTACTAATGTTAAGCCTGCTAAAGAAAATACAAAGATATATGATAGCTTAAATTTAATATTTCATGGGATGGAATAGGTAGGGCAGACCTAGGACCAATGATAATCATTTGTCAAGTTTTACTGATTCTTTTTTCCCATCATTGGTATCTGTCTCATCTGTCATCATAGGGCTACCTCTTTTGTAGGAATATCCAAATTAATCTCTGTTATTCCAACCAACATATTTTCAATCTATCTTCCACTTATCTGCCAAAAGCACAAGTCTGACAATGTTACTCCTCTGCTCAAGAATCTTGAAAGGCTCCTCATTGCCTCTAGAATAAAATACAAATTCCTCAGCTTGGTATTTCAAGTTCTTCACAATCTCCCAAGTCTATCTTTCCAGATGTACTTCATAGCATTTTTATTTATGCATTCTATTTTCTAGTCATATTAACCTACTTTTGGTTGCACAAACTTGACATTTCTTCACCTGCCAACATGCCTTTGTATAGGCTATTCCCCATGCTTAGAATGATTTTTTCCCCCTCTCTTTTACCCCTTTTAGGTGCCACCTCCTGTAAGAAGCCTTTTCTGATTCCCTGCAGGTGTTAGTGCTCCCGAACTCCTAAAATTATATTGTATTTACTTATCTGTGGACATGTTGTTTCTGTCCCAAGAATGTAGTACCCATGACAGTAGTGGCTGTTAGCTTTACCTTTGTATCCCTAGTATTGCCTAGCATGGTGCTCATCTATGTTAGGCATTTAAGAAATGTTTCTATAATGGAATGTGTTTAAAGTCATTTAATTTAGCTAGACTTTTATTTTTTTCTCAACCATCTAATTTACAATAAGGAATACAATGAAAAAAGTCTATTAGCAAAATTTAGAAGATAATAATTCAATATTTTAAACATTCTTGGCATACTCTGCTCCTTCACCTCTACTCCTTGGTTCCTCTGGTTTCATTCAAGGCTTGTTTCAGTCCTATTTTCTTCCAGAAGCCTTTTCTGGAAGAAGCTCACTTTTCCTCACTGAGATTGTTCACCGTCTATTTTACATATGTGTTGTATATACCTAGTTATTTACATATTTTCTCTCCCATTAGAATGTAAGCTCCATTAAGGCAGGGACTGTTTTTACCTCTATTTGTAGCACCAGCACTTATTATAGTACCTATTATTTAATAAGTACCAATTAATGCTTTTTAGACTGCCCGATATTTCTGAACTTAAAGTAATTTTTTTGGTTTTCTTTTTCTACTTTAAAATAGTGGGCTTTTAATGAAAAGTTTAAAAATTCTGTCATTTCATTATTTTTTATGGTTTGTGTTACAGCTACCATATAGATGTGCATCTTTTAATACTTCTAAGCACCTTCTTTTCAGGTTAAAACACAATATCTAACCTTTCAAGGAATGTCCACTATCCTCTGCATCAGCCAATATCTTTTTCTTCTCAATATATGACTCAAGACCAACTCTAAGGAAGAATGTCCTATTAGCTAAAGTCATTTCATATCTTTTTGTTTCTTTATTTGAAAATATAAAGGTTTTCTTGGCATTGACAGTGGTTGTTATATTGTCCATTTTTTTTCTCACCGTATTTTGTCTCAATTAGGACATAGTAATAATATTACCTTAACATTTGCATGCTTTACTACTTAAAAACATTTTCATTAAGTGTTTTTGTTCCCTACTTCCTGTATTATTGTTGGTGATCGTAAGTTACCAATAAAATATGATGGCTGAAAGATTAACAGATGGGATACTTAATCAGAAAACTTTATTTTAAAATCATGAATAAAAACATGTCCCACTTCACACTACAGAGTAGAAAGAGCTTCTGGATTTGGAGTCAAAGGTCCTGAGCTTGAATCCAGGCTTTACTACTTGTTAGATTTGTGATCTTTGGCAAGACATGTAACAATTTTGCATCTCAGTTTCCTCAAATGCCAATTGATAAAGTTTGACAGACATTCCCAAACTTGTTTGGCCTACCACCCCTTTCACAAAAAAAAAAAAGAAAAGAAAAGAAAAGAAAAAAGAAAAAAAGAAAATTACTCAGCTTCTCTCTGGAAATCTATTTTTTTTAACCTTTTATTGGTTTTTTTCTTAATTGCATCATTTCAAAAAATATATATATTTTTTAAAATTACACATCTTAAATTTAACAATATATTGTAAATATGTGGGTTTTTTCCAACATTGAAATGATGCAATGATGCAAATGAAAATGATGTAGTATTGCATCATGTAACTGTATAGTATCATATTGTAAACAAGTCATTACATGCACATATTCCTGCTGATGCATGCTGGATTTCCCCATAATGCACTGAACACTCACTGGCGAATTCTTGCTTGTTAAGACCTGTCCACAGACTTGACTAGGGATTGATTGTAACTTGCATTTTTGTGTGTTTATTAGGAAAATTATGTAATCACTATGATTTTAACTATGTTACACAACAGATGAAACATGTACAAATGGTTTTCCAAAATTTTCTTAACTTCTCTTCTTTCCTTAAGCTTCCACTATCCCCTTATTTTTATTCCATGGCCCCTAATTGCACCAAAGGCTACCACTCTCCCCGCAATTGTTCCAGCATCCCCCACGGGGCAACATAGCCCACTTTGGAAGCCTGGGGACTAGATAATCTCTAATGCCTCTCCTAGCTCTACCTCTGTGATCTTCCTATATTATGAATACTGCATATTCAAATGTAGCAATGAATCAGTGAGTCAGTCAATAGCACTAATGGACAGTGAGTATATATAGGGATGCATCCATTTAGAGAAACAATCTGTATTAAAAATTAAAATTCATCTTACCCATGAACTCCTCTTCACATTTACAAAATATTCATAATTGTTTTTGTTGCTTTATCAGAAATAGATTGCCAATTATTTTGAAAAAAACTAAACTAATTCTATTAGCTATAACGTCCAACTAATTTAGTCATATACAATAGTGATAAGTTATATAGTTGAAATAATTACTGATAGAGTCTCAACAAATCATTTGTTAATGGGCCTACTTAATAATATAGACAGATCTGTCTCCTGGATTGTCTGATGGTAGCACTAACCTTCTCATTTAATGACAAAAACTATTAACTGTTTTCAAAAGCATTAGCATGATGTTTCTCTTTAAGCCAGATTAGATGCAGTAATTTCTTATTCTAAGTTTCTGAACATCTTGAAATTCACTCCAGAGGTTGACTCTTGACACAGGGATTTCTGTGAATCCTCTAATTTTGCAAATAGACTTGACAGCCTTAATCTAAAGTAGAGTTTGTTGGATAAATGTTAAAAATTGGATAAAAATACATGTAGTGATACTAATATAACAGCTTGTTCTGACTTGAAAGGTTTTAAAGTGTACTTGTATCAGTGAGACTCCAATAGTAAGTGATAATTATAATCCATTTAGTTTTCTCAATTTCATGGTATGTTTGAATTCTAGTCACATTGCTCAAGCTTTTCCATAGAGAGGACAAAGCAATGAAGAGGAAGGGGAATTTGATGAGTTATACATAATTTTTAGTGTGGCATAAAAAGACCTATAGAAGAAGATATTCTTCTTTCAAGAAAAAGTGGGAGTGAGGTGGGAAGATCTGGCTCAAGCCAAGTAGACTCTTAGTATAGGTTTGGTATAGGAATGAAATGAGAAACTCATAGGTCATTCAACAATTAACAAAAGAAGGTTTACTTAGCTATAGCATAGAAAATATATTCAATGAGCCTATTGTGGCACTTAGCTAATTGCTATAATAGCTAGCATTTATATAGCATTTTAGTATTTACTAAATGCTTTACATTTATTACTTCATTTTAACCTCACAACAACCCTTCAAAGTATCTGCTATTGTTATATTCATTTTACAGATGAGTAAATTGAAGCAAAGTGAAGTTAAGGGACTTGACTGGTCACACAGTAAGTAAGTGTCAGAAAGGATTTGAACCATAGTTGTCCTTACTTTTGGTCCAGATCTCTATCTATTGAGTGACCTAGTTGCCTTTTGGAATCTAGCTTGGCCTCTCTCACCTCCATATGGAAATCCATATCGTCAGCAGGGAAGGATGTGTTGGCTTGCTCAGCCCTATGGTGGCCAGGAAGTCATGTCAGTATAGCCAGAAACCACTAAGCTGAGTCAGGAGATGAGTGGCTCAAGTCTTAGCTGCCAAAGTCGTTTAAATCTCAGTGACAGTTTTACAACATTCAAGTGGGGGGGAGATAGTCCATCCGAACGTTGGGGGATTAGGGAAGAATCAAGTTAGACAGTGATTCCGTCATGGACATTCTATCCAAGAAAAGGGGACCAAGCAAAAGAAGAAACTTGCAGTAGTTAGAAAAGAACTCTATATCTCTACTGAAGATTAAGCACATATTAGAAAGCTTTGAATTCTCTTTCCCCGGGGGGAACTTCTTATATTGGCTATGATACCCAGCTGTATGGACTAGTTCTTTTGCAGCTGAACCCAGAAACTTGCAGAAGAAATAAAAACTTTAGGGAATCAAGTAATCAACAAGCATTTATTAAGTGCCTATGTTGTCCCAGAGGCCATGTGAGATGTGGTAGATTCAGACAAAAGTGAAGACAGATCTTGCCTGTCCTCAAAGAACTTAGCCAAGGAAGTGAACCTGCACCTGTATAGGTCAATACAGAATATATACTTTTCACATATATTTTGCTATATTCCTCAACATGACGTAGCAGTGTATTGTGAAAGAAAGAAAAAAAGAGCTAATGAAATTTAGCACTGAAATAAGGGAGGCTTGGCTTCCAGGGATAGGGAGATGACAGTACCACTGAGTTTCACTTTTGTTAGGCCCAAGTTGAATCCAATATTATGTCAAGTTCTGGGTGCCACCAGCTACGAAAGGCATTGAAAAGCTAGAGTGAACAGAGGATGACAACCAGGATAGCGAAGGACCTTTGGTCTATGTAATTGAGGGACATATGAAGAAACTGGACGTATTTAGCTTGGCAAATAGAAAACTAATTGGGTCTTGGAGTCAGTGGATTATATAAGTTGTCTCCCAGTTTTTGAAGGACTTTTAAGTGGAAGAGAGATTAGACTTGTTCTGTTGGTCCCCAGAAGCAGACTCAGGAGCAACGGATGGAAGACGCAATGAGATAAATTTAGATTTGATGTCAGGAAAAATTTCTTAATAATTAGATTTCAAACACAGGAGGTATAACTGCTAGTTGGAAATATTAGAGTGAGGATTACTTTCATATATGGGTTGGACCATTTACATGCATGCATACATACATATATGTGTATGTGTATATTTGTACACACATACACACACACACACACTTATACAACGACCATCCTTGAAATGCCCTTATCACTTCTGCCTGGACCTAGACTATTATGATAGCCTTGTAATTAGTCTCTCTGCTTCCCATGTCTCTCCTCCCACAAGTGCCGAAGTGATGTTCCTAAAGTCTATGTCAGACCATGTTCCCACCACCTCCTTCAACTCAATAAACTCTAATAATTCCCTATAAGCTCTAGAGTCAAATTCAGATTCTTGTGTTTGACACTTAAATATCTTAATGACATAGTTCCTTCTCATCTTTACAGTATTCTTAGATGTCACTCCTGCGCTCCAATCATACAAGTCTACTTATTTTTCCTCACACGTGTACTCCATCTTCCATCTCTATTCCTGTGCACTGAAACACATTCTTCATGCCTGGGATACTTTCCTTCCTTAACTCTACCTCTTAGAATCCTTGGCTTCTTCAGGACTCAAATCAAAAGCCATTATTTGCAGCAGTCTTTTCCCAGTCCCATATTTGGTATGTTTCTCAAATGAATCTTTTGATGTACATGTCGTCTCGCCAATTAGAATGTAAGCTCCTTGAAAGCAGGGATTATTTTTTGCTTTTTATTTCTATCTTCAGCACTTATCCTGATGCCTGACACATACTAAGCATTAATACGTGCTTACTAATTGACTGATTGGTGAAATTCATTATAAAGTCCCTGTATCTCACCACACATAGACTTCAGCCCTCTTCTTCCTTGGATATGCTTTAAGGGCAACCTTTCATTTCTCCTGTTAGGATGAAGCTTATCTTCTAACCTTCCATCCCAGATCCTCCCTTCTATTGTTAAGTGTTTTACATACATTATCTCATCTAATTCTCACAACAATTCTGTGAAAGATTATCACTATGGGTATGATTATCCTCTTTTTTTGCAAATAAAAAGACTGAAGTTGGTCAGGATCACAAATCTAGCAAACATCAATGATGGAATCCAAACCCTTACCTCACCTAACTCCAAGTCCAGTAGTATTTATGCTACAACTCTGTATCTTCTCCTGGGAGCCAGTACTGGGATTGTTACACAGGGGATCATAAGAAGGGAATGGGTGCAAGTAGTATTTAAGAGACTGGACCAAGAATACTTAGCTGAGAATTGGATATGAGAAGTGAAAAAGAGCAGAGTAAGTCAAGTATTCATTTAGCACCTACTATGCTAAACACTGAGATTGCAGAGAAAGGCAAAAAAAGTTCTTATACTCAAGGAGCTTACAATCTAATAAAGAATAAAAAAAAATACCAAGATGTTGAACATGGGAGATTAGGTGAGTGGTGGGGATATAGTTATTCAACATAGGGAACTCAGGGGAACTTGCAACTACCAATTAATTTGTCAATGTAATTTAGGTGTTTTTATTAATCTTCTAAAATACCTACCTGGAAATTCCTCAGATATTAACTCCCTTATTAAATGTTTATTTTTACTATATCATGTTTCTGTCTTTTTGTTCATTGAAATATACTTCTAGTGCTCAACATATGGAACTTCTGGATTAAGGGGATGTGTGAGGAGCACCTGTAACTGTAAGAATTCTAATCTCCTTATTAATCCTGATGCTTCATTTTACTCATTCATCTCCACCTAATAATATTTTCAATTCAGGGCACTTAAATACTCATGATAAGCTTTATAAGTTTCTCTGCCTTCCTCCTTCCAGGTTCACTTTTCCAAGCTCCCCCTAGCGATTTTTTTCTTTCTTTCTAAATGTTTCCTCAGATATTTCCATGGGATTTGAACTGAGTTTTGAAAGATAGGCAGAGCTTGGCAGATGGAAAAAAGGCAGGGTACTCTAGGTCAGGGAACAGTCTGAACAATGGCAGAGATACATTTCCAGTACAGCTTGGCAACAGTGTGGGGTTTGTGCAAGTAATAATGAATAAGGCTGGGAAATCAGACAGGAGCTAGACTGTGGAGGGCCTGATCACCAAGCCAAGGACAATAGATGTATTCCTTGGGGGAGGTTATTTTTAGGTTTTGCTGAAAATTTGTAAGTTGTATACAGTGTTGCTTCTCTTTTGTGGTACAATACACTTTGCACTTTCATGGAGAAAAATCCATTTCTCAGGATATTTAGGATATTAGGTGGATTGAGTGATCTTTGCAGAATTTAATTTCTGCCTCCTTTCTTCCACTGGGTTTCCTCAATTGCAATTGAAAAAACATTAGTGACACCAAAATCTGAGTTCTCAGGCTATTAAATGGTTAGGTTCATCATGAACTGTATATTAGTAAAGGTGACTATTTCCTTTCACATTAAGGAGAGCTTAGGCTTGATATCTTACATTTGGGACCACATTTCGCTTAACAACCTTTAAAAGCCTTTATCTTTATGGGATAAATTTTAAGTAATCTTATGGTAAAGGTCATTTCTATTCTCTTTATTGAAAGGGCCACTGATATAGCATCCCTAAGCTGAGTCTTTGTGCTTTGATGTATATGATAATCCTGGTGAACAAATAATTTCTATCTTTGTTTTTCTCCCTATGTTAATGTTAAGCTTGGAGTTTTATAAGAACGTGAACATGGATACCAAGTTCTTTCTAGAAAAAGAACTATTCTATGTACATTACAGCTGAGCCAAATCCAACAAGCATCTGAAGAAGAACTCAATTATCTGAAGTTGACAAAAATATAATAATTGATATTAATAAAGCACTTTAAGTTTTAGCTGGTACTTTCCTGGCAGCTAGGTGGCACAGTGGATAGAATGTTGCTCCTGGAGTCAGGAAGACTCATCTTCCCTGGGCAAATCACTTAACCCTTTTTGCCTCCTCTGTAAAATGAGCTGGAGAAGGAAATGGCAAATCACTCCAGTATCTTGCCAAGAAAACTTCAAATGGGGTCACAGAGAGTAAGACACCTCTGAAAAATGACTTAATAACTACAACAAATAGTTTCCTAAATACTTTAAAGTCTACAAAGTTATTTTCCTTTTGTTTCATGAAATACTACTTACACATCTACTTTGCCCTACTACCATATCCTTTTGTTTGTTTGTTTTTTGGTGAGGCAATCAGGGTTAAGTGACTTACCCAAGGTCACACAGCTAGTAAGTGTCAAGTGTCTAAGGCCGGATTTGAACTCAGGTTCTCCTGACTCCAAGGCCAATGCTCTATCCATTGTACCATCTAGCTATCCCTTTCAAATCTTTTTACAAACATGGCCATTGAACTCTCAGCTGAGCTGTAGTGATAGCTTTCTCATTGGTCATACAGTTTCTAGCTTCCCTCTTCTCACAATGCTATCAACATAGTGTTGACCTTCTCACTCTACTGCTCAAAAGCTTTCATTTATTTCCTATTGGATTAAGAATAAAATCTGATATTCAAGGCCCTTTACAACCAAACTCCAGCTTTTTCTCAGCTTATCTCATATTATTCCCCTCATGTACTTCATGTTGGTGCTAAGCTTTATTACTTGCTATTCTCTAAACTCAACATTCAATCCTCTGCCTTCGCATTGGCTATCTCCCATGCCTGAAATATACTCCCCATCACATTCAATTCAATTCACTTCAAACATTTATTAAGCATTTACTAGGTATCAGACACTGCTAGGTACAGGAGATACAAAGGCAAATACAAAAATAAAACCATCTCTGCTCTCAAAGAGCTTGTGTTTTATGAGAGGGATACAATAGACACATACATATTTAAAATAAAGTGATTTCAGTAGACAGAACACCCACATGCAGGTGGATCAAGGAAGGTTTTGGGGGAACATGATACTTGAGCTAAATATTGAAAGAAGATAAAGATTCTGGCAGTCCAGGAAGAGAAATATTTGTACGTATAGTATGTATGTATGTACATATGTATGCGTCTATGCATGTATAACACATACATAATGCATGGTGATGTCATTGGTGTAGAGATGGTAATTATATTCATGAGAATTAATGGGATTAAGTGTTTCCATGTCATAGATATTTGTAAATTCTTCTCTTTTCCATTGTACAAAAGATATTCTAAGCACAATAAGTAGCTTTACTTATAAGATAATTATAACACAAGAGCTGAAGAGTGCACCAAATTGGCGCTTGGAGAATACCCATGCTTAGGGAGCAAGAAATGTGTGATGATACAACAAAGGAAACTGAAATGAAGTCATCTGAAAGACAGAAGAAGAATGGGAAAAGCTTCATCCTATAAATCAAGGGAAGATAAAGTATCCAGCAGGAGAAAATATTCCATAGTCTTCAAAGCTGAAAGGATGTCAAGGAGGATGAGGACTTAGAAAAGGCCATTATCTGATTTAGAGATCTCTAGTAATGCTGGAGACAGCACTTTCAAAGTAATAGGTTATACCATCTATAAAAGTAAGCTGGCTGAGGCATAGAATAGAATTATTCGAAGAACAATGGGATATTAATTTATATTTCTAAAATATTTCCCCAACGACAAGCTTTTCCTATGGAGAGATCAAATGTTTATATGCAGTCAGTGGTATTAATGTAGAAAATGGAGGTATTGTTAGTAAAGAATACTGATCAGTTGGAAATATTATTTCACTAAAAATAAGTGTCTTGCAAAAAGATACATAAATGAAAACACATTAATAATGTTTCTTTGATGCAAAGCTTTAGCATTAGCAATTTTCTTCTATTAACAACTGAAATTATTCATTAGGTATAAATTACATGTTAAATTATCAATGACAGGCAAGTCAGGCAAAGAAAATCAAGTTTTGATGAAGTTAAATTTCAATGTGAAATTTTCAGAGAGAATTTTTAAAGCACCAAACTGACAAAGTACTGTTCTGTGATCTGCTTAAGTTAAAAACAAAGCACTGATCCGCTTTGTCATTGGACTCCCACATCTGATTCAATAGAAATCTCTGTAGAGCATAATTTAATTCAGCTGTTTCTACCAACCACAAAGTGATGGATGAATTCCCACAGGTCTGTTTTTGCTGTACTATTGTTCCTTCAGTTTTATTTTGTTTCACTAAATACTCTATATGATTTTTAAAGCTATGTTTCAATTTGGTTTACATATTTGCTTTTACTTCTTTGTGACTAAGTAAAGAAGTACTAAAGATTTATGGAAATTGTAAGGAAAAAAAAAAGGTGGACCACTACCCAGTAGACTGATGATCAAAGATATAAACAAAAAGTTTTCAGAAGAATAATTGCAACTGTTAATCACTATATAATAGATTGCTCTAAATCCTGAATCCTAAAGAGATGCAAATCAAGACAGCTGTGAGGTTCACCTTGCACCCAGCAAACTGGCAAAGAGCATAAAAGAGAGGACTAGTCAAACTTGGAGGCATTATGGAAAGCCAGATGGACCAACACGCCACCAATGCAACAATGAATTCCTGCACCTATATCAGGAAACAGTTTGTAATCATTTGAAGAAACAAATAAAATGTTCATACCCTTCCACTCAAGCTATTCCACTGATTATCTACCTACCTACCTACCTACCTACCTATCTACCTATCTATCTATCTATCTATCTATCTATCTATCTATCTATCTATCTATCTCTATGTATGCGTGTGTGCTTGTGTGTGTGTGTGTGTGTGTATGTGTATCAAAAAGAGACCAGTCACAAAGGCTTTATTCCATAAAAACATTTCTAGCCACACTTTCTGGAACAGAAAAGAACTGGAAACAAAGCTGGTGCCTATCAGCTGGGGAAAACTAAAGAATTTATGATGTAGGAATATAATGGAATGTATTAGTGAACTGTAAGAAATGAAAAACATAATGAATTTAGAGATTCTTGGGAAGCAGAAGCAGGAAAACTATACACAATGACTACAGCAATGTAAATGGTAAGAATAATAACAGCAAAACAATCAAAAATGAATGTGCAAAATTCTAACAATTGATCTTAGCCCCAAATAAGACTTATGATAAGCCTATTTCTTTCAATAGGTGAGAGAGAATAAATATAGAATACTGTAAAAAGAAAGTCAGGCTTTTTTGATATATTGATTAGCTTTCCTGACATTTTTCCAACTTTAAATTATTTTTTTAATAATTTGGCTCTCTGGGTAGGGGATGAAATTTTAAAAACATAATTGGGAAATATAATTGATGAAAAAAATCAGTATTTTAAAGAAAATTAAGATGTCAAAGTATGATAAGACATAACTTCCTGTTTTGATTGGGATAACGATGTCAGGTCCATGAGTAGATTATGCCATAGGGGCTTGGAGCTGCAAAACTAAAAGATGATGTCTTCCAAGTAATGCATGGGCAGTCACATTTACAGCCCCATTGTCCTCTTTAAAGAGATTTACATGTTATTCCTACTGCACCAAAATGAACATTTACTCCCAAATGGAATCATCGTGAGCACTGTGTGCTAGATGGAAATGAAAATAATGGGCCTTTGCCATTCACAAAGGCAAATTAGTTTGAAGCTAAACTCAACTTCTACCAAACAAAAACTGAAGGGAAAAATGATAGTGGACTGCCTAAGGCCTGAGTATGCTGATCAGTACAGCTGTAAATGAATAGAACTGTAATTATTCACAGGCTTCTTAAAGGACCATACAGGTGCACTTAGCATTCCTTTAGAAAAAGTGATTCTCAACCCAACTTCCAAGGAACCTCTCAACTTCATGAGACTTCTTTCTTTGGACCTTCTAAGAGATTATGATTACATCAAAGCTGCTTGAAGAATCTCAGAATTGGAAGGAATCTTGGAGGTTCTCTAGTGCAATTTTTATCTGAACATCTGCCACCTCCCCTTCAGGTTCAACCCCCCCACACTCCCTCATACCTATCCATGGCCACCCCAACTCTCCAATGTCTCTATTCCATTCTCCCCTCCTCTCCCATTGTACTTTCAGAACCCCCATTCTTTTGTTGATACATTTCCCTACACATTAGATCTGTATTTTTGTTCTGGAGATTATTTTGTTCATATATTAATATTTAATATTCTGCGTACATGCCATAATTCTTGCTATCCCCAATGGAAAATAATCTCCTTAAAGGCAGGGGTAATTTTTCTTCTACCTTTGTATCCCCAGTGCCAAACACATTGCCTGATACATAGTAGAAACTTTAAAAATGTGTGGAAGATTAAACACAATCACAATTACTATTCCTTTACCCTACCACTTACTAGATGTGTGTGACCATAGTAAAGGCACTGAACTTCAAAGTCCTTTTTTGCTAAAATGGGGATGATAACTGATCCTCCTATCTGGAACACCTTGCTGAGTCACTAGGAAATATACAGGAAACTTGAATTTATGAAACTTACATAATTCTGGTTAAAAGCTCTGAACTCAAGCTTGCCACATAGTGGAAATTCCTGATACCTTACTCTACATAACCTGAATCCCAGTTTCTCTTCTGGACATGAGGCATTATATCCATTTTGCCCTATCCCTGTTCTCTGATGCCCACAGGTATGGCTTGATCACCTTTCTTCCAAAGGTCTCATTTCCTGTTTACACTGGAGCCTGTGGTAGAAACATGTTTGGACATCAGAGCAGGGCTGACATCTTCTTCTTTATAGGATCATAGATTTAAAATGGATATGGTCCAACCTGCACATTTTATAGATGAAGAAAAGGAAGCTTTAAAACTTTTGAGAAAAGCTCTTGCCCAAATAAAAAGTAGCAGGACAATTTGAACAATGAATGTATATACATACATATACATATACTATATACATACATATATCGACATATGTGCATGTGTTCATGTATGTATATGTGTGTATATATTTATATGTATGTATATGTACATACATATGTGTATACATATGTGTGTATGTATGTATATATGTATGTGTGTGTATATATATATATATTTTTCCCTTCCCTCATAAAGCTTACAGTCTACTATAGGAATATAGTATGTATGCAGATAATAAAGGGCTTGAATTACATGTTTTCTGAGGTCCTTTTGAGCTCTCACATTCCACAGTAGGTGCTGCCCTACTATATAAATTCTTCTGCTAACATCCTGTGAATTCTTTCTCAAAGTCTAGTCCATTATTAGACCATTCTAACACTATTACTTGCATTACCTGTTCTGCCACTTACCACCTGTGTGATTTTATTTATCTTTTTTAGGTTTCAGGGTGGTCATCTTTAAAATTAGGGGGCTGGCCTAAGTGGCTGCTAAGTTCTCTTCCAGCTCTAAGTTTCTGGTTCTAGGGTTCAATTGAGGAAAATGCTTTGCATTCTATACAAGTTATTATTACCCTCAAAACTTATGCCAGAGATTAATGTTTTTTCCCCAGATAGTAATGTTACTGACAGTTTCCCAAAGTCCCAAGTGTGGACAAGTTCAGTGCCCCTGTAAACAACAAGGCATAAAAACTATGGAAATTACAGTAAGCACAAGTTTGGTGTTGAGGCTGTGATTACCGGAAGGATGGTGTGATCTCCAGTGTTTCCCATCCTTATACACATCTACTTTCTTCAAGCTTATATCCCTTCTCATTTTGTGGAAGTATTATTTTCCATATTATTCACTTCCCAAACATTTAAGAACCAGTATTCATGGTCCGATAAAGAAGGTCTGATTAGCTAGTAGGAACAATTGAGGCAGGGGCTGCCACAAAATGTAGAATTTTTTTCCCAATCTGTGCTTTCATTGGCGTGGGGAACTACCTGTTAGAAAACTTCCTCTACCAATGAAAATAGGTAATTATTTTGCAACTTATGTTCTGAAAGACTTGCTTGGGGCCCTAGAAGGTCTAACAATTTGCACAGGGACATTGAGGCTATCTATCTATCTATCTATCTATCTATCTATCTATCTATCTATCTATCTTTCCTTCTCTATATCTTAGAAGCATAATATCAGATACAGAGTTTAATCCCAGGTCTTCCTGACTCCAAAACCAGCTTGAAGTCTCCTACTCTATGCTGCTTCTCAGAGGTTGTCCTACCAAAACCTTAAGAATGCACAAGGGACCAAATTACCTTCAGATTTTTATCTTATTTCAAGATGCAGAAATTTCTGTCTCATCTACTTGCGTAAATAATTCATCATCAGTTATTGTAGAATAAATTATTTTGGAGAAATACCACAATCATATAATTTTAGCAAGACAGCTGAAATTAATTACATATGTGCCAAACTATGAAGGTGCAAACAAAAAAAAAATTGAATAGAGGCCTCAATCAGTACTTAAAGCTATCAGTCAGCTAGCTACTGATTGTTCACTGGAAATTATCTTAGAAGGTTACTCTGTTAAACTGACAAGAGTACAACACTGCTCTCTTTTCAAGGCTACATTAATTAACATCACTCAATCATCCAAAATTCTCAAACTACATATACACAAAGCAAGTTACAAACAAGGAAACTCATTATCTACCTCACAATGTCGCTTTTGTTCTTCTTGTTCAGTTGTTTCAGTCAAGTCCATCTCTTCATGAGCCCATTTGGGGTTTTCTTGGCAAAAATACTGAAGTGGTTTTCTGTTTCCTCCTCCAGCTCATTTTACAGATTAAGAAACTGAGGCAAACAGGGTTAAAAGACTTGCCCAGGGTCATACAACTAGTAAGTGTTTTGACTGTTTATCTGGCTTGTAAACAGCAGCATTGAGTAGTGGATAGAGCATTGTCCCAGAGTCAGAAGTCCCCGGATTCTACCTCAGAGACATCCTATGAGACCCAGGGTATATCACGTAATATCTCAGTACCTCCAGGAAAGTCTAGAAATTCTTTGACTACAAATTGCAGAATTGTTGCAGCTCTACATTGTTTGGGGGACTCCCTTTTTCAGGAGTTCCTTATACCTATAAAATATTTATATTCTAGACTGTTTTTTTTAAATCCTATAATTCATTTTTTAAAAGTATTATTAAGCATTTACTTCATGCAGAGAACTCTGTTAGATTTGGAGGAAGACATTAATATGAAAAAGATATACTTCTACCCTTCAAGGAACTTAGAATATCACTGGGACTCTGGTGGTAGCAAGGAATAAAGTATCCAAAAAAAAAAAACTCTAATTCAAGGACTGTAATGAACTTTTAGAAGTGATTCAAATATAATGCTATAATGCTATCCTAGCTGTGATACTTATTAGCTGTACCACCTTGGGTAAATCATTTAATCCATCTGGGACTGGGTTAAATGATCCTTTAAATGGGAGAGTTGGACTAGATGACTTCTAAGCTCTCTTCTGCCCTAAACCAGTGACAATGTGAAGGACTTGATCACTGAACAGGGAATCTGGAGGGAATTCTTTGATGCTAACAAGACATATGATCTCTTTCTAGTCATTGCAAGTTAACAGACATTTATTAGGTGCCTACTATGTGCTGGGGCCTATGCTAAACACTGTGGATACAAAAAAAGCAAAAACAGTACCTGCCCTCAAGGAGCTCACAGTCTAAAGTGGGACACAACATGCAAACAACAGGGTAAGAAAATGATATATGAAGGATACAATGGAAGTAATCTCAGAAAAAACAAACTATTAATAAGGGGGACTAGGAGACATTTCTGGGCCTCAATTTCATTTTTTTTTTAGTTCAAAATTTGTTAAATACATACTGTGTGCAAAGTACTGAATTCATACCACTGTGCTAGGCAGTCAGGAAACTGTGAAGTTTAGTGAAGACATGGTTGCTGGGCCAGGTAGCAAAGCTAGTGTGTGTCCTTGCTCCTGGGGAGTCTGAAACCCATGGCTCTCTTGAGCTCAGGAGTTCTGGTCTATAGTGGGGAAACAGTTTATAACTACACAAAGTTGGGCAATAATATGATCATCCCACAGGAGCAGGAACACCAATTTGCCTGAGGTGTGGGTGGGGAGAGGGATGAACCAGTCTAGCTCTGAAATAGCTGGTCAAAGTGGGATAGGTCCTATGAATGGCCACTGGAATTCCTATCTAGTAAGACCTAGTCTTAAAAGTTTCTCTCTCTCTCTCTCTCTCTCTCTCTCTCTCTCTCTCTCTCTCGCTCTCTCTCTCTTTCTTTCTGTCTTTCTCTCTCTCCCTCTGCATGTATACATACATACACATATATTATATACATACATATACAGACATATGTGCATGTGTTCATGTGTATATGCATGGATATATATGTATATGTATATATATATTATATATATATACATATATACATATTCCCTTCCCTCATAAAGCTTACAGTCTAGTAGAGGAATATAATACATATGCAAATAATAAAGGGCTTGAATTACATGCTTTCTGAGGTCCTTTTGAGCTCTCATATTCCATAGTAAAATTTTTGGATTGGAAATGGAATATTGAGAAGTAGCAAGAAAGAAGCATTTATAAAGACATAGGGTGACCTTGCAGCCTGGCACATGGAATGAATCCAAGAGCCATGTTCTCTGAGAAGAAGATAAGCAAGCTTGATAAAAATCTGATTTATTGTGTTATTTTTCCCCAGCTCTGCCTCCATTCCCCCTTTCATTTAACCACCTCCACTTTTGGTCCTGTTTTTTTGTAGCTTCTGTAAACAGTTTTAAACAACCCCCTCATGTTCTATTTGCTGTCCTCTTTTAGCACCTAGGGAGGAGTAAAACTAGCTGCAAGAGAAAGGCCACACAAGAGCTTTGGATTTGGGGGTGGGGGTGGAGGGAGGCTGTGTCAGTTCCCTTTATGGAATGTTCATTGTCCACAGAAAAATAATCCATCAGGTCTGCTGGACCCTGCTGCTTCTTGTGTGCGAACAGAACATCCCCAAACACCTGTGAGGTCAGTCCAGTCCTGCTATAAAATTCACCATCCATGGCTAAACAAACTGATCTTTGCTCCCTGAAACTCAAATCTCAGAGCAGGGAAACATTCTTGTGCCTCACAGTTAAAAGATGGTGAATTATGTGGCATAAGAGCATTTCTTTTCATATCCCCAGAGTTATATTTAGGAAAGTCCTTCTGCCTTAAGAATTATACAAAGGAAGGGCTAGTAGTACTTACCGTGGGATGGTGATTATCATCATCAAACCTCAAATATATGGTCAACAGCTTTTTAATGTAAAATTTGACTACCTGAGAATTATGATCCACAAAGCAGAGAGTAAGGAAAACAAGACAAAGAAAGGGGAGAGTAAAAATTCTTCAGTGGGTGATTTTTTTTTCCTTTCCATACCTGCGGAGGATGAATAATAAAAGAGGTGAAATTTCTTTACTCATCACATGTCACAAAAATTAATCTTCTATGAGTAGTACTTCCTAAGATGCATTCACCTAATATACTACATTAAAAAAAAGATATTTTAAGACTAAGTAGGTTCTCTCCTAATTAGGAAATGCAATTTCCCCTACTTCAAAAAAAAAGAAATAAATCATGTTTGGGATCAAATAAGGGCAGAAATATTTTTAAGAAAAAGAGAAAGGATGTTTGTGTGCTTTGGACTGAGGCAGGGTTTTTTTTTTAAGTATTTTGTAAAGGACAGATTCTGTTGTAATACTTGAATATGTTCTTATGTACAATTCTTTCCCAATAAGAGTAAGATTTAAAATTCATAAGGGCATTGTAATTTTGTAGTTGTTGTTTGGTTTCTTAAGGAAGAGAGGAGAGAAATAGAGCTAGGTTATTATATTTATAGGTAATTCCTTCCAACTAGTCTATAATTTGGGTCTTATAGAATTTTCTGAGGAAGTTGTCAGGGGCTGAATATAATTGCCCATTGCTATGTAGCTTGTTTATGTTGGGAAGGACTTGAACTCAGGTCCTCCTGGCCAGCACTCTATCAATGAAACCAGGATGCTTCTTACTCAATTAAAGGACAATTAACAACATCTTGGATTTGCACAAGCTTCTCCCCTCCTTTTTCTCCTGAGACTCTTATCCATCATGTTATTTATGAATGAGAGGTAAATGGGGATAAGTATCATTAACCATTTAATAGATGAGGTAATTGGGCCCAGAAAGTCTGGGAAATAAAACAGTGTAGTAGGAACAGAAAAGTAATCTCCTTGACTCTAGTCCCCAAACCTGTAGACTAGATTTACAGATGAGGTACTTTCTTTCTCTCAGATCAGACTAGAGTTACTCCAGAAGCTACGTTTGAATGACTGTATGATTTTCATCAACATTCTCCTGGATGCACCATGCTGAGGCTTGATCCCATGAGGTTTCAAATCCTTATCTCAAACTGTCAAAAGGAGTAAACATTTTTAAAATGCACATCAGTAAACATTGGTCATTTTTCAACCCCCTAACATAGCTGAAGTTATACAAGCTAACCATAACTCAGACATAGATTAAATTTACAAGTTATACATTTCAAGAAAGATGAATTATTCACCATTTCTGCCTGACATTCAAAACACTGAATTGCCTTTAACTGGACTACAGGGGGAGGAAGGTGGTAATAGGGAATTAAAGTCATAGTAGAATGAGAAACTTGGTCACTGTAATTAAAATGTCTAAAAGATAAATCTGTACCTATTCTGCAAAAACCACAGAGACAAACATGAGTCCAAAAAAGATAAGCTCTTTCTGTTACGAGGTCTAGCCAGCCATAGTTTTTTGAGTTGACTGTGAATCATTTCCGTATTCAACATACTGAGCTATCAGTCATTTAGACGGACCAGAAAAAGAGCTATATTAGTTTTATTTTGCCTAAGGGGGCAGTCCTAGTAGCAAGGGTTGGAATTGCAAAAAAACAGATTTCAGCTGATTTAAGGAACTGATTTTTAACTGTTTAGTAATTAGGGCAATTGAAAAATAAAAAGGACTTCTCTTGAAGAAAATAAATTTTGCTATTACTAGAGATATTTAATTGGAGATTAGATGACCTCTTGTTGGGAAGGTGTGAAGGGGGGATTTATTCATGTAGCTATTAGCTGAAATGACCTTTGAAGTGCTTAAAAATTCTGAGATTCTTTGTTTCCAACTATATTTCCTATTCCTTATCTCTGTGTACTCCAACCAAATTGAAGTACTCATCATTCCGTATAAATATTCTGTTCTCTCCTGCTATTCACTACTCTGCAACACCTTCTACTCTCTCAGTCTGCTGACATTCTAACTATCCTTAACTCACATGCAGTCTCTCCTATGAAGCCTTATCTTATACCCCTTAGGCAGCAATCATCTATCCCTAGTTAGACTTTACTGAGTACTTTGCACTTGTCTTTAGTACAACAAATGTACTATATGTGGACAAATAAGATAAAATGCATAAAGCACTGAGCAACAAGGCTCAATTTAGCAAGTGCTATATCAATACTAGTCATTATTATTGTGTTATTTTCATTATCATAGATGTTATATCAATACTGGCTATCATTAATATTGAAGTAGATGCTTAATAAATGTTCTTTGAATTGAACTTGTACCTTTCAAATAAACTTAATATTATTTGTGAAAGTGCGCTAGCACACTACTAGACTGTAAGCTCTATGAGGGCTCTTACCACATCTCATATCTATGCTACTCCATCAACATCTATTTTGGTGGAGTTTTTTTTAATGTAGTAGACATTTAAGAACTATTTCTTGATTGAATATTGTTATGATACTGCATTTAGAGATGGAATGGACTTTGGACCTAGACTGACCTCCTCATTTTGTAGATGAGGAAACTAAGGCTCAAATGGGTTAAATGACTTGCCTAGGATCACACAGCTAGTAAATATCAGAGGTAGGATTTGAACCTAGGTCTTCCTAATTCCAAATCTAGCACTCTGTCTATTAATCCATGGAGTTTCTCAAAATATTTGGGCTCAGGTCCAAGCACAGACAATTGTAGATATATAACACTGAGTAAAATAAGGATTGATTAATTACCTGGTTAACCTGATACCCAAAGAAGTTGTTTGTAGTTTTGTGGAGTTTGCCAAACCATGTAACTATACAATTGCCATTGTGCTTTGTTAGGTAGATAGTATAAGTCATTCAGAAAATCACAAAACTTTAGGATTAGAGGGAATTTAGAGACCACCTAGTCTAATCTACACCTGACCATCCTTCAAAAACACTAGAGGACAGTTATCAGGCACCTCACTCCCTCCCCACAAGTTTTCTCTTTGTGTTCTTCATCTTGACAAATCTTGACTTAAGAATTTTTTTTAATCTGAAATATGTTTTAGGACTTTCTGCTCTACCTTGTTAAAGGGAGGACATGAAAGAAAAGTTGACTAACTAAGTAACTAAAATATCACCAAATGTTTGATTAATGTTTGACTTTTTATGAGTCATAAACATAAGTGTGACTAAAGTGCCGGATGATAACAAAGGACTGTCAGGTTGCAGACAGAATGCTTGATAAGATATGGTGTTAACCTGATGATGGGCAGAGATTAAAAGAATCATTTCTCTCTTTGACTTCCAGTCTCATAGAACTTCATCCCAGTTTTGTCAAAACAAGCAGTTGAAGGAGGAAATCGTATTATGGGCCAAAATGACAGTGTACTATGAAATGTTTCATTTCTTTATAGAAATATTCTCATATAAGGAATCAAGCAAGCAAAACTTAAGAATCAACCAAAGGACCAAAAGAAAAAATAAAGTTTTCTCTTCAGAGATTTTAATGTCAATTTTTTTCTACTCTGAAAGAAAATATTTCTAAAATCATCACTGAACTTTATGGTTATACATATTTCAATGATTACTGTGTTTATAATAAATTATGTCTAATTATTATTGGAAATTCAGTTCATAAAACTGCAGATATCCTTTTCTCCAAGATTAATGAATGTAATTTGCCAGGCACAGAACTCTACTACCTTTAATTAGAGAATAATTTAAATAATATTTCATATTCAAGATAATTCCTGTAGGAATTTCTTCAGGAATGACCAATGATCATAACTTAATATAATATTCTATAATATTTTATACAAAGTTCATCCAATAGACATGATCAGATGCTTAAAATTCTTTGCATGTCCATTGTTAGTTTACATAGTTTTTTTTAAGCTATCAGCTTCAAATCAAAAATAGCTAATACTCCCAAGCCACATGTTTAAAAATCATATATAATCACAGAATGAATAACCAAATGTTGCAGGGTTTTGATGGAAAGATTTAAAGATTTGTTTCTTTTTGAGTCAGGCAAGGTACAATATTTATGCTGAGAAGATTTCACTGGAAAATCCCCCAAAACATGTTTGCTTTATATTATATCTAAAAACTACTTTAACATAAAATTATAAATGATAAATGTCAAATGAATTAGTTCATTAATTAAGAAGCAAATGAAGAAATTCTGAATTCTGAAATCTATTCAATCATCAAACATTTATTAAGAGCCTATTATCTATGTTCTAGGCATTGAGTTGTGGTAGGAAGTTTAACACAATGACAATTAATATACAATACTTGCCTCAGGTGGTTTACAGTCAAGGGAGATAAAACATGTGCAAAAGTCTCTATTCCACAAAGAATACAGTAAGGACATGACACAGTGATGAGCAAGGTGCCCTTAGAATTATTAGGAGAGATCACTTCCATTTGGTGGGTGATAAGTGAAGACTTCATAGAGGAGATAGCCTTTGAAAATAATTGGGATTCAGTCTGGAAAGGGAATAAGGATTCCAGGTTTATGGCATGAGAAAAGTCATAGATCATAGGATTTAGAGCAGGAAGGATGGTGAAAAAAGACTATATAAATTTAGAACTGAAAAGTACTTTAGAGTTTATAAGTACAACTCAATTTTACAGTTGAGGCCTGAATAAATTCAATGACTTTCCCAAGGTTACATAGATCATCAGTAAGCTACATAAGTAACAAATCAGTTTTGGGGGGATACTGATTTGGCTGGAGTATAGAATACATGATTAAGAAGTTGGAGAACATAAAGATGGAAAGGAAGATTAAAATAAGAGTTTGAATGATCTTGTTGTGTGATTTGTCCTTCATTCTCAAAGATGACCATGACATCAGGAAGATGATGACATGACTTGCAATTGACATTGATTTGAGTGAGGGAAGGTTGTGCAAAGTCACCAGCCTCACTTTCTCTTCCGGAGCCATCTGGGTTCAGTGGAAAGATATAGAAGAAAATGACTGGAGATGGCCCTGGATGCAATAGAAGATCTTGGTCCTTTTAAGCTAAGGTTTTTTTCAGGTTCTCACTTTAAGTGAGGCAACACCCACTTGGTGAATAGGCCTCTTTAAGAAGTGAGTCAAGGGATGGCCCCATTAATAAAAAAATAAATCAAAGTGGGGGGAGAAGACCCTCAAGGTTGCTGGCCAAAAGAGAAACAGTTACTATTTACATTCACTCTGAGCCAGGAGCACCAGAAAAATAACCATTAAGTTGTGCTTGGGCAGGGACCTATTGTTGTCCAGTCCATGAAATCCAGAGTATATTGGGTTTAAGGCTTGGTCTTTGAGAAAGAAATCTATCCACTAAACCCCAAGTTAACTAGGAAGCTTTCAGCCATCAAAATGTACCTTCCTTTGGGCAGAACACCCTCAGGTAAGGGAGAAGAGAGGGGAGGGGTAGGGAGGGCAGAGAAGAAGAAGATAAGCTGGGTTGCCCAGCTGGAAATGGCCGGCTGGATCCCAATTCAGGCAACTCGGACTACTCACAGGTTGTGGTTTGTTCTTTGTTCTTGAAGAGGGAATTGGGACTTTTTTAATAAATAGAGAGCTACCGAAACATTTGAGCAATGGAGTGACCTGGTCAGAACTGTGCATTAAAAAGATTATTTTGACAGTAGATTGAAGGATAAATTGCAAGGGTGAAGGTACAAGAAACAAAGATTTGTTGATTGATTGAATGTTGGAAATTAGTAGAGAAGGAGAAACTAATGGTGACTCCAAGCTATGACCATGAATGACTGAGAGAATAGTGGATCTATTGAAAGAAGAAATCAGGTTTTAGAGAAAAGTGACATGTGATAAACTTTAATTGACCAGGGTGGCTACAGTGATCTGGTTAAATGGCTTTACTCAAGGATAATATTTTTAAAAATCATTTTTGGAACATTGTTGGTATAGTTATTTCAATTTTTCTTGCTGGAAATCTGTTAGGTATATTAGTCTTGTTTTGTTTTCCTGTTTTACTAATTATAGTATAGGCAGCATGAAATAGTGGCTAGGGTACTGGTCCTGGCATCAAGAAGGCCAGTGTTCGAAAAGCACTTCTGACATTTATAGCTGTGTAACCCCGAGACAGTCCCCTAACTTCTAAGTGCTTCAGCCAGCTCCCCAGGAATTATCTACTAGACCATAGAGTGGGTTTCCAAATGTACAACTTCCTAGGCTACATGAAACAAAGATCCTTTTATGATATAGTGAGGAGTGAAAGACGTGGGCTATAGGTCCAGTGTCACCACTAACTAGGTATGTAGTCTTGAAGTCTCTAAGGTTCTTCTCAGCCTACATTTGCTAAACATGATTGAACCATTCTTTGACATTTCTGGACCCTGCAGTGCCTCGGGATCATTATGTGAACATCAGTCTGGATTGTACAATCCTGTCAATTGTATATAAATGTAGAACTGGTGATTGGACTGAGTCAGGCTTGACACCAGGACATCTCTGTGAAAGCTAGTTTCAAATGGACCCCTTGATTTCAGCTTATTTTCTTATGATTTTCTTTGTCCTAAAAATGAAATATGGGGGTGGGGTGGGGAGGACCATTTAAAAGGACTTTGTTTA
Source organism: Phascolarctos cinereus (assembly GCF_003287225.1). NCBI lineage: Eukaryota > Metazoa > Chordata > Mammalia > Diprotodontia > Phascolarctidae > Phascolarctos > Phascolarctos cinereus. Next base: position 476,352,695 of record NW_027555847.1, read on the forward strand.
GTCTATTTCTGATTGACTGAGATGTTATATATGGAGCATGAGTCTTTAGAAGCTTCTGAGCTGTACTAATAAAGTCATTATTCTATAGATATCTTTAAAATTTTGTGCCTAATGCAACATACTTTTGCAAACTATTCCTCTTTCCCAAGTGTTAGGATTAGGAACTTGTTCTAAAGCAGAGAAAAATAAATTTTTTCTTTGATAATGTACTTCTAACACCCACCATAGGTTGGTTTTAATTACATTCCTAGCATTCATAATTTTAATTGATCTGTGGCTCCTGGTATTCAGTTGGGGAAGGGGTGGGGGAAACAATGAGATAACTGTCTTTGTCACTTGTTATAGATACTTGCCTACTTGTAAGAAGAATTTATTTTTTGACAGCCGATACTACCCCCACCCCCAGAGGATACTGACTCCAAAAAATAAATCTATCAAAAAGTATGTAGTAAGCACCTACTATGTGACAGGTTCTGAGGACATAAATACAAGGAATGAAATAATCCCTTCTCTCAAGGAGTCTACATTCTAATAAGGGAGAAAAAAAGAGACAGATATAAGTATATACAGAATAGATATAGAGGGAATAAATATAAAAAGTAGTTAAACACAAGCTAATTGGGTTAAATACAAGGCAAAATTTGCATAGCCCTTTTTTTTTTATTTGGTCCTGTATTTTACCTCAGCTACATACAGACATGGTCATGCTCTTGATCTTGTCATCACTTACAAATGTTTTATTTCTGGGTTTATGAACTCTGATATTCCCTTATCTGATCACAATTTATTATCATGTTACCTCTATCTCTGCTTTGGAACCTCAAACCCTATTTGTCTGCCTAATTATGACCTTCAATCCCTTGACTCCTTAATCCTTTACCATTCTTTACCATTACCTCTGAACTGACTGCTGTAGTCTTTTTTTCTTTTTTTTTATTTATTTTTTAAAAATTTCGTTAATTTGGGATATAGCCCTAGAAGTGCTATTGCTGGATCAAAGGGTATGCACATTTTTGTAGCCCTTTGGGCATAGTTCCAAATTGTTCTCCAAAATGGTTGGATCATTTCACAACTCCACCAACAATGTATTAGTGTTCCAATTTTCCCGCATCTTCTCCAACATTTATCTGCATAGCCCTTTAGGGATTATAAAGTGGCTTACATACATTATCTCATTTTGTCCTCGTAAAATCCTGTAAGGTAGGTGTTATTATTATCCCCATTTTACAGGTGAGGAAACTGAGGCTGATAGCTAGAGTCAGAGGCAGGATTTGAATTCATCTTATTGACTTCAAATTTAACATTCCTTCCAGCTTTTTCTTTGTTCTAGTTATTTCACTTCTATGTTATAGAGGATTAAGTAAGACAACTTTCTCAATTTTTCCCTGTGAGTTGACAGCCTTGAATAATCTGGAAATACATATTTTTTTCATAACACTAGTTGATAAAGTCAGCAGCCGAAATCAAGTGATGGGGCTACAATAGCATTTTTTAGTGGTGACTTTTAAAGTTTCAGTGTACCATGATTTACTGATAAATTGATTTTGTGCTCACTTGAAATAACCAGGAAGAAGGATGATAATTGCATTATATTATACCTGGTAGATATCCTACAAAAACATTATTAAAATAGCTCAAAAACATTTAGGTTTGATAACTATATGGGTAAATGGAACAACCAAATGATTGAAGATGCTCCTTGGAAGTAACGCCAGAGGGGTAATCTCTTTGATAAATCACCTTCAGGAAGTTCTAAAATTTGTTCCATCAAAAAGGGGAAAATACATTCAGTGGAAAATCAATGAGGGGTAGCCAGGTGACACAGTGGATGAAGTGCTGGGCCTGGAGTCAGGAAGACTCATCTTCCTGAAATCAAATCTAGCCTCAGACACTTACTAGCTGTGTGACCCTTGGGCAAGTCACTTAAGCCTGTTTGCCTCGGTTTCCTCATCTGTAACATGATCTGGAGAAGGAAATGCAAACCGCTCCAGTATCTTTGCCAAGAAAACCGTAAATGGGGTCATGAAAAGTCAAAAACAGCTGAACAGAACATAATCAAAGCTTTGCAATAAGTTTGCACACAAATAAAGGGTACTCTTTATTATAATGATTTGCATAACATTTATTTGCATATTTGAACATAATATTTGTTCATTACATTTAATTTATATGCATTTGGCATCAACAAAGCAAAAAATATTATTTGGTTCAAAATTTTTCCCACGTGTAGACACATGTTGTGCAATGAAATGTCTTGGAGAAATTAATTTAGCAATAGGTGACAGTCAATAAACATTAATTAAATTCTTACTATATGCCAAACATTTGCTAAATTCTAGATATACAAAGAATGGCAAAAGATAGTGCCTGCTGCCAAGAAGTCTAATGGGGAATACAGCAGGAAAACAGTTACATATAAACTAGTTACATACAGGGTAAATTGGAAATTATCAATAGAAGGAAGGCACCAGAAGAAGGGAAGAATGAGAAATAACTTCTGTAGAAAGTGGAATTTTAGCTGGGACTTGAAGTCAGGGAAGCCAAAAGGTGAAGATGATCATGGAGAAAATTTCAGACATGAGAACACAGTTCACTAACAGGAAATACTTAGAGTCTAGAGATGGAGTGTCTCCATCTAGGAAGAGCAAGGAGACCAGTGTCACTGGATCATGGAGTATATTGGGGGTGAGATTTAAGACCTAAAAAGACTAGAAAGGTATGGAGGGAGGAGGTTATGAAGGGCTTTAAAAGTCAGAGGATTTTATATTCGATCTTGGATGTGATAGGCACCACTGGAATTTATTATGTAGGGGAGTATCTGAGTTTTAGGAAAATCATTTTGACAGCTGAGATGAAGTTGGACTGGAATGTAGTAGGGAGACAAACCAGTACACTTTTAAAATAGTTTAGGCATGAATGAAGTGATGTATCAGCATGGTGGCAGTATATCAGAGGAGAGGGAATATAAGAGAACTATTATGAAGTAAAATTGGCAAGTCTTGGCAACAGATTGAATATGAGGGGTGAGAAAGAATGATGAGTCAAGGATGACATATAGGTTGAGAATCTGAGTAATTGGGACAATGGCACCCTCAACAGTAATATACAGTTATCCCTTCAATATCACAACTTTCCTCATAGCAGTTTCAATATATTGTGGATTGATATAAGAAACTGAAGGGACATTTTGGGAGAGTTTTGTGGCAGCCAGAGATGAGACATGAAGGGCAGCAGATGACACAAAAAAGTTTAGAAACTCAGAAATGCATAAAATATATGTATAGTATTGTATAATATCAACCCAAATTTTACAATGAGGTACTATAAACACCCCATAAAAGGAAAAGAAAAATTCAGACTTCTCTAGAATAAAAGGAGGACCAAAAAAATTTATGCGGATTTTCCAGATCGCAGGGACACTGCACCCCTAACCTCCATGTTGTGGAAGGAATAACTATGGAAGTTAGGACAAGGGTAGGGCTTGAGAGAAAAGATAATTATTAGTTTTTTGATTGAATATGAGGGGTGAGAGAGAGTGATTAATCAAGGATGACATACAGGTCGGGAATCTGGGTGACTGGGACAATGGTATCCTCAACAGTAATGTACACAAGTGTAGGGCTTGAGAGGAAAGATATGAGTTTAGTTTTTGATGTTGATTTTAAGATTCCTAGGATATCTAGTTTGAGATGTACAATAGAGAGTTGAGTATGGGAAACTTGGAGAAGGAAATGGCAAATAACTCAATTTTCTTTGCCAAGAAATTCCTAAATGGGGTCACAGCGTCAGACATGACTGAAAGTGACTCAACAACAACAAGAAGATGAAAGACAAAGTTATCAGAGAGGCTAGGACTGGATAAGCACATTTGAGAATCATTAGTGTAGTGATGACAATTGAACACACAAGAGCTGATGAGATCACCCCATGAAATAATACAGAGGGAGAAAAGAAGAGGGACTAAGACAGAATGCTACAGGATACCCTACAGTTAGTGTGACCTGGATAAAGATTCAGCAGTGGAGACTGGGAAGGAGAACCAGGAGAGAAGAGTGTCACAAAAACCAAGTGAGAAGAGAATATCAAGGAAAAGAGGATAATGGTGTCAAAGTTTGCAGAAAAATGAGAGCCAAGAAAGAGCCATTGGATTTAGCAATTAAGAGATCATTAGCAACTTTGGAAAGAGCCCTTTCAGTTGAATGATGAAGCAAGAAACCAAACTGTAGAGATTCAAGAAGAGAGTAAGAGGAAAGAAAATGAATGCAATTATAGGTGGCTTTCTCAAGGAGTTCTTGTCTGCATAAAAAAAAGGAGAGAAATGAGATGAAAGCTAGGGGAGATGAATGGACAAATAAAGATTTTTGATGTTGTTTGTTTTTGGTTTTGCTGTTTTGTTTTGTTTTGTTTTGTTTTGTCTTGTTTTTAGTAAGTGAGACATAGGCATAATGTTAGGCAGTAGGGGAAGGAACCAAAAGACAGGGGAAAGATTGAAGATAAATGAGAATTTGAGGTTGATAGATGGGACAATCTGCTGGAGAAGATAAAATGGAATGGGATTATTTGTGTAAGGAGAAGGGTTTGCCTTGATAAGGAGAAAAGCCATCTCATTATGTGAAGAAGAAGCTTTTGATGAGACTCCACAAAGGTCCAGATCAAGACATTTTTGCCATCCCATATCAGATCTGCAGGAGTTCTGGATAAAACTCATGATGATTCCAAGGAGACCTTGATATCCTTTTATGTCACTATTTCCTTGGTGGTGCTCCCTTCTGAGGCCCCCCAGTCTCTTCTGAATTTGGGCAGTAGCATTTCTAGGGTCCCTTTCATCTCTATGCTCTAATAACCCTTACAGGTATGTACATAATTTTTTTTAAAAAAGTGAATCTTAAATACTACTTTAATTAGAATTCAAGAAACAGAGACTTTTTAAATGATTCTTTTTTAACTCAATATTCTTAAACTGTGTGGAAGAGTTCTATCATCTTTCATTAATTGTATTTAAATCTCCCTAAATATTTTTCCTGAGCTTGGCTAAGTCTAGTCAGCCAAGTTGTAAGAGAACTTCTTTTAATATGTAAGGGAATATGACTAATATGCAAGGGCAGTGGGCAAAGTACAGAACAATGGATCACTTTAGCATCTTAATATCGTTTGAAAATAATTAAAAATGACATGAGAAGCAACAAGGTGTAATGGATAGACAGCTGGCCTCATAGTAAAGAAGATCCAGGCTTAAGTCCCCTCTCTGTCATATACTGGCTGAGTGACACTGGGCAGGTTGGTTAGCCTTTTGCTATTCCTAACAACTGTGTATGATTTTAAGTTACAGATTGGTTGCTACCCTGCATTGATAGAAGAGGTTTCCTCACTTCTTCTATAGGGAGTTTCCTATACAGGTCTAAGCCCCTCTTAGAATGTGATCTCCTTGAAGATCAGCACTGGTTTTTGCCTTTCTTCATATCCTCAGTCCTTAGCATGGTGCTGGCATATATTAGACCTTTAATAAATGGCTGGTTGACTTTATTTGACTTGAAAGAGGCTAGGTCATTGCCCTCTCCTTTCCTGGACCATATTTCTATTTTTATCATAGATAACTGCCAGTAGCATCAACCCCTGACTTTTATGTTATATTTTGTCCAAGCCAAAACCTTATTATCTCCCCCCAAAACGGTGTATTTGCAACAGGAAAACTGGGATAGAACTAAGAAGAAAGGTACTCTGGTTATTCTTCTCTCTTCTTTGCTCCTGAGTGGAGATGCCACCCTAGAACATACCTCCTGCATTTTTTTCCCCTTCTCTTCTATCTTTGACTTGCCTCCTACATCTGATTAATCTAATACCCTCACACCAGATCATGCTTTACATCCAATCCACCTTTCTACCATGGCCATCTTGCCATCTATCCTGCCACTACAAATGTACTCCTCCAACACCCACACACACAACATATACTTCCTACATCTTGCTGCAGGGCTCTGTAATCAAATGAATACTACTATTTTACTAGAAATGCATATACTTTGGCTTCCCTACAAACAAGTCTATCATCTCTCTAACTCATCCCTTCCCTGGATACCACCTTCGTAGATGTGGTATTTTCCCTTATTAAAAGGTAAAGTCCCTAAGGGAACTTGTATCACTTTTAAAAATTGTTTTATTTTTAATTCATGAAATAAAACAAGCATTTATATAACATAGTACAATAAAAAGATGGTTGCACATGAATCTGAAAATCTACTATGCACAACTTGCTATTCCTTTCAAATATACAACAAAATTATCACATAAATTTCTTTTTTTTTTCTTTTACTTTCTTCCTTACCCTGGAGATGGCTACCATTAGACACAAATAGGTATGTGTGTGTGTATGTAAAATTATTCTATAAATACTTCTATCTATCGGCCCTTTTTCTGGGTGCAGATAGTGTCTTCATATGTCATTTGTAGTTAATTTGGATATTTACAATAGACAAAATAACTTCTTTGCTCAAAGTTGTTCTTAAAATTATTGGTGTTACTGTATACAATGTTCTCTTAGTTCTGTTCATTTCACTCTTCGTTATTTTGTGCAAGTCTTTCCATGTTTTTCTAAGATCATTTAGCTCATCATTTCTTAAGAGTGCAGTAGTATTCCATCACAATCATATACCACAACTTGTTCAGCCATTCCCCAGTTGATGGACATCCCTGCAATTTCCAATTCTTTGTCACCACAAATTCGTATCATTTTTGTATTTGAATCTGAGGCAGCTAGGTTGCTCAGTGATAATGCATTGGACCTGGAGTCAGGAAGATCTGAATTCAAATTTGACCCCAGGCACTTGTTAGCTGTGGCCCAAGGCAAGTCACCTAACCTCTATTGCTTTAGTTTTTCTCTTCTATAAAATGAGGATAATAGTTGCACCTACCTCCCAGGGTTGTGGCAAATAAAAAAGATACAATATTTATTGAAGTGCTATAAATGCTAGGTGTTATTATTAGTTATTATCCCCAAGTCTTAGCATGCTCATTCATTCATCATCTCCACAAAACCTGGAGAGAGAACAGCAAGGATGAAAAGCTGTATATAATCTCTTTGTTTTTTGACTCACTGGTAGACCTTTCCAAAAAAAAAAATGAATCCCCATTACCACATACCTGACAAGTGCTATTAAACCTTCTCCAGAAGATATTCATTTGAGGTGGAAGTCAATATCTCCTGAAGTAGCTCATGCCATTTTTAAATATCTCTTAATTGTTGCAAGCTTTTGTTCACATGGAGCCTAAATTTACCTCTTTGCAACTTTTTCTTACTTTTCCTAGCTCTCGTCTCTAGGGAAAAGAAGAATGTCTAATCCCTTAAGCCCTAACCATACATTTTCAAGAATTTTCTTACATCAGTTCTGCTTTACTTAGTAAAGAAACAACTATAATTTGCATACATATACTAATTGTGAATTTGCTCTTTTGTAAATAGATGGTAGTCATTTTGTATTCTTTGCACACAGTGCACTGGATAACTTGTCTAACCCTCAATAACACTATAATACTTTTATATTCTATACAATGTTCTATCCATGTTTTTCTAAAATCATCAAGCTCATCATTTCTTATAGCACAGTAGTATTCTGCCACAATCAAATACAGCAATTTGTTCAACCATTTAGAAGTATGTGTCCAATTGCATTCTAAGCACAGGACTCCCTTTGAAAATTTTTGAAGTTTGGTAGCAATATTTCCTTGTCCAAAGCAACACCAGTATTTTCTCTCCAACACATCATAGGCACAAAAATCTTTGACTTTGTCTCTTCATCTTAACAACCTGTAAATGAGGTAGAAAAAAATATGACTGTTCACATAGTCAAGAAGAGATAGAAGCAGGACTTAAACCTAAGTCTTTCTGCATATAAATTCAGTACTCTTTCCACATTCTTGAGAGCACCAGTGATTTTGGTGGGGAGGGGGACAGGGATGTACTTGAGGCAGGGGAGAAAACAACAAGGTAGCATGTTCCAGTGAAATGAAGCGGTAATTCAGAAAACTACAACAGGCCTAGAAACTCATTGGCTGCCCTTAATTTCAATTCAACAATTATTTATTTTAAATCTACTATGTACAAAACATCTTTTGACAAAAATGGAATTAAGGGGCCCTTGTCCTTGAGAGACTAACTCGATGCCTCAGTTTCCTTATGTGAAAATTAAAAGTCAGAAAATATTTGGAAAAGTGTTAAAGTTCTACATAAAATAAATGTGTTACTATCTTTATCGAGAAAGTAAATGCATTGGGTGTCATTTTAAAAGTATTTCAACATATTGTTTGTTTATTCCTACACAAAAGATATTGGCTCTTGCATTTGAATAAACAATGATATTTTCAACAATACATTTGCCTCCAGTTTCCCACCTAAGAAATTGCTATCTGTATGACTTGAAATGAAACATAGTAACAGAGAAAAATATGCACTCATATCAAAGTCTGATTCATAATATTTGAATGTTGGAGCAAGGCTCATTAGCAGAAATTAGCCAACAAGGGGCAGGCTTTGACAACTGTTTCAAGAACCTGAACCATAGACAAAGGAATTCTGAAAGCAACTGGGAAGAAAGAGTGCTCCCACCTTAGTTCCGGCCTTCAGCACCTCTTGCCTAGATTATCTCATTAGCCTCCTAATTGGTTTTCCTGCCTCAAGCCTCTTACCACTCTAGTTCACTCTCTACACTCCTGCCAAAGTAGTTTTCCTTAGGTGCAGATTTGACCATGAGATCCTGCAATTAAATCAATTCAAGCTTCCCCTTGCCTCTAGGATAAAAGATAAACTCCTTTGCTTAGCGTTTAAAGCCCTAAATAGCCTCTCCCAACCTATCTTTCCAGCCTCTCTAGATATTACCTTCACTGCTACCTTCTACAGTACAACCAAACAGTCTTTCTCTCCGCTTCTGGCACATAGCTGGTGCTAACCAATGATTACTGACCGACCAATAGACTGTTATTACTCAATCCATCTCCCATCTGCTTGCCTTTGCACTGGCAGTTCCATAAGCCTGGAATTTACTCCCTCCTTATTTCTACTTTATGGAATCCTTCTCGTCCTTAAAGATACAACTCAAATACCATCTTCTGCCAGAAGCCTTTCCTGGTTTCTCCAACTGCTAGACCTTTTTCTTCCAACTACCTTGTATATGATTATTTTGTACTTATTCATTTTGTATTTATGCTGTGTTTATGCAAAGATGTAATTCTCATTAGAATATAAACTGCTTGCAAGTAAGAATCACTTCATTCTTTGTACTTGTATCCTCAGAGTCTGGCACTTAGTAGATACTTAATAACTACACAATGACTGACTGCTTGATCAGGACAGTGATAAATTTTGTGCTGGTGAGCCTTCCCTTGGGGTCTCTACCTCATCCCAGTTTCATTCTGTGTCCTGATTCTTTCTATTTCAATACCTGTTTGTCATATCCTCATTTCCATATTCTTTTGTTTTCTAAGTTCTTCCTCCTGTCTTTGGGAACTGAAATTAACATGAAGTGTCAAGGATCCCTTGAACCTAGAACCTTGGCTAACCATTCTTTTAATGTTTCTATGGTGTATCTTATAGCCGTCAACACAGAAGTTGGGGTTCCCTTACTCCATTCATAGATTACAATGTCCCAGCTCACTGGTTGTTGAACAACCTGCATTCACCCCTACAGAAACCTGAAAGAGACTATGGCATCTTTGGGGTTGGAGATGAGAGCTTAACATTAATTCACCCTCTAAATAAAGATGAAATTATAAGAAATGCAAGTTCTCCACCATTGTCAAGAATTTTCAATGTGAGACAATTGAGAGCCACTTCAGGGTCATGAAAGAGGAGGGGCTTGATGAAAATTATGCTAAAAAAGGTAAAAATCTTACCTTTGTATAAACTTGTCCACCTTACCACCATTTTACAGGTGATGAAACTGAGGTTTATGGGGCAGCTAGGAGGTGCAGTGAATAGAGCACTGGCCCTGGAGTTAGCAGGACCTGAGTTCAAATCTGGCCTCAGACGCATAACACTTACTAGCTGTGTGACCCTGGGCAAGTCACTTAACCCCAACTGCCTTATAAAAAAAAATGGGGCAGCTAGGTGATGCTGTGGATAGAGCTCCAGCCTTGGAGTCAGGAGGACCTGTGTTCAAATCTGGACTTTGACACTTGACACTTACTAGCTGTGTGACCCTGGGCAAGTCACTAAATCCTGATTGCCTCACCCCCCCCAAAAAAGAAAGAAATTGAGGTTCAGAGGGCTGAATTAACTTGCCCAAGTCTGCATACCTAACTGGTGGCAATGCTGGCATTGCAATCCAGGCTCTTGATTGCTCACTTAATGCCCTTTTCCCCAAGCCCTAGTTGGAGGTCGTAAAGCTGGTTAACAGGCTTTTGCAATAGCTTAAGCACAACATGTAACACAGTGCAAGAGAAAAAGCAAAACACTGAATTTGGAGATAGCAGATTTGGATTGGAAATGTGGCTCCACTCCTTAGTGTTTGTGTGACCTTAGGAAAGTCAATTCACCTTTTTGAGCCTCAGTTCCATTATCTGTAAATTAAGAATAATAGTACTGGTGTGTCCTGAGTGGTTATAAGCTTCAGATCATGTTAAATGTGGCAATTATTGTTAAGGCTACCAGTTGGGCCATTTTCATCACTTGCTGGTCTCTGAGCAAAATTTGGGGGCAGCTAGGTGGCACAATGGATAGAGTGATGGAACTAGAGTCAAGAAGACTCATCTTCCTAAGTTCAAATATAACCTCAGACACTCACTCTGGGTGAGTCATTTGACCCTGTTTGCCTCAGTTCCTCATCTGTAAAATTAGCTGGAGAAAGAAATTGCAAACTACTGTAATATCTTTACCAAGAAAGCCCCAAATGGGGTCATGAAGAGTTAGACATGATAGTTTTGGGGGGGTTTTTTGGCTAGGCAATGAGGTTAAGTGACTTGCCCAGGGTCACACAGCTAGTAAGTGTTATGTGTCTGAGGCCAGATTTGAACTCAGGTCCTCCTGAATCCAAGGCCTCTATCCACTAAGTTGGACATGATTGAACAACAAACTTTTGCAGATAATCCCCTCTGGTGGTATATGTCATTCCCTTATGATAGAAGCAGAGAAAATACACTGTTATAAAATTTATTCTTAATTTTATCGACACTTTTTGTTTTCGCATCACCTTCATTTCTGAACATTTATTGAAGAACAAAATACAAAAATAAAAGGAAGAGAAAGGCCAATCAGCAAAACTAACCAATATGTTAACCAAGTCTGATGGCATATATAATGTTCCACACCTATACTTCTGGAAAGGCCACTTTTCAAATCTCTTGTTTGGGAACAAACTTGGTTATTATGTAATTACACAGCATTCAGTTTCTTTGCTGTTGTTCTTATTACTATTACATTGTTTTAGCCATTGCATATATTGTTTTCCTGTTTCTACTTATCTCACTTTACATTAATGTTTTCCCATGTTTCTCTAAATTCTTTATATTCATCTCTAATTATAGCATAGTAATATTCCATTACATTGATGAACCCCATTTTGTTTAGCCATATTGATTACATTTTAAAATAATACTTTGTGAGAATTTGGGATTATAAATATGTTTATGATTTTGGTACAGTAAAAGCTCTGTGGTGTGTCTAATTGAATAATTGTATTAATTGAATGAGATTTGTGAGATGGTTTGGGGTCCTTTCTAACTGTTTTAAGATTTTGATGAGCTTCATTAAAAAAAAAAGATTATTCATCAAAGCAAGTCACCCATACTTTTCATGGCTGATTCTGAGTCACTTCATTTCAATATATATTAAGAATATGCTATGTATGAGATAGAGGCAGCTGGATGGTTCAGTGGATAGAACATTGGGCAAAGCATCAGTAAGACCTGAGTTCAAATGTGGCACCACTTGCTTGTGTCCCAGGGCAAGTCACTTAACCTCTGTTTGCCTTAATCCACTGGAGAAGCAAATGGCAAATCACTCCATCATCTTCACCAAGAAAACCCCTTGGACAGTGTGGTCTGCAGGGTCATGAAGAATGAGACACAATTGAACAATAACAAATATGTGAGATATTCCTTTTGTCCATGGCAGGGAAAAATCAGCCCTTTCTGACCTTGAACAAGTCACAACTTCTTTAGGGCTCAATTAGTCACCTGGAAAAGGAGAAGAATTGGAACAAAATGGCCTTTGTTGATGCAGCTGATTCTATGAGTTTCACAGATATAGTACTTTAAGGTTGGCAAGGCACTTTACATAGGTATTTTAGTTGACCCTCACACTAACCATATGAGGTAGATGCTATTAATATCTTCATTTTATGGATGAAAAAACTAAAGCCAAGGGGAGGTTCTTTGTCCTGGATCACAATGCTCCTAAGTGCCTGAGACAGGATTTAACCCTCATCTTCCTGAATCAAGTCTAATGCACTATCTGTGATGCTTGGATGAATGAATAAAATTTAATGAATAAAAGGAAATAAAATATAAAGAAAAATAAATTTAATGAATAAAAGTAAAAAGAGAATTCCAGGGTGACTCTGGTGATATGACCTATGACTGGGAATCAGAGAATCTCTGATTTAATGTAGAAGGGACCTTGGAGGCAATAGAGTCCAACCTATAATTAAATAGCATCATCCAGCCAGGACAAGAACTGAGCCAACTCTGTTGTGGAAAGGAATTGAAGGTACAAGTAGGCCAAACAATCTAATTTTTCTTATTAGTGAATACAGAGTGCCCAATGAATTCAAAGGGACTACTATAGGCAGAAGAAAAACTATCCAGCATACTGGAAATGCCTGACCAGATATCCCTATCATGCAGATTTGACATATTCACGACCTAGCATTTACCAACTGCCAACTGTCCCAATATTTTTGCAAACTCCAGCCTGAAAACACTGTCTACATGGAGAGAGCTTTAGCCCAACCAGGAGAACAGCAATTGAAAAACAAATTGGTGTATTACCGATTGTGGACTTGGCAAGGCTTTTAGTAGTCGCTAGTACTCTTCATTCTGCTTGTCTTACTCCCTACTGATTTTCTTCCCTGGCAAGAGGGAGGAAACACCAGCTGGAGGTTAGGAGAGAGACTGTCTGACAAGTTTATTGCCTAGACACTGAAGCCTGGCATGCAGGTCTGTAGACAGCATGGGGCTCATTGGTGAAATCCTTTGCACAAGCATTCCTCCTACTCCACAGGGGAGATTTTGCAGAGCCTTCTGATTTCTGTTTAAAAACCTGTGCTAGCTGACATACTTTTCCAACAGGAATGAATGAACTTCACTTAGACTCTAAGATAAATTAACTAAGTGAGCATTCAATTACCAAATAATAAAGTTGCTAATGTTATTTAATTGAGCTACCACATTGCTTCTGGTTAATTGATTATAAAACCCTGTGCACATTGTCTGAAGAAAATAAATGGGTAATGGAAAGTACCATTACGTATAACAATAAAAAAACTCAAATATCCATACCTTGTTTCATTGAAGCAATATAGTGATATTGCCCTTTATTTGGTCTCCAAGTACTTGGAGTATATTATATGTACCTGCTATCTGTATTTCCTTATGTCTGATTTCTCTTGCTGCCACCTCTTTCAATCCAGAGAAGCTTTTTTGCCAAGGTTGCTGAGACTCAATTCACTGCCTGAATCTCCTTGAGTTTTCCATCCCAAACTTTCTTCAGACTACAAATCACTGAGTTCTCCTTGCCATATAGCTCAACCTTGGTTTCCACAAGGTAGTCATGATTGATTTATTTCCTACTTTCTAGTCATCCCTACATTCTCCACCATGGAGTATACCCATCAACCTACCTCCCACAAGCTGTCAGAATCCCCAGGGCTGCATAGTTTGATTCCTTGTTCTTCTCCCTACACATCTGTTCTCTGAAATATGACATTTATTCCCATAGATCTGACTGGTGTTCATACCCAGATGATGCACCAATTGACCTATATAACCCCGAACTTTTTCCAGAAGATGTAGCTCCCCACGTTATTCAGTGTTTTAATGTAAATAAATCATCATTGTCAACAAACCTTTAATCTCCTCCTATATTAGGGACTCAAGGGGAGAAATCGCTGTGCAGGAAAAATGCAAACAATGGTCTTCGTGTTTAAGGAGTATTAAATTTAGCAAGACAAACTATATATATGCATGCAACCACATGAGAATAAACCAAAATGCTTTCAAATATAGACCCTAAATGAGACATTTAACCAATACTATGTTGGTGTCATTCAAATACCTCTTGTGGAACTAGTCATGACAAGGATTGTGACCTTAGGCAAATTTCTAGAACTCAGTTTCCTCAGAAGTAAATTGAAGAGGTTGAACTAAATGACTTAAATGGTTTCTTCCATGAAAAATATGTTTCACTACAGTCTGGTGGGGGTTTTTTTGTTTGTTTCTTTTTTACTTTAGTGAGTATAGGTACTTAACTTGAAGCAAGCCGTGCTACCAGCTTTGAAAGAGAAAAGTCAAATCATGAACTTGTCAGGCTGAAGATTATCTGGCCCAATGCTATCATTCTACATATGAGAAAACCAAGAACCAGAGGGTGACTTTCTCAATATCACAAAGCTATTTAGTGATAGAACTTGGACTAACACCTAGACCTCTAGACTCTCAGTCTTCTTTCTTCTTTCTCCTACAACTGGCAAAGACACAACATGCATAGGCCCTTCCATTTTAACAGGGAGAGCTGCAGCAGCAAGTACAATCTCAACTCTTTCTTCCCTTTGATTCTGACATTTCTTAAATGAGACACCTACATCTGACACCTCCTCTTCCTAACCATCCACTTACTCTTAAATCCCCTATAATTTTATTTCTGACCCCACTACCAGAACAGTTTTCTCAAATTTCACCAATAGTTTTGTGTGTATTTTTTATTTTTATTCTGAAGTTAAACAACCAAAAATATTTCCAAAAAATAAACATCTGCTATATAAATGTATATAGCGGAATATAAAGTAAATATTATATATGAAATTGTGAATCTTCATTTCATGTCATTTGCTTTTTTCTTTAAAGCAAATTCCACATTACTTTTAAAACTTCTTTACTTTATTCTTTCTTCTGTATTTCCTTCTTTTCTCTTCTGTGCATTTAAAAAATATACACATTCCAATGCCCCTCTTTTTTTTTTGCATCATTATTGCCCCCTACCACTTTTTTTTTTTTGCTTTTTTGGTGAGGCAATTGGGGTTAAATGACTTGCCCATGGTCACACAGCTAGTAAGTATTGTCTGAGGCTGAATTTGAACTCAGGTCCTCCTGACTCCAAAGCTGGAGCTCTATCCACTGCATCACCTAGCTGCCCCTACCACTTACTTCTTAATGAACAAATTCAATGGCCTATTTCAAGAATTTATCCTCTTTAACTTCACTGTAAAATTGGATGTTTTTGGCCACTCCTCCTCTTTCTTAATATTTTTTTGTTTCCTTGTCCTCTGTGACACCACACTTTTGTGGATCTCCTCTTACCTTCTTATCCAGAAGCTCTGTCGGAAGTTTCAGATACTAGTAAAGTGGCTGTGTACCCAAGGCTGTAAGATACATATTTTTTCCCTCATTTCCACTTAATGGCACCAAGACTTAATCTCAGACATGTGTTGTTATATTGGATGTTGAAAACTGGCCTGGTTGTGGTGAAAGGTGAACAATAGATGGAAAGCCATGGAAATGGTAGATGGAAACCATGTGTTTGAAGTGTTCAAGAGTTCATGGGTCTGAAGGAGCTCAGAAATAAAGTGAATAGAGAATGACTGAGTTACTGGATCATAGATTTGGATCTAAGAAGGACCTCTGACATAAAAGATTCCAACTTCAATCATTTTGAAACTGATGACCAGAAAGGACAAAAGACTTGCCCAAGGCACATAGATTGTATCAGCCACCAGACTTGGACCCAAGTTCTCTGACTTCAAATCCAATATACTATACAGAGATTATATGGCAGTCAATCAACCAATAAGCATTTCTTAGGTGCCTATTATGTGCCAGGTTGCGTGTTAATCTTTGGAGATACAAAGACAAAAATGAAATAGTCCTTGCTATGAAGGAGCTTATGACTGAACATCAAATTTGTTCTCATACTACTTATGCAAAAAAGACATCTGACTGGAAAGGCAGTATGACATAGAGAATAGAGTGCTGGAAGACCAAGGTTCAAATTCTGCTTCAGACAAATGATGCTGAACTAACTATACTCTCTATGAGTCTCAGTCTCCTCATCTATAAAGTCAAGGGGTAAACTAGACAGCCTCTCAGGCCCTGTCCAGCTTTAAATAGAGGCTACTATGATTGTTTTATAAATTTCATAGAAGGGGGTAGAAAGGACAACTAGAACAACAGTAGAGATCATGGGTGACTATGAAGAATGGTTTCTTAACACTGCCCTCTATCATGTTCTCTACTCACTTTTGTCTAGTGGAGTAAGCTTCTTGAGGGTAGGGGTCTTCTTACTTCTTTTTTTTTTTGTATCCCAGCATCTGTCATGATTCCTAATACATGACTACTTATAATTGTATAAAGGTGTCCGAGACATTAAAAGGTTAAGCAATGTGGTCGTGGTCCTCCACGTAGCATTGCGTCAGGGGCACGACTTGAATCCAGGTATTTCTGACCCTATGGCTAAGCCTTTATTGACTACTATGTCATGCTGTTTCTAAACCTAATCTAAAAAAATACTTCATCTTTTATGAAAGATCTAGGTGACAATTGCTGTTATCAGTGATTTATTTTAGCCCTATGGTTCTAAATAGTTTTGTAGTCAGGTAGGCAGTATTAATTTTCTTTGGGCAAATGTGATTCATTCCAGAATTCCTTCCCCTGAAAGGCATCTTAGCTTGTTGTTCTGTAACATAATTTATTTAGATGATTCTAATAAACCATGTGATCAGGTTACATGTGAATTTGTGTTTGCTGCGTGATGAATACCAGGGCTATGTAGTTCTTTGACGACAGCATGCTGACATCTCCCACGACGACTATAATTAAAACTCCATACAGTCCTGGTGTTGTGTCTTTTCTAGGGGGCATGATTAATAGCACTTAGCCTCTGCTGCTGCTAAATCCTGAGGTTGTGCCTACATCTGTGAGAAATGGAAATATAATTTAAAATGAAATTGTATTAGGTGTTTTTAAACCTCCACATTCATTTTCTACCACATCTTCTGTGTACAGTACACTCTGTTCTCTGATTAGAAAGAGCCACATAAGATAAGAAACCCAAGGAATTTTGTGCAAAGCAGGGGACAGGGGACATCAAAATTATAGGTAGAGTATTACACACACAATCCAGAAGCAGCAAGACTAACAATCAGAGGGCTGAACTTTTCATCAGTAGAGGGTCATAGGATCACAGTTGTAAGAGCTGGAAGAGACCTTTGAGGTCATCTTGTCCAATCCCATCATTATATAGATGCGAAAACTGAGGTCGGGAGAGGTTAAATGATTTGCCCCCAGTAGAATAAAACTCTACATGCCCCAAAGTAAAATCATTATCTTTTGCCATAAACCTCCCCTCTTCTTAACTTCTTTATTATTGTCAACAGTGTCACTATCCTCCCAATCATACCAGGTGACATCCTAATTCCTCACTTATACCTCACACCATAACCAGGCAGTTGCTAAGTCCTGTTATTTCTACCTTCCCAGCATCTTTTGTATACACCCCTCTCTGAGGGTTATTCATTCCAGAGGTTCTCCCTTTCTCAAGTATCCGCCCACTCTAATCCATCCTTCAGTCTGCTAAGAAATCTTCCTAAAGCAGAAGTCTGACCATTTCATCCTCCTATTCAATAAACTGCAATGTCTCCCTATCACCTCCAGGATCAAATATAAAATCCTCTCTTTGGTTTTTAAAGACCTTCATAACCTGCCCCCTTCCAATCTTTCTAATCTTCTTACACCTTAATCCCTACTCCCTACACCCTCTGTAATCCAGTGACTTTGGAGTCCTTGTAGTTCTTTACACAAAACATTTTATCTCCTGACTTTATGCATTTTCATTGGCTGCCTCCCTGCTTGAAATGCTCATCCTCTTCAGCTCTACCTCTTTGCTTCCCAGATTTTAAGTCTCAGCTAAAGTCCCACATTTGCAAGAAAGTTTTTTTATTCTTCCTTAATCTTAGTGTCTTCCCTCTTAAATTATCTAAAATTTATCTTGAATTTATCTTTTTTTTTGCATAAAGTTGTTAGAGTATTGTTCTCCTTATATGAGTGTAAGCTCCTTGTGAGCAGGGATTGGGTTACTTTGTTTAGTTGTTTGGTTGGGGTTTTTGCCTTTCTTTGTATCACCACGCCTTAACACAGTGCATGACACATAACAAATACTTAATGCATGTTGACATGACTATCTAAAGTTTGTATCTCCTTCAACACCAAGCATACTGCTCTACATACAATAGGCACTTAATGAATGCTTATTGAACATTGAATTAACCAGAATTTCAACATTCTTGATGTTAAAAAATCATATTAGAAGAAAAGAAATAACATTTTCTTCAGATTTTGCCCTTTTTTAATATTATGAGCCAATCATGAAAGTAAGCTGTTCTATCCTGAGGATTCCAGTGGGATATATCACTCAAGAGTAATATGTAAACTTTAACTAGACTAGCAAATAGTAGTCCCATGCTGAATTTGGAGCCTACTTCATTGTCTTCCTACTTCTGCAGGGCCAGCCCAAACTCCACAGAAGTAAAGTACAATCACAGGCACACATCGTCAACAGAAGGAACAGCCATACACCATTATAAGTCCTCACCCCTCATACCAGAGATACCATATAGTTAACTGTTTCTTACTAGTTTTGCACCCAGTCACTGAAGCAAAATGGGAAAAACCTCAGGAGCCCCAGGGACTCTAGCATAAAAGATAAATCCTTCATTTAAGCATTTAGAGTCTTTATATTCCATCTCCAAGTACCTCTCTAGATGGATTTCATTGTATTCTTCTTCATTTATTCTTTGATCCAGCATAACTTGCCTACTTTCTTTTGCCTAAACTCAGGATTCCACTTTCCATTTATGAAGTCCATTCCATATGCTTAGAATGTACTCACTCTGTCTCTTAGCTTTCTTCTAGTCTCCTCTCAGATGAAGCCTCAGATCTGAAGTCTTCTTAATACCCGTATAAGTGAGGCTTTCTCCTTCCTGGGCTGGTTTTGAATTTACTTATCTATGTAAATATGATGCACATGCACCACAGTAAGCTCCTTGAGAGTAGGAATTGTTTTTCATTTTGCTTTTCAATTCCTACCACCTTTGTACACAGTAGGTGCCTAATAAATAAATTGGTTCAATTGGATTGAATTTGATTTCCATCATCTCTTTTTCTCCCCAAGTCCCTAATCTGGCACTTGGCACATAGTAGGCACTTAAAAAATGCTTGGTGAGTTGAATCCAATTGAATAAGGCGCATCTGAGACAGTGTGGAATAGTTAACTGAGTAAAGCAGGGCTTCAACTTTTAAGAGGTGTGTGACCTTAAATATGTCAGTCAGTCTCTCTGAGCCTTAGTTTATTCATTTATAAAGAGAGCAGTTAATACGGATGAGTTTTAAGGTCCCTTAGAGTTATAAATCCTATGATCTTCAGTATTCTCTTCACTGTAGAAGCACCCAAGACTGTGTCAAGCAAAGGTTTTCTCTAGCTGTGTTCTCCCACCACCACAATCTACTGATTCTTACTAACAATACTGACTTTAGCAACTTGTGTACAGGGATCATGTTATTTGTAATAATAGTAATATTGGTAACAATATTACTACTAATAGTTATCATTTATACAGAATTTGAAGATTTAAAAAGTATTTTACCTCTCATATTTCACTGAATTATCATATTAACCCTTTGAGATAGAATAGAGGGGTTCCATTTTTATTAACAAGATGGGACACTGTATTTTTTATGATTTCCCCATAAAAATGACAAAAATTATGTGCGCGTGCGGGTGTGTATATATATATAATATGTATACACACACATATATATGCATACATAGATGAAAAAAACGACAAACCGCCCCACTATCTTTGCCAAGAAAAATGGAGTCACAGAGTCAGACACAACTAAAACAACTGAACAACAAGTACCTATATATACACGTGTGTGTGTGCATCTGTGTGTGTGTGTGTGTGTGTGTGTGTGTGTGTGTGGTGTGTGTGTGTGTGTGTGTGTATAAAATCATCAGTAGACCAAGCTACAAAGATAAAAGTCCAAGTGAAGGAATGGCTGGGAATCTCACCATAACAAAGCTAGGAGTTTGCTGGCATCCTTTAGCAATGATGCAGTACCAACGCTGTAACTATGAAAGGGCACCGAAACAGGTTGGCTGCATTTTACTTCAGCTTGTCACTAGCTGAGCATTCTCTCAGCCCCAAAACAAGTGAATAACCCAGCTCCATACCTCATTTATACATGCTTTACTTATACACGCAAGCTCGTAGTCGCATGTTTCATTAGAAGCATAGTAGACTCTCAACAACATTTGTTTATTGATTGCTTTTTGTCCTAATAGGAGCTTTATTGATTCAATTTATTAATTATTTATTAAGAATACCTAATACTTAAGTAAGTGCTAAGATTTGCAAAGCACTCTGATATATGTTATCTTGTTTGATCCTCACAATAACCCTGTGAGGTAGGTGCTATTATTAGCCCTGTTTTTCACAAATCAGGAAACAGATTAAGAGGAATTAAGTACCTTGCTGAGGGTCACATAGCTAGTAAATGTCTGAAATACAATTTAAATTCATGTCTACTTGAATCTACCTTCAAAACACCACTCTACCCCATCCCATCTAGCTACCTAGACCCAATATGTGGCCTAGTGGTCTTTCTAAGGCTTTCAATAATAATTCAAAATATCATTGTCATTCCTGAGAGCATAAATCCTTTCTGGGTTTTGTATAGATTTCTTTTTACATGTATCTACATACAGAGAAGTTATAAGAGCAGAATAATCAAAGCTTTGTCTCTTGGGCTTCTTACCTCCAACAGTTATATTGTTATAGAGGTAGACATAAAAAGTCAGTCAAAAGCCAAGAAGCATTTATTAAGCGTTTGCAATTTGCAGGCACTTTGATAACAGTACCCTCTTTCTAGGATCTTATATTCCAATTGGGGCGACAGCATGCAAACAATTATGTATACACAAAACACAGACAGATAAAGAGGAAGTCATTTAATCTCTCAGTATTCTAGGCTAGAGATGTTATTCAATCAATCAGAAGAAAAGTACTAGGAGTGCAGGGAGGAGGGAAGGCTGGAGAAGGGCACCTGCAGGAGATGGGATTTAAGTTGAATCTAAAATGAATCTTCTTGTGATTTCATTCTTTTTTTAAATTAATTAATTATTTATTTATTTATTTTTTAATATAAATTTATTAATTTTTAGTTTTCAATATTCACTTCCACAAGTTTTTGAGTTCCAAATTTCTCACCCCTCTCCCCCACCCCAAGATGGCATGCATTCTGAATACCCCTTCCCCTGGTCTGCCTTCTCTTCTATCTCTCCCCCCTCCCTTCTCTTATCCCCTTCCCCTTCTATTTCCCTATAGAGCAGAATAGACTTCTGTACCCAATTTCCTGTATTTCTTATTTCCCAGTAGCATGTGAAAACATATTTTTTTAAAACATGTGTTTTTAAAACTTTGAGTTCCAAATTCTCTCCCTTCCTCCCTCCCCACCCACCCTCACTGAAAAGGCAAGCAACTCAATATAGGTTATACATGTGCAGTTATGCAAAACGCTTCCTTAGTAGACATGTTGTGAAAAACTAACTCTATTTCCCTTAATCCTATCCTGCCCTCCCATTTATTCTATTCTTTCTTCTGACTCTGTCCCTCCTCAGAAGTATTTGCTTCTGATTACCCTCTTTCCCAATCTGCCCTCCTCTCTATCACCCCCTGCTCTCTTGTCCCTTCTCCCCCTATTTTCCTGTAGGGTAAGACAGATTTCCATACCCAATTGAATGTGTATGTTATTCTCTCCTTAAGCCAAATCCTATGAGAATAAAATTCACTCATTCCCTCTCACCTTCCCCTGTTTCCCCTCCACTGAGAGACTTTTCTTTTCTGTTTTTTTTTGTGAGATAATTTACCCCATTCTACCTTTCCCTTTCTTCTTCTCCAAGTATAATCCTCTCTCATCCCTTAATTTTATTCTCCAGATATGACCCCTTAATCTTCAACTCACCCTGTGCCCTCTATCTATCTATCTATCTATCTATATATACATACATACAATTTTTTTCCTTCAACTACCCTAATACTGACAAAGGTCTCATGAGTTACAAATATCATCTTTCCATGCAGGAATGTAAACAGTTCAATCTTAATAAGTCTCTTATGATTTCTCTTTCCTGTTTACCTCTTCATGTTCCACTGAGTCCTGTATTTGAAAGTCAAATTTTCTTTAGCTCTGGTCTTTCATCAGGAATGCTTGAAAGTCCTCTATTTCACTGAATGACCATTTTTTCCCCTGAAGGATTATACTCAGTTTTGCTGGGTAGGTGATTCTTGGTTGTAATCCTATCTCCTTTGCCCTCTGGAATATTATATTCCATGCCCTGCGGTCCTTTAATGTAGAAGCTGCTAAATCTTGTGTTATCCTGATTGTGTTTCCACAGTACTTGAATTGTTTCCTTCTGGCAGCTTGTAATATTTTCTCCTTGACCTGGGAACTCTGGAATTTGGCTACAATATTCCTAGGAGTTTTCCTTTGGGGATCTCTTTCAGGAGGAGATCTGTGGATTCTTTCAATTTCTATTTTGCCCTCTGGTTCTAATATATCAGGGCAGTTTTCCTTGATAATTTCTTGAAAGATGATGTCTAGGCTCTTTTTTTGATCATGGCTTTCAGATAGTCCAATAATTTTTAAATTCTCTCTCCTGGATCTATTTTCCAGGTCAGTTTTTTCCAATGAGATATTTCACATTGTTTTCTAATTTTTCATTCTTTTGGATTTGTTTTACAGTGTCTTGATTTCTCATAAAGTCACTGTCTTCCAATTGCTCTATTCTAATTTTTAAGGAAGTATTTTCTTCAGTAAGCTTTTGGACTTCCTTTTCCATTTGGCCAATTTTTCTTTTTAGGGCATTTTTTTCCTCATTGGCTTTTTGGACCTCTTTTGCCATTTGGGTTAGGCTGTTTTTTAAGGTGTTATTTTCTTCAGTATTTTTGGGGGTCTCCTTTAGCAAGACTGTTGACTTGTTTTTCATGATTTTCTTGCATCACTCTCATTTCTCTTCCCAGTTTTTCCTCTACTTCCCTTACTTGCTTCTCAAAATCCCTTTTGAGCTCTTCCAAGGCCTGGGACTGATTCATATTTTTCTTGGAGGCTTTGGATGTAGGAGCTTTGATTTTGTTGTCTTCTTCTGGTTGTATATTTTGATCTTCTTTGTCACCAAAGTAAGATAATATAATCTGACTCTTTTTGCGCTGCTTGCTCATGATCCCAGCCAATTACTTGAGTTTTAAACTCCTTGTTAAGATAAGAGTCTGCTTCCAATGTGGAGAGTGTACTGTTCCAAGCTTCAGGGGTTTGTGTAGCTGTTTTCAGAGATACTTGTAGGGACCTGTAAATTTTCAGTTCTTCCAAGGTGGTATGATAAGGGGCACGGTGTTTACTAGTTTCCTGGCCTGTGAACACAAGTATTCCTTTCTGTCCTGCAACTGTGAGGAGGGGTTCCTCTCCACAGCCACTACAAGCTCCACCAAGCCAGTTCCTCCTCACCCCAGCACTGCTGCCCAGAACTATGACCCAGATCCACACACGGGCAAAGCAAGAGATTCCTGCCTCAGCACTAGCAAAGAGATCCCTGCAGTCCCTCTCTGATCAGCCACTGGATTCCCCCTCAGTCTGTGGGCCAGAAGCTCGGGAAGCAGCTGCACCCCCCAGGGCCATGGTCTTGGGGAGTGGAGCTGAGACCCTGCCTTCCTCTCAGACCACCGACAGAAACAGACTTTTCCCACTGACCTTCTAAGTTGTCTTTGGCATTTGTGGATTGAGGAGTCTGGAAACCTCCACAGCTGCCTGCAATTCAGTACCCTGAGGCCTGCTCCAGATTCACTGTGGCCTGCATGCCCACGCTGTGCTGCGCTGCACTCCCAGCCCGGCGCGATTCACCTTTCTGATCCAGGTTGTCTTGGGCTGGAAATTTGTTTCACTCTGTCTTTTTGTGGGTTCTGCTGCTTCAGAATTTGTTTAGAGCCATTTTTTATGAGTATTTGGAGGGGTTTGGGGGAGAGCTCAAGCAAGTCACTGCTTTCACTCCGCCATCTTGGCTCCGCCCTTGTCATTTCATTCTTGCAAGGATCTCCCAGGTAAGGAAAGTCCTCCACCAATGCAAATTTGGTAGTAATATCAAACTCAAATAGACAAAATGATGGCCATTAACCTATATGTAAGGATCACTGTGGGATATTTACTGTCTTAGAAGACCACATGTTTATACATTGCTTTTTATTAATATATCAACACATAAAAATCAGATAGGACATACAATTTATTCTGGTTCAGACTGCACTCAGAAGGGTTTTGGGCCAAATGAGACCACTGCTTAGCACAACGCCCAGTACATAGTGTGCGACAAAAATAATATTGATTGATTGAATAACGTCTCTAGCCTAGAATACTGAGAGATTAAATGACTTGTCTAGGATCTTATATCCAATACATGTCAGAAGCAGGACCTGAATCCAAGTATTCTTGGCTTTGAGGCCAGGATTCAATTCACTACTCCATATTGTCTCTTCTTGGACATGATGCCTATAGTTAAAAGCAAACCACTTCTACATAGTGATTTAAGATTTATAAAGTGCTTCTCTCACAAAAACCCTGGGAAATATGCAAATATTATTATCCTCATTTTACTGATAAGGAAACTGATAGTACAGGTAATTTACTTGACCAAGGTCACAAAACAAGCAATTATAATCACAAAGTAGTTTGGGAGCACTATTTAGTGGATCTGTGGGTGGTATATTCAGTGGGCTCCTTTACCTTTAAAACATCAGACTCCGAGGTTACTTTGGGTAAGTCCAAATTTCCTGAAAATGAAAATAATGCATTTGTAAAGGCAGTCAAAGCACATGGCCCTCCTTCCTGCTGGTTGGGTGAAGTGAATGCATTGGAATGACCATAAATCTTATTTTTAATATTTTAATATTTCTCCCAATTATAGGTTAAAATTTTTTTTTACCTGTTTCAAGTTCTCTCCCACCCTCCCTCCTCTCCCTCTTCATTTAGAAGACAAGCAACTGATAAATATTATACGTGTGCAGTCATGCAAAACATATTTCCATATTACTCATGTTGTGAAAGAAAAGAGGCAAAAATAAAAAAGTAAAAAAAAAACATGCTTCAATCTGCATTCACATTCCATCAGTTCTTTTTCTGGCGATGGATAGCATTTTTCACCATAAGTCTTTCAGAATTGTCTTGGATCTTTGTATTGCTGGGAATAGCTAAATCATTCACAGTTGATCATTACTAGTTGATTGTTACTGTGTACAATGCTCTCTTGGTTCTGCTCACTTCACTCAGCATTAGCTGATATAAGTCTTTCCAGGTTCTTCTGAAAGCCTACTGTTCATGATTTCTCATAGAATAATAATATTCCATCACAATCATATACCACAACTTGTTCAGGCATTCCCCAATTGATGGGCATATTCTCAATTTCCAATTCTTCATCACCACCAAAAGAGCCACTATAAATATTTTTACATGTAGGCCCTATATACATATAGGCATATATGTATGTATGTATGTATGTATGTATGTATGTATGTATGTATGTATATATATATATATATATATATATATATATATATATATATATATATATATATCTCTTTGCTATGCAGATTAGTAGGGATATTGAACCACTAATCTTTTTGGATGAGTATAGCATTGTCGAAGTAAAGCTTTGTCATGTAAGGAGATAACTTGGGTTTTTTCTGCCATCACAACTTATTCTATATTCTGTTCACCTTTAATTTAATTAACATTCATTGAGCATCTACTATGTCTTAGCACTTTGATGGCAAATAATGAAAACGGCACAGTATTTTATATGCACTAATGGAACACAGGTTAGATCAATAATAACCCTGATCCAAAGTCTTTAGTCTGAATCAACCTACTTTGGGATATAAACCAATTGCATTTCATTTCGATATGTTCAGCTCCTTTGTAGTCACTAGAACTCAAATCTCCATCCAGTGGTAGGCTGGATCCAGCTCTGTCTTGTGAAAACCAACTGTTAAATTTTTAGTGTGAGCATTTACACCTCATAAATCAACAAATACTACAAATTGGGACTTGATTTATTATTTTGTTGATTGTATAGACTTAAGAAAGTGACATAGAAAATGTTAATAGCACTCATTAAACTTAAAAGTTTTTTTGGAGAGACAGTTGTTAAACATATACTAGTATGTCTCTGCTTACACCACCTTCATGCAAGAATAAAAAATAAAAGAAGAATTAACCCTCTATTCTTAAGATACCTATGATTTTACATGGGTGAAGCTTAAAATGAATAACCCATGGGATATTGCATTGGTGCCGTAAAGCAGGATGAATATCAGGAATTCAAAGAAACACGGGAAAACTTGAATAAAGACATGTGGAACAAAGAAAGCAAACCTAAGAGAACAAATGGTTGAATTAAATGAAAACTGATTTTTTTAAAATCAGCTGAATTCAGATTAATTACTATGAATAAACTTGATTCCAGGGAACAGAGGATGAAATACACATTGATCCTCTCAGTCAAGTGATCTAGGAATGAGAAGGGGAAGGGCTGTGAGTACAAAACCTTGCATATACTGTCACATATGATGGTTTTGTGTTGGTTTATTTAACTGTTTCAATTCAAGAGTTCAATGGAGATGGGTAAACTTACTGACTCAGTGACACTGAGCAAGTTACTTAAATTCTCTGTGCCTGTTTGTTTATCTATAAAACAAGAAGGTTGAACTTGATGGACTCTAAAGTCCTTTACAGCTGTAATTTGTGATACTATGATATCATGAAATAACATTTTAAGTCATCATTTAAAAAGGAGGACAATATCTGAGTTTGAGAGATTGCCATTATAAATGAGCACTTCTGAACACATTCAAGGCCGTAGTTAATTTAAGTAAGGATCTCATGACCATGCTCTGAGGAAAAACAACAAATATAATCCTCTTGGTTAATGCTCTGTTGAGTTTGTTTGTTGTTTGTTTTCCTACTTGCTTGACCACTTCCAAGTAATTGGACAAATCATTTTCGACCTGTATGCCTCATGGAGAGGAAAAGAACAAGAAAAAAAAAAGAAATTGAATTACTCTGTGTTCACTGGACAAAGAATAGCATTCTGATTAACTGTCCAGTTCTGAAGTCTGATAATCACTGTGTGGAAAGGAAGAAAGGCAAAAAATAAAATAAGTTAAATTATTTTAAAAAATCTCCCTCATTCTGCTGAAAAGTAGCATTTAACAGTTTTTTATGTGAATTAACTAATAACTTTCCCTTCTTTCCCCCCAAGCCTTTCTTTCTCTCTTCACAACTTCTCTGTTCTCCTTCCTGGCACCACCTCAGTCATCCAGACTCAGAATCTCAGTCATTTTTGGTTCCTCTAATTCTTCTAATCCAAACAGTTGGCTTCTTACTCCTGCATTGACAATATCTCTCACACCTATATCCTCTCCACTGACATGGCCACCACACTATGCTAGTTTTTTCTTCTCTTGCCCAGAAATTATTAATAACCCAGTGATTGGTCTCCCTGTCTCCCTGTCACAAGTTTCACCCAGGGTACTCTTCCTCCACATATCTCCCTTGCTCATGCATAGATCTGATCATTTCATTTCCATGCCCCTAAAATGTCAGTGCTTATTAATATAAGCCTATTCCTTATAGGGCAATACAAATTCTGTGGCGTGGCATTTCTTTCTCTCCAACTTAAAGTCTTTCCAACCACAACTTTTAATTTTGCTCCAGATTAACTGTCACTTTTCTAGATTTTACTCTCTTAAAGAAGACATCTCCCTGAATTCAACTCTGGCCTCAGGCTCTTACTAGCTGTGTGACCCTTGGGCAAGTCACTTAACCTTGTTTGCCTCAGTGTCCTCATCTGCAAAATGAACCGGAGAAGGAAATGGCAAACCACTCTAGCATCTTTGCCAAGAAAACCCCAAATGGGGTCATGAAGAGTCAAACACAATTGAAAAATGATTGAACAACAAAAAAGATGTAGTAACTATATCCAGTACTCTGAGGGACAGTCTCTTAAAGCTGGAGTTATCTTATGTTTATTTTCATAGTTGAATGAGTGCTGGATTTGGAATCAGAAGACCTGAGTTCAAGACCTATTTACACCAATAATTGGACCATCCCATCAATGTATTGATTTCTTTTTAAAGTTAAATGAAATTGGAGAGTGATTGGATTAAATGAACTCAGAGGTTCCTTCTTAAAATCAAGTCTGTGATTCTAGTGATGTGACCTTAGGCAGGCTATTTCATTTCTCTCTGTCTCAATTTCCTCATCTATAAAATGGAGATAATTCTTTTACTACCTATCTCAGAATCGTTGTGAATGAAATGATTTGTAAACTAAAAAGTGCTAGTCATCATTGTATAAATTTAAATTTTTAAATGTTCATTATCATTAACTTTGTTTTTGTCAAAATTGGAAAAAAAATATTTTCTAATCTTAGGACTTAAAACAACATTTGACTGTGAGGTCTTGCTAGCACCAGGTCTTATAACTTCAAGTTCAAGACTTTTTCCACTATGCCAAGGTCATCCAGGAAAGAAATGAAAAAATATTTGTGATAAACTGGGACTGGGGACATTCAGACACCACCTCTGTGAGTGGTTCTCTTTCCTTCCTTCACTTTTCAAAATACAATAAATCTGCAAAATGCCTCATGTTGTATATGAAGTGTTGCATATGTAACATGGTATTGTTATTCTCCTATGAAGAAATTATCCAACCATGAGACTCCTTGAATTCAAAAGAAAGGGCTTTATTTGAACACCAGATAAAGATGTTCAAGTAATAGATTTTCATAGAATTCTCTAAAAGTAGTTTGCTTAAACACATTATATTCTCCTCCCTGTAGGCCTGAGAACAAGGCCTATTTTTGTTTTCACTTTTTATTCCCAGAGATTTCCATAGTACACTATGCAGAGCAGGTGTCTAATAAATTCTTAATAGGGGCAGTGAAAGAGCAGAGAAAGGGAGGTATAACCAGAATGTCATAGGCAAATGTAGATAGAATATATGTTAAATCTACCATTAGTTTTTAAATTAAATATAGACTTATGATGCACTGTGTAGTCAGAGCAACAAAATAATTCCATTTTTTTTTTCATCAGCACACAAACTAAAATAAACTCAACTCACTCAGTGGAAAACATAATTGGGTTTTTGTTCCTTTGCAAAATTTCAGTCCTCTGAGTTCAATAATAAGATTTAGAAGTGTGTCATTCATATTTAATTGAGATTAGATTCACTATGAAGTCATTTATCTGAGAGAAACATGATAATTTTAGTGAACTGATTACAGCTGATAATTACAGTCCTTGCTTTGAAATAAATTTGTTTTCATTAAGTGATCTCAGATTGAATCTCGCTTGTTACCCATTCATAATTTGTTAGATTTATAAGAAAATACATCTTTATGAAACCACATTCTTGGGAATTGTTTACATAATTGTTATCACTAAGATTTTTAAATTTACTTTAGAGAATATATTTATTTTGAAAATTAACCGCATCTGCCATATATTAACTGCATGTGCTTCATTTCCTAACTTTCAGTATTCATATACTCACACATTCAAAAACATATGTATTCATACATGCATGCATGCACACATGCAGTAATACAGTAGTACAATGCAAAGAATGCTATCTCTGGAATCAGAAAACCTAGGTCTTCATCTGTCTTTGAGGCTCATCTCCCTAATGTGTGGACTGACTATAGAATTCTCCCCACCCCCAAGTCAATAAGCTTCGGTGGCTCCCTACTATCTCTGGGATCAAATATAAAATCCTCTGGCTTTTAGAGCCCCTCAAAACCTGGCCCCTTCCTACCTTTCCAGTCTTTTTATACCTTACTGCCCTCCATGTATTTAACAGTCCAGTGACACTGGCTTCCTTGCTTTTCCTCAAAGGAGACACTCCATCTCTCAACTCTGAGCATTTTCACTGGTTGACACCCATACCTGGAATTCTCTTCCTCCTCACCTCCATTTGCTGGTTTCCCTTATTTCTTTCAAGTGCCAGCTAAAATTCCACCTTCCACAAAAAGCCTTTCCTAATCCCCCTTAATACTAGTCCCTCCCTTCTGTTATCTCCTATATGTGTATATATAATATATACATCTACATTATCTTGTTTGTACATAATTGTCTGCTTGTTGTCTCCCCCATTAAACTGTGGCCTCTCTGAAATCAGAGATTGTTGTTTGCCCTTCTTTCATAACCAGCACTTGGAACCGTGACTTGCACGTAGCAAACACTAAATCAATAATTGTTGACTTGACTTGCTGACTTGGCATTACCTGTGTGACCTTGGGCAAGTCATTTAAACTCCCTAGGCCTCAATTTGTAAAATGAGATGGTCAAACTCAATAGACTCTGGATTCTCATTTTATCTGTAATATGCTGGACATATAATAAACATAAGCTATTTTGCTAGACAAAAGTCCAAGTTGAGTGTCTTATCATGATAAAGAGAAAGTATATGTCCACGAGACCATGACAGTAGAGTATTACTTTTGGCAGGTCCTATCAAGCTGAAAATCTTTATAATACAGAACCAGCAATGGGTGCTGTGTAGATCAAGTAGGAACAGTCTAAGTTCAGTGAGGCTGATCACCAGACAATAGGATGCTTTTTTTTAAAAAAACACTGTAATTCAGGAAATGATATATTTATACCTACATGGTGGAAATCAAGATTTATTTGACTAGTGAAATTTTCCTTTCTCTTGGTGATACTCATTTTTCCTATGCAATGAGACAGTCATTTAAGTTAACAATTTAGCTGTCTTTGAATATAAAATGAAAAAGAATTTGTATTTGTTTTACTAACAAAATAGCCCACATATCCTCACTATATTCCCAGTTCAGCGTGTCTTGATAAAAAAGACTAAAATTAAACTACTGTTTTCTACAATTATTTGAGTTGTTTTGGCCAGAAGTAAATCTTCATTGATATTGACTCTAGAAATTCAGCTTAATGGTTGCATAAATTTCAACAAGCTTTTATAGAAGGTGGAAACAATAATATTAAGTTAATATATAGTACTTCTCAATCTGCAACCACTTACTGGGGCTACTGTTAATTTATTTCTGGGTTGGTTTTATTAAACAAAATGCATTGTTACTACTGAAACTAAGTTATACTGTACAGATAACATAAAATTCATCCAAAGGACTCTTTTCCTCATTAAATATCACCACCAAAGAGTCAGAAAAGCAATTAAACAAATGTCTCTCTCCTTTTGGCTGTCAAAGCCAGAATTAGAGGTAGAAACAAAAGATTATGGTAGTTGTATGAATCTAGGGAACACCATTTGGAGTTAGGGAGAGGGATACTCCAGAATCTCAGAATCACTGAAATCCCACCATCTCAGAATCAAAAAGGACCTGTGACAATCTATGTCCTCCAACTCATAACTAATCCCAAATCCCTTTGGCAACATCACTGCCCATGTGATCCAACAGCTTTGGGGAAGGTGAGAAAGAAGAAAAGAGGGTCAGAGTGGAAAGGGCAGAACCCACTCACTACCTACTGGAGAGGCCTAATCTACTTTGTGCTTCCTCTCATTTTTGGAAGGTTTGATTTTTCTGAAATTAAGCCTAAATCGTCATTCCTGGAACTTCCTAGTTCTGCCTTCTAGGGTAAAGCTGAAGAGGTCTAATCTCTTTTTTTACATGGCAGCCTTTAGAATACTTGAAGATGCCTGTCATGTGCCTTCTCTTCTTCAGCTTAAATATCCCTCATTTCTTCAACCAATCCACAGATAACATGGTTTCAAGGCTCTTTGCCGTCCTACTTGTCTTTTTCCCTTGTGCTCCATAGACTATTAATATCCTTAAAATATAATTCCCAAAACTGAACACAATACATCAGACATGGGCTGAGTAGGGCACTATTGCCTTCTTATTCCTGGAAGTGTACCTCTTGTAATGAATCCCAAGATCTCATAAGCTTTTCTGGGCAGCTACATCATACTACTGTCTCACAGTGAGCTTAGAGTACACTAAATTACCATATATTTTCCAGATAAGCTGCCTCCTCTCTTACGCACCTATGAGTTCAAGTTTCTGAATCCAAATTTAAGACTTTATATTTATTCTTACAGAATTCATATTACTAGGTTTAGTCTGATGCTCCAGCTTGTAAAGATCTTTTTTTGGAATTCTGGCCCTGTCATCAAGTACATTAGTTATCTTTTGGGATTGCTGTAACTTTTCTAAATCCTAAAAATTAAGATTGTTCAAAAGTAGAATGAATACACTGCTTTGAGTCATAATGGATTCTGACTTGTTTAAGGTTTTCTCAAGGTAACAGTGGTTATTTAGATGTGAATAGATAGCGTTTTCCATCACGAGGCCTTTGGAGATGTTTTAGATCCTTGTATTGCTGGGGAGGATTAAGTTTATCAATATCAGTCATTGCACAACGTGGCTGTTATTGTGTACAATGTTCTTTTGGTTCTGCTCACCTCACTCAGCATCAGACCCTACAAGTCTTTCCAGGCTTTTCTGAAGTCAGCCTGTTCATAATTTCTTATAGCACAATAGTATTCCATTACATTCATATACTGCAACTTGCTCAGCCATTCCCCAATTGATAGGCATCCTCTCAATTTCCAATTCTTTGCCACAACAAAAAGAGCTGCTATGAATACTTTTCTATATGTGGATACTTTTCATATTTGTATGACCTATTTGGGATACAGCCCTAGAAGTGCTATTGCTGGGTTAAAGGGTATGTACATTTCTATAGCCCTTTGGGCATAAAGGAATTTACTTCCTAATGGGAAGATAACATAAATATAAATCAGTATAGACAAGATTAAAAAAAGAGTAGATCCAGAGCAAATCAGAAAGCTATGGTATGATTTGAAGAAGTCCTGAGGAGCCAGGTATGTTTTTATCAAAATCCAGGCACCTG
Source organism: Phascolarctos cinereus (assembly GCF_003287225.1). NCBI lineage: Eukaryota > Metazoa > Chordata > Mammalia > Diprotodontia > Phascolarctidae > Phascolarctos > Phascolarctos cinereus. The sequence goes on from NW_027555847.1 coordinate 476,385,907, forward strand.
AACTAAGAAAGACCTAAATCATGTATATCATAGGAACTAGAATGTATAGAAATATAGATTTAAGCTTGAAGTAAGTCAACATTTCCTAATGTCCAAAAGTAGAATGAATAAGCTTCTTTGGAAGGTACTATTCTTTGATAGAGATTTTCAAAGAGGAAGCTGGAGACTACTTAATGAAAATACTGTAAAAAGGGATTGTTTTCCACTTATAAATTTGACTAGATGACTTTTAAGATCTCCTTCAAGTCTGAGTATCTGTAATTTTATGGGGCATGAGATAGATTGAAAGATTCACTGAACAGAGAGCACATTGAACTATTTCCAGTTTTTATCGTCATCATATATTTGTGCTCATTGTACTTCTTAGATGGAACATATTCTGTCTGCTTATGGAAGGCTTTCCCCTTCCTGCCAAAGTTTTTCCCTCCTTCAAGGCCCAATTCAGGAACCACTTTTTATACAAGAAAGAAGGACAAGGAAACATGTAAAATATCAGCAGGGAGAATAATATAAAGAAGCTCAACAGATTTAATTAGATTAAAGCCTCACTGGTAATGGTGTTTTTCCTCAAGGTCTTCACACAGAGAACCCTGTAGGACAATTTCAATTTGCATTAAAATTTAGCAGAAATTTGTTGATTTCCAATCAAAACTAATTGAAGCATCAGAAAAGGAGTGAAGCCCCTAACAAATAAATTAAGCCTCACTTCTGAGCAAATGAGTCTCCAATACAATGACTAAGTGTTAGGCACAGAAATTCATCATATATAAGAGGTAGCTCTCTAATTTTTAAGGACATAATCCATTCATTAATTCTCTCATTTTTTATTTTGTTAGAACTTTTTTAAGGCTATAATTTTTTCTCTGAGGACTATTTTAGCTGCACTTCAGAAATTTTGGTATGTTATGCTACGATCATCATTTTCTTTCATAGATTATTAATTGTCATTATGATTTATTCTTTGACTCTCCCATTTTTATGAACTTCCTTATCACCATTTGTGTCTGTCTTTTATCTGTGTTCTCCGAACTGATCACTATTTTTATTGTATTTTGGTCTTAAGAATGTGTTTTCTATGTTTGCCTTTTCGTATTCATTTGCAGTATGTCTATTCCCCAATACATGGTCAGTTTTTGTAAAAAAACAAAAACAAAAACAAACAAAAAAACCAACTCCATGTGGTGTTGAGAAATATGTATATTCTTTTTTTTTTTGAGGCAATTGGAGTTAAGTGACTTGCCCAAGGTCACACAACTAGTGAGTATCACATATCTGAGGCCACATTTCAACTCAGGTCCTCCTGACTCCAGGGCTGTTGCTCTATCCCCTGTGCCACCTACTTGCCCCTGAAATATGTATATTCTTTAGCTATCCCATTTAGAATATGCCATGAATATGTTAACTCCAGTTTCTCCAGAAATTTGCTCAGTTCTATATTTTCTTGTTTGTTGTTCTTTCTGGTAGGTTTGTCCAAATTTGAGAAAGGGTCATCAATTTCTACCACTAGTATTTTTTGGCATCTATATCTTCTTGTAATTATTTTAACTTTTCCTTAACTAAAGTAGATGCTACGACATTGGACCCTTTTATTATTTCTTAAATTATTGTGTTCTGGCTTTTCAGGTTTTCATGGTCTTCTGGAAGACATAAGATCCTTAAAATGTTTCAATGCATCTTCTTTTCAAGATCAATGGGTTTTCCTTATATAGAGATCGTTCATGTTTTTTTTGCTTCTGTTCTTCTATATTGTCCTTCATTTCCACATCTTTGCATTGTCAATCTATTATTCTCTTTTTTGCTTCTTTGGAGAGACTTACCACTAGAAATTCAAGTTGTTGTTGTTGTTGTTTTTTATATTCTGCTAATTATTTCTGTTGTACAGGCCAAAGATTCTTCAAGATTTATATTTCCCTCTTGAGCCATTTGGGAACTTCCTGCTGTGGTTCCAAGCTTTCTTGGAAATCCACAGCATTTGTCCTTTCACCAAGTGTTGTTTTTATTTAATCAAATGCAAGGCAAATGTCTTTCTTCTTGCAATATTTATGAAGCAATGTTTATTATAGTCATTTAGGTGTCTTGGCAGTTATTCTCTCTTTGTTTCCATATCTTCTCTGTTAATTTGTTTGGATTCTAGGTTTTTAACCAATTTTTCTTCCTCGTGATTTCTTTAGTCATCTTATGCCCTCTCCTTATCTCCTCTTTATTGTTAGCTTTTGTACCTCTTCCCCTTCAATTAAAGATTTGCTCTTACCCCAAACCCAAGGGCTGTACTTTAACACTATTGCAGCCCATTTGCTTCTCAGCCATCCTCAGTTCCTGCTCCAAGTAACTTCTGGGGGCACAGGACTAATCTCAGCTTGATGTCTGGTCTCCTTTATTTCAGTCCTCATCCAACTATGCGCACACACACACACACACACACACACACACACACACACACACACACACACATATGCTTCTGAATATTAACATCAAACAATACAAATGAAGAAACCTATGGTCACCAAAGATGTTCATTTTTATGCGAGATTTCTATCACAAAGTCAAAATCAAAGAAAGATTTCTAATTGACAATGAGCTTCTCCAGATGCTGCTTTTCACGGATTGCAATAATTGCATTCAACGCTCCAACACTACAGAGCCTCCTATATTAGCTTTATGGTCACTCAAAAGGAATCAGCTTTGATATCAATGCTAGAAAAAAAAAAGGAGATGAAGTAACATGTTGCTCAGATTATGGTATATGTTTGTATGGACTTGAATTAATCCATCAGCACATGTACTTTGCACAGGTGTTACAAATAGACAATTAACTGGGTTCAAAATTGAATAGAAGATAAGTATGGATTTCGTTTGGGAAACCTCAGAACCTCAGATCATCCAAAGCTAATCATTGACTCAAAAGCCCATCATTCTTTCATTATATTAATACTTTCCCAGTATGATGTATGGCTGAAAATCATAGAATATCATGTCAGAAAAATCAAAATTACAATTGCCCAAGAAAACAATGGACATAAAGTATAAAGGATATAACTATATTCTAGTATGCTATTCTCAGTGATTTGCAAATGGGAAATGACATAAAAAACACCATTTGGGGCAATGTAACCCACAATAGGTATAGAACCATCTTGTGGGGAGTCAGAGAAAATAGAATAGCCCCAGTGTATAAGTATCTACAAAATGGTTGAAAAGAAAAGGGAAAACTGCATAAGAAACTAAGGATGTCTTTCAATACATTGAGTAGATGCACTATGAAAGATTTACAAAAGAACATGGACAATGGCATGAATTCTTGGAGGTTATGCTGGCACATTACCAACTTTCATGTGTGCTACCAACTTTGAAGAGGTTCAAAATCTAGGCCTACATATGGTCTGTATCTGTTGTCTAAGGAATAGCCTAGGTAGATTGAGACAGACTCATTGCCACAAGTCAGTCACTAGGGATGAATATTAACTGACCAAAGAGACTTTTGAAACTATGCCCAAAAGCACAGAGAAAGTTTCATGCTCATGAAATCGTCCCTTTTGGACTATTGTAGCATGCCCAGTGTTTGTAATATTTCACTCAGATTGTTCAGTCAATTGTGACAAATTGTCATCCTCTTGAGTAAATGACCTTAAACTTTTCAGCCCTTTGCAAAATGAATACTTTTTTTTGTAATCTTTAGATAAAAAACTATACATTTGATGATGATGAGCATGATGGAGTAGTGAATAGAGTGCTGGGGTTGGAGTCAGGAAGAGCTAGAGTTTAAATTCCATCTCAGACTAGCCTTGTGACCATAGACACAATCTCTCTAGACCTCAATTTCAACAACTATAAAAAAAACAATATTAGTATCTACACTAGATGATAATTCATCCATGCCTTCACATCCTATAGAATCCCATATAGAATCTATTTCAATGTTGTCATTTTTCAGATAGCTATGAATAGTTTTTTCTGCTTTTAAATTGAACTCTGTAAGTAATACCTTACAGACACCTGGGGAAATCACTTAATGTGTTTTGCCTCAGTTTCCTCATCTGTAAAATGAACTAGAGAAGAAAATGCAAACCACTCAAGTATCTTTGCCATGGAAACTCCAAATTGGGTCATGAAGCATCAGACACAACTGAAAAGACTGAATAACAAGAAAGTGATACCTTTGTAAAAACAACTAACTGCATGAAAATATAAAATATTTCAAAGATTCTAGTTATATTATATAAAGATTGAGTGATCCAAATTAGCCCTATTTTTAACCAAATTTTCATTTGCACAGTTTATACAACTTCCTAGGGACATGCAAAGCCACTGAGCTTGTCTTCTCTGGTATTTCACTGGTCAAATGAAAACTATCAGTGTGGAGTAATATATATATATATATACATATATATATAAACAATGAATTTGGAGACATTCGGCCCTGGGATTCAAAATCCCACTTTACTTACTACTCATGTAATCTTTGGCAAATCACTTACCCTGACTAGGCCACCATTTCCTCAACTGTTTGACTACTTCCAACCTATCATTCTATAATACTACCTACCTCACAGGGTTATGGTAAGACTCAAATGAGAGAATGAATGTAAAGTTATTTGAAAATTTTTAAAGCACCATATAAAAGGGCAGCTAGGTGGCAAAGGGGATGGAGCACAGGAATTGGAATCAGGAAGATCTGAAATTGAATATCTCCTGAGATACTTACTACCTATGTGACTCTGGACAAGTGTTTAAAACTTCTCTATACCTCAGTTTTCTCACCTGTTAATTGGGAATAATAATGGTACCTACCTCACAGGATAATTATGAGTATCAAATGAGTTAATAGATGCAAAGCGTTTTGAAAATCTTAAAGTATTAAATAAATGCTAGCTATTATAATAATTATTATTATCAATACTAATAATTTGCTATAGAATGAATGGCTGATGTAGACTTGAAGTAAATTCACTTAGAATCAAACAGAATATATATCTGTGTGTGTGTGTGTGTGTGTGTGTGTGTGTGTGTGAGAGCAAATGTAAATGCCCCACTCTGACCTTGCAACTTGGTTATTGCTTCCAACTCCCTTCCTAATATATTTCAGGTATCTAAACTTACACAGCCTTTAAAATCAAGAGAATTGTCTCAGTTTCCAATTTAGTCACAAGTTATCACAACTAGTACAATTGAGATGAAACTCCTAGTTAAGTTTTTTGAAGTATCCTTGTTGCCAGTCATAAAGCTTTGCTTGATAATTAGTGGCTAAGAGCCAGTAGAGAGGCATATAGCATTTGCACAGACCATCACTTTCATAGTAGTTGAATTGGGAGTAATTTTCTGATGTAATTTAAATTCTTAATGAAAAGATGTAATTTTACTGATGAAATCTTCCTTCCTTGTGGTTATTACCTACTTACACAATTAAGAGTTTATACATAGCATGCATTCTCTGTGGGATGTTTTAAATTAGTGTCTCATTGAATTCTTCTTTTTTCTCATGTCAAGGCAGACGGTCTAGGTGTCAGATTCTATTGTTCCTTCATAATTACTCAGCAGCTATTTGTGTAGACACTCATCTTTATTGTATGGTGTAGAGGTGTTTTATTGGTGAAGTAGGGACACAAGACAAACAAAGATGGAAAAATCTAATTACAAAATACTGTGAATGGTACCAGAAGTGCAAAGGTATGTTTTAAATTTATATTAGTGACTTACATTTATTCACCTAATACTTATTTTCCTCATCCATAAAATAGATTGGAATGGTTTGGAACTGATGATCCTTAATGATCTTTCCAGCTCAAAACTGATGATTCTACAAGTAAGTTCAAGAAGTGGGTGTCTAAGAAAAAATATTTGGAAACAGAAGAGGTAGGGCACTTATGCTAGACAAGATGGACTAGGTGTGGGCCTCAAAGACAAATGGAACCAAGCATATGTAAGTATATGAGTTGTTTTCTTCCCATGCTTGAGTGAAACACAGTGTTTTCATTGACATACAAAATTCAATGGTGGCATGGTGCCCAACACATAGTTAGCACTTAAATGTTTCTTGACAGACTGGTAGCTAAGAAGGATCAGTCATCTCCCCCATAGTGGGGAAAGTTGAGCTTCCTGTCTTTTCTCCACAGTGCACTACAATGCAATAGTATCTCACCAGTCCCAAACAAATGAACAACAGTGTCAGATTCTAAAGAAAGAAAAAAGGAGAATATGAATTGAGAAAACTACAGAGGATATGTCTATAACAGTCAAGAGGTCACTGGTGACCTTTGAAGAAGCAGTTTCAAGAAACTGACCCAGAGAGAAGCTGGTAGCTAGAAGTTGAAGAGTAAGTAGATGGTGATCTAATCTTCCCTCCACATGACAGCCCTCCAAATGCTTGAAGACAACTATAATGTCATCTGCAAGTTTTCTGTCTTCCAGGCCAACCACACAATTAATTTCTCCTTATATGACAGGGACTTAGTTCTCTCCCTATCATGTTTATATTTCTCTGGATACTCTTCAGGTCCTTATTATATTCTGATGTCCAAAAATGAACACAATACTTGAGATTAGATCTGACCAGTAGGGTAGAATGAGATTGTCGCCTTCCTATTACTGGAAGCTATGCTATCTTATTAGAGACTGGTTATTAACTGAGGTAGATAGGATACAGTGTTGTTGTCGACAGAGTGATGAGCCTAGAGTGAGGAACACCCAAGTTCAAATTCAGCCTCAGACACTTACTAGCTATGTAACCCTGGGCAAGTCACTTAACACTGTTGTCCTCAGTTCCTCATCTATAAAATGAGCTGAAGGACATGGCAAAACCATTCCAATATCTCTATCAAGAAAACCCCAAATGAAGTCACAGTTAGACATGGCTGAAAATGACTAAACAACAACAAATGGAAAGGATAGAATAGAGATGAAAAATAGAAGATGATTGAGAGATAGGGGTTTTCTGCAGAAAGATCAGATCATTAGTATAGATACTGTATATGCTTTCTTCTGTGATAGAGTAGTTAGTGTTTCATTCTTTCTATTTGTATCTTCAGCACCTAATACAGTCACTGGCACATAGTAATAAATGCTTATTGATCAGTGACTTATCAGCCCTTGCAAGGAGTAAAATGTATTCCATCCTCTAAGACAGGAGGGAAGGAAGAAACAATGGGACATTTTGGAGTTTCAGGAAATAAATAGGAGTTAAGGGTTTGACTGTCAGGTGGTTTCAATTTCAGGGAAAGCTAGGTCAGAGCTGAGTACTTAGGGAGAAAAATGGAACAGTTCTGATGTGGAACAGAGACCCTGTGATTTGATAAAGGCTTTTCTGACTAAAAAGAAAAAAAAATAGACTTACCTCACCAAGCTTAAATACTTTAAGTTCCCAGCATTATACTGACTATAAAATCATAGGATTATCTATTTAGACCTAGAAGGGACTATCTAGTCCAACTCCTTCATTTGACGGGTAAGGAAACTGAGACTAAAGAAGGTTAAATGATTGACCCAACCTCATAGAGGTTGTAAGCATTCTTCCTTAGAGGTTAACAGCAGAGATATAACAGTGGGACACAGATAAGGTAAATATTGATGTGGAAGGAAAAGAGCAGAAAATTTGAGTGGGCCATCAGTTTCAGCTTCTGACCTGGGAGTCTTGAACTTCCAGTGAGGAAAGTAATAACAGTCAGAGGACGGTGACTACCAGCAGGACTTGTGATTAGCCTAAAAGCAGGTTAGAGAGAAGCAAAGAGAAATGTTGATGATTTAATGCCTTGCATAAAACAGCCTCACACAGAATGCTATTCTTTCAACACTCAATAATTGCTTTTTTTATTTGTTTATCCCTTCGTGTATGAAAATTGCATGTGAGATTGGGCCAGAGAATATTTAAAGTGACCTAGTCACAGCAATTATCAGTCAGATTCTGTATTTAGTTATGAACATAATTCTTCTGCTCTCATACTCTAAGCCCCCTACCACTCAAACCATATTTTTGTGTGGGTATATGATATTTTGATGAATGATTTCCCATGAGGAATAGGAATAAGGGGAATGGATGTGAGTCCAAAAGAGTCATTTCTAAATCACAATCTTAAATGATTCATTTGGCTTTTGAAATTACCAGCGAAAGCTAAGTGGAAAGCAATGTCAGTATTAGATTTCTATTAATTGTTGTTGTTGTTTTAACTTAAAACTTATTCACATAAATAGTACAGCATTATATTACCAGCTCTGAGTCATGTACATGGCTTAGCACACAGTAGCCATATTTTTAAAGCTTGTCAGGTAAATAAGTAGGAGAGAGGGGATGGTGTCAAAGTATCTGGAATATTTACAAACTAAGTCGACTTGGAGAAAAACTTGGACTAAAAACAAACATTAATGATGGTTGTTTTCAATCCAATACTCTAGAGACCACGATGACAGCAGCATGAGAAAGCAGATCTATTCCCAGTCTGGGAGTCAGGCACTCAGACTGACTGTCATTCACTAGTTTCTCAGCCTCGGGCAAATGGCTTATCCCCTCTGAGCCTTAGATTCATCGCCTTTAAAATAAAGTCTGTAGAGGGGGGAATTTGTATTAGATGATCTAGAGATTTTGTTTTCTCTATTTTAATAATGTAAAAATCATCTATTCTTACCAACTTTATTTTTAAAATGAGGAACCATGGTACATATTTTTTAAAAGTCCTATCCTTCCAGTTTTGATATTCCATGATTCTGTGATCCATTATTTTCATGAGGAAAGCAGGAAATCTTGAGTTTAGATGTTCATAGCAATCCATTTATCAAATACCACTTACAATACATTCATGGCTTGCACCAGTAATGGCTCACATGTATATAAAAGTTCCAATTTATATATTGTATTTGCCTTCCACAAAAGTCCTTTAAGGAAAGGAGTGCAAGTATAAGTATTTAAAAGAGACTACATGAGGAAATGGAAAGAACTTGCTGACTCAGAACTCAAAAGACCTAGATTTGAAGTCAACATATTAGTTACGCAGCCTTGGCCAAGTTATTTAACTTCTTAAGATCACGGAGAATGAGATACAAGAAGACATGAGAAGTGGTATGGTTCACTGGAAATAGCACTGAACTTGGAATTACAGGAACTCAGTTCAAATCCTGGCACTGCTACTTACAGTCTTGTGATTTTGGATAAGTCATTTAATCTCTCTGTGACTCAGTTTACCCATATATAAAATGATAAGGTTAGACTAGATTATCTCTAAGGTGTGATACATATTATAGAATTATAACTCATTGGACTTGGGGATTAATTGGGTATGTAAGTAAAATATAGGGAAGAGTCAAAAATGACTGAGATTTTAAGCCTGGAAAACTATAAGGATATTGGTACCATCAATAGAAATAGAGAAGATGAGAGAAGAGGAAGATCTTTATGGGAAGAAAAGGAATTTTGTTTTGGATATTCTGATCTTGAAGTTCTGTTGAGAAAACTAGGTAGAAATACCAAGAAACTGGAAGAAATTCACAACTGAAACTCAGAAGACATGTGAAGGCTAGATGAATAGATGTGAATCACCTAAAAAGTTAATACTAAAGGTCTAGGGGAAAATATATCTAACCAATAGAAAACCTTCATCCTCCTCTTTTGCCTTCACAGTCTTTCCTGTTCCTCTCCCCACACAATACAACACAAACACATACACACACATACACACACACACACACACTTACATACACAAGCACACAGATTTTACTCATAGTCACTATCACTACAGAATCGATACTACTTGTCCTGATCTCCTTGCATTCTGGCTCCCCTCCCCCTGCAAACTTCTTTGTGGCAAAGCTTTCTTGAAGGTCACCACCACTGACTTCATAATCACAGTCAAAATAGTTATTCCAATACGCAGTTAGAATGAATCAATAGGACACCAGTAAAAGAGGGTTTCATTGTTGTTGTTCAATTGTTTCAGTTCTGTCTGACTCTTCATGACCCCATTTGGGGTTTTCTTGACAAAGATACTGGAATGGTTTGCCATTTCCTTCTCCAACTCATTTTACATTTCAGGAAACTGAAACAAACAGGATTAAGTCACTTGCCCAGGGTCACAGAGCTAGTAAGTGTCTGAGGTCAAATTTGAACTCAAATCTTTCTCTCTCTAGGCCCAGAACTCTGTCCACTGTATCACCTAACTGCCCCAAAAGAAAATATGTGGGTCAAAGCAAGGACAGTAAAAGGTCCAATGTGCATAAACAATAAGTGGAGAAGTAGCATCTAGAATAGACATTCTTAATCCAGGGTTGTTTTTATTTTTGTTGTTGTTTTTAATAACTCCTTCAATAAAATTGGTTTCCTTTGTAACTCTATGTATTTTACTTGTATGCATTAAAATAATTTTCTAAGAATCTATAATGCTTCATTAGATTGCCAAAGAGATACACAGACTCCCTCACCCCTGCCAAAAAAAAAAATTAAGAACCATTAGGGTAGAATTCTACTTGACTTTGGTTGTTTAGAATTGCCCTTCTATGCCCAATCTCTTCCCCATTTTCATTTTAAGCAGGACAGCTACTGTCTTTATACAACTCCAACACCAACTTATTCCCATCTTCCTACCATTTTCCTGCTTGGTCTCCTCAAAGTGTTAATGGGGCATATTAGATTCAACAGGGTTGCATTGGAGATGAGGGGTCCATGCAAAAACATCTGTTGCCATATTAATGCAGTGATGTGCATAAAGTGAAAATGGGGGGGGGCGGGTAAAGAATAGAGGAACCTTAGAGATAATTGAGGTGTTAGCACTGGAAGGTAAACAGTGTATCTTCTCCTGCAATACTTTGGATAGGCTACCTAATATTTCTTAATGTGCTTTAATGAGTTTCCTTTCAGCGTTGGTCTTATGTGACTGCTCAGCCTTTTTGGATTACAAAGAACATATATTTGAAGATAGAAGACTGGATTATCCTAATTCCAATTGCAGTGCTCTTTCTACAATTCTTTCTTCTGCAGTAAATCTGTCTTCTCATGGATGTGGGTATTCTATTGGTGATGATCAGAATACCCCCATGTTTTTTTTTAAATCCTGTGTAAATCTTACCTATATGATAACATCAGTTTTCTTTGGAGAGTTCACCCAACATACCAGAACCTTAAATAGTTCCCGAGGAGCACTCAGGCCATCTATCTCTTATCCATTGCTTTCCCTACATGACAGGCTTACCTGTTTTCTGGCCACAATACCACTTTGGTGATGCATTTTATGGAAATCCTTGTATATAGTTCATCATTTCTAATAAGTAGTAAGCTACTCATCACTACTATATGTTTCTCCGTTGCCCTTTGTGTCACTGACAGTTTGGATTTCTTCAAGTGTGATATTCCACAATTCACAACCATATATTGTCACCTATTAAATGCTAGTGTTAGAAAGACGGGTTTTGATTCAGGTTGTGGTTTAAGTATTGTGCAATTTTCCAAGTGCAGTTTTCTATCTTCCTCTTAACTAATTCTGGGGCCAGTTCATTGTCTATCCATGATGTGCCCTAAATATATGCTCTAATGGATCAGCTATTTGGACTGTTAATACAACTGCTTATCCTTATCCATTCAATTTCTCCCATTTGATTAGATATACTGAAGTCTTTTGAGTCATATTAGGTCTCGTTGCAATGTTCTGCAATGTCCTGGGTTTTGACAACAATCAGCAAAATATCTTCAAAGAGAGACAACTAGAAGCCTTCACTACATATGACTAATCATTGTTCTCTTTCGATTCTGTGCTGGACATCATAATACCTGACATTAGCTCCTTGAGGTCAAGGACCTTGGTTTTGCCTTTCTCTGTATCCCCAGAACCTAGCCCATTGCCTAGAACATAGTAAGTTCTTAATAATTGCTTGTTGGCTAATTATTTATACAGCATTTTAAGGTTTATGTACACTTTCATGTTAACCCATTTGATGTTCACAACAAGTCTATGAGGCATTAATACTATCATCTCCATTTTACAAATGAAGAAACTGAGGTTAAAAGAGGTTAATACCTTTCCCACAGACACAGAGTTAAGTGTCTGAAACAGAATTCAAGCCCCGTTTTTCTAAACTCCAAATTAAGCATTCTTTTAATTTGGTATTGATTTTGTTCTGTGCTTTAATAAGTTGGTGGTGTGAGTATAATAAAGGGCTATATACAGCTAACAATAAATTAACCAACAACAGATGTTAACACATAAGGTTATTGTTTAGTCGTTTTCAGTCATGTCTGACTCTTCATGACCCCATTTGGGTTTTTTTTTGGCAAAGATTCTGGAGCAGTCTGCCATTTCCTTCTCCAACTCATTTTCAGATGAGGAACTAAGGCCAATAGTGTTAAGTGACTTGCCCAGGGTCATACAGTTAGTAAGTGTCTGAGGTCACATTTAAACTCAGATCTTCCTGACTCCAGGCCCAGCACCCTATTCACTGAGCTACTTAACAGCATGTAAGCTGCAAGTATCTTAGTGGTGGTCTTTTTGTTCATTCTCATGAGCACTGTAAAGCTAAAAAGGACAAATATTGCATTCTTGTTGCTTTTTGTTACATGATCAAACCATCATTTTCATTGGTCCTTCCAAAAGAGCCTGTGAGCCATCCCTTTATATAATTGTAACTTATTTATATCTCAACATTTTAAGTTCCTCACCTGTCTTTTAGGAGGTGAGTGACATATTCATCTTCAGTATTTTAGAGGAGGAGACAAAATTATTGTTAAGATTACTTAAAAGTCTAAACTTATATTGCTAGAGATTAGAATAAACATTAAAATTATGTTTCTTGGAATGTTGCTTTAAAAAAAATAGATACCACTTGGTATGAATATTACAAATGCATTATGGACCATATAATTTTTGATTATTTTAGAAGTAAAAGTCACTCTGCACCTATAACATTTAGCTTCTTTGGTGAGAGGGCCCTATGGTCCTAAATAAACAAATATTATTGTCTCCAGTCAGAAGTCAGCCAGAAACAATATTCCCAGCTCCAACTCTGGGACATTGCTGAGAGTAAGGCCCTTTGCCAGGACAGCTGAAGCTAATCTGGAAGCCCAATTTTAAAACAAATTCCACTGTTGTCCACATGCAACAGGAGCAGCATTAGCCTTGTCTTCTGAAACTCCTGTTTCTTAAGCTTTCTGATCCAGCTGAAGATCTCTTGTGCCATAAGAATTCACTTTTGCATGGTAACCCTGTGATAAGTGTAACTCTTACTCAATCACAATGTCAAGTGAACTGACACCCTTAGGTCTCCAATTCATCAAATAACAATCCATTAACCACTAGCAAAAAATTAAGACCATAGCGGTTTATAGAGAGGCCTACCAGATGAGGTCACTCTACTAGAGTTAAATGAATTGTAGTGGCTGCACACATACTAAATCTTTTTTTGAATGTTTTCTTTTCCTTAGACAGATTTAAACAAGCTAAGAATGGTCAGTTTGGGAGCTTGAAGTCTAAAGTATTTGCTGAAGATAGAAGACAATTTGTAGTAGCTAGACATTTGTTAGGCTCTGTGTGGCTATCCAAGCAAAAACACATAAAAATGTATGTGCCCTGGAATCAAAAAAGAGGCTCAGCAGCAGTCAAACAAGACTAATGCCTTTAGCAAACTCATTGAAGCACATACAAATAATAGGTAGTAGGTACCATATACTATAGAGCAAGGAACGCTTCTTAAATGTTAATGCTTGGTCAGAGAATTGGTTGTGTGTTTGTTTACGTTTGTCTATAGTGTCAAAACAAAATTCATCAATTTAATAAATTGTGTGAATTCTAGGGCCTCTAGCTTGGGAATGAGGGCTATAATTTTCTGTTAGAATATAAGCATCTTGAGAAAAAGGATTTTTTCATTCTTTGTATTTGTATCCTCAGCTCCTAGCAAAGAGTTTGGCACAGATTGGGAATTTAATAAATGCTTTTTTTATTGACTGATCAATTTCAAAGTCACCACTAACTTTATTTTCTTTTAGTTTCTAAATTAAAGAAGATTATTCATCTATAATTTTAAAAGAATTTTAATTTGTATATATATATATATATATATATTATATATATATATATATTTGTATTTATCATCCCCTCTGTGCTCACTCCCCCAAGGCATGTTAGCCCTGGCATGTTGGGTCCCCAGAGAAATGTATACTACTTTGGATTTTAGGAATAACCATGTGGGTAGCTACTACTGACACTGTAACTCACAGGCCCCTACCAGAGTGCTTCCTATTAACAAACATTCAGCTAATAGAGTATCCTCTATTAGCTTTTTTGAGAATTAAAATACTCAAATGACGCAGCAAGGACAAATGTTACATAATATTCACTCCAAAATCCAGGATTCATATTCTTGAAAATGTTTACAGAGTCTTTGGAGTAACAGAGGGAGTGGGAACAAACAGTATAAAATGCACTGAAGTACCATATGTTGGACACATGTGTGTCCAAAGCCACTTACAACTCAGGAGTTGCAGTACCTTGTTCTTTCTTTCTCCAAAGAATACTCATAGAATTCTCTATAAGATAGGATATGATTATTGCTGATGGCCAAATTGTCTTGCTACTCAGTTGTACAAGTTGATCTGCTGGATATCCTGAATTCAGTCTTTAAGGGATACTTGCAACTTCTACTACCTCAAGCCTCAGGTTTGACTGGGTGTTACAATGATCTTTCAGGTGTTCTGCTCTGTTCTTCCAGAAAATGGAGAGGCCCTTAGTCTAGCGATTACCCAAAGCTTCTCCCTTTGGTTACCTCAAGACCTTAGCTCCATGATTTGTTACCTCCAAGGTAGGTAGGCAAGATATTTTCTGCCTTTTCTGACAGTTTTTCCTGTTTCAGATTTGGGTTCTTTCAGTGATGACCTCACCCTTACTTGTGGTAACCATCCAAATATATTTCCCTGTTTGCTCTTAGAGTTTTATGCAAATAGGTAGCCAGGAACAGAGGTAATGAGGAAGTCTAGGCTTTGGGAGCAGTTTATTAACTTTGTTGCCCTTTTCATGCAATTGACCTATTCAAAACTTCAGACCCCAATGTGTGAAATACTTCATTTACTCATCAAAGGGGCTTTTTTTTAATAATATATTGTCTTAGTCTTTGCATTTTATAATCTTCGATTTTGCTGAAGGTTAAATGGGACACACTCTTACACCTCATTTTATCCTTACAATAATTCATTCACTAGATTGAGTAAGGTGAGTAAGGTATGTATTAGCTCCATTTTATACACAATAAAACTGTAAACAGAACTACAGGGACTAGCACTCAGTTCTTTGGACAGCTAATTAAATGTACTTTTCACCACACTATATAATTTTTCAAATGGTGGATTAAACAAATTGTTTTTGGTTATTTTTATAAAAATAGATTTGGGAACTAGGTACTAGTTCAATCAGGAATATAATATCCTATTATAATATTGTTATTATGAGAAATTGAATTTAAATAATTTCAACCTACAATGCATTTGTCAGAAATATAACCTTCCAAAAATTGAGGATTAGCCAAGCACAAATAAGCAGTGAAAATATGTAATGAGCACCTTAAAATGATACTAAGAAGGATTTTGAAGGCAGCAGAAATCACTTCTGGTTTGGTGATCAGAGAAGACCATTATTCTATTTCATAATATGAAATATTTCATAAAGTCAAGCATGAAAACTCATTGAAACTGAAAAGCAACATGGGGAACGGGAAGACAGGTAGAAAAATATAAAGAGATACTAGATAGCTGGTTCAAGTTTAATTTAGGTTTTAAGCTTATAAATATTTTAAAAGTGTTCTTTATATATTAGAGAAGTTTGGGGAACTATAAAATAAAATCAAGAATGTTCAGCATTTTTTATTGTTTCTCTAAATTCAAGTTCTTATAATCCTTGTCTGTCTCTCTCTCTAAATAAAATTCCAGGAGACAAAGTTTCTGAATATTAATAATCTATTAACTAGGCTAGCCAATAATCTATAAATTGATGGTCAGTGGTTTCTTTTGGTAGCCACTACACCAGTATAAATCCAGGTCTGTCTCTCTTATAGAAGATTATTGGTAACTCCCCCAACAAGAAAATGGCAACCCTAATTTTGGGGCACCTAGTGGGGAGGTGGGCTAAGAGTTCTCAGCCCATCCCCATTACTTCATTGTCAAAAGAACAAGGATGTCAGCTGTGGAATGAGGCTTGGCCATGAGTTTCAAGTCCCCTTTCACCACCTGGGCACCCTGATCATGTTCTCTCTGGTTTTATTTCTCTTCTGTGAGTCAGGCAGTTCCAAACTCTAATGAAGGGACCAAGGACACATGTTCATCTCCCCCTGAGGAGGGAGCTACTTCAAGCTTGGTCCTATTTATGGAGTAAACAGAACTCTCATTCCCAGCTGAGTGGGGCCCAGTCCAACCTAGTTAAGGAGACTTGCTGCTAGGAGTAGGTTGCATTCTTATGTCATGCCCTTCAGAAACTGACTAGCCTTTTCACGAATGGGGTCTTAACAAAGATAGAAGAAAAAAGGATAGATGATAAATTAATAATTGCTAATTACATACTATAATATTATTTTTCTCTCTCTTTTCTCTCTCCATTTCTGATATTACTATTATTTGATAAAGGTGGATTTACATATCAGGCATTCAAGAGGGTGGTGATTTACGATTGAATACTTTGCAGACACTTGGGTAAGCTGCAATTAATTGAGTGTTCCATGCCTAAGTAGTAAAGAATATTTAAGGTATTATAAAAAAACTATTAAAACAACTACATATTTAAATAAAATGACTTATTTTATTCAGAAAAATTACATTCTGTAAAAGAACAAAATTGAATGAAATAAAAATGTAAGTGTAGTTTAGTACCTTTTTCACTGATCATTAACTGAAAGATTATTCACAGAATTACATAATCTCAAAGTTGGCAGGAGCCTCAGATAAACCACATTAGGTCTAACTTATAATTGCATAAAACTCCATCTACACCATATGTGACAAGTTTCAACCCAGTATGCGCATGAAAAGCTTTAATGATAAGGAATTCACTATTTTCTTAGGCAGCCAGTTTTGAATAGCTCTAGTTACTAGGAATTTTTCCCTCACATTAGATATAAATATTCCCCTCTGCAACTTCCACCCAGCATTCTTTGTTCTGTTCTCTACGTCCAAGAAGAATACATCTAATCTGTCATTTAGGTGACAACTTTTTGAATACTTTAAGGTAGTTATCATGCTCCATCTCCACAAGATCCAGCCTTTATTAAATTGAACATCCCTAGTTCCTTGAAGTAGTTCTTCTATGAGATGAACAACTGGCCACTCCCCATACTGGATGCTTTTCTCTGGACACTGTATAATGTTTCAGTGTCCTTACTAAAAAGTGTCATCCTTTACCTGAAAACTGTATTCCAAATATGTTCAAAACCAAGAGAGATGAAAATTGAAATTTGATGAAAGGAAAATTTTTCTATTAAAACAATTAAAAGTTAGGTGAGCTGCCTCAGGAGTCAGTATGTTCCCAAACAGGTATTTGAAGACACACAGGATTAATCATTTTCAAGCATGATAAACACCAAATTTTTCCTCAGTTATGATTTAGACCAGATGGTCTTCATCTGAGATTTTTTCCCAAATCTAAAATTCTGTGATTCTATTAGATATTAGAACTACCCTTTCCCAAGTTCTAGAAGATGTACTTCCCTTAGTGCAGGCCAAAAATCAGCTCAGCTTTTTCTGCTGCCATATTTGCACTTATTAATATTTAGCTTGTAGTCCACTTTACCGTGATTCCAACACAAATCATAAACATAGACTCAATCAGCATATTTATTTGTCTTAAAGTTGCACACAGTTCATACTTAATAAATGCTTCTTCATTGGTTGGTCAAAAAAAAAGGTTCTTAGATTTTAGATGCATTTTATGAACTTCTATCCCACTCAATTTCTAAAGCTCTTGAAACCTTAGTTATGTGTACTTCAGTTTGGGACATCATTCCTCTTGCTACCTTCTTTCACAATGCATTATTAAGTAATTTGCCACAAATTTAACTGTCTCCAACTTTAAGAGCTCCTTTTTAGCTTCTTTTTTCACAAAGTAAAATTGAGACACATTAGCACAAACTCATATTTTTTTCTATGTTTTTAATAAAAAGCAGTAATTTCTCTTCTTTCTGCCTTTCTTTATTTCTATATTTATGTCTCCTCTATCTTCCATCTCCATCTTTCCATTACCCCACCATCTCCAGCCAACAGGTATAACTACCAGACCTATGGTGTTTGGAAAAAAAAATTTCTGGTCATTTAAATCCAATGTTTATCATTTTCAGGTGTCATTTGAATCTTTTGGTGCATCCTTCTTTCATAGTATCCAAACAACAATCAACAAACATTATTAAGTGCCTGCTATGTGACAGGCATATATGTGTCAAAGGACTATAAGCTTTTCCAGTTATTAATCTAAGCTCCCTCCACCATGTAAATAGAATATTTAACACATTTTTAAACAGAGATATCAAGTGATTTCCTCACACTTAGTCTGACTACCAGCTCCCCTCCTTTGGCAGCTAGAAATGTTCATCTTCTTTTGACCTTATAATTTTTCCCTTTCCACTCTTCAGTAAGTATATATGCACTTATATGCATTGTGTGAGCATGTGTACATGCACACACACACACACACACACACACACACACACACACGCACAATCTACTCATGGGCATTATTACTCCAGCATCAGCAGCGCTGCTTATGTTAATCAAGTGGCCTGTTATGACACCAAGTATAGCATCCAGGAACATCACCAGTTCTTCCATTCAGCACAAACTAATAATAGTTTGAGAGGAGTATTATATTGCTGACACCTATCAAAGTATTGATTACGTGAAACTAGTCATGGTACATATAACTAACTAATAGAAATTCAGCTGGTGATAAGAGTTTCCCCACAATCTTAGAAGCAAAAAGTATCTATGGGTGGGAAGGAAGAATAAAGAAAGGAGGAGACGATATGAAAGCACAGTCTGAGACCCATGCTGATCCAATTATGTTAATGCTGGTAAATGTCTATTTTGAAGAAAGGAGGTGGAAAGAGATAAGTAAGAACAGTTTCTGGATGCATTAACCAAGAAAAATTGTTATTTATCTCACCCTGTGGAATCAAATAAGAAACTAGAATCATACAATATCCCAGTCATGCGGGTTATTAGACAGTTTAATAGGCTATAAGAAAGAACCACACATCCTTTCCTATAGCTGGCAATTATATAGCACTTTAAGGTTTGTAAAGCACTTTAAATGTTATCTCAAATGACATCCTATGTCTTTAGCTTACCTCCATCTTAAATTATTACTATCTTATATATGATGCTCTTCTCCAAGCAGCAAGAGCAATTCGTTCCTGTTCTTACAAGATAAGAAATTTACCCCAAATGGACAACAAAATCACTTGTCTCATTTGTGTTCTGTGGTTATTTTTGGATTTAATGGTACCATTGGGGGAAGCTACAGAATTATTCATACTTTTCTCTTTCAACTGAGATCAAAATTTACTGCGTATAACCAGAAATAGAAAATTCCAATATATGTTGCCATATCACAGGATATTACTTAATAGTAACTTTACTTAGCATTGTTGCCTTTAATCTACAGTCATTATCTCATTCATGTTGATTATTAAGTGTCTCTGGTGATCATAAGCACTCTCACATAAATTTGGAAGGCTCTCTCTTCTCAGGAAGATTCAGTAACTACAAGAAACTTGAATACTCAATAAGCCTGGCAGGACTTGTTCTTCTTAATCCCCTGCTAACTACTACCCAGCATATAGTAATCAATTGTGTGGGTTTAAATTGATATTTTAGTAACTTGATACTGAGACCAATTCTCAAGCCATCTGAAAGAGAAGAGAATAGAAAACACTTGGGAGAACATCAGCATGGAATAATATTGGATGGATAGACTTGCAAGGCAACTGTGATAATCAAGCAGGGGGAAACGATAAAGATTCAGAGAGACACAATGGCATCTAAGGACAGCACAAAGGTTCTCTTATCCCCCTTCTTTTAAATTTTAAACATTTAAAAAAATTTTTCTAATTTATTTTTTCCAATTACATATAAGAACAATTTTAACATTCGTTTTAAAATTTTGGGTTCCCAATTCTCTCCCTCCCTCTCTCCTTCCCTCCCTCCTCTACCCCCTGCCTGAGACGTCAAGCAATTTGATATAAGTTATACATGTGCAGTCATGAAAAACATATTTCCATATTAGTCATATTGTGAAAGAGAATGTAGACCAAAAAAACACAAGTAAAATAAAGAAAGTTTTGTTTTGTTTGTTTTTTAAAGTATGCTTTGATCTGCATTCAGACTCTATAAGTTCTTTCTTTTGGGGTCAATGGCATTTTTTATTTCAGGTTCTTTGGAACCTGTCTTGAATCATCCTACTGATCAGAGTAGTTAAGTCTCTCACAGTTGATCATAGTGCAATGTTGCTGTTACTGTGTACAATGTTCTCCTGGTTCTGCTCACTTCACTTTGCATCAGTTCATATAAGTCTTCCCAGGTTTTTCTGAAACATCCTGCTTGTCATTTCTTATAACACAATATTATTCCATCACACTAATACACCACAACTTGTTCAGTGTTGATGAATATCCCCTCAATTTCCAAATTTTTGCCACAACAAAAAGAGCTGTTATAAATATGTATGTACATATGGGTCCTTTTCTCCTTTTCTTTGATCTCTTTGGCATACAGACCCAGTAACAGTATTGCTGGGTCAAATGGTATGCACAGTCTTATAGCCCTTTCAGCATAGTTCCTAATTATTCTCCAGAAAGATTGGATTAGTTCAGAGCTCTACCAACAGTACCTTAGTGTCCCAATTTTCCCACATCCCTTCCAACATTTGACATATCATGTTGATAATTTGTTGGAAGACTGACTGGAATGGGGAGAGACTTGAGGCAGGGAGACCTTTTAGGTGGTTATTGCAATAGTCCAGGTGGGAGGTGATAATTGCCTGTAACAGAGTAGCAGCTAGGTAAATGTAGAAAAGGGAATATATACGTACGTGTGTGTGTGTGTGTGTGTGTGTGTGTGTGTGTGTGTGTGTGTGTGTGTGTAAAAGATGTGGAATGGATAGACTTCCAGGTCATGTGAATGAAAAGAGGGGGACTAGATGTTTTATCCAATCCTCATTGTTGTTGAGTCATTTCAGTCATGTGTGACTCTTCATGACCCCATTTGGTGATTTCTTGGTAAAGATACTGGGCTAGTTTGCCACTTCCTTCACCAGCTCATCTTTTAGATGAAGAACTGAAACAAACAGGATTAAGTGACTTGACCAAGGTCACACTGCTAGTAAGTGTCTGAGCCTAGATTTGAATTCTTGAAGATGAGTCTTCCTAATTCCAAGCCCAGTGCTCTATTCACTGTGCTACCTACTCTCTCATTGGGAATATACCTTTTACCAAAAAAGGTGGTTTGTTTGTGGAGGGAATAAATGGAGACAGTATGCTATATGGTAAAGAGTACTGGATTTGGAGACAAAGATCTGAGTGTGAATCTAGGCTCTGTTTCTTGCCCACTGTGTCAGTAATGATATAAAGTTAAAAATCATAGAACAACATAATTTCTGAAAAATCAGAACTGCAGATGAGCCAAAAGTCAATGGAAAGATGTGAGATGGGTATCATAAGTTGCAGTATATAAACAGTGACAGTGTATACACGAAGTAGTGTAAAAGACACCATCAAGGACATATATGACTAGAAAAAGATATGCACCAACCACATAGCAAGAGCAAGGTAGGGCAAGTGGATGGCCTGCCTGTTGTATTAGCATAAACAACATATTAAAGAATGTAGGAGAAGACCTCCAGCATCTTGGATGAATTATCTATAGAGTATTTATAGAATGCTGTGTAAAGATATTGCATAGAATGAAGTGACTTTCATGTTTTGCAATTAGTTTTGGTGGAGAGAGTACCCATATTAATGAGATTATGGAGCCATTAATGTGGTAAAGTAATAAGTTGCTGTTACATGTCACTTAATCACTCTTCATTTTATCATATTTACAAAATCCTGTGATATAAAATGATCTTTTGGAAATTGGAAATGTACAATTATGATCCTTTCTCTTACGTGCAGGATATGACATGTATAGTAGTCTAAGTCACACAAACTGCTGCTGTCGTTGTGGCTTATCTTTCATTCTCAAAGAAGACCATTACATCAGGAAGGTGATGTCATGACTTGCAAGTGGATTAGATTTAAGTGAGGCAGGGCTGTGTACAGTCACTAGCTGAACTTTCTCCTCTGAAGCCATCTGGGTCCAGTGGCAAGATATAGATCATCTCCCTCCTGGACTATTACAATAACCATCTAGTTGGTCTCCCTGCCTCCAGTCTCTCCCCACTCCAGTTAGTCCTCCACTGAACTATCAACATGATATTCCTAAAGTACACATCAGACCATGTTATACTGCCTTACTCAGTAAATTCCAATTGCTCACTATCATCTCCAGGTTCAAATATAAAATCCTCTGTTTGACTTTAAAAGTCCTTCCTTCACAACCAGACCCCTTTCCATGCCTTTCGACTGGCTGTCCCCTATTCCTGAAATGTTCTTCCCTCCTCATCTCCAACTCTTGGCTTCCCTGTTTTCCTGCATGACTAAGCTTGAATCTCACTTTCTGCAAGAGGCCTTTCTGAGTCTCCCTCCACAGCCTTCACCCTCACTAGTCCTCTTCCTCTAGGATTACCACCCATTTACTTTTTATATACCTTGTATGTACATGGTTGTTTTCATGTTGCTCTGATTAGAATGTGAGCATGACATGAACTATGTTTTTGCCTTTCTCGTATTCTCAGTGCTTAGAACAGTACCTCACCCAAAGCAGGCATTTAATAAATGTTTGTTGATTTGCTGGCTATATAAAGCCCACTAATGGAGTGCCTGGAATGCACATATAACTGCTTGTTTATTATACATTGCACATACCCCATATTTTTGAACTATGCAACTTTGCTATAGGTAGTACATTGTGTTTCAAGTGACCTATGAATCTGATCTACTATATGCATCTGACATTATTTGGCATGGAGTCACTTGTTAGGGCTGTGGTTTATGAATCTGAATAGATGCTGGTGTTTAACAGTACTGTCAATCTGGCAAATGGTGAGGGGCTTCTAGAGTGAATATCTGGAGGGTGAGTCATGTTTGTTGCTATTGCTGTTGCTGTTGCTCAGTCATTTCAGGTATGTCTGACTCTTCATCACCCCATTTGGGGTTTTCTTGTCAGAGATACTGGAGTGGTTTGCCATTTCCCTCTCTAGCTCATTTTGTAGATGAGGAAATTGAGGTGAACAGAGTTAAATGACCTGTCCACAGTCACACAGCCTAATGTCTGAGGCCAGATTTCTAACCCAAGAAGATGAGTCTCCCTGACTTCAGGCCTGGCACTCTATGTGTTGCACCACCTAGCCATTTATGAAGTATGTTACAAATGCATAAAAGATAAAGTTTTACTGCTTTATTTAAAAACTAAAGCAGTGTACATGAAAATATATTCATTTTTTAAACAGTAATTTACTTCAAGTTTAAAAGTCAGAGGAAGATTTTTCTATCTCTAGTTGAAAAAGAGTCACTGTTTCATATTTAGTAACCGAAAAGGTTGGCAGAAAAGGTAAGGGCAAGCCACTAGCTAGCAGGTAAAATGAGAAAGAGGTATTTGTTTGGGAAATGGCTCCCCCAAAAAAGAATATTGACCTCAGGAAGATGGAAGTGTAGAGGACCTAATACATAATATTAAAGTTATACTTAGAACAGAAGATTAAGTGATGTATTCCAAATTGTTGGGGTAGTTAAATTTTTAAGAAACATTTATATTGATCTTGGTCAGGCAAGCTAAATTCCTCTCAATGTTGTAGCACTCAAAAAAGAAAGATGAATATTGTTTTTCATATTATTCCAGTGAGATGGTATATCTTACACCTAAAATAGGAAGTTAGTCTCCAAGTTTTGGTGTAGCTAAGAATTAGAAAAGATTCTCATTGTTAAGGTCACCAAGATAAGAACTTTGAGAAGCTTTCAAAAACTTCATCACTATATCAGGTTAGAAAAGAGCTGGTCAGGAATGGTATCATTTAATGTTTATGTGCCCCTCAGTGCCCAGCATCGTGTTGTTTAATTAATATTTGAATGGATATCTTTTGTTAGGAACCTCAATTAGTTAGCTTAAGTACACAGTACATGATTTCTTTGAGATCTGAGCAGGAATCCAAACTTTGATTCTTACTGTATACAGCCTGCACTACCCCTTCAGACAATTCAGTTTAACTGTGAGAAGTAAAGTGCAGAATGATAAGATGGAATAGAGTAAAATGAAGAATAGAATGATTTCTTGGTTTAAGAGAGAAACACAGAGATAGAGAGAAAGAGACAGAGACAGAGATGGACAGACAGACAGACAGATAGAGAGAGAGATAGGTATCCAAATTTGATAGTCTTTTATTAGTCTTCATCCTTGTTTCCTCTTCACTTCTCTCAAGCCGTTGACACTGTTGATGACCGCCTCTCATCTGGATTCTCCTCTCCTCTCTAGGTTTTTATTACACTGTTCTCTCATATTTCTCCTCCTACCTGTCTGACTGCTCCTCAAACTCTTTTACTAGATCATCATCCATATCTTACCTCCCAACTGTGACTTTACATAAAGTATATGTCTTGGAACCTCCCTTATTTTCTCTCTTCACTTCTCTTTTTTATGAATTTATAAGTTTAAGAATCATCTCTATGCAGATGACCCCTGGATCTAGTTCTTATCTGTCTCCTGAATTGCAGTCCCACATTACCAACTGCCTGTTAGTCATTTCAAATTGGATGTCCCACCTCAAATTCAAAATTTTTTAAACCAAAATAATTATCTTTCTACCAAAAACCACCCCATTCTTAACTTCCGTTTCATTGCCAAGAGCACCAGTATTCTCCCAGTCTTCTTTCCAAACATCCAGAGTTTACAATTTCGTTGTCATTCCTGACTTCTCATTCTCACTCACTCTCCAGAGCCAATCAGTTGCCAAATCTCATCACTCCCACCTCCATCACATCCCTCACTTTTATCTTTTTTTCTCTACTTGCACAGCCACCTTAGTTACTGTCCTCATTGCTTCTCATCAGGACTATTGTAGTAGTCTCCTAAGATCTCCATGCCTCAAGCCTCTCCCTATACCAGACCATCCTCCACACATCTGTCAAAGTGATTTTCATAAACACAGTTCTGATCATGTCACCTCCCAACTCAATAGACCCCAACCTAACCTCTAGGACAAATATAAAATCCTTTGCCATTTAAAGCTCTTCACAACTGAACTACAGCCTATTTTTCCAGCCTTGATACATGTTATTCCTTTCCATATAGTACATATTACTCTTTTCTACATATTACTTCTGTATTGCTCTTTTCTATAGTGCAGCCAAACTGGCCTCCTTGTTGTTTCTGACACACAATTCTCCATCTTCCATTGCACTAACTAACTCTTATTCCAAAACTATTCTTCTTCCCCTCTGTTTTGTAGAATCCCTGGTTTCCTTCAAGACTTAGCTCAAGCACAACCTTTCTTCATGAGATCTTCATTGCTTTTCCCCTTCTTTCCCTCCTCCCCATTATGCCCCCACCCCAACAGCTGCTAATGCCCTCTATAGCATGGCTGCCTAGTGGCTGCCTCATATATACTTATTTGCATGCTGCCTTCCCTGTTAGAATATAAGCTCCTTGAGGGCAGGAATTGTTTCTCTTTTATCTCTGTATCCCCAGCACAATGCACAGTGCCAGGCACATGATGGACACAATACATGCTTGCTGATTAACTTATTGATTAAAAAAATCACAGATCTTCAAAATATTGAAGATTTTATTTGTGTCCCCCCCTTGCAAACATGATTTTGAATTCCTTAAGGATAGCACTATGTCTTCAAATTTGTATCCCCCAGGGTGTCTACCTCAGTGAAGCCTGGGGCAGTTAGGCCATTTTGCCAAACCGATCCAATCAACACAGCAAACATCTCCAATCATTATCAACAATAATAATACCAGTCTTTGTGAGTCAGAGGAGAGGATTATAATCTCAGAGATCTAAATAGTGCAAAGATGGAGAAGCAACTCAGGATTCTTCAATTCTGGACATGGCTTCTCCTCTCCTTGTGTCTTTCTCCCAGAAATCTCTGAGAAAGAGCCCCAGAAATCCCAGTTTCTGCAGCTGAAGGTGTCTGGTGTAATCTAAGGAAGCATCTCATCTCCATAGTGATAGGGAGAGAAGGTTACACTAGGGAGATTTGGACATATTTAAAGTTTAGAGAAAAGGCATCATTAGCCAGTGGAGTGGCAGAGTGGCTTGTATATGTAACTAGATGACTTTAATAATATAGCTAAAAACTAGGTACTTCATAACATTCACAACATTGGAACAAGAACTTGGAAGGGAGGAGAGAAGAAAGTAACAGCTTTGCATTAAAAGTGTACCCAGCATAAACTAGAGCTTTAAGGAATAAACACGCTAATTAACTGGAATTGTTCAATAAAAGTATTGGTTTGCATTTATTTACCGGGGGGAGGGGAGAAGAGTAATGCCCAGCCCTCCCAAAGTTTGGTTTTATAAGAGTAGAAAAACAGATGGCTGTGAGCCATTCTTTAGAATCCTGGGGATTTTTGTGCATTTTTTTATTTCTAAAACTTAAAAACACAATAAGAAAAGAAATAGAAATTATAAACTTGCATACTAAAACTTAGATACGAAATAAGAAAAGAAAAAAAAAACATTACCATGCACACAGAACCTAAGAGAGGATTCAAAACATACTGCAATAAATTTGCATTTCAAGAAAGCCTATATAATAAATATTATACATTGCGTTCAGAGCTGTCTATCTTTCCTTTGCTTCCTTGTAACTTTTCTTGTGTTCTGTGCTGTGCATTTTTTACTTTGTTCTTTTTCCCCCCCTTCCTCCCCTGCCCCAAGAAGGCTACAATTAAGCATGGATAGATAGATAGATAGATACATAGATAGATAGATAGATAGATAGATAGATAGATAGATAGATAGATAGATTATACATATATACACATACATATATACACATATACACACAAACATATATATACATACATATACTGATACATATATATATATATACTTAAATATCTATACTCATACTCATATATAGACATATATATTCATAAGCATCTATGTAAGACTCTACTTGTTTGTCTTGTTTCTCTGAGGTTGGATAACATCTTCTTACATAAGTCCAAGTCTTTCCATATTTTTCTAAGTCCACCAACTCATCATTTCCTATTCCAGAGCAATATTCCAGTATTATAGTGCTTAGTTATTTTAAATAGTCTAAAACAACATTAACATGGCTGACATACAGTACATGATTACTATCCCTGCTTTTTTCCTAATAAATTCTACTCCTGATCTTTGTTCTATATTTGTGTGTATCTCTTATTTCCTATCCCTTCTGACTCCTCTACTTCTACCTACTACCTTGCCCTCTTATGACTTGACCTACCCCCCCTCCAAACATCCCTCTCTTATCCTCTCCCCCCACATTAATCCAGATATCTTTCTATACTCTCCTTATCCTATTTCTTCCCCTCTGCCTCTAAAAATCCCTCCCTCATCCTATCCCTTTAGCCATTTATTTCTTCCTGAATTTAGAAGACTTTTATACCCTTCTAGATACATATTTGTTCCTTCTTTAACCTATCTCCCTATGACAGTAGGGTTCCAGAATTACCAGCCCTCCTCCCCACCTAATTCCTCTGTGTCAATTCTTCCTCTTGCACCTCATTTGTATAATAACTTTTATTTAAACCTTTTCAGACATGGTTTACTCTGTAGTATCTACCCCAATCTTTCTTTCAGTCTACCTAATTACTAATAATAATCTTAGACATACAATTTACATTTCCTCATATAAGAAAAGATAAAGTCAGTTCTTATTGAGTCCTATGTAATTAGTCTTTTTTGTGTACCTTATATTTCCCTTGGATCTTCTATGTCAAATTTTCTATTAATTTCAGGTTTTTTTGCAATAAAATCCTGAGAGTCAGGCAATTCATTGAATGTCCATGCTGTTGTTGTTGTTAAAGATTATGCTTTACTTTTCAGGGTATGATATTTTTGGTCACAGCCCCAGTTCTTTTGCTCTTCAATAGTGTTCTAAGACCTGTGATCTTTTAGTGTCGTCACTACTAGGTCTCATGGGATTCTAACTGTGGATTCACCATATTTGCATTGTTTTTGTTTTGTTATTTCTTAGTCACTTATAACTTCATTGGTTTCCCCTTACCCAATTCTAATTTTCTTTTTTTAAACCTTTTTTTTGTTGTTTTAAGCAATTGGGGTTAAGTGACTTGCCCAGGGTCACACAGCTAGTAAGTGTGTCAAGTGTTTGGTCTGAGGCCGGATTTGAACTCAGGTACTCCTGACTTCAGGACCGGTGCTCTATCCACTGCACCACCTAGCTGCCCCTTCCAATTCTAATTTTCAAGGAGTAATTTTCTTAAGATTCTAGATGTTCTTTTCTAGTTGGTTGGTTTTCTTTTCACAATCTTCTTGTTTTTCTTGGATTGTTCTTATTTTATTTTTATTTTTTTCCCCTCAATCTCTCTCATTTGATTTTAAATTCTTGTTAATATTCTTCTATGAATTCTTTTTGGGCAGGTGGCATTTTGATGTCACTCTTTCAGGTGGGGGAGGTTTGTGGTTTTTTTTTTTTTGCTTCAATATCCTCCTCTGAAGATGAACCCCAATCTTCTTTATTCCCATAGTAACTTTCTATGGTTTGGTTCTTCTTCTTTGCCTGCTCATTTGAAAATATATATATATAGCAGTTTGTCATTTATTTTCTTAATAGTATTTTATTTTTTCCAATTACATATAAGATAGTTTTCAACATTCACTTTTATAAGATTTCAAATTCCAAAATTTTTTTTTGCCCTCCTTCCCCTACCCCCTCCTTAAGATGACATGTAGTGTGATATAGGCTATACAAGCACAATCATATTAAACATGTTTCCATGTTAGTCATGTTGTGAAAGAAGAATCAGAACAAAAGGGAAAACCATGAGAAAGAAAAAAAGAGAAAATAATGTGCTTTGATCTGCATTCAGACTACATAGTTCTTTCTGTGGGTGTGGATAGCATACGGTCTTAGATCATTGTATTGCTGAGAAGAGCTAAGTCTATTAGAGGTGGTCATCACACAGTGTTGCTGTCACTGTGTACAATGTTCTCCTGGTTCTCCTCAATTCACTCAGCATCATTTCATATAAATCCAGCTTTTTTCTGAAATCTGCCTGGTCATCATTTCTTATAGAACAGTAGTATTCCATTGCATTCATATACCACAACTTGTTCAGCCATTCCCCAATTGATGTGCATTCCCTCAATTTCCCATTCTTTGCCACCTCAAAAAGAGCTGCTATAAATATTTTCCCTTTTTTATGATCTCTTTGGGATACAGACATAGTAACAGTATTTCTGGATCAAAGGGTAGGCCCAGTTTTACAGCCCTTTGGGCATAGTTCCAAATTGCTCTTAAGAATATTTGAATCATGGGATACAGGTGGGGGGAGTGGCCCACAGCTGACATCTACCTTCCTTCCAGAGTCTCATCTTTTGATGTAAAATGTAATAGCTCTCTTGCCGGCCCAGGCTTCTAATGGTTAACTTGATGTTGTGTTCCTGAAGGCAAGAGTTGAAGGGAGTAATTCACCCCATGGGAAGCTGAGGCAGAAACCTAGACTTTGTGCATGTATCTTATGTGTAATTTTTTTTTGTCTGGAGGGTTTTATTCTAAAGTGACATCATGTTCAGTTCCAGTGCCAATAAAATTGAAACTACCCCCCCAAAAAAAAGAATGGTTGGATCAGTTCACAACTCCACCAACAATGCATTAGTGCTCCAATTTCCCCCCCGTCTTCTCCAATATTTATCATTTTCTTTTTTTTAATCATATTAGCCAATCTGATAAGTGTGAGGTGATGCCTCAGAGTTATTTTAATTTGCATTTCTCTAATCAATAGTGATTTAGAGCATTTTTTAATATGACTATACAGCTTTAATTTCTTCATCTGAAAACTGCCTGTTCACATGCTTTGACCGTTTATCAATTGAGGAATGGCTTGTATTCTTATAAATTTGACTCAGCTCTTTATATATTTTAGAAACAAGGCCTTTATCAGAGACAATGGTGATAAAAATTGTTTCCCAGTTTTCTTCTTCCCTTCTAATCTTGGTTTCATTGGCTTTGTTTGTACAAAAACCTTTTAATTTAATGTAATCAAAATTATCCATATTACATTGCATAAATGTTCTCTATCTCCTGTTTGGTCATAAATTCTTCCCTTCTCCATAGATCTGACAGGTAAACTGTTCTTTACTCTCCTAATTTGCTTTATGTCTAAATCTTGTACTGATTTTGACCTTATCTTGGAATATGGTGTAAGATGTTGGTCTATGCCTACTTTCTAACAGTTTGTTATTGTAATCACCTCTAATCCTGGGATAGGGTGATGGTGTCTCTGGCCTCAGGTCCTTCTTCAGTTCTCCCCTCTGGCCTGGAACCAAAACCAAAAACTCTACCTTCCTCTAAGTGCCCACAGCCAGTGGTCATCTTGCCCCACTACTTCTATATTCGACAGGCATGTGCTGGTTCCTTCTTGCCCAGGGTCTAGTCTTAGCAACACAGCTGGGGCTGGCTTCTTTTATTAGCAGAGGTTCCCTCAATCTTCTTTGGCACAGACACCTTACTCCCCACACTGTCCAGGAGGTGAAAATTCTTTTGGCTGGGGTCAAGGTTACCTCCCAACCCATCTAGCCCCAGGATTCACTGCTTGCTCTTTCAGAGGAACTAGCCTGGAGGTATTTACTCTTTACCTGGAGTATACCTTGGTCCTGGGATTTGTTTTCCAGTTGTCCCATTGTTCTTCCCAAACTCTTTTTTGTTTTTACCATTCTACATTGGCCCTGAAGTGCTGTTTTCTCTTGTTTGTGAGGGAAATCTGGAGAGCTTGGAATTTTCTGACCTATTCTGCAATCCTCCCGGAATCCTCTCCTCGAATCTTGTTAACCCACAATTCTCAAATGCCAAAGATCTACATAAACTAAGTTTACTGTGGAATTATGGAATGAGAGTGGAGGCAAGGACATGTATTTGAGCAGTTTTCTTTTCCCATTGTCCTAAATGAGCTTAGGTTTTACAGAAGAAACAGCAGCTTTACTTCTATCAGAATCTTCTCTCTGCATTAGATATGAGATATCTGATACCAGAAGGTAAATTATGTTAAATAACAAACACAAATATTAAATAATTTCAAGTAATTATCAAGTGACAATGAAGTGGCAAGAAAAGATAAAGATCAAGTTCCCTTTGAAGCACAATCATTACTAGAGTTTAAGCTTCTTGGCCAGGCTAGGGTATCTTTTTATTTCCTTCAGCATTTTATAATACGGATTATACATTGCAGGTTGTTTGGCCCATTCCTTTCAAGTTTTCTCATGCCATTGGTTAAGAGAGTGGTTGCATACTGGGAATCTGTTTTGGACAGGTTGTTCATTTCAATAAATAAAATTGCAGATGAAGGTGAGTTGCACTGTGAAAGATGATTACTATTACCAAGACGGGGGTGAGGTAGAAAGAGTAGTACAACGGGGTGGGGGAAAACTTGCTCTAAAGTCTAAGGGTCTAGATTCAAATTCCACGTCTGATGTTTACCAATTGTGTGACCTTGGGAAATTCACTTACCTTTGCTAAGCCTCAGTTTCCTCACTTGGGGAGATCGGCACTAAACCTCTGTGATCTTTTCTAGCTATGTATTGATAATTCCAAGACTCCAAGACTATGCCACATTCTTTCACTACCAGTCAGTCCTTTGAACTATGTTACCTTCTAGTCATTTCCTAGTATATTACTTTGGAATAGTATTTTATACAAGGGTTTCATACTGTTCTGTGAATCATAGATTTGTGAAATTTGAAGGGTCTTTTACATATAACTGTCTAGTAAGTTGAGGAATAATCAACTTGAATACTTGCACGAATAGATAGTATACATATACATTCATATATGTATATATATGTTCATATGTGTATGGAGAGAGAGAAAGAAAAAAATATATGTATATATGTGTGTGTGTGTGTGTGTGTGTGTGTGTGTGTGTGTGGAGGACTATCCACCACATGTAGCATGGGTGTACCACTGTATGCCTCGAAGAGAGGAAAAATAGACATCTCTAGCCTACTCTCCCCCATCCTTTTCTAAGGTAGACTTAATTTCCTAACAGGATGGAAGTAAGATTAGGACCAGAAACTAAGCCTTTCTGCTCTCCTCAGAGAGAGGAATTCTGGGCTAGAATTGCATCAGTCTACTCCCTTAAACATTGTTAGTCTCACACATCTGGCTTTTGGGTTCAAGCTTAACTTGTGATGACTATTTCTTAATAGAAAAAGGAGGACTCAAGACTTGGATATAAAGCTTGACTCCTTCCCCAACAGATGCCAGTTTCACAATGAACATAGTGAGTAGCAAAAATAAACAAATAAGTAATAGCTAACCAAACAAATAAGCAAGTAAATGAGTGAATGAATGAATTAAAGTTAAAAAATTATCCAAATTGATAACAAAACAGAAAGCAGAAAAAATATACATAGGTAAATATATTTTAGACAGTACAGAGTGAAGGAGTTCTTTCATTAGGAGCAAGATAATTTAGTTCAAGCAAGAAAGAGAAAGAGAGAAAGATTTCATCCAAGGGGAAGTTCCCCAAATTCTCTAATGTAGCCGGCTAGGGATATGACATAATAGAGACTGCCATTTCCTCTAATGTCACCTTCTTCCCAGAATCCTTTTCCTCCGGCATCCTGGAGTAGGGTTGACATCCTCTACTTTCTCTCTTGAAGCTGGAAGCAAGAAGTACACCAAACAACGGAGATGCCCAAAGAGACTGGAAGAGAAAATCTCAAAGAAAGTCTGAAAGGAACAGAGCTCTCTTTTCTTCTGGCAACTATATAGTCATGGGACATTGACTTTCATCAGTGAGGAAGTCCCATAGCAATGGGCTTTGGGACTTGAGATATACATACCCACATATATGTGTGTATACACACACACACACACACACACACAGATATACATATATACATATGCATGTATATATATATATATATATACATGCATACTAACACATACATGCATACACATGCATGTGTGTGTGTGTGTGTGTGTATATATATGTATATATATATATATATATATATGTGTGTGTGTGTGTAATTTTATGACTTTATGATTTGCAAAGAGCTCAACATATGTTATCTTATTTGACCTCCACAAAGATCCTGGGAGTTAGATGCTACCATTCTTCTCATTTTAGACATGAGAAGACTAAGGCTAAGGGAGGTTATGTGATATACACAAGATCACACAGCTAGTTAAGTATCTGAGGCAGGATTTGAGCTCAGGTTTTCCAAGTCTAATGTGCCACTTAGCTGCCTCTGAATGAATCCATTCTATAGCATCCCTGACAAATATCTCATTGAACACCTCTAGCAACAGGGACGGTCTCTGAGGAGTGTCTAGAGCTTCCTATATTTAAACCTAACTCCATCTATCAATTCATTACTCAAAATACTCATTCCATAAGGCATAGCACATACTTCCCATTCTTTTGCTACAAACAGGCAGAGGAGTAAGGTGAAGCCAAAAACCTAAATTCTATTTCTGATAACCATAACTAAAGTTTGACTAGAGCAAAAGGAGAAATTAGCGACCCAAAGAGGAACCAGATGCCCCAAACATATTAGGGCTGTATATTCTGTCCCTTTCTCTTCACAACTGAATATCAAAGTGGGCACCTGTGAAATCCAGTCAGATACACTTCATTTCAGAAGCAAGTCACAGTATATGACTATTATAGTTGAGTTATTATCTGGCTTTGTTGAAGCTTCCTAACATTCGTTCATTTTTCATTCCATTTGGTTTAGAAGTTTCATTCCTCTTGACACTTCTCTTCACCATCCTTCATTCCCCTCCCTTTTAGCCAACCCTCTTGGAGAGCTTTGTAATAGTCCTATATCTCTTAGTTACAGAGCTTAGTTGATTATCATAACTATAAATGACACAGAAGAGATGTATCTGAAAGATATTAGGGACTTAAATAATTCTGCCACAAAGCTATGTTACTTTAAAATGCATTTTAAAACCATATTACTGTTAATAAAATGTGTTAGTGATTGAAAGCAAAACATTTGGTAGATCTTCTAATATCATTTTCTTTTCCAGTACCACCTCTAGGTCTTTGTTTCATATGACCTCACTTTATAGTATTTCGCATAATTGAAGCAGAAAAGAAATTGTCGTTAGGCCACAAATAAATTGATACTGCTGGGCCTCCTGTAACACTTGTAAGAATTTGTGAAGATAATAATGTTGCTATTGTAGTTGTTGAGTCATTTTTAAATCGAGTCCAAATCTTCATGACTTCCTTTGGAGTTTTCTTGGCAAATACTGGAGTGATTTGCCATTTCCTTCTGCTGATCATTTTACAGATGAGAATCTGAGGCAAAACAGGGTTAAGTGACTTGCTCAGGGTCACACAAATTGTAAACTTCTGAGGCCAAATTGTGCTTATGAAGAGGAGTCTTTCTGATTTCAGGCCCAATGCTCTATTCTATGTGCCACCTAGCTGCCCCAAAGATAATAATAGTTAACATTTATATAGTGTTTACTTTATGCCAGGTACTGTGCTAAGCACTTTACAATTATTATCTCATTTGATCCCTACTACATCCCTGGAATATAGATGCTATTATTATCACCACTTTACAAATTAGGAAACTGAGGCAAATAGAGGTTAAGTGACTTGCTCGGGGTCATATAGCCAGTAAATATCTGAGGTCCAATTTAAACTCATGTCTTCCTGACTCTAGTCCTGGAATTCTATCCACTGTACCAACCGTTTAGAGATATTCAAATACTAGAATCCCCTTTGTTCTAAGTCCTTAAACTGGGTACTGACCAAGAACATGCAATAAGAACATCCATTTCCTTTTCTGTAACTACTATCCATCCACTGAAGCCTCACCCTTTTTGACTATTGCCCAGGTGCACTGCTGAAGCTGCTCTGCCACCATAGCCCTTCCCCACCATTACTATTGCTGCTGCTGCTTAAAGGAAGTGTCATCATTCTTCCAGAGTGACATTATCTTGGATTCTGTGTCTGAGAACAAGCAAGGAAGCTGTAAGACTTACACATTGTAGAGCAAAAAGAGCATTACCATAAGAGTCGGGGAACAAGGGTTCAAATCCCTTCTCTGACATTTATTATCTTTGTGACCTCAGGCAAGTAGCTTAACTTATGTGTCCTTCAGTTGTCTCATCTGTACAATGAGGGGGTTGGGCCAGGTGACTTTGGAAGTCCCTTCTAGCTAGCTCTAGATCTCTGATTTATCATCCTTCTCAACAGAAGGTGCCCAGGCCTTACTCCTACAAGAGTTAGAGCTGTTAAATTCCATTTATCTCTTTCCTGTCCCAAATCACAGGTAGTTTACTTCTAACACTGAATCTCTTTGAGGCTGTAAATAAAAACTGGTATCTCTTTTCATGTTTTTCTCCAACTCCCATTATGCCACCTCCCTCAAACTAGCAACAGCCCATACAAATTTGCCTGAAGCTCCAATAAGCCTCAAAGAGGCACTAAAAGTACTAAAAGGGAGAAAAATTGATGGCCCCTATCAGCATCCTGCCCTCACAGAATGGTATATGTCCTTTTATGCAATTAGATGCCAAGTCCTATCAATGTTGACTCCATAAACATGTTTTGAATCCACAACCTCTTCACTCACTGTATCTTTTTTTTTTAAATTTCATCCCCAGCACTTACCACAATCCCCAGCACATGGTAAGTACTTAATAAATTCCTATTGGATTGACTTGAATTATACTTCTCCTTCCCTCATTCCATCCCAAATGTCCATACGGACTATTTGTGACTGACCTGTGGTAGAGCATTCCAAGCTCATATTGGTCTGATCAGCCACAGCCAGATACACTGTATATTGACCCTGTCATCATGATGTCATTTTGGTCTTCTTTGAGTATGAAGGACCACAATGAATGAACCTTTGCCAGTCTAAAGCAAGGAAGGTACAAAGGACCCCAATGAAAGGATTTGTGATAGAGTAGAAAAGAGGAGAGAGAAAAGAAAAAGAATGAAAGTAGACATGGATAAATAATCAAACTAATGAGCATGGGAAAAAATATCAAGGCTACATAGATGAGGTATGTTGGGGGAGGAACTTCAATGTTTTTTAATCAAATATACTGTTATGCCAGCCACTGCATCCCCTCCCACTCAGCTCAAGTACACAGCCCTGCTACTGCATCTGGTGTACTTCCCAACCATCTGGAGCTCCTAGGAAAGGACCACCTGCCCACCCAGAACATTTTCCTTGTAACATGAAATATTACAGCTTCCTAAGAATTATTATGGGCTAAGTTTCTACTCCAATAGCTTGTTTATACTTCTTAGACAAGGAATATATAAGATAAGGCAAGACAAATATTCATTCATTCATATCTATATCATACATATATTAAGTTCCTATTAGGCCCAGAAAGCCATAAGCTTTAATTGCACGATCACAATCTCCGCTTTGGAAAGGACCTCCATAGGATATCTAGTCTAACCTGCGACTGAACAAGAAACCATTCTACAAAATACCTGATAACTGGACATCTCATCTTTGCCTGAAGACCTTTAGTTAGGGGAAGGGCAAAGGAATGGAATGATCTCCCAGGGCAGTCCATTCCTTTTTAGATGGTTCTAATTGGTAAGAAGTTTGTGTGTTTTTTTTCTTGTATCAAACTCACATTTTCTTTATAATATCCACCTTCTTCTCTGAGTTCTGCCTTATGAATTCAATTAGAGCAAGTCTAACCAGTCTTCTGAGTGACAGCCCTTCAAAAATCTAAAGACAACTATCAAATGTCTCTCCCAATTCCTTATCCCAAATATATTTTTTCTTCAATTTAAATATCTAATTTTCTTTCAACCTTTCTCTTGTAATGATCTTGAAGATTTTTACTATCTTGACTGCCAACCTCTGAATGATCTTCAGGCTGGTCTTATGTAGCTTGCACTCTAATATATAAGAAACATATGCACAGAAATAACTACAATTCAAAGTAATAAAGATCTTACAAAAATAGTAAGAACAAAATGCTATAGGATTCTATTCATAGAGAAAAAGAAGAAGAAGGAATAAGGAGGAGGAGAAAGAAGAAGAAAAGGAAAAGGAACACAGGAAGATAAGAAGGAGAAAAGGAAGAAGAGGAGGAGGAGGAGGAGAGGAGGAGGAAGGGAGAGGAGGGAGGGAGAGAGAGAGAGAGAGAGAGAGAGAGAGAGAGAGAGAGAGAGAGAGAGGAGAAGAGAGAGACTTTCTGCTATGGTGATCAGGTTTCAGTTGTGCCTTGAAGGAAAGATAAATTTCAATAAGTAATAAAAGCAAAAGACTAGGAGGTAAGAAATTGAGTCAGGAAAAATTTGGTTTAAACCCCACTTCTGTCACTTACCAGTTGTATGACCTAGGTCAATAACTTCTCTGTACCTCAGTTGCTTCATCTGTAAAATAAGGACAAATTACTTGCACTACCTACCTGGCTGTTGTGAGGAAAATATTTTACAAATTAAAAAATTCTATAAAATGTTAAATTGCCTGTATTAAAACATGAAATTTAAAAATAAAACTCCCATCAAGAAAAGAGATGATTTAATTTCTGTGAGTGATTATTACATAAAGGAAAAGTTAGGAATGAAATAAAATTAAGCTGCAGTATTTAGACACCTGGTAGAATTTCCTGACAAACATAGGTTCTTGAGTGGTGCTATGGAAACATCTTCTCTGGGACCAAGTGTTTGAAACCAGGCATCACTTCATTTGTTTGGGAAGTTTTAAGATGAGAAGAAGGAAAAGCCGGGGGGGGGGGGGGTTCTTCCCCTTTTAGACCAAAGATTCTATGAGAACTTGTAGAAAAGGACAATGCATGTGGATGACAGAGCACAGTCTCCTTTCCAGAGCTAAATGTTCTAACTTTTCTTGTTTACCAGTCTCCCAGTTCCAAACCCTTGCACTCATAAAAGCAAATCAACAAATACTTATTGAGTACTGCATGGTGTCCCAGAATCATGGCCATTTGCTCAGATGGAGGATATCTAATTCTTACTTCCATCCAGTCTAAAAGAGTAGGGCAGGGGAGCAGATGTTGGGGTATATAGGTTAAAGCTGGAGAGTAGTGTTGAACAAGGTACAGTGTGGGCTAGAGTCCCCAGTCTGGCTGCCCAAAACATTCTGGCTTTCCTAATCAGCTTGTCTACCAGATGCTTGTTGGCTCTCCTTCCTGTTGGGTGTGTTTGTAATATCTGCTCTCTGTGAAACATCTCTGCAGCATTCAGCATATCACAGGAGCATAGCATAGGATTTAGAGTTGCAAAATATCTTAGACATCATCCCACCCAAATCTCTCATTTTAGAGATGAGAACAACTGAGGCCTTGACAGGTGAGGTGACTTCCCTTCAGTGAAGAGCTCACAGCACACTCAGATGGTTATTTATCATCCATTACATCTATCTACTCTATCTATCTATCTATCTATCTATCTATCTATCTATCTATCTATCTATGTATCCTTTCATTCATTTGTTTTTGTTTGTTTATTTTAAATAACACCAAAGTGAAAGACTGAATCAACCACTTAGGAAAAGTGTCACGAATTCTTATGAACAGAGCTATCCAGGGAAATCAGAGGTAGATACCCTGTTCCATTTCTGAATAAGCTTCTGCCAGAAAGATGCTCTGATCCCAGTCTATAGTTTTAAAATTTCTAAGAAATGCTGAGTGTAATGTTTTTCTACTCATGCTCTTCCTAAACAAACACTCCCATCACAAGCTTTAAAATTCCTAGATTTGGAAAGAGTTTACCCAGCAAAAGCATTTTTCCTATGTAAAAGGGGATTACTTAATTAACATCACTAATATCATGAAAATGTAAAGGTTGGTGGGTTTTTTGATTGTTTTTAAAAGGCTGTTGACAGTTTTAATATTTTGAAGAGACAAGGCATCACACATAATGTACAGTCTTGAAAGTTTCATTTATCCCATTGCCGGTGACCACCCACAAAACTGGAATCGTTAGCTTTGTGAAAATGTGTCTGAACTGTCAATGTTACCTTTCCCCATTATTAGTATAGGGAAGTCCCAGGGTGAAACTGCCTATACCTAAACAGATTAGAACCTATTATGCAGTTTATAGTCTTAGATAGTTATTTGGAGCATTGAGAGTTTAAGTGATTTCTCCAGGTTCACACAACCAATATATGTCAGAGACAGGACATGAACCAAGGCATCCTTGATTATAAATCAACCACTCTTCACTATGGCATGAAACTTCATCATTATGGAAACACCCTAAAGTTAATATAAGCAGCCTTTCTTAAGAATTAGACTTCTACAGAAGTTTATTGAGCATTTGCCTGGTGTCCTTGGAAGAAACTTGCATTTTTCTCATATGGGAGAAAATGCTATCAGTCTTCCACATGTTAGAAACTGCCTGGTGTCCCAGAATCATAGCCATCAGCACAGGTGGAGAGTATCTAATTCTGCCTTCCCTCCAACATTGCATATTGTTTTTTCATGTCATTTTGTGCCAAAGGAAGATACAGACCTGGACCACTACAATTCCCACTTTCCAGATTACAATTTGGCCAATGCCACTGCTTGGCAAACATACTTTTTCTTTCTCATTGACTCAGTTTGC
This sequence comes from Phascolarctos cinereus, assembly GCF_003287225.1. Taxonomy (NCBI): domain Eukaryota; kingdom Metazoa; phylum Chordata; class Mammalia; order Diprotodontia; family Phascolarctidae; genus Phascolarctos; species Phascolarctos cinereus. The sequence continues at coordinate 476,425,742 of NW_027555847.1, forward strand.
TCCCCACAGCTGCTGTTTCAGCTTTGCTTATCTCTTTTAGTTCTAACTAATTCCACCACCAACTCTCACCTTCACTAACGGTTGATGGCCCTGCCTCTTAACCAATGATGTGCTGGTAAATGTTTAACACTGGCTCTCTAAGGGGAAAATGTATACATGACACTTTTAAGTTTAATCTGCATTATTAACATTTTCTGCATCACTCTCTTAAGTATAGACAATTAACAAAACAATAAATCAAGTCCCGATTTGTAGCATTTTCCCATTTTCAAGGTGTAAATATTCAGATGGAATTTTTAATTAAATTTTATTTTTAGTTTCAAATTCCCTCCCTCCCTTTCCCCCTCCTCAATCCATTGAGAAGACAAGAAAAAAAAACATTACAAATATGTATAGCCATGAAAAATAAATTCTTGCATTATCCATATTCAGAAAGAAAGGACAGAGAGAGAGAGAAGGAGGAAGGAATGGAGGGAAAGACAGAGGGAGGAAGGAAGGAAGGAAGGAAGGAAGGAAGGAAGGAAGGAAGGAAGGAAGGAAGGAAGGAACAGAGGGAGGGTGGGAGGAAGAAGTAAATATAGTTCAATCTGCACTCTGAGTCCATCAGCACTTTATTTGGAGGTGGATATGTTTCATCATGATCCCTTTGGAATTGTCACACTAAAATATTAACAATTGGCTTACCCCAGCTGGCTCCATACACTAGTACTTTTACTTCTCTGAGAAGACTGAAGCAATCTGGAATGATCTCTCTCACCTACACTCATATTTATTTCAACTATTTTTTTCTATTTCTTTATTACATCTCTACTTTTTCTCCTGTCTCAGAAAAAAATATCTCCTCTCCTCTCTCAGCTGCTCTCTCTCTACCTGTGTTCTAGGTCACATCTCCCCCACTCTCCTTTTCCTGAGAAGAGTTGTTTCTATACTATCTGTTTCATCTCAGAAATATTCAAATTCTCTTCACCCACTGCTTCCTTTCAGTCTGTCCTTAAATATATATTAGTCTTCTCTATTTTTCACAAAAGCAATATGACCTTCTCTTGACTGTTTCCAGCTACTATCCTATTGCTCTCCTTCCTCTCTATTCCCCATTTCCCCATTTCTATGAATACTACAACCTTAGTCATCCACATCTAACATTTGGAAGCAATCTTTGTCCGTAGACTAATTTTATTTTAAAAAAATGCATTCTTACATTTCACTTTTGTATCATAATATAATATAGGTTATTCTGAGGATCAAATTAGATAGTAATTATAAAGTGCTTGGCATATAATAAGCTCTATATAAATGTCAGTTGTTGTTATCATTTCCCAATATATTCCTATCACAACCCCTTACCTGGAAGTCAAATCGTATAACAAAGAATAAAAAAGGAGGGTTAAAAAATGACAGTTCAGCAAAACTAACCAGCACATCCAACGTTGTATGCAATATTCTGTACCCATAGTATCCTACTTCTGCAAAGAAGGGAATCTTCCATATCTTTTATCCATGATATGCAATGTATAATCAAGTCTCTCTGATTCTTCCTTTAGATGGTCTCCTGGACTTATCTCTTCTTCATTATTTTCCATTCTTACCCTCATCTAGGCCCATGTCACCTCAGGTACTGACAAGAATTATAATCATCTAATTGGTCTCCCTACCTCCATATTTTTGGTACACTGCAACCCATTCCTAGATACACACCACCAAATTTATTGCTTCCTGTACCTCAAGCCTATTTCTCTGCCTTCATGGTTCAGCCCAGGTGAAGCCTCCTAACAGAAGCATTTCCTAATCCCATTTATTGTCAATGTTCTCTCCCCACCTCTTTCCCACAAAACATAATTTGCACTTATTTTACATATACTTTGTATTTACTTACTTATTTACATATCATAGTATCCTTAGCCTCCCATTGTCTGCCTACCAATAGAACGTGAATCCTTGAGGACAAGGATTATTTTGTTATTGCCTTTTGTATCATCACTGCCTGGCATAGAGACTTGTACTTATGAAGTCCTTACTAAATGCTTGGTGAATAATAGACTATAGCACCACTTTCATTATAGCAATCTCCACTATATGTAGTAGGTAGTTGAAAAGTAGTTGTTGTAAAAATGAATAAATGATCTATCATATTAAGTCATCCTATCATTCAAGGGCCAACAAAATCTAGCTCTACGCTCAACTTCACTTCTCCATTTTATTTTAATCACTAGTATGATCCCCTCCTCCTCCCTGACCATGGACCGTGCTAAGTCACCTTTCCTGGTTTCGAGCAACCATATGGAAATTTTGGGGTGAGCAGGCCCTACTCCTGACCAAGTATGACTCAAGGCTAAAGGGTTGGCCCTGAGATGACAAAGACCCTTAACTAATTGCTGAGCCAGTAGAGCTGATGACTCTTCTGCTTTTCTCATTCCTATTACCTACAATTGACAACGCTCTAAGTGATAGCATATGACTCAAACTAATGGTAGGAAAGGACTGGTCCTTCTCTACCCAAGTATTATTACAAAGCTTCTGCCAAGGGGAGCATGAACATATTAAGCAAGTTAATGCCTTGGGATGTTATTGGCCTGGACCTCTTTTGTGTGTATTTTCCTGAGTTATGTGGCCAGGTAGCCATCTCCAGATAAATATGCTCTGTCTTTGAAGAGGCCTTGTGAGTTTAAAAGGTCTGGTGGGCTTCAAGTGCAGCAGCAGCAGTACATTTAGAAATGAAAGCAGCAGGGTCCACTGCCAGTATGGAAGCAAGTAGAAGGTGAAGCTTCCATGATGGGCAAGTTGGCTATTGGCATTAACAAGACTGGTCCAAGGCTGATCATTTCTTCAGTAAAGTAGTTAGACACTGCAATGCTAAAATGAAATATAAAATGTCCAGTTAGTGTAAGAAAGTTTTAATGAGGAAACTCCCTCTATCTAAGCAAATTGGGAGCTACAACACAATTATAGTCTTAGATAGTTGCCTGGGGCATTGGGAATATAAGTGACTTATCCGGGGTCATGTAGTCAGTATGTCTCAGATATAGTACTTGAAACCATTATAAGGCCAACAGGCTTTACCCAATTGCCAATCTTGCAAAAGTGTTTGTGGTTTCGGTATTAGCCTCCCTACGGAATACAAGGAAGTTACAACTTAACTGAATCCTATTCTGTTATAGAATGACTACGTGCTCTCTATTTAGTCTTTCTTATATATGTAGGAGTAAATTACCTGTCCCATACCTGATTCATTTGTACATTGAGTACCTTTTTTTTTAAACTTTCATTCGTTTTGGATAACCCCTAGTCTTGTGAGTCATAATCTAATTAAGTATTAATAAAATCATTCCCTGAAACACATTGGTGTTGGGAATTTCATGAGCTAACGATACAAGGAAAAACAATGTTTCCCTGCTTACCAGAACCCAAGCTTCCCAGAATTTCCCAGACCACATGGCTAGGTACAGGAAACAAAGTAGCATATTACTCCAAAGCTCTGTGGGCTCAGTAAGAAATGCTTCTGTCCAAAATATATTCTCTGGCTGGCAAGGCTAGTCTTACTTTTCTCAAGCATGATGATTCCCACCTGCCCTTTTTTGCTCCTTTTCACTTGTCTAAAATTCCCTTTTTAGATTCAAATTATACACATGTATCACAATCCAAGTCTCACCTCCACATAGTATTTTTTGATGACTTCAGGACATATTGATATCTCCAGTTCCTGGACTCCTACGGTACCTATCATTGTTGGAGGTATTCTGTCTCCCTGCTTCCAAGTTCTCATTTCTCCAATCTGTCCTTCACCAAGTGGCCAAAATAATCTCCATGATGCCATGACCATGACATTTTGCAGGTCAAAAACTTTCAGCAGTTTCCTGTTGCTTATAACAGTGGTCTCCAAAGTAGCAGCTTCAGCACGGGGATCTGGGGCGTAATCAAACGGGTATGCAGTTAAGCAATTAAAGTGAGAAGATGGGTCACATTTCCCTTTTTCTCAAATAGCTAACAATTACTCTTATGCCCATTACAACCATACTACTTTTCAGCCATTATGGCTCAGTACTGCTCTCTCCCTACCTGGCCCTCTCTTACTGTTCTATGAGCTTCCAGTCTGCCTCGTTCTTCACCAGGAGTCTGCTTCTTAGGGCAGTTATAACCTATATGTGATCTGGTCTCTGACAGCTATAGATGAGTAGTTGCAGTTGGAAAAATTGCCATCCTTGCACACCTAATGGCCATGGCCTTGCATACTACTTAGGCACAGTGGCCTGAGTACCTCCCCCTCTCCCACTTAATTTTGAGTGGGGCAGAATGAATTCTGCAGGATAAGTAGGCATGGATGGGTTGCGATCCACATATGATATATAGCAAAATGTGACATGATTCTCCCACTCCCACTCTCCCACCAAACTTCCCTATTTTTATCAAAGTTATCATCATCCTTGCATTTCACAAGTTTTCAATGACTCCTTACTCTCATTCACTCTATGTATCCAAGCAGTTGTCAAATTTATCTCTACAACATCTCTCTTACCCAAGAGATCCTCCCACTTTCCACTCACATGTGGTCATCAACCTAGTTCGGGGACTCATAAGCTCTCACCTTCACTATTACTATGGTCTCCTAATTGGTCTTCCTGCATCAAATCTCTCCTGTTTCTAATCTATATCCCACCCTCCTGCCAAAGTGATTAGCCTAAAACATAGGTTTTCACCATGTCACCTCCCTCACCTCTTAAAGAAACACTAATGGTTCTCCATTACATGAAGGATCAAATATAAAATCCCCTACCTGGCATTTCAAGTCTTTTACCACCTAGCTCCAATCTTTCCAATGTTATTATACATTTCTCTCCTTCATACATACTCATTCCCACCACAGGGCCTTCTTGCTATTACTCACACTACTACTAAAATATCTAACCTGAGATAGGAAATTAAAGTATAATGTTATACATTAAGGTGAGCCCCATAAAGAGGAATGGTTTCATATTGAAAACTTTCTACTAAGGTGAAATGAGAGACAATCAACTTTTACTCATTTGTGCATCATGCACGGTGAATATCTATATGGGGAAAAAAATGACTCCTGCTGAGAAGCTGTTCTGTTCACTGACTGTTATGAATTTTTATGTGATTTTTGCCTTTTATACATTTAGGGTTGTTTTTTAAAGTATCTTAAAAGAAGAAATCAACCTGCTTAACAATTGTTATCAGTCCACTCTATCCCCTAGAACAGAGATGTCAAATGTGATCCCCCAGCTGTATATGGCCCATAACCCTTTCAAGTGCAGCCTGAACCTGATGAAAATGTAATTGAGAAAAATTCTAACAGTAAATAAAAGTGCAAGGAAACAAAGATAATGTTAATATGTGGTTTTCTAATTTAATATGCATCCACAGGGATCATTATGCATGGCTTAATGGCTCCTATTTCTATTTGGGTTTGAAACCATTTCCTAGGATATTCATAGGAATGTTTTTTTTAATGAAGCATATTCAAACACTTTATAAAATATAACATAAAATAATATCTTAGTAAGAACAAAAACTATTTTTTACCAGTATAAATGTTACTCTTTTTAAAATACCATTCAACTATGCCCAAAGGGCAACCAAACTGTGCATACCCTTTGATCCAGTAATATCACTACTAGGTCTGTATCCCAAAGAGATCATAAAAAAGGGAAAAGGACCTACATGTGCAAAAGTATTTCATGGTCCCAAAATATTGGAAGTTGAGGGGATGCCCATCAGTTGGGGAATGGCTGGTCAAGCTGTGGTATATGAATGTAATGGAATATCATCATGCAATAAGAAATGATGAATAGGCAGATTTCAAAAAAAAAAACACCTGGAAAGACTTGTATGAACTGAAGCAAAGTGAAATGAGCAAAACAGGAAAACGTACTCAATATCAGCAACTTTATGTGATCAGCAACTATGTATGACTCAGCTTTTCTCAGCAACGCAATGATCCAAGACAAGTACAAAAGACTCATGAAGGGAAATGCTATCCACATCCAGATAAAGAACTGATGGACTCTGAATGCAGATTGAAGCATTTTTTTCACTTTTTTCTAATTTTTTTTTTGCTTTTGATCTGTTTCCTCTTTCACAACTGTGACTAATATGGAAATATTTTACATAATAACACATGTATAAACTATTTCAAACTGCCTGGCACTTTCAGAAGAGGGGAGGGAATGGAGGAAGAAAAAATTTGAAACTCAAAATCTTGTAAAAATGAATGTTAAAAATTTTCTTGACATGTAACTTGGGAAATAATAAAACACTACTCAAAAAATAAACAAATCCAATTTAAAAAATAATAAAAATGTCATTCCATGTTTGGCATCATGTTGAAAATATGATTAAATTTAATAGAAGAGAAAAAAAGGTTGTTTCATCTTTATCTCATCTCTTTCATTTTTATTTTTGTATATGTTTTAATATACATAATGTATTACTACAATTGTACTCATACATGATTCCTAAATAAATACCTGGACATATGTGGGGGTGCATGCTCAAAAATTGTTTTCCTGATGGGAATATATGATAAAAAAAAAAAGGAGTGGAGACCATTAAGCTACATACAGTTATAAAACATGAATTCTTTAGACTGGAATTTAAGGGCCTTCACAATGTGGCTGAATCTACCTTCTAGCTTCTAACTCTCCTTCTGTTGTACCCTATATTTCAGCCAAATGGGACTACTATCTCCTCCTGCAGTCTCCCATGTCTATCACATAGTCTATGCCTAAGCCCAGAATATAAAAATAATAAAAATTATTTTAAATAATAAAATAAAGCAGCAGTAACAACAACAGTTTTCAATTATAAAGCATTTATTTTTTTCTCCCTTTCACCTTCTTCATCCTCTGAGGTGAAAAAAGAAAGAAAATGAAGGAAATATAGAACCTTTTTACCTTATCAGCAAAGTCAAGGAAAACAAACTCCCAACTTGGTCATGTCCATCTCATTATGCACATTAGTCTCTGTCATGAAGGGGCAGTGTTCTTCTTCATTAGTCCAATTGAATAGATTAGATACACAACATACGTAAGCAAGGGAATCTAGTACATAGTGTTCAGTAGATTCAAAGACTCCAGCTACTAGGGTAAGGGCTCACTATTTTATAAAAACTGTTAGGAAAACTGGATAGGAATATAGCAGAAATTAGATTTAGACCAACATTTATACCATACACCAAGATGAGTTCCAAATGGATACATGACCCAGATTTTTAAAAGTTGAAATTCTCTTTCTTCATTACTCACCCTAGGTTTTACCTCTTCATAAAGTTTTCCCTGATTCTCCAATCTCCAGTGTTCCAATAGCACTCTGTTTGTATCTTTCTTTACACCACCACATTTCTAGATTTACCAATTAAATCCACCCTGTTAGATTTTAAGCTCTTTAAGATCAAAGACTAGGTTGTTTTTAACCTTTTAACTCCTTGAACAAGATAGCTAAGCATTTGCACCCTGCAGACACATGCCACTGTTCACTGCTAGAGGCTCTAAGATGGCATCTTCCTTTTGCAATGCCCCAGACCACAAAATGAGCTTCTTTAAGCCCTTCAGCCTTTTTCTCATTGGCTGGTCTCAAAAGATGAAAATTTGGCTGGCTCTACTGCTGTAGTAGGAAAATACCAAGAGATTCCCTTGAAATTCTCAGAGTACTTCTCCATTCTCCAATGACAGGGCAGCCAGAAGAGCAGGAAAAAATGAGGGGCAGTCGGTAGAAGTTATGATGAGACTCCATATATACTACAACTTCATGACAATTAAAACTGTTGAAAAGTAGGATGGGCTGCCTCTGTGGTAAAGGAATCCCCATCACTCACATTTCTGAAAGTGAAGACTCAGTGACTTTGTGGGAAGAAATTGTTACTCAGATATGAGTTAGAATATGTAGATTCTTCAACCCTGAGCTGCTATGATTTTGTAATACTGTCCATTCAGGCTAATTGTTGTGATTCCACAATGGACTGACTTTCTGTAACTCACATGGCAAGAACTGCTTTCTATGCATTCACTTCCTGCCTCAGTCTACTTTATGAAATTTCAAGCCAGCCATATATTTTAAAGTACTGAAAAGTTATGGATAAATTACTTCCATCATGTGATTAAATTTAAAAAAAAAAACACCACACATTAAGACCTGCATGGTCAAGGGACAGATGGTTTCCTACAGCAGCTAATTATTTTTAAAGTTATTATTCCTACAATGCCACGAGCTCCCCAAAGGAAATTACTTTCAAATTCAATTATACAAAATTAGCAAATGTCTATTCTGTGAGCAAATTCTCAGCAATGTTTTAATAATTTCCAGTAATTAGGTGCTAAATAAACTAATTAGTAAGTTATTTAATTAGCATTTTCTAGTACACATTAAAGTTAAGGAAGTTGGAGGTAATATATCTTGTACTAATTTAACGGGAACTGGTAATGAGCTATATTTGAGAATTTGATGCATAGTAGACTTCGTAGATCATATCATTTTTCTTTGTTGTTGACACTTTGTCCTATGAAACTCTCCTATTATCAGGACCCAACAACTTCTGAATCTCTACAGGGACTTTCACAACAACTGAGATCACATAACACATGCCAGTTCCTAGAGTTGTGTACTGTGCTTAGGACGGTTAGTAGAAAGACTATATTTTGTAGGATTTTTGTTTTCTCAAAATTACATGATCTCAGACATAAAAGGATTCAAAGAAGCCATATATTCTAACTCTTTCTGTTCTTCACCCACAACATTCCATCTTCATTCTCCATGCCTTCTTGTAAGCTATCCTCCATGTCTCAAATGTACTCCCCTCACAAACACATATCTCTACTTCTTAAAATACCTAATTTCATTCAAAAACTCAACCCAAGCACCTTCTGACTGAGGCTATTCTATTCCTGATATCCCTAACTGCTAGTGTTTTTTCTCCACAAAATATCTTATATTTATCTTGGTATATTTTGTGTATATGTATATATACACACACGTATAGATACATTTACACACACATGTTGTCTTCCCCTAAAGAATATTAACTCCTTGAAGGCAAAGGATTGTTTCTTTGTATCTCTAGGGCCTAGCATGTGTCTAGTACATAATAGGTGCTTAGTAAAGGTTTGTTGATTGATTGATCAAACTGAACTCCAAGTAAAATAAATTCAATGCCAATCACCAACCTTGAAGACTTTCTGAGGATGCTATCTTACTTAGCAATGTTCTTCCTAAAATGTAGTACTTAGAAGTAAATACATTTATCCAGACCTAATCTGACATGAGCTAAATAAAACAGAGGGTTTTTATTTTTATTTTTTTTAACTCTCTAGTCCTAGATACTATGCCTCTCTTAATACAGCCTAACACTACAATAGCTTCCTTGGCTGCAGTAACACACAACTGAATCCACTGGGTTGTCAGTCTGCTAAACACCCAGCTTACTTGGGAGAGAGGGGAAATTGTCATTTCTATATTGACCCAATTTCATTGCCAATGCAGCATAGGAACTAACATATTGGGATCATTATCATCTCTTTCACTATCATTATATATTGTTATGTCTACTTAGTTGAGTCTGTCTCTTTATGAACCCATCTGGAGTTTTCTTAGCAGAGATGCTGGAGTGGTTTCCATTTCCTTCTCCAATTCATTTTTTTTTTTTTACAGATGAGGAACTGAGTCAAACAGCATTAAGTGACTTGCCCAGGGACAAACACCTGGTAAATTCATGAAGTTAGATTTGAACTCAGATACTTCTAGTGGCAAGGGTGGGAAGTGTAGCTTGTTCTGACCAGATACACGCAGAAGGTATCTTGCTAGAGGTAACAATATCTTAAAAGACTTGAGGTATCATTTTATGAGTTATCTCGGGAAGGAGAAGATACAAAAGGGGAAACAAAATATTACTACCCCAAAAAAAAGATGATTGAGAAGACATTTATAATTTCTAACCCATATGCCTAGTGCCTTATCTTTATTAAACCTTGATAGAAATTAATCACATCCACATGGAAAATATTCTTGATGAAAATGTGAGAATGGAATGGGCAAGTTTTCATTAAAAAATGCATTGTACAAAAGACTTCATGTTTAAGTTCCCCTAATTATCCAATAGATTTGGAGAATACAAAATTCTTTTGTGTTTATTGTGTGTTGATTTTTTTTTTGGTGAGGCCATTGAGGTTAAGTGACTTACCCAAAGTCACACAGCTAGTAAATGTTGTGTGTCTAAGGCCGGATTTGAACTCAGGTCCTCCTGACTTCAGGACCGGTGCTCTATCCACTGCACCACCTAGCTGCCCCATGTGTTGATTTTTAAAAAGCATTTAACCCAGAACAAAATACTGCCTTAAAGGTTCTCCTTCAACAAGGAGCTTCCCATATGTTTATATATTAGTATCATAAAGATTCCTTGATAAATCTAATCACAACTATAAATATGTTCAACCTTCTGACTACTAATGTCAAGTAAGGTGTAAAGTGAGCACATGTATGATGGTTAAGGGAGTTTCTGACTGTCACAGAATTGGTACTGTATAGCAGGGATATCAAAATTGAATAGATTGGCCCATTAAACTATACATAAAGATCTCTGCCGGCACATATTGACTTGGAAAACCATATATTAACATTATCTATGTTCTATTATATTTTTAAATTTTTTTGTTAAATGTTTCCCAATTTCATTTCAATGTAGCTGAGAGTCAAGAATGTGGTGTAGCCCATTGGCTGTGTGTTTGACACCTCTAATGTACTGGATCCAAATGGAAGAGGTATTCTACATAAATGGTGAAAGGCAGCATGACATAATAAATATGGTATTGTGTTAGAGTTAGGAAGACCTGATTTTAAAACACTAATACAACTCTTACTACCTGGATGACCATGGGCAACCCATTTAACTTTTCCAAACCTCATAACCTACCTCGTAGGGTTGTTGTGAGCATCCTATGAGATACTATATGCAAAATGTTTTGTATACCTTAAGGCACTATATGCATGTCAACTCATATTATGATAAGGATGAGGAAGAGATTCTCCAGATGCTCATGTTTACCAGTAACATTGTGCTGATTTTATTTAGGTCAGTGTAATCCAACACCTGCTCAATGAGATTTGTGATTATTCCAAAGACATTGGTCCAACAATTAAAAAAGGAAAATTCAAAGGAATGAAAAGTCTCTTAGATAGAATGAGTGTGTGCATATATATACGTGTGTGTGTGTGTGTGTGTGTGTGTGTGTGTGAATATGCCCACACACACACATTATAGGAACTATAGATGGATAATGAGCTAGGTTCAAAAGTGAGTGGTAGGAAGAGAACTGGTTGGATTTTTTTTAATTTTTTTAACAATCCCAAATTTACTAAGCCTGATCAAAATAACAATAATAAGAGCTTATCGCATTTAGGCCAGCTGCAACCACTCAACATGGTGTGTAAGTGTATGAAGTTACTTGCCATTTTAGAGGGGGAAAGGAATAAGGTACACAAAGTCTTCAGTGACAAATTGTGCTTCTTTTCCATTACATTATCTTAATGAATCTAGACTACACAGAAACTGTTGCCTATCCATCCCAGCAAAATCACTTTCAATGGCCAGTTCTTCTACCTACACTAGTTAATTGGGATGCCTTAATTAGTAGAATGAGCTTTCCTTAATGAATAGTTGATTGATTGATTGATAAATTGATTTTAGCTTCCACTGTACTGAAAACATTTCCTCAGTATAAAGATAAGAGGGCACAGGAGAGCTTTCTCCCCGAAATGATGTTATTGGATGTAGTAAATGTTACTTTGCAACTAGTTAACAAAAAGACATTTAGTTGAAAATCAATTTTTTCCTATGTTTTTCTTCGAACTTTGATATGTTTCATACAAAGAATCTAAAATACAATGATCATTGTTAGCAGAAAGAAACCACTAACAGGAATCTGTTAAATATTCCATAAAATCAGAGGTGAAACCATAGGTTTAGAAAATCTAGTATTTAGTAAGTGAATACTATGTTCCTGGGAGGTGCTAGATTTGGGAATATAAGTTCAAGAAAAGAAGCAATCCCTACTTGCAAGAAGCTTATATTCTAATGAATAAAAGGAGAAAAAGGCTATAACATTTGAAATATACACTATGTTCCTACCCTTATCAGACAGCCATTGGCATTTATTTGTTAAGAGAAGAAGAATCTTCTCAGTCCAGTAAGACATTTCCCAACTGGAGGAAGATGAAGGAGGAGTAGAAGGAGGAATTGAAGCCAGCTCCTGCTCTTTCATCAACAAGGGGTTCTTAAAACAAGTATTATTTGCTAGGACCTAAGGTCACTACCCCTTGTTTAACCTTTGTCTTGCCTGATCCTAACAAAGACCTTTAACTCCAGGAAAGAGTGAAAAGCAGACCCCTCCCTCGCAAAAAAAAAATAATATATTTGGGAAGATTGCACACTCACCAAGTCTCAAAGCTGATGAAACTTCAGAAGCCATATAGTTCAGTTGTACCTGAACAAGAACCTTTTTTACAATGTTCCCAACAAATGGCTATTCAGTCTCTGCTTGAAGAGCTTAAGTGAGAAGGCCCCACAATGTCCTGAGGCAGCCCATTCCACTTTTGTATAGCTCTAATGGTTAGGAAGTTTTTCTTTATATCAATCATAAATCTGTCTCTTTCCAACTTATTAAAGGATCATTGATTTAGAGCTGGAAAGTACTTTAGAGATCATCTAGTCCAGCCCTATAATTTTACATATCAAGAAGTAGAGGCTTAGAGAGGTTAATTAACTTAGAGTTACACAAATAGATGGAATTAAAATTCAGGTCTTTCTATCAACACTGTTTTTCAGCTATGAATTCCATGCAAACAACATAATAAAATAGAAAGCAAATCAATATTCCCCGTGGATACTCATAACTTTGTGAACCATTTCTGTCCTAAACTCATTCTTGTTGGTCACATTCAGGTTCTTAGCATTCTCTCTTACATCTCTAATGCTAACCCAGGTCCTAGTTATTTTTCTAGTCACTCCAAGTCTCCAGGAAAGTAAGAGATCACTAAGTTATTCAAAGGTCCTTAAAGCGAAAAGACCTTGTTATAGTGAAGCAGAAACCTCATCCCTCTCTTGTGCAGCTTAGCCTCAGTAAAGTCTCAAAGAATTCAGACTCTTCCAATCTTATATTGGAGAGGTTGGAGGTATAGAATGGAACACAAGAGTTGAGACTATCTTCCTTTTGAGTTTTTTGTGTGGTCCTTTCTCAATTGCTACTATGGGCTTGCTGACAGGTCATCCAAATGAAAAGGATCATAGATGATCATCTGTTTCTATTGACTTAAGCATTGTTCATTGAGTAGAAGTTGGAAAGGGAAGAATCCCAAATCTTTGAACTTAAAAAAAAACAACTTGGATTCTCTTAGTAGATGAATAACCCTGATAAAGTCACTTAAACATTTCTGAATCTCCCTTTCTTCACTTATAAAAAGAAAGGATTGGTCTCCATTAAACTAAGCTCTCTTCCAAAAGGTAAACATTGTATTTAAATTACCAGAAAAAAATTTCAAACAGTATCTATCAGACAGTGACTCTTGTTGGCTAGGGGAATGGGGGGGCTGGGAGGGGTTGGAAATGAGAGAGAGAATTTATGAAGATACATATGCCAGGCACTGTGCTAAGCACAAAATTCTCCTAGTGAAATTTCTAAGTCTTGTCATTGGAGTAGTGGCTAAAGCAACTAATTGCTAAAGACTGTTAACAATTCAGAAAGTGTTACCAGAAATGGTTGGAGAATTTCCTCTAAGAAACCTTTGCTATGGTAAAATGGATTTTCATCTGCATGGCACTGTTTAAATATATGTGAACCTGGAGATAGAGCAGGCTATTTAATCTCCAAAAGTCATCTCTAGCTCTACAACTTCATAATTCTAATAGGATGAATAAGATAAGTTGAATAGGAATATAATTAAATATAAAAGAAGAAAAAGAAAGAGAAATTAACATATATGTTCCCTATGGACCACTGCAGCAGCTACAGAAACTTTTAAAAATGTTTATCATCTCCTAGGATAGAAAAGTGAAACTACAGAGTACAAATAGAATTGATAGTTTGTATCATGGATACAGTGTTGGACCTAGAGTCAGGAAGACCTGAGTCCAAATCTCACCTCAGACACTTACTAGCCATGTGACTCTGGACAAGTCACTTGACTTCTGTCCACCCCAGTTCCCTCAACTATAAAATTAGTACAATTATAACCCCTACCTCAAAAAGTTGTTGTGCAGCTCAAAAAGAGATAAAAAAATGTGAAGTCTGAAACTACTATATAAATATTAGCTATTACTAATTAATAGCTATGGATAAGCTATACATACATTTGTTCTTCTCCATCTGTCTTCTAATTCCTTTTTAATCTAAATAACAGATGGAAATCATGTGAACATAGATTGTTCAGAGCTGATTCTAATTGCTGACTTGTTCTAGCTAGCAATGAGAATTTGGAAATTATAGCCAAGTCTTATATGTGTTGTTTTAAAGTAAGCGCAATGTTAAGGTCCTTTACTTGAGCCCTTGGTAAACGCTAGGAAATGCATTTTCTCTTCGTCTATATTATCTTCTGCAAGCAGATCATGGAATGATAGCTATAGCGATGGGGGGAAAACTCAAAGGCCTTTTAGTCCAACTCTCTTATTTTACAGAGGAGGAAACTGAGGCCCAGGGAGTTAAACAGCTTGCCCAAAGTTATAAATGTGGTTAGTACTGTAGAAGTCTTTTGACTACAAAACCAGTTCTCATTCCTCTGTAACACATTGCCTCCTATTGAAACTCTTCTTCCAAAGAGCTTTCTCACTTTCCCAAGAGCTGAATGGTCATTCCTGCTACTGTCGCTTTTGCTACTAATCTATTTTTTCTGCACAATTCAGGGTCCCTGACTTTCCAGTACATTTTAAAGAAATGCACAAATTGAAATACTTGATCTATTTTTGTTCCCTACTATCCAGTGTCTTTTGAACAAAGTATAGTCTCCTATTAGTTTCTACAGGGCCACTGGCATGACTCAGTACAAAGTACATTTGTATCTAACATTCTTCTCCCCAATAACTTTATGTGAAATATAGTTATTAATCAAAATAGGAAATCAGAAAACCCAGCAACTTCGGCAGTACTAAGCAACAGTTCCTTTTACCTCAAGTACTTCCTAAGTGTTTTCAAATCCACAATTCCTCCCACCATCAGGCTTTTAAATTAGACTCTGATTTAACAGAGTCACTTTGAAATATAATCATTTTTAATTTTTATGTGGTCACCTAATTGTAATTCATGATGGACTCTTCCTCCATTTCCAATGTGCTCACTAATATTGCTTGAATCCAATCCAATCCAGCTCCTACCACTAAAGTACTTGGCATTCTCAAGTGGTTCAAGATTAGAAACTGATATGATTTTATCAGCAGAAATGACATTAAAGCAGAGGCACTGGCATCTGTTTTGCTGCTGGACCCTCAGGCCCATGGGGCCTTTTTATCTGAGCTGGAGCTAAACCTTGTATATATGTCATCTTCCGCTATTAAAATGCGAGCTCCCTAAAGAACAGGAAGTGTCTTACTATTTGTATCTCCAGTGCTTAGCATATAGTAAGAGCTTAATAAATACTTCTTTTATTTGTTCCTTTTTTCCAATCTAATGAAAGTTTCTTAAGTGTCTACTATATGCAAGGTATTGGCCATTTCCCTATAAATGAAAAATGATAAATAGCTTCTGTCCTCAAGGAACTTACATTTTCTTGGAGCTTGTTAACCAGGGATAAAGAGCTCAAACTAGAAAACACGTGGAGTGTGATCATTTCCCTGAAACAAAACAAAACAAAAAACAAACACCTACATCAGACATCTCTGTCTAAGATTTTAGGTTTAAAATACATAACTGGAAAGAGAATCATGTGACCAGCAAAATGGCCAAATGATTACTTTCTATAAGTTTTTCAACCCTCAAAAGATTGGGATTATAAAAAAGAGATAAAGTAAGAATGGCTGAATCCACAAGATAAGATGGACTTTCCAATAACCTACCCCACACACACACAATTTTTTTTAAATCTCATAAATTAACACTGAAGAACTTTAATACCTAGAGTTTCCATTTATCATCCTTACTCTACTCCCAACCAACACTAAGTGCAGATGTTTGGTTAAGATTTAGGAATCCCCCACATCTACAACCAATTACCCCAAAATGTAAAAAAAAGAGACAGATACTGAGTCTACTCAGCAAAAAGAAAGGAATAAAAGTATGGAGGAAAGAAGACTTTGGAAGGACCAAGAATGTGATACAAATTAATATTAAAGCCAAAGGTCAGAAGGGGACAGAGCACCAACCCTGAAAGAAAGTGGAAACTGATACAAAGAAATCATACTATATAGCCAAAAGGACTTTGATTTAAATCCTGGCAATGCTGCTACTTACTTCCCTTGTGGCTTAGGGTAAATGCAACCTTCCTGGGCTTTGATTTCCTTGACTTTAAAATGAGTCTTTACTGGATGATCTCAAAGCTTCCTTCCATTTTTAGATCTATGAGCCTAAGATAGGGACTGCTGACCCAGTTGGTGACAGTCCCACTCCCCTATTCCCACCAATGTGAAGCTATTCAGAACAGGGACAAAGGTCCAGTGACCACCCCCAACCCCATTCTGTCATTACCACCACTAACATGATGAGGCTATGGCTGCTAAGCCTTTTCGAATACATGACAAAAGATGAAATAACAAAAGATCAAGATAGTGTAAACTTGAACAAAATTCCATTTCACAAGCAAATAATCCAACAGAACAGAATGTCAAAATAAAATGAAAACTGAAAAATCCTCAAGGAAAAACCAAAGTACAAATACTATAAGATGTAGGAAAACAAACCAGTACTACCTGGTTAAAAAGAAAATTCTGTGAATGCTCCCTAGAGAGGAAGTTCAGAATGGTTCAAAAGAGAAATGTTTCTTGAGAAAAGAAATTTGTTACAAAGCTTCTGTTTTTCTTTTTTTCTTTATCAAGGTGGGAGAGGAAGAGGAGAGGATAAAAATGATAAATAATTGAAAAAATATTAAAAATAAATTGCTATAGACTCAGAAGAAATTTGAGTGACTATATGTCAAGAGTCAAAGCTCTCAATGCAGAATTTTAA
This sequence comes from Phascolarctos cinereus, assembly GCF_003287225.1. NCBI lineage: Eukaryota > Metazoa > Chordata > Mammalia > Diprotodontia > Phascolarctidae > Phascolarctos > Phascolarctos cinereus. The sequence goes on from NW_027555847.1 coordinate 476,442,889, forward strand.
AAAACAGAATGGTAAAATTAGGATATGTGATGGAGAATCTCTTCAAAGATGGAAAAAACTCAAAGAGAGAGGAACAGATTTGAAACCTAAAAATATTGGAGAGGAAAATTTGGCAGAGGGGAAGCAAAAGGCAATTATGTGAAAACCCGGAGTACCTGAAAGCAGTGATGGAACCATATCAGTAGCCTCTGCCACTTCCCTGTGTGAGTCTTCCTACTTCAATGACTGATTTCATCCCATTCCTTTTTTCCTCTAAATTCTTGCCAGTTACTAAAATGGCAATAATCATAAATCACATTTATATAATGCTTCAAGGTTTACAACCACCTTTCTCCATATGATGTTACAAATGAGTCTATATTACAAATTGATGTTGCCTTTGGCTGGTATATCTTTCTTCTTGGCAAGAAGATGAAGTGTTTGTACTTTGCTAGGGCATTTTCTCAGCTTCTCATGGTATCACTTGATTTACACTGGTTAGAAAATCATCAGTCTGTGTAAATATCTGTTCTTTTGTTCATTTCTCATTTTTCAGCTTTAATTGCTTGTCTAAAAAAACCAGATTGAACTATACCTCAATTGAATGCCATATTTTCTCATTTTTCAATTCTTCCTTCTTATTGAATATTGATTTTTATACTAAACCAAGTTTGGAAACATTTAAGCTCTGCATACATTAGGTGCTTATTAAATGTTTATTTAATTAAACCAGCTACTAGGCAACAAAATGCTGTCAGTCATCAAGAAATCATGGGAAACAATGAAGAAAGCTGTATGTTCAGAAATACTTATTTGAAAACCATAATGCATTCCAAGGAGGTAACAGGATTATATGAGGTATCAGAAAATTAATTCATAAGCAACAATTGAAGGAACTGGTCAAATTTAACTTAGAAAAGATAAAATTCTGGAGAAATATGATAACTGTTTTCCAGTAGTTGAAAATGTTTATTTAAAAGAGAATAAGGGCAGCTAGATGGTGTAGGGGATGAAACATGGGTCCTGGAGTCAGGAAGACCTGACTTCAAATCTGGCCTCACCTCAGACACATGACATTTACTAGCTGTTGTGACCATAGGCAAGTCACTTAACCTCAGTTGTTTCGCAAAAAAAAAAAAGAAAGAAAGAAAGGGAGAGAGAGAATAGATTTTTTTTTCTGCCAGTACAGAAAGCAGAACTAGGACCAATGGATAGAACACAGATCTCAGCTGGACAGAAGAAATTTTGAACTAGAGCTATCCAACGATGAAATGGGCTGCTTTCTGAGGTAATGAGCTTTTTATTACTGGAACAACTTAAGCAGCTTAGGTAGGCCCATCTTTTACAAATGATGTGGGAGAGATTCTTACGTGAGAGAAATTGTATAAGCCACCTTTAATTTATAAAGTCACTATCCTTTGAAAAGTAAATCATGAAAATGTTGACATAAAGATAGTTAAAATGATCAAAGGGCTGAAGAAACTTCTTAAGGAAATATGACTAGAAAGACTAGAATTCTTCAACATGAAAATATGAAGGCTGAAGGGAGAGATAATCTTAGAAAATGAATGTCCCTTGACAGTAGGGACTGTATCATTTATATCTGTGTATCCTGAATAGTGTCTGGTGCTTATAAATGTTTATTGTTCAATTGGTTTGTATTATTATTTTAAAGATGACAGATTATTATTGTATTATTATTTTAAAGATGACAGATTTTAATTTCTGGGACATGATCCAGAAGGAATCATTTAAATTTTTGTGAGAATTTTATTTAAAGGTAAAAGAAAACACTATCTCACACAAAATAGTTATTTAACTTATGGAATTCATCACCCCCAGAAAGTTCCATGAGCAGAAAGTATAAGTAGATTGGCAAAAATACTTATATTACTTTATAGACTACAAAACCATAATGGGCTAACAAAAATGAAGTAGGATTTTTTGAGTTATCTGTTATAGGACGGCTACTGACAACCCTCTTAAAAGCGTCTAAATGACCTACCCACAGAAGTAAGAAAGGTTAAGGTTTATTTGATTTGTAAGAATGCAAATTGTCAAATGTATGGCAAGAATACAAGATATAAAATCAGACCTATTAACAATCACAGTGAATGGATGGCTTCCCCAAGGTTCCCTCCCCCACCTACATCAATGAGGCCAATTCTAGGTCCTCATCAAAATAGCTGCCCAAAATGAAGGTGTTCCCTAATCAGAGGAGCAATGACTCCTCTTCCTGTGATTGCTTTAGTCCTCAGTTGCCAGGCGCTATGAACATCAGCTTGAAGGTCAATTGAGCAATTATTTCTCCACCTCTACTTTACAGCTTTGTTTTTCTCACTTCTCCTGTACTTCCTACCCAGCCCTCATCTATTTTACAACGTTGTTTTTCTAGAACTTCCACGCATACCTCTTTCAGCCTTGTTTTCCCGATCCCACATCATTAAATTCTTGCTATGCCCATCGTCCATGTGTAATTGTTTATTCTACATATATGTAGAGCAATTGCATCTTACTGAGGCTTGATGTAGGACCTTGCCAGAATGCCTTGATTAGGGTCATAAATGGCCCATCCTAAGATCAAACCATTCTAAGCCATGCAGGACCTAGACCTTTTCTCTAGGTTAAAACTCTATGTATTGAGGCCAGTTGCTAAGTACAGAATTCTAAGCCAAATCTAAGAAGCTGACTAAAACTGCAATTGTTATAATTAAACCCAAGAGAAACCATTTACTCAGGGCTCCAAAATGTCTGGTTTACTCAAGCCCTCAACATGGATCTTTGGGAAGGTACTACTTGGCTTTTTCAATGATCACATCTCTTTCAGGGGGCTTTCTAATTAATAGAAGTACTTTGCCTCCTCAGGGCTAGTGCTGCCTAGCACAGTGAATTCCTTCTTTGAAGTTGGATTATATTTATTAAGTGGTTTGTGGGGCTACCTTCTCTTCCCATGCTACTACTAGGTCCAATCTTATATCTCCCAATATTGTGGCCAGTAGAATGAAAAAAAAAATAATGAGGTTATATTCATATGTAGACCCTACTCAATTATCTCTACCCCCCTTATTCTGGAGGACCATCATTCAATATTATTAGATTGTTGTTCCCCATCCTAGTGCCAACTGTCTATGTCCTAGGGTGGATACTGAAAAGAAGAGGCTCTAATAAATTTCAATTGCCTAACGATTAGTGGGTCTCTAAAATAACATATTAGAAATGACAAGTAAGATGATTTCAGAAAAACCTGGAAAGGCTTATATGAATTAATGCAAAGTGAAGTGAGTAGAACCAGGAAAATGCTGTACACAGTAACAGCATTATTATAGAGTGAAGAACTGTGAATGACTTAGCTATTCTCAGCAATACAGTGATCCAAGACAGTCCCAAAGTACTAATGATGAAACATACTATCCACTTCCAGAGAAAGAACTGATACTATCTGAATACAGACTGAAACACACTATTTTTCACTTTCTTTCATTCTTCTTTTTATTCATCTTCTACTACAAAATGACTAACATGGAAATGTTTTACATGATTGCACCAGTATAACTATATCAAATTACTTACCATCTCAGAAAGAGTTTGGAACTTACAACTTTTTTTAAAAAAGTTTTAAAATTCTTTTAACATGTAATTGGGGGGAAATTACATATGTGTATAATTTATTATATATAAAAATAAAATGACATAAGAATCTATAAATTCAAAAGTATAAATGTAAGTAATTGGATTTCTGACACCATTGTAGCCTCATCATTGTGGACTCAAGGATACCTGATGATAGTCACAGTATGACTTATGATAAAACATTCTAGGTCCTCCTACCATGGCAAGAAGAATTTGTTGTAAAAAGAAGAAGAGATATGTGGCTATGGCAATATCAAAACTGTTCTGTCGGGCCTAGGCCTGAAAGTCAAAAATATGAGTAGGCTATAGTTGTTTATCAAATTAATATTAATACAAACAAGTTCACACAGAGCATAATATATTGTAGTCTTTGAAAATATCTACCTCTTTATCATTAAGCTCATATGAATTTTTTTTAATTTCCCCTCTTTTCCTTCCTTCTTTAACAAATTCTGATCCAAACATCAACGATAAAACATTAACAATTTTAAAAATAATAATTGCATTCAGGGATTTTTACACAGCAAATGAATGCATTGTACTTTACTCAAAAGTATTATTATTGCTTATTAAGGTTAACCTGAGTGACTTGCATATTGACCTCTAGGGCCTTTTAAACTGAAATTTATGTATTGAACATCAAAAGTCCTGCTGCATAGTAGCAATACTCGTGATTTAGGTTTTCTGGTGAGATCCTTTCCTCAGCAGGCATCATTCAGTCTTCCTTGACAGGCTGGAGAGGAGATTCTAGCCCTGGAAATGAAACTCTTTACATATAACATGTCTTATGTGTCTTACAGAAATTAGAAAGTTCATCATATTCACAAATTTGTAAAGATATTCAGCTGTTTCATTATTTCAGCCTATTTCTCAACATTACAGAACTAGCAGATACTCAAACTAAGAAATTTTAGTGTATACCAATCAGTTTTCAGTAATTGTTCAGTTATTTTCCACAGATTTCATGATAATCACTAAGTACTATAATTAGTAGACAATTTAACATATAAACTATTTCTGCATTTTATAAGCAATCTTTTCTGTGGATCTGGATGTTTAACACTTTTCAAACCATTTTCTTAATGAACTGATAAGCAATTACCATCCTATTCAGCATAAAGAAAAGGCTGAGTGATTGTGACTCCTTAGAAAAAATATTATACGTAGAGACACATCTAAACATAACAGTGTATGTAATTCCCATAGTCTTTTCTAATAAAACATGAACTTTTCAAAAAGATAAATTCTAAATTACTGTAGTGAATATCTCATAGATTAAAAATTCAAAAAAATCTTTCCTTTTTCTAATATAAATTCACATAGCTTTCTATTCACAGAGCTGAGGAGTTAATATACTCACTAAACCTGTTTTTCTTTCACCCTGTCTTCACATTTTTTCCATTGATTTCCTTAATATTTTTTATCCTTTATTCCTCAAGATGAATTTTGTAATTCTTTATTAGTTTGACTGGAATGGAACTGAATAAATAAATTAATTTTGGTAGTATTGTAATTTTTGTTATATTGACTCAGCCTACCCATGAACAATTAATATATCTCCAATTATTTAGATCTGTCTTTATTTGTGTGAAGAGTATTTTCTAATTGTGTTCATATAGTTCCTATGTTTTACTAAGCAGGTAGATTCCCAGATATTTTATAATGTCTGTAGTTATTTTAAATTGAATTTTTCTATCTCTTCCTATTGGGTTTTGTTGGTACGAGATTAAAACACTAATTTTGTATGTGGACGTATTTCATATCCATAACTTTACTAAAATTCTTAGTTGACTCCGGAGTTCTCTAAGTTTAACAATGTATCTTCTACCACAAGTGATAGTTTTATTTCCTCAGAGCCAATACTTACTCCTTTAATTTCTTTTTCTTGTCTTATTGCTATAGCTAGCTTTTTTTTTTACTTTAGCTTAAGCATAATAGATTCTGCTCTAGTATAATGTTAAATGACAGTGATGATAATGGACATCCTCTTCACCCTAAACCTATTACAAAGATTTTACCTTATCACCTTTAAAGATAATGCTTGTTTGGTTTTAGATACTACTAAATACAAGTTTTTAGATAGTAGTTAACATATTAGATGTCATTTTATCCCTAATATTTAGATAGATACTTATCATTTTAAGAAAAGCTTCACTTATTCCTATGCTTTCTAGAATTTTTAATAGGAATGAGTGTCGTATTTTGTCAAAAACTTTTTCTGCATCTATTAACATGATTGTATGATTTTTGTTGCTTTTGCTACTAATGCGGAGGGTTATGCTTATAGTTTTCCTAATGGTGAACTGTCCCTGCATTGTTGGTATAAATCCAATCTGGGCATACTGTATGATTTTCGTGATGTATTGCTGTAATCTCTCTGACAGTATTTTATTTACAAGTTTCACATCAATATGTATTAGAAAAATTGGTAAACAGTTTTCCTTATTTTTGCTGTCCAGAGTTTAGATATCAAAACAATATTTGTGTCATAGAAGGAATTTATAGGACTACTTCTTTATGTGTTTCTTCAAACAGTTTATATAGTAGTGGAATTAATTATTCTCTATATGTTTCATAGAATTTACCTGTAAATACATCTGTCCTGGTTTTTTTTCTCTCCCTTATGGAGCTCATTTATGGATTGTTTCATTTCCCCCCCCCATAACATAGAGTTACTTAAGTATTCTATTTCTTCTTTTACTAATCTTTGGAATTTACATTTTTGTAAATATCCATCAATTTTCTTTACACTGTCAGTTTTGTTGGCACAAAGTTGAGCAAAATATGTCCTAATGTGGACTTTAATTTCATTTTCATTGGCTGGGCATTCACCTCTTTCATTTTTGATGCTGGTAATTGGGATTTCTTCTGTTTTTAAATCAAATTAATTAGTGATTTCTCACTTTATTGGGTTTTTCCATAAAATTGGCTCATAATTTTATTTATTAGTTCAATTCTTTTCAAAAAACTTTCAATTTTATTAACCTTACCTTTCTTTTTTGTTTTTGGATTTTGACTTTGGTATTTAATAGGGGATTTTTTATGTGTTGTTTTTCTAGTTTTAGCTGCATGCCCAATTTATTTTTCTGGTCTTTCTCTCCTTTATTGATAAAAGCATTTAGAAATATAAAAGTTCCCTGAAGTATTGTTTTGGCTGCATCCCACAAATTTTTGTATGTTGCTCATTTTTATCATTTTCTTTAATATAATTATTAAATGTTTCTATAATTTGTTCTTTGACCCACACATTCTTTAGGATTAGGCTATTTGATTTACAATTAATTTTTAATCTATGCTTCCAAGGTCGTTTATCGATAGGTAATTTGTATTGCATTATAGTCTGAAAAGAGTGAATTTAATACTTCAGTTTTTCTGCGTTTATGAGGTTTTTATGAGCCCAATACATGGTTAATTTTTGTGACAGTACCATGAACAGCTTAAAAATAAATATACTCTTCTCTGTTACTATTAAATATCCTCCAGAGGTCTATCATATCAAACGTTCCTACAATTCTAGTCAGCTCCTTAACTCCTTTCTTGTTTAATTTATGTTTAGATTTATCAAGGCTTGAGAGAATTAAATTAACACACCCCTCCCCCCAGTATAGTTTTGCTGTCTATTTTCTCCTGTAACTTATTTAACTTTACCTTCAAGAATTTGGATTCTATACTATTTGATGCATATTTATTCAGTATTTTTATTATTTCATTATCATATGATACCTTTTAGCAAAATGCAGTTTTCCTGATTATCTCTTTTAATTAGATCCTTTTTTGTTGTGATCACGATTGCTATTTCTATCTTTTTTATTTCATCTGCAGCATTATAGATTCTGCTCCAGCCTCTTATTTAAATCTCTGCATGTTTTTTCTGTTTCAAGTGTATTTCTTACAAACAACGTATTGTTGGATTCCAGTTTCTAATACATTCTGCTATCTTTTTCCATTTTATGCATGAGTTCATCAATTTACATTGACAGTAATGATTGTTAACTGTGTATTTCCCTCCAACTCATTCTTTTCTATTTATTTTTTTCTGTTTTACTCTGTTCCTTCATCAAAAGTCTATTTTACTTCTGATTACTGTTTTAATTTAAATGGCCTCCCTCTTCTCACCCCCTACCTTAGTCCATTCCCCTTTTACTTCCCTGTTGTGTAAGATGAATTATGATACATAGTTTCTTTTCTGTGCAATCATGGTTTTCAGATACTCTAATCATTCTTAAATTATCTTTCTTTTTTCTATTTCTCAGGTCAGTTCTTTTTCTTCTATTTTTTTAGTCTTTTGACTTTGTTTTATTGTTTCTTGATTTTTTCATAGAGTCACTAGCTTCCGATTGAACAAACATAATTTTTAAGGAATTATTTTCTTCAGTGAGGTTTTGTAACCTTTTTTTTTTATCATTTGTTCAATTCTGATTTTTAAGGATTTATTTTCTTCAGTATCTTTTTGCACCTCTTTTTATTAAACCATTAATTCTCTTTTTGTGTTTTCCTTACATAGTTCTCATTTCTTTTCCTATTTTTCATTACTGTTCTTATTTGATTTTTAAATTAATTTTTTTCTGTTCTTTTTAATCTCTTTTAGGAATTCTTGTTGCTTTGTATCCGATTTGCATTTTTCTTTGAGACTTTGCTTGTAGAGCTTTTTAAATCATTGTCTTTTTCTAAATTTGTATCTTGACTTCCCTGTCACCATAGGTTTTTTTTTTTATGGTCAAGTTACTTTTTGTTGTTTGTTCATTTTTCCAGCCTACTTCTTGACTTTGAACTTTAGGTTAGATAAGTGCTCTGCTCACTCCTGAGGAAAATAGGGATGCCAGGCCTGAGCTTCTGCCTTTTATATCTTCCTGCTGCTCTCACAGCTAGTTCTGGGGTCCTGTAAGCTTTTTTTTAAACTTCAAGTGTGGCATAATCTTGGAAAAGTTTTGGTCACTATCTCCTTGTGCTTGTTCTTACACAGGTGGGACCCACGTTGTCTTCTATGAAGATTCCTCTCTAGCATGGAACTGCAGAGAGAATTGTTCATTACCCAGAACTGACTAATGGGCAACTGAGCTGCCAAATGGCACCTGATAGTATGTTCAGGGCTAATAGTGGTTACCTGGGATTTCTTTCTGAGCAGGTGTTGAGTCCCTTTATTGTCCCTGGGCACCCCTTCTGCCTCACAACCCCCAGTGGTGTCATTTCCACCATGTTGTGCTCTCAGCTAGCCCCAACCCCAGTGTCCTCAATCTTCTCTTTCTGTCTTCCTAAGATTCTCCAGAAAAATGACTGTGACTTTTTCTTGGCTTTCCCCACCCAGAATTCCATTTAGCACTTTCTATGGTCATTTTGTAAAAAGAGTTTTGGGGGGAGGTTTGGCAGTTTTGACTTTTCACTCCAGAATCATGACTCCACTCATCACTCCCTATCCTAATACAACAAAATGACATAAGCCTTCCTACCTCTCTGGGGAATCATGGGAATAAGAATCTGGGTCCATTTGTCTCTTCCATCTCTCCTTATTCCAAACTGCCTAAAAGACTGAAGAGCAAAGAGATGATAATAGCCTGTAGAAGCTTTAAAACACATACACACACTCACACAGATTTTTCACAATTTTTAACTCCTCTTCTATTTGGTGAAATATCAGGTTTTCCTTTTGACTAATTAAAGGGGGGGAAAGAGTTTTTTGAGATGAATAGATTTATAGTACAGACATTTCTGACAGTATATTCTAGCTTTATGTAACAAAGAACAAATAAAATTGAAAACATCTCCCTCAAAAGAGACTTGCAAATTTTTTTTCTAAAGTTTCAGAGTTAGGTGGCTTTTCTCTCTCCTTAAGATCATTTCTGCAAATCCCTTCTCCTGTCCCTTTTGCTTTTCCACTCATCATGCTACTGTTTGTGGGTTGGCCAAGCAGTCTTACATTCCACTGGTGAGATTTTTACAAAACTACTCACATGGCATGTGCCTTATGGGACCATGATCTAGTGCCCTACTTCTCCTTGAAGGAAGGTGGCAAATTTTTTCTTCTTCCTTTTTCTTTGAACCCACTTTCACCATGCTAATGATTATGCCCATAATTTTAGGTCATCTGCAGGCTGCTGGCTTTGAGCAGCCATCCTAAACCCAGGCACTGGAATGGAATGAATAACTGATCCACATAAATAAGGGGATTTAAAAGAATGGTTGCTTAGCCTATAAGGATACAGTTGCCAAACACATGTAAAGGACCTATGAAGCCAAATCAAATACAACAGTTGTAGTCAGAGGAGGGACTCACCATGCCTCTTTCTGCCCACCATAATGAAATTTGTCTTATGCCCCAAAGCTACATAGTAGCCACCTGAGGTAAGAATTTCACCAGGTGACAGGAGCCACAGGACCCCTCTCCCTGTGATTTATTTTATTCTCAAGTGCTAGATGCTGTCATCCTAGAGGTCACTTGGGCAATGTTGAAACATGAGCTGTGACTTGAGTTATGTCTTCTTTTTTTCCCTATTTTATAGCTTTATTTTTCTAGAGCTAACTTTTTAAAAGCCTTGTGTGTATGGACTTTTCTCCCCCTTCAGATTTGAGTTCATTCTGCTGCCTCTATTTAATTAACTCTTTACTATACCCACTGGCCTCAGTGTACCTGCTCATTCTAGATCAGTTCTTTGTAGAGGATGCATCATGTCTGACCACATTATCCCTAACCTTTGAGCTTGACAATTTAGAAGGTGACTCTTCCCTTCCACAGGAAATTCTTTGGCTCCTCTTTGAGAGAATGAATACTTAGCCAGAGTTGGCCAAAGGTTTGAACAACAGCAATGATTCTAAAATTTTTTCTTACTAAAATAGTGCCAGGAATTCCCCAAGTACAGCTTAGCACTGACCCCCAAATGGAACACTTGCAACTAAGTGGTACAATGGAGAGAGCACTGAACCTGGAGTCAGGTAGATCTGAATTAAAATACAGCTTTGGACACTTAGTAGCTGGGTAATTCTAAGTAAGTCACTTAAATCTCTGCTTGACTCAGTTTCCTCATTTGTAAAATGAGAATAATAATAATGCCAACTCCCAGGGGTGTTGTGAGGATAAAAACAAATAACATTTGTAGAGCACTCTGCAAATCTTAAGGTTCTATATAAATATTAGCATATTACTTGCTAGCGTTATTTTTAAGTGAGTGGAAGATTAGTAAATGTATATATCAATTTTCAGATTGAATGCTTAATTTGTTTCAGTATGTGAGTCAACAGCTATCCAGATAGGTAGCTGCAAAGACTCATTCACATATCATAGGGTAGAAAGTTAATTAAAAGATAAGAACTCTGCAAACTGTTAACACATTTCAATGCACTTCAGTTAACACAGTGAAACAGAGATGCTTTTGATCATCATCCTTTTGCTTGATTTTCAGTCCATATTTTCGTTCAAGATAGAATCAGATGTATAAAGTTATCTGAATGTAAAATATTGAGCTATGTTTATAGGATCATGTTTTTTGTATCTAGTCAATAGCAGCTTGCTTGTCCTTTATTAAAATAGAGTCCTGTTTCTGGGTTCTTGCTAAGTTATTAGATCCTCTTCCATTTGGCTGTACAGATGGAACCAAATTAATAATTCAGCTGAATTCCTCATATAATCCAAAAAGAAAACTTTGCAGATTGAACCCACAATAAGAATGAATGAGCAATTTTGGGCTTGCTGGAAGAAATCTCTGAATCAGAATTTGCTTAGCATCATTGAATTACTTATCACTAATCAAAACAACCAGATCAGATAGAAAATGAGACAAGAATGAAAAAAATCAGCAATATTGGGTCATCTTTTCCAGTCAGACACAGTGCTCTAAAGAAGAGGAAGAGGAAGAAGAAGAGGAAGAGCAGGAGGAAGAAGAAGAGAAAGAGGAAAAAGAAGAGGAAGAAAAAGGATTAGGAGGAGGAAGAAAAGGAAGAGGAGAGGAAGAGGAGGAAGAAGACAATGAAAGGGAAGAGAAAGTAGGACAACAAAATCAAGAACAACAAATCTATTTTATTTTTTCTTTCTGATCTTGAGGCCTGATAGAGGCATTAGCTCCCTTCAAGGATCTGAGATCAGTATCATGACACAAGATGGTTCTTGGCTTCAAAGGGACCATTTTAATCATATTGAAAGATTTGGTGGGGTTACCAACCTGATAGTTACTAGGTAATCTGAGAATATTTCCAGAAATCTGACATATATGACAGCTAAGACATTAAAAGGGTCTGCTCTACTAAAGCAACTGAAACAAGTTTTAGAGGAAAGATGGAGTTGGGGAAGGGGGGGAAAGAGGAAGAAAGAGAAAAGATGGAAAGTTTCTTAGAACTGAAAAAAATGCCCCTAAGTATTCTAAGTACTCAAAAGCACTCTTGACAATCAGCTTGCAAGACTAGATAATAGCTTTAATTTTGATTTTCAATGAGAACATTTGTCTCCTAATGTTAAAAGTTTTATTTTAAAATGTCTTCAAAAATTTTAGTAACAATGACCTCAGTCAAAATCTTTTTTATTATAAGGACAAGTTGTGTCCCCTGGGTAGTTTTTAAGAAATGTGCTAGAATGGAAAATTTGTATAGTGAGCTTTTTACTAAACTTAAAACTTTAAAGTATGCCAACCAACAAATCAGATTTTTGACCTAAATTTAGAAGTGTAGATTATGGTTTGAAGTTTGGGGAAGTTTTCTCAAGTTGGATTATCAACCACTATGACATAGAAGATGCATAATTCACTGATAGCTGTGTATTCCTGGGGCATTTGCTCTTAAGATCATAGGTGAGGGACCCAAGAGCTCAGCTAGTATAACTTCCTCTTTTGACAAATTAAGAAACTAAATCCCAAAGAGAAGTGACTTGCCCAGTCTCACACAGGGAGTAAGTTTGATTTCAAATCCAGTGTTCTTCCCACTGTACCATGCTGCCTCAAGAAAGGTGGATACTGACATTTATTTAAGCTTTCACTCTGAGAGGTAGTACCCCCTGAAAATGCCCTATAGCCTATATTTTTTTCTGATTGTTCCCTCCACATGAAGTGCCTTCCCTAATCACCTCCAGTCAAAAGTGATCTCACATGGCATAAAAATCTCAGAATTTGGAACTGAAATGTACCTTACAAGGCATGTAGTCCAACACCCTCAATTTTATAGATGAGGAAAACGTCAATTAATCATTAAGTAAGCAATCTTCTTGTGCCTTACTCCTCACCATGTACTGTTCAGTCCAGTGATTGTGGCCTCTTTGCTGTTTCTCTCAAAAGATGCTCCATACCTCTGATTCCAGGTATTTTCCCTGACTGTCCCTTATGCCTGGACCTTTTTTCCTCCTCACTTCTAGCTCCTGATTTCCTGGGCTTTTTTCAAGTTTCACCTAAAATTTCATCTTCTGCAAGTAGCCTTTGTTGGGCCGCTTTAATCTCAATGCCTTTTCTGAGATTATCTCTAATTTATTCTGTATATATCTAGTTAATACATAGTGGTTTGCATGATGTTTTCCTATTAGACTGTGATTGAGAGTTAGGACTTTACTTTTTTGCTTTTCTTTGTTGCCCCAGCACTTAGCATCACTTTTGGTGCATAGTAAGAGCTTAATTAATGCTTTCTGACTTGGCATTTATTAAATACTTATTGTTCCCTAGGCACTATGCTAGGCACTGGGAACACAAATATAAGAAATGAAACAATACTTATTCTCTCTTCTTTTGGGTGGCGGGAGAAAGACATTCGGGGTTAAGTGACTTGCCCATGGTCACACAGCTAGTAAGTGTCAAGTGTCTGAGGCTGGATTTGAACTCAGGTCCTCCTGACTCCAGAGCCAGTGCTCTATCTACTGCACCATCTAACTGCCCCAACAACTCTTATTCTCAAGGAGCTTACTTTCAATTGGTGGAGATGTGTGTATTTATAAGTATGTAAGGAATAAAGGTAAAATAATACAAAGTATGTTAAAGGCAATTAGGGAGGCAGCATTCTGGCAGATGGTTGGATTAAGAAGAGCTTCATGCATGCTTCATGTGTTTTGAAGGAAGAAGGGATTTTACATGGTGGCAGCAAGGATAGAGTAAATACCACGCTTGGGGGTTGGCCAGTGTAACAATAAGAACAACAAATATTCATAGCAGCTCTTTTTGTGGTGGCAAAGAATGGGAAATTGAGGGGATGCCCATCAATTGGGAACTGGCTGAACAAGTTGTAGCATATTAATTTAATGGAATACTATTGTGCAATAAAAAATGATAAGCAGGCAGATTTCAGGAAAACCTAGAAAGACTTATACAAAATAATGCAGAGTGAAATGAGCAGAACCAGGAGAATATTATACACGGTAACAGCCACACTGGGCGACAACTGACTTTAATAGACTTGGCTCTTCTCAGCAATGCAAGGATCTAAGACAACTCCAAAAGACTCATGATGGAAAATGATATCGACATCCAGAAAAAGAATTATGGCATCTGAATGCAGATGAAAGCATACTATTTGCTCTTCTTTTCCTTTATTGTTGTTTTATTGCTTCATTCTCATGTTTCCTCCCATTAGTTCTAATTGTTCTTTACATCACGACTAATGGGAAAATATGCTTAATATGAATGTATAAGTAAAGCCTATATCAGATTGCATGCTGTCTTGTGGAGGGGCAGAGAGAAGAGAGGAAAAGGAAGAAAATTTAAAACTCTAAATCTTATGGAAGTGAATAAAATTAATTAATTATTTAGAAAAACAACAATAGTAATTATGTAGCACTTTCAGGTTTGTGGAGTGCTTTACAAATATTGTCTCATTTATCCTCACAACCGTGGGAGATTGATGCTATTATCATTCCTGTTTTTAGATGAGGAAACTGAATTAGGCATAGATCAAGTTACTTGCCCAGGGTCATACAGCTAATAGGTATCTAAGGCTGAATTTGCACTCACATCTTCTTGACTCTGTGTTCAATCCATTATCCATTGTGCCACGTAGCTACAAAGATACAGAAATAGGAGATAGATTCCCATGAGTGAGAAATAGAGAGAAGACCAATTTGATGGGATTATAGAATGAAGAAAGAGAAGCAAATTATAATAATACTAAAAATGTTTGATAGGCTTTTACAGTCAAACATGGATATTTATATTTATCCTAGAGGCAACAGAAAGTCACTAAGGTTTCTGAAGTAAGGGAGTGACATGATCAGGCTTGTGGTTAAAGAAATCTTTTGGGCAGATCCATGGAGAGAAATGAGAAAAAGAGGGTCGATTGGGAGGTTGCTGAGGTAGTCCAGGCTGAAAATGTTGAGCTCTGTTCTAAGGTGGTGGCTATGTAAGCAGAGAGAATCCAAATACAGTAGTTGTTGGAGAGATAGAAATAACAAAATTTGTCAACTGATTGGATATATCAAGTGAGGCAGAATGAGAAGTTCAAGACAATGCTGAGGTAATGAACACAGGAGACTGGAAAAATGGTGGTACCTTTAATAAAAATAGGGAAGTTTAGAAGAATGCTGGGTTGGTAGGGAAAGGGGCAGAGAAAAAGAGTTCTGTTTTCATTATGCTGAATTTGAGAAATCTCTAGAACATCCAGCTTGAAATGCTCAACAGCCAATCACTATATGTAGGTCAGGAGAGACCATCTATGTGATAGTACTTGAAGACAGTAATCCCTTTCCTCCAAAAGATTTTCTTCTCCAGATTAAATATTTAATTGATGGTGGTATGGTATGGTCGGCAACCCCTTCACCAACCTCTGGATAAACTCCAGATTGTCAGCTTCTTTCCCTAAAATGTGATGCTCAGCATCAAAATATTCATAGCAGCATTTCTGTGGTAGCTAAAAACCAGAAATAAAAAAGGTGTTCACCAATTGGGGAATGGTTGAATAAATTATAGTATGTGAATATAATAAAATATTAGGGTACCATAAAAGATAAAAAAAAACATGTGAGAGATTCAGAAAAATGGGAAGATTTGTATGAAAAGTTGCAATGCAAAGAAGAGTCAGGAGAACAATGCTGACTTCTAATTAGTATAGCTACTGAATAAGAAGCAAACAACCCAACTAACAAATTTTACTCCAGCAAATCCAGAGGTTTATATCATATATAAGGATGATCCATAAACCCAATGAGAAACTATAGTGAATTATTTCTTCTGGCCTAGAACTA
Source organism: Phascolarctos cinereus (assembly GCF_003287225.1). Classification (NCBI taxonomy): domain Eukaryota; kingdom Metazoa; phylum Chordata; class Mammalia; order Diprotodontia; family Phascolarctidae; genus Phascolarctos; species Phascolarctos cinereus. The sequence goes on from NW_027555847.1 coordinate 476,458,631, forward strand.
TCCAAGAGACCAGCCAGAAGCCTGAGGATAATGGGGGGGGCAACATCAACTTCAGCTCCAGCTCAGAGTAGCATACCAGTGTGACCAGAGATGAGACCTGTGTGATCTACAAGTCTCTGAAGAAAGAGATGAGGGCTCAGCAGAATAGTCCCAGGGTGGTCAAAAAGCCTCAAAGTGGGGACCTTAGAAGCACCCGGGAACATAAGTAGGCAACTATCAATATGTCAAGGTAGTGATCAGATCAGAACACTCCAGGCCCAGAGGCTCTGAGTTTCCTAAAAATTATTCTGAAATGCCATCAAGAGTCCTGAAGACCTACCACTCTGGACCTCAAAAATCTAGGAGGATCTAACCCCAGGAGATGGGCTTCAGCATAGGTACTCAAGTAATCCAGATTAAGAACAATCACCTTTCCCAAAAGTACAGAAGGAAGAGAAACCTGACTCTGGCACAAAGCCACAATTCAGGAATTAAATCTAGAAGGATGAATAAGTCAAAGAAGATACGGACATGTATAAAAAAAATTGTCATACATTTAGAAATTGCAAAAACAAAGAGGAAGTAATTCCATAAAAACTGCAAGCAGAGACTCAAAAATAAGTGGATTTTCCAAAATGACCAAATGAGTATCTAAGTGAAATAAAGCAAAAGATAAAAGATGAAATAAAAGCTCTGAGGTAAAGAACTAGAAGGAAAAAAAATAACTTAGAAGCAAAAGTGGTAAACCATGCACAAATATCAGACTCTCTGAAAACTAAAATAGAAAAAATAGAAATCACAGACTTCATGAGACTTCAAGAAATGCTAGAACAAAAACAAAAGATTTGAAATAAAAATAGGCATACTTGCACATTGTATGATGTGTTTCTTCCAATATATATTGCAAACATTCAAAAAAAAAAAAGAAACTCCAATACCTGGAAACCATAGTCATTATTAAAAAGAATAATCAGCTCACACAATACCTGGCACCTTCAAATGTAAATAAGAAGAAATCTTGAAATGCAATATTTGAAAAGGCAAAAAGAAATAGGCTTAAAACCAAGAATAACTTATTCTGCAAAGCTGGAGTGGGGAGGATGGGGAATGAATGTTTAACAGAAGAGTATTTTTAAGCATTTCTTACAACTTGTTCAAGCAATTTTTTCAGAGTTTTAAATAAAATACATGTAAGGAAATCTATAAAAATGAATTTATTTGAGCCATTGGAAGGAGCTATATGTTGATATAGTGCTAACATGCTGCTGGGTAGAAAAAACAAGTTTCTCTTTAGAACCTTAATATTTTCAGAGTATTGAGATAGTTAAATAAAAAAGCAGGGATTAATAGGTTAGTTCTTTTATGACAGTTGTAAGAGGTAAAAGAGAAAGGAGGATAAAAGATGAACTGCACTAGTGGAAAAAGGAGGAAGAAGGAAATGGAACTTGTTCTTTTTCTTAATTGGACAACAGGAAAAGAATATAATATAATATAATATATATATATATACCAACATGAAGGAAGAGGAGAAGGAGTAAGGGAGTAAGCATCATCAGATGAACTTCGTTATCTTATGTGGTGTAAAGGAGGGTTAAGCATGTGCACAAACATACGTAGTTCAGTATAGAAATACATCAAACTCAAAGGGGGAAAAGTAGGAATATGAAGAGGAAAGAAGTGTTAAGAAAGAGTAAACCACCAGGAAGACAGTAGTTTTAAGTAACATGATAGTGTTAAAAGTCGGGGGAAGAGGGAGAGAGAGAGAAAGAAAAGAACTAGAATCTAAATGAGTGACTTAGATTGCCTCTTAGACATTGGGGAATGGACAAACGAACTTGTAGTACTGCATATGAATGTAATGGAATGTTATTGTAGCTTAATGAACTACAAAATAGATGATTACTGGTTAGTATAAATACTGGTTAGCATAATACTGGTTAGTAAAAACTGACACAGAGTGAAATGAGAAGAACCAAAACAATTTTTACAAAGACAGAAACACTATTTAAAAAAAAAACTTTGAAAGATGTATGAATTCTAATCAATGAAATAAAATTAGAAATCAGTTATAGTCAGTTCAACATGAATTTATGAAATGCTTATTATGTACAAGGCATTGTATGAGGCACTAGGGATACAAGGCAAAAAAGAATAACCCCTGCTCTCAAAGAGCTTACATTCTATTTACCTAAGTTTAAATACAATGGACAAGCTTGGTTCTGGAGAACAGGCAATGAAATATACTTTTCTCTTCTTATAATAGAGGTAGAAGATTACAGATGCAGAATATTAAATACTCTGCCACACTCAGTTATTGTGTTCATCAGTTCTACAGGAACTGGCTTCGATGTTATCATTGTTTTGTTTTATAAAGGAGATTTCCAGGTCAGTGAGGGGAAGAGGAGTCATATCAGGAAATGACAATTTTTTTAAAAGCAGCAATAATTTTTAAATAAAATTAAATTTCAACCCATGGAATACTAGTTCTCCCTCTGAAAGTCTGAACCCTTTGAAATTTGTTGTCCCAAAATCAAGGCTGCATGTCTGATTTTCAAGACTCCAGGAAAACGTATTTTCACCAGTCCTCATTAGGTGCATTTCATCCATGGCTGAGTTCTTCCTCCACAGAGGTTCTTTTCATTTGTGGGGCCAGAACATTGGTTTTATTGATATGGAGAATTCTTGGTGCAAAAACTTCCTCCACCAATGAAGCAGATCAGCAGCTTTTCAGCTCATAAAGTGTCCTGGGTTACTGAAGCTAAGTGGCTTGCCCAGCCAGTATGTAATAGAGACAGGACTTGAATTCAGATCTTCTTGACTCCAAGGCCAATTCTCTCTTCACTGTGTGGTACTGCCTCTCGATCCCTTTGTTTCATATATTATTGTTATATTTCAAACCATGGCCCAGAATCCAATCTTATTCTCTGTTATCCCCTCCTTTCCCAGCATTTCTCTTCCTAAACAACCCTTCTACTCTATAGCTCCTATCTTTAATCAGCAATAGTAACAAAAATACCATTTATTCCTCCAATGCAGAGGATCTTAACCTGGGGTCTGTGAATTTGAAAATAATTCTATTTTAATAACTATATCCAATATAATGCTTAACTTTTTAATTCTATGGGGGGTTTTTTTGCATTTAAAAACATTGTTGTGGTTTAGAAAAACAGGCCCATTTAGTAAAAACTTTTTTTAAAGTACTTTAAAAAAAACTGATAGTATATCTAAATAGTGATTTATAGTGTTATATAATCTTTTTCTATTTTCTTTACATGGAACCATTCATGTTTATCAATGTCAAGTTCAAAAGAATAAAAAAGTAATAAAAAATAAAAATACAAACATTGTTCTGAAAAGTGGTCCATGACCCCCCCCAAAAAAAATGGTTAAGAACTTCTGCTCTAAGGTTTTCAGTTTCTTGACTAGGTCTTTCTAATGCTTAATGACACTAAGTTTCTTTTGTTGAAATCATTTGTCCTCAAGTGAATTGAATGAAGTGGATTGTGGTTGCCAAGTTTAGTTTTCATAAGTTCTCCATCAAATCCTGGATAATAGCAACCCTTTTCAACATCCTTAACAATAACCTAATTAACAGCAGATACCAAGTTACCTCCTAGCTATTTGGAACTGAAGGGGGTATAATACCCCACCCTTCTCCACATTGGACTCCAGATGGACTACTAGGTTAGTACAGATATATCACTTGACTGAACTGAGGAAATTGCTTTTTGTTTATTAGCACAGAAAGATTTCCTTAAGTAAAGGCAAACTTACCCCTTTTAAGGGGTGGAGAATAGAAGGGTGTTGATCTTCAGCTATGACAGAGTTTAAATGTAAATGATACAAAGCTACCCTTAATTCTCAAGAGAAAGGAAATGAGAAGGCATCAAACCTCACATATCAACAAATGACCTGAAGTAATAGGCAGAGCTTTAAAATATAGTTCTTCTGAGGATACTCTTCCCCAACCTCTTCTTCCTTCTCTGCCAGAATCACAAAACTGGAATGTTGTGCTCATCATGGGTATAAGAGTTTAAGAAGGGCATTGATAAGCTGGAATTGTATCTAGAAGAAGGCAAGCAGATTGGTCAAAGGTCCGTTTGGTCAAAGGTCCATATCATAGAAGGATCAATTGACAAAACTGGGCATGTTTAGCATGGAGGTGATGTGATACTATCATCAAGTATTTGGATGGATGTCATATAAAAGAGGCATTAGATTTAATCTCTTTGGTTTATCCCTAAAGACAAGAACCAGGAGCAAAAGATTGAATTGGCAAAGAGGTAAATTTAGAGTTGATGTCGGGGGAGGCGGGGAGAGGAATCTAACAATTAGAACTCTCCAAAAGTAGAATGGATACTTCAGGATGCCGTGTGTTCTTTCCTCCTTAGTAGTCTTCAAGTACAAGCTGGGAACACCAGTCAGATATTTCACAGTGGGGACTCTTTGGGTGGATGAGTAGAACTAGAATAGCCCCTGAAATCCCTTCGAGTTCTCAAATTCTATGATTCAGTGACAAAACAAGCAAAAGTAGTTAGGCAGAGTTAAAAGACCCAGGACTTCTGAGATTACTCTTTCTTGTTTTATTCTTTGAGATCCAAGAGTCTCTGGTCTCTCTCTGGGTCTTACTTTCCATATGGAGAATGGACCAGTGAAGAATGGAATGATTCCCCACTTTCTTGGCATTGGTAAATAAAATGTTGCTCTTCTTGTGGTCAGAGGAATGACCACAATCTTCTATCTACTTTTCCGTTCTTCATTTAAGGAATTGAAAAGAACACATGAACAAGCTTAAAAGACTGAATCAAATTCTTTCTGTCAGAATCATTGTTGCCTTACATTTTAAGGTAGTTGTTAAGAATTAGAATAATAGAGCTAGTGCCACAAGGTACCTCACAGGTTACCTAGTTCAACCCCTTCATTTTATTAATGAGAAAACTGAAACTCTGGGAAGTTGTAACTTGTTCAAGGACACATAAATAATATATGTCAGAAGCAGGATTTGGACTGAAGTCTCCTGGATATGGAGTTAGTGTGAGTTCTGCCATATCAGACTACATCCCCAATTATATTCTCATTATTAAGGAATCATTTTTGACAGATTTGTATGTTTGTGCTGAGGTAGGAATTTCCCATGAAAGTCCATCCTAGTGAATGTGCTGAATAGTCTTCACTCAATCTGGATCTTTGTGTGTGCCAAGCAAAATTGTGTGTTTCTTTAATGAAAGATTGTGCCAAATTATTAATAATAAGAGAAATTCAAATCAAAACAACTCTAAGGTTTCCCTTCATTAATAAAGCCTGCCAGATGTTTTATTGGTCGCTGCTGACAAAGATCCCTAAATGAAAAGTGTACTATCCCTGAATGGATTTGAGGTCTTGCAGCCTTGTTAAAATTTTCTGGAGGAAAACAGTCAGATAAATGGCAAAGAAAATCAGAGAGTCTCATTAACAATAACTTCTCCAGAAAGACAATAGACTTCCCTGATATCAATATCATACTGACAAATAGTCATTTTATTACCACTTAGCAGAGAGTTATGAAAAATTTCTACTCATCTCTTCTTCCTCTATCTCTTTCCCAATCCTACCTTGCTACCTGTGAATCAATGAGGGTGTGTGTGGGGGGGAATTGTTCCCTTCTAAAAGGTTGTAGCTCTAATCCTGTATGGGAATCCTTAAAATTTAAATATCCAGTGGTCTTTCTTATTTTCTCTGTCCTCTGTGTCAGATTCTTCCATGTTTCCACCTCCTGACACAAGTCATAATTGCTCTTTGGTTCTTCACATCTTTTACTTCCTTCTCATTATCTTGAGTGTTACATGTATTAGATCAAAAAGCTTTTCATTCATTCCAATAACCTGAGGAGCTGAATTACATCCCTTTCACCCTCTCCTTTAGGAGGTAGACCAATGTTCATTTTGAATAACTTTTTCAAGGAAGAAACAAGATATAATGCCTTCTTTGCATTTCACTAAAAATTATTCTTGACCTCCATAACTTCTGAAAGTTGCCATTGGTATTAATAGTCAGTTGCGGACAAAGTCACAGGGATACTGAGATTCAAGGACAAGCTATCCAGTTCTTTAAATAGATTAGTATGCAGGCTCAATCATAGAGGAATATGATACATGGCAGGTATCAAGAATAACAAAATTTCTGAGTTGAAAGTGAATCCAGAGGCCATCTAGTCCAAACTACATCTCAAAAAATCATCTCTTCATTATACCTGACAAATGTCCTAAGCTTGCCTGAAAACTTCTAGTGAAGGAGAATCCATGACTTCTTATGGCAATTCATTCAATTTTTTGGAGGAGCTGAATCACAAGGTAACAAACTAGCATGCTGTGGCTTTGTGGTAGCCTGGTCAGATGAGGAACGGAGAGCAAGAGTAACTCACTATTAGGCCAGTTAGATACCAAACCAGGCTTCCTGATATAAAGCTGGGGGTGCAGGAGGCAGTAAATTTAATAATTCAGTCATCCCATCTCAGTTAAATTAACTATCTTAACAAGGTAGAAATACCTCTCTTGAATGAATGAATCAATCAAAGGCATTTTAACTAAGCACCATAATATATTCATTTTGCTTAAGAATATTCAGATTCCTATGAGGCTTGTGTAAAACCCGCAAGGTAGTTTCACATTCAGGCATTTGAGATCTAGCAGGGTAGAGGAGAGAGCAGTCCCAGTCAAATCCCTGAGAAGGAATCATTTGGAGAAAGAGAAATAAGGCAGCCAAGATTAAACATGAGGAAACTGGAAGTGGGGAAATGAAGAGAGAGTGGAGTGACTAGAGAAAAGGAAGCAAGGCATACATTGAATACAAACTTCTCCTTTGCAATTTTTCTGCCTACCTTTACCTCATTAGACAGATGATCCAGCACTTGTCTACTCCAAGGCTTTCCCAAGATGCTACAAGGTTAGAAGTTGTAGAGCTAGAGTACATATTGCCATATCATTTACTTCCTTGATGACAGGGAAACAGGAATTTTAGTTTGTAATTACAGATGTTCCTATTTAACAAACACTAGTTAGATTTATGGCCAGGTAGGTGGCCCAGTGGATAAAGCACTGGGCCTGGAGCCAGGAAGAATTGAACACAAATCTGAATTCAGATGCTAGCTGTGCGACTCTGGGCAAATCACTATTTGCCTTAGTTTGTCATCTGGAGAAGGACATGGCAAACCACTTTCAAAAAGGGTCATGAAGAGCCAGACACTGGAAAAAAACCTGTACAACAACAACAAAACTTAGATTTAGAGTTTTAAGTTTATCTGATCTAACCACCTTATTTTACAGAAGGGAAAACTGATGCCTATAGTGATAAAGTGACTTGCCAGAGGTCAAAGAGCAATTAAATGGCAGAGATGAAAATCAGACCCAGGTCCAGAACTTTTGAAAGTGGCTCTGTAAACAACCTTAGGTGAGTCACTTACCTTCTCTCCGTTTCCTTGTATGTTAAACACACAAAATAGCATAGTCTATTTCACAGGATTGTTGAGAGACTCAAATAAAATAATTTATATGTAGCACTTTGTAAAGAAAGCATACTATGAAAGCCAAATTCAGCTGCTATTTTTTTTCATTGAAAACATAGGGATCATATTTGTAAAACCATTTGTTGTTAGTATTTCTGGATAATGAGTTTTTGGAGATGCCCCAATCACCACTAAGTGTTACTCCAGAGAATGTCCTAGAGATAACAAGCTGCTCAAATATATTTGAAAGGTAACCAACCAACTGGCTGAAATGGGAGACAATTGGCTTTTAGATTTCAGAAAAAGGGAACATATCTCATCTAAGATAACCTAAGAAACAACTTCTCAAAAGACCTCAAAAAATAACTAGAGAAAAAATATATACATACATACATATTATATATAATAATTATTATGTAATTTCATGTAATATTTGATAATAATAAAATAATATATAAGAACAAATTATTCAAGAATGTACAACACTGAGCTGACAAGTTAGCTATTTCTTCATATCCACTTAGAATACAGTGGAGTAAAGTAGATGATGTGGAATAAAGAATACCATTATTCCTCCAGATAGTTTATTTGGGTCAAGGTGAACAGGGAAAATGAATTTGGTCATTCAGAATAATTGAATTTCCCCAATAATGCATTATATTAATTATTTATTTTTACAGCAGAGTTATTTTTCAATATGCCACCCCCATTGAATATAGCCTTTGTTAAGTGTCACAGTAGATAAGGCTCTGGTCCAGAAGTCAGGAAGATGAGTCTAACCTCAACTCAGATGCTTCTAGAGCTGTATAATCTTGGACAAGTAATTTAACTGCTGTTTACCTCAGTTTCCTCACTCAACTATAAAATGGAGATAACGTCACCTATCTCCCAGAATTGTGGTAAGGAATAAGTAAGATAATATTTGTATTGATATCTGTGTTGTGAGGATCAAATGAGATAATATTTGTAAAGTGCTTAGCATAGTGTCTGACACATAGTAGGTGCTATATGAATGTTGAATATTATTATTAAATAAAAATCTGAGCAAAATCTGACCGACAAAGCAATAGTTTCTAATACCATATGCATCTGTCCGTATCCATGGTCCCCAGTCTGTCTACTAACAGATGGAAGGTTATGTTTCTTCCTCTTTTCTCTAGGACCATGACTGGGCATTGCGATTAAATAAGTTTGGTAGCATTCTGATGCATATTATTTCCACTTACATATTTGTAGTCATTGTTGATATTATTCCCCTGGTTCTGTTTAATTCATTCTACATCAGTTAATACAAGACTTCTCATGTTTCTATGCATTCTTCATTCATCATTTCTCATGGGACAATTTATTATTCTATTACATACATGTATTATAATATTTCATCCATTTATTAAAGCGTTAGGTTGGACATGTCATTCTACTATTCAACAAACTCTAATGGCTCCCTATTACTTCTAGGATCAAAAACCAAATCCTCCAACACTTAAATTACTTTTTTAAAGCAGTATTTGCATAGCCTCTATTATGTGCCAGGAATTATGCTAAGCATTTTACACATATGTGCATGTATGTATATATTTTATATCTCCTTAAATTACCTTATAATACATACATACATACATACATATTGTATACATTTATATGTGTACATGTCGCTCCCATAGAATGTTAACCCCTCGAGGGCAGGGACATTTTTTGCTTTGCAATTTACTACCTAGTAGACACTTAATGAATTGTTTCTTGGTTGATTGATCTGAGGAGATTGAGATCAATGGACACCTACTCTTTCCATTTTTTTGCTGCCACAAGAAGTGTCAATAGGTCATATTTCAAGCAGTAGATGTTCTATGAAAACTTGCCTTATCGATTCAGTATATCATACCTTTCTTTTTGTCTGACATATTTGGATATATATCAATAGTGGAATCACTTGGTCAGATGATTTAGTGACTATTCTTTTTAAATTCTAAATTGTTGGGGGTTTTTTACAGAATTGTTGGCTCAGTTCACAGCTCCACCAACACTGTATGAGTAAGCTTTTTTCCTCCAAAAAATGCTAAAATTGGATTTTTAAAAAATAGAGCTAGTATATATACATATATTAATTAGTTTGGGGGAGTAATTTTTTTTTCCTCCTCCAGAATTTAAACATAGTAGTTGCAAAGCTGACACTATAGCTACTTGTCTTGGTTTGGAATAACCATAGCTCAAAATTAGATCACATGAAGGCTGGTTTCTAGCAGTTATAAACAATATGTAGGCTATGCAGAACACCAATTAGCATACTTTTAAAAAGTAATCCTTACTTCAATCCTTCAAGAACCTGTTACTCCATAGATGTGGATATCTCCTCCACCAAAACATATAACAAGATCTCTATGGTGGGTTGAAAGTTGCTATGACCAAAAATGTCATCATCTTCTGACCAAATTAGTGATGAAATTCACAGAACTCAGACTGGTTCTTGAATACAATTCCTCCACTGCTCTATATACATATATACATACATGTATGAAACTGTGGGTGTGTATACACACATATATGTATGTGTGTATATATGTATACATATATGGTTTATTTAAATTGATTAAATTTTTAGATTGATTATTTTTTTAATAGTTTTAAATACTATTAAATGCCCATTATGTGCAATGCATTGTTCTAGGTGCTGGGAGATACACCAATGAATATGTCATGATCCCAGTCCTCAAGGAATTTACAGCGTAATAGAGAAATTAAGATCATAAGAAGAATAATTCTAATATAGGATAGAACATGATAGATGAATAGGAGAATAAAGTTCTATCAAGAAAAGATCTAAGGAAAGATAGATCATGAAGCTGAATTGATAAGGCAAGGTTTCATGAAACAGTCAGTGCTTGAGTTGGATCAAAATACAGAGTAAGATTGTATTGATTATTTTGGCATAAGTGTGTGTGCATGTGTGTGTTTTTGTGTGTCTCAAACTCAAGGGGTCCAAAACACAAGTCTTTTTATCATAATCACACAAACTCTTCCTTAACTTACCTATATCTATTAAGGTCTCAATAACCACTATGGCAGCTAGGTGGCATAGTAGATACAATGCCAGGCCTGGAATAGGGACGACTCATTTTCCTGAGTTCAAATCTGGCCTCAAACACTTACAAGCTATGTGATCCTGGGCAAGTCACTTACCTCTATTTGCCTCAGTTTCCTCATCTGTAAAATAAACTGGAGAACGAAATAGCAAACCACACCAGTATCTTTACCAAGAAAACCCAAAATCAGGTCACAAAGAGTCAGACACTACTGAAAAATAGCTCAACAACAACCGCTATGGCTCATTTACTGCTGACAAGTAGCTAACCCAAGGATGCCACGTATAGCAGTGCCCCTGAGACCACTGGCCCCATATGTAGTCTGGTTCCCAGAGCCATTGACCAAAGGAGTGACTTTTGTAGAAATATGATCTGGCAACTGCTCTTGCAAGCATTGCAGCCCCAGCTCCTTAGCAATAATAGCTGTTGAAGACTGTGGAAAAGAAATCGCATGCTACCAAAAACCTTGATGCTGTCAAAAAGTTTAACATCAGAAATGGATTTGATTTTTATCAATGGAAATGAAATTAATAAACAGCATTACCATCTAACTGGCCGTTGCGCATTAAAGATCATGGAATCTTTCATCTGATTTACTGCGGAAACTTGCAATATGCATTGTAGCTGTCATTAGAGAGCAAGCTGTTTTGAAAGCAGTATGGATTATGGTGTTTTTTTATCTATTTGTATGCATAGCACTTAACATGGGGCTTTGGGAGTCAAGTCAATTAATTAAGTGTTAGACACTGTGCCAAAGCTTTAAGAATGTCATCTCATTTGATCCTCACTACAACCCTGCAAGGTATGTGCTGTTATTATCCCTATTTTGAAGTTGAAGAAACTGAGGCAAACAGTGGTTACTGGCTTGCTCAGGGTTCCACAGCTAAGAAATGTCTGAATTTAGATTTGAACTCAGATCTTCCTGACTCCAGGCCCAGCACTCTGTCTACTCTATGCCTCAAACATCATCAATGGCAAGTACAAAAAAATCATCCAGAATATTTTTTTTTTACTTATTGGAAAAGCACTTAATCAGAAGTGAGCCTGGTCAGTGCTGCTACTACCTATGTGACCATAGAAAAGCCACTTGGCTTCTCTTGGACCCTGATTTCCTCCTCTCCATAAGGAAGGATATTTCAGTTGGGGGATCATATAAGGTCACTTCTAATTCAGTAATTCTATACTAGGATTCCACTCTTCCAGGAATATCTGTTTTCACTTTTTCAGGACCCACCAATAGTGCCTTCAGCCCTTTCTGTGCCTCTAGATAACTGACTCCATATGGGCAATTGTTTGCACCATTTGCATGCAAAGCCAATACCAACTGATTGTTTCTAGCTTAGCTGGTTCATTTGCTATTATGATCTCCCTTCCCTCCATAGTACCAATAAATTCTGTAACATGATCTTCAGTGTTCTTGGGATCTTCCTTCAACCCATCCTTCTTGGTATCTGTCTTCTCTCTTTAAAATACATATTCTCTGATATATTTTGTTTTTATTCCCATTAGTATTTCCACCCTTTCTCTCTTCCCAGAGAGCCATCTCTATAACAAAGAATTTCAAAAACAGAAAGAAAAAGAAAGAAAAGAAAGAAAGAAAGAAAGAAAGAAAGAAAGAAAGAAAGAAAGGAAGGAAAGAAGAAGGAAGGAAGGAAGAAGGAAGGAAGAAGGAAGGAAGAAGGAAGAAGGAAGAAGAAAGAAAGAAAGAAAGAAGGAAGAAAGAAAGAAAGAAAGAAAGAAAGGAAGAAAGAAAGAAAGAAAGAAAGAAGAAAGGAAAAAAGAAAAGAAAGGGGGGAGGGTTTTCAGTAAAACTGATTATCACATCAAAAAATAAAATCTTACATTATATTCAATGTTCCATGGCCATAGTCCCCAACCTCTGCAGAGGAGCAGTGGGAAATATCTCCCATATCTCTTCTTCAAATTCAAGCTTGTTCTTTATAATTTTACAATATTCAGTTTCAGTTGCTTTATCATTGTTCTTTCCATTTATATCATTGTGAACATCGAGTATATTGTATTATTTCATGTAAATCTTTTGATGCTTCTCTATATTCATCATACTTGAATTTTTTAGAGGACAGTAATACCTTGTTACATTTACGTGCTATAATTTGTCTAGCCATTCCCCAATCCATGAACATTTGCTTTGTTTTCAGTTCTTTGTTACCACGAAAATTTCTGTATTAAATACTTCAGTACATATGGAGTCTATTTTTGTCAATGAACTTTTGGGGATATATGCAAAGCAGCTGTCTCTATTTTCATCCCCTATAAGTGTCCAGCTCTTTACCCTCTCATCATCCATCCTCTTCATAATCATGTCATACCCCCAATATACTAGTGTTCCCAGTGAACATCCCATTTATGTGAATGGATAAGTCATAGACCAACTCTACCACTAGCCCTGCTGTGTTAACTAGTCCAAACATTACTAACCTTACAGACTTATGAGAAAATGTTTTGTAAACCTCAAAGAAATATGTAAACTGGGTTATCACCACCATTACAACCACTACCACCACCACTACCATCATCATCATTGTATACCACTGCCTAGCCAAAATGGATACCTAATGAATGTTTATTTATTAATTTTTACTATAAATGTTATATATAAGTTATGTGTCAAGGCATGCAGAGAACAGAGACATTTCCCACATCAAATTTCCTGCTATGGAGCAAGTCAGATTTTGTAAAGAAGACAAACAATGTACACACATAACCATGTGTGATTTGTAGAAATGTAGGCCGTATATGATGAACACAATAAGATAGATATGAATAATAATTTTACTGGTATAGCAATCTTATGCACAATTTCATGGGAGCTTCTCTGCAATCCTAGAGAGTATTGAGTGGGAGGTGATTATCACCATTTTATAACTGGAGAAACTGAGCAAAGAAGTTACTTGATTCATCTGTAGGCCTGTATCTCACAGATATCTGAGGTGGAATTTGACTCCATGTCTTCCTTACTATCTACATATACAATTGCCCTGTAAATAAAGTGTTATGGAACCTCAGGAGAGATTGTGGATGAGAGAATCTTGGAGGGCTTCGTGAAGAGGTGCCATTATAACTACTCTTTAAAAAATAGATAACTTGTCAATATCTAGAAATAAGGAGGTCAGATTTTCAAGACATGAACAGCGTAGACAGCAATGAATAGCATAAGCTAGAAACATAGAACAAGTTTGTTGAAATGTACTCATTGTGCAAATTGGCTGGAAAATGCAGCGTATGTGGAGGAGTAGAAGGAGGTACTTCTAGTACAATGTTGCAGCAAGATTGTCAAGGGCTTTTAACATAAGTTCAAGAGTTTGATGGGTTTTTTAATAATTGGTGGGAAAAATTAGAGGCTTTTGTTTAGGGTAAGATATGATCAGAGTTGAGTTTTATGAAGATTAATCTGGTGATGATATATTAAATAGATTAGCAGTGGCAGAAACAGGCTATTACAATAATCCAGACAATGGCCAGAGAGCATGAATTAGCAATGGAATTGGAAAAGGGCAGACGAGTGGGAGAGATATTTTGAAGGTAGAATCAATGGGACTTGGCAACTGATTAGATGAGGGCATAGAAAAAATAAGGTATTAAGAATAAATCCCAGGTTACATGCTATGCAATGATATCAGCATAAATAAGGAAGTTAAGAGAAGAAACTAATTGGAGGTGACATGAGAGAAAGAAACAAGTGGAGGAAGATAAAAGTTGAAAGATATGAAGGGTTTTTTGGAGGAAATATTGATCTTGAGACATCTATGGAGATCTAGATGGGAAGGTTCAGTATACAGTTAGAAATTCAAACATAGAGCTCAGAGAAATGATATATTCATACACAATCACTCACACAGAGACATGGTTGCCATCCACATAGAAGAGATAGTTGTGGGAAAAGCCATACTTATCAAGTGAGGAAGTCAATAGGTCAAAAAGTATTTATACAGTGCTTATATGCAGGTATTGGTACTATTTGCTGGAGCAAAGAGAGTTCCTAATCTCAAGGAGCTCACATTCTAATGAAGGAATAACATGAAAGTAATTATGTACATACCAGACAATATACAAAGTAAAATTGCAGTTAATCTCAGAGGGAAGGCACCAGTATTGAGCGCTACTAGGGACAACTTCTTGCAGAAGGTGTGATTTTAGCTAATACTTGAAGGAAGCCAGAGTACTTAGGAGGTAGAAATGAGAGAGAGAATTCCAGGCAAGAGAAACATCCATTGAGAAGAAATGACTCAAGGAGATAAAGTACCTTGTTCAAGGAACTGCAAGGAGGCCAGTGATTCTGGATCATAGAACACAGAGAGGGGAATAAAACATAACTAATAATCAGGGAAAGGACAAAGGAAGAAGAAGGTCAAGAAGACTTTGGTGGTCCAAAGCATTTTACAATTTTACACAATTGTAATTATGATGAATACATTGACCAAAAATAATGGCCTCTACTAAATATTACTGTAAGAGTATAGAGGATACCTAAAGTCTAGTGCATTCTTTCCCCTTTAAATTGAATGAAAATCTCATGTGTAAAAGATTAAAAAGGAAAACAATTGGCTAGTTGAATGTGCATATGTCAGAAATTTGCCAGATCCTTCCTTAGTCTGGAATCTTTCAGAGAGTGACAAGTCCCCAGTTCCTTGTGCCTTTAATTAATAAGAAGGATCAAGATGTTCCAGGCCTATTTTGTGAAAAGGATGAGGTTAGCCAGTTGTTGAACATATTCCAAGGAAAGCATTCATGAGAGCAGATGCCTAATACAGATATCCAATTACCACTGCAGATCCAAATGAGACTGGCTTGGTTTGGTTGAATGGAGAGAGGCATTTATCAGAGGCATGGAAAGTGATAAGCCAATATCCTGTGTAAGGCTGTCTAAAACAAGGTCAATGCAGCTGATTAGAAACTCCAAGTTGTTGAATACAATGTCGATAAACCAGAATATACTTAAATGTGTTCCCAAAGGGACCCTTTCATGATCTTTAGCTATGTGGGAAGTAGTTTAACTGTGAATATGTATGGAGTCTTCTTAGTATTTTAACATCTTGAATTCAAAAAATGACAATTTTGTAGATATTGAACTAAGGAATTCAATTAAATTCAATGAATATTTATTAAGTGACTAATAAATGCCTGGTAATGGGGATGCAGAAGGAAACAATGTAACAGTATCTGTCCTCAAGTGGTTTACATTCTCTTTGGGGGGAGCAATATGTATCCACATTAGTGAGTATAAAATATGCACAAAGTATGAATACAAAGTAATTTCAAGTCGAGGGCCCTAGTACTTGGACAATCAGGAAAGGACTCTGGTATAGTCTGAGGCTAACACACAGAGTATAGAGATAGGGATTTAACCTGGAATTTCATTGATATAGGGAAATTTCAGGTGAGGAAATTCCCCATACCAGTGCAAGTTATCACCTCTCTGCAACCTTTGGATGATTACCTAGGGCACTGAGATGAAGGTACTCTCTCTACTAATGTATGTCTATACCTTCCCTATATTTTAGAGTTACCTAGATGTAGAGGAGTCAACTTACCCAAGGTCATATAGCCAGTTTGTGCAGAGATAGTACTCAAATCCAGTTCTTCCAGGGTGCAAGAACAACTCTTTATCTGCTATGCCATATCTTTTCTCAACTTAACATAAGCATACCCTCGATAAGCAGGGATTGTGATGATAAATGATAATATATTCCTATGATGTGGCCAACTTCAGTCAAACAATGAGAGCCAAAGGAAATTGAAAAGGGGGTGGTCCAAGAAATGATCAGAGAAAGTATACCAGAGTTAAGTGGAATACTAAATCAAAAGTCAGAGCAAGGTGGGGATGTGGGGGGGAACAGGATTGCAGATAAGACTGGAGCACTATTAGGAAGCCTGACAGGACAAAAATGCTAAAAGAAGTATGATAGATGTAGGCAAAATGACAGCTTGTCACATGGACCTTTTCCTGTCCCAGTGTGTTCGACTTTATGGAAGGGTGCTACCCACAACCTTCTTCCTTCTACTCTTCACCATGTCAATATTAGCAAAGTGGGACTGAATAAATTGGATGTTAAGCAAAAAGAATGAAAGGGAAAAATACTAGTGAGCAAAATTAGAATGCATCAGCTTCATCATAAGGATGTGAAGGCAGGGTGGTATAGTGTCCAGTCATAGGCCTTGCAGTCAGAAAGACCTGGGTTCAAGTACTTTTCTGATGTAGACATTAGGGAACTCTATTAATATTAGTTAGAGATGAGTTATTAATTTGCATCAATGGAGTTTCCAAACCAAAGAGGTTTGCAAACCAATAAAATCAGAGGTCACAAAAATAAAACAAAACAAATAAATATTTGAAAGTAGGAGGGGGAGTATCTTTCCAGAAGGTACCTAACAAGAACTGCTACAAATTTAGAGAGTTGCTTTATATTTATTTAGTTTAGTACAATCCAGCAATTCAACTCAATTGAACAAATATTTAAATGCCTAGAAAGTACTGTGATAAGTACTGGGGGAATAAGGCACCAAATCTGCTCTCATGGGGAACAAGGAACAAGGCGGCAGCCAGGTGGCTCAGTGAGCAGCACATTAGACCTGGAGGTGGGAAGACCTGAGTTGAAATCAGGTCTCAGACACTAGGTTGACCTTGGGCAAGACTTAATCTCTTTTTGCCTTAATCCACTAGAGAAGGAAATGGCAAACCACTCCAGTATCTTTGTCAAGAAAAACCCCATGGACATTATGGTCCATGGGGTCTCTACAGGGTCATGAAGATTCAGACATTACTGAACAACAACAAGGGGAACAAGACCAAGCATAGATATGATAGATAATGTTATTTAATAAATTCACTAGTGATAGAAAACAAAGGATCCTATGAGTTTTGAGGTATATGCTTACTATCAAGAGGGGAGATCAGTGAGGGCTTCATAGAAAAAGCGGAATTTGAGTTAGACTTTAAAAGATGATTAGACTCACAATCTCTGAACATCAGACTCATTTTGTTTTTTACCATTTTTTTTTTAACCAAGCCTTTGGAGAGACTAGAGATTAGTTGGAAACACAGTCCAAAAAGCTACGACTATGGTTGGCAGACTAGAGACTTTGAAAGTCTGTACAGGCAACTACACTAGGGATCAAACCCTAATACTGTGTATGTCAAGGGTACCTGCAAAAATAATGGAAGAGAAAATGCACAAGGAGGTTTTGGTGACTACTGGGAACTAGACCATGATCTAAATATAATTGATACACATTCTGGATGACAGGCCAACCAAAGAACACCATTAGAAGCAGCTACCAGAGGGATTAAGTAAGCAAAGGCCCAAAATAAGGACAGACTTATTGTGTGCATGGATAACCAACTTATAACCAAAGGTATGAATGACTGGATTGGCAAATGGAAAGAAAATGGCTGGAAAACAAGTGAAAATAAAGAAGTTGTCCACAGAACCCAATTCACTAAGCTGGATAATATGAAGGTTGAGTAGAAATGTGTACCTGCTCATTCAAAAGTTGAAGGTAATGCTGAAGCTCAAAGATTAGTCAGAGAAGCAACTAGAAAGAAGTGAGAAGATTCAATTGATACTTGTAGATGGTGAAATTAAGTTTAAAGTGTCACTCTCCTTAACCTTGCAATATAAACTCTAAATCATTTTCTCTTTAACCTTCTCGCCCCATTTTGATGGGGCCTTCTTCCATGGCTATCTTTGGTCATTTTCTTCATAGCCTTTCTCAGTTTTTCTATGTGCTATTTTAATTTTTCTTCAATGATATAAACAAAAATAATGTATGCTATACTATAAACAACTGTAGAAATTGTTCACATGTACTAATAATAAGAGAAAGGAAGATATTGTCTTCTCTGTCAGATCCAATTGAACTCCGACTTACTCAACTCTTGACCCAGATCACCTAGAAACCAATCCCGACTGCTTGACAGCTCACAAGACTTTGAGTATTGGGAGTCACCAACTTTTCCTTCAGGTAAAATTGTGAAATAAACCTTGCCATTTGCCCTGGCACTGTTTTCTAAGGACTTCTGGCTTTATCATTTGCCCTGCCTGTATGCCCTACAGAATCCCAATATCATCTGACCTTCTGACAATCTAAAGATGCCTGTCTGGGCTAAGCAATCTGCCCCTCTGGTGCATTTTTCCAACTTTTAGGACTTAGAACTTTTGCCTTTTCATTTACCCAGCAACTGAAATCTCTAATATGTTACCTTCCCCACCCCTCCAAGTGTGAACTTGACCACAGACTGTCTTTCCATAGTTGTCATCCATCCCCAGTGCTGAGCATAGCACTTGGAACTTAATAAAGAATAGGAATTCAATACTTGTTTTTCATTAATTCATAATATTGGGTTTATGGCTTCCCTGACTCTCCTGATAAGTGCCATTTTTACTTTATGAAACAAACACCTCTTTTTCCATGTAAGAAAAAATCTTAAGGATTTGACAAAGGTAGAAAAAAATCAGCAACAAGGAGAGACTTTGGGAAGAGGCCCAAAATAGGTATTCAGTGATATTCTGATCAATAATTATACTGAATATTTCACATTAAAATTTGTTTTTCCTTTTTTTGATAAAATATGTTTTACTTTTACAAATCTGAATATTGGTTGCTATTAGAAGTTTGTAGAACTTTCTTACAGATTTTGGATGTCAAAGTCAAATAATTAAATTGTTCTTATTGAAAAAAAAAGATGAGTAGAAATTTAACAGGTAAAGCGTGGAAGTTTCAAATCTCACCAAAGGCATTTACTAGTTGTTTAACTCTGTGCCTGTTTCCTCATTTATAAAATGGGGGAAAGTAGTGGAGAGGGCAGAGTTCAACTAGATGGCTACTAAGTTCCCTTCCAGTTCTAAATGATTTTAGGAAAACATGGAAACACTTGCATGAAATAATGAAGAACAAAATGAGCAGAGCAAGGAGAACGTTGAATACAGTAACAACAATGCTGTTTTAAGAATGACTTGGAATGACTAAGTCATTTTGATTATTATAAATACCCAAATTAACTATAAAGGACATATGAAGAAAGATGCTATCTGCATCCAGAGAAAGAACTGATAAATAGATGTAGGTATAGAATAATTTTACATATATATATATATATATATATATTATATATATATATATATATATATATATATATATATATATATATATTATGTATGTATGTATGTATGTATGTATATGTATATGTATATGTATACACCTATTTGTGTCTAATGGTAGCCATCTGCAGGGGATTAGAGGGAGGGAAGAAAAAATATATTTACATGATAATTGTGTTGTATATTTGAAAGGAATAGCAAGTTATGCATAGTAGACTTGCAGTTTCCGCATAATCATGTTTTTATTGTACTATGTTACAGAAATGCTTGTTTTATTCCATAAATTAAAAACAAAATTTAAAAAAAAGTAAATTGATGATCCTATGAACTCTTCAAAGAGCTTACATTCTAATGTAGGGAGAGAGCGAATATTAGGGAGTGGTAGCTTGGAAAGGGCACTTTAGTCCAGAATGTTATAGGAATTGTGAGTGGGTCCATGGGGAATTAAATTGACATATATCCATTTTGGGAGCAGTGACCCTGGGGGGAGGGGTAGAGATGCTATTAATTCCAGTTATTGGCAAGGCTGTTAAGAAGAAAACTAAGGAATAGGGAGTGAAGCAAAGCATTCTGGGAGTTGGCCTGAAAAAGTGGGCCAGGTGAAGCCATCACCATTCAAAGCAGCAGGGCCCCAGGATGGAAGTTTCAGAGTTGAAAGGGTTAACTTGGTTTTGAAGTGAAGCATGTCTGAGGTCTGCCCAGAAATAGAGATCAAACAAAGAGATTTACACAGATTAATCAACAAGCATTTATTAAATGCCTACTGGGGACACATTATTCTAGGCACTGGATATATAAAGACAAAAATAAGAGCCCACTGCCCTCAAGGAGCTTACCTTCTATCCAAAGACAATATGTAAACACATAAATAAATATGGGGGTTGAAGGAAAGGGAAGTCAGGTAAGGCCTCAAATAGGAGGTAGTACTTAAGTTCAACTTAGAAGATGAAAAGAGACTGTAATTGACCTGGAAAGAAGAAGGGAGTTCTAAGAATGGGGATGGCCTATACAAAGACAGAGAGGTGGGAAATGGCATGTCATGGGTGAGCATTAGAAAGTAGTCAAGTCTGTCTGCAATGTAATGTGTAAAAAGTCTGGGAAGTTAGATTAGAGAAATATTGTGAAGGGCTTTGAATGCCAAATAGATGAGCTTGTATTTTATCTTAGAGGGCTAGGAAGCCACTGGAGCTTTCTGAGCAGACAAGTGGCATAGCCAAGATCTGTGCTGTAGGAATATCACTTTGGCAGGAGAGAGTGGGGCGGGAAGAAACTCCATGCAGGAAAGATCCACTAGTAGGTTATTGAATTAGTTCAGGCAAAAAGTGACAAGGACCTGAACTAGGGTAGTTGCCCTCTATGGAAAGAGACAGATGCAAGAGGTATCATGGAGGCAGAATTATCTAACTCAAAGGGATATTGTGATGAAGTTAGATAAGTGACAGTAGGATTATAACCATTTTACCAAGTAATCACTAATTATCACGTACCTAGTAATCCTTTCATCTTTTCCCTGGGCTATCCAAAACCTTTCCCCTATTCATGATCAACCATATGGAAATGTTGTCTATTTGAAAATTTGTATTTATATGATGATGTTTATAATCATTGCTCTAGGAAAAAAAATATTTATTGACTTCAGAAGATACTATTTGAAATTTATTCCTCTAGGACAGTGTTTCCCAAACAAATTTGGCCACAAAACATTTTGCTATAACTCATAAATGCTGGTCCAAGAAATCGGGGGTATGACTTAGTCCTGAGAAAGTAAGGAATCAGGGAAAGTTTCATGCAAGAAAGACTGCAC
This sequence comes from Phascolarctos cinereus, assembly GCF_003287225.1. Taxonomy (NCBI): domain Eukaryota; kingdom Metazoa; phylum Chordata; class Mammalia; order Diprotodontia; family Phascolarctidae; genus Phascolarctos; species Phascolarctos cinereus. The sequence goes on from NW_027555847.1 coordinate 476,480,093, forward strand.
AACTTTCATGCTGAAAAATTGCCACATATAATAAATATTGTTGATGTGCACATAATTTTATATTTAAGACTTTGGAGTGAAAAATAGTGCTAGCATTAATTTTCTTACACAATTTCTATTCGTTGGCACAGAACATGATTCTGTAGAAAACAGTTTAGGAAATGCTCTAGATTATGCTAAAAAATTATTGTAATTAAATAAATGTAGATTCACTATCCTCCCCAACTTCATAAAGATCAGGATGTTTTCTTAATACTATAATTGAAATCCATCACACATTATTAGTTAACAATAATTATTATTAATTAAGTATTATTATTATTAATTAACATTAATATATCAGTATTAATAGTTGGAAAACTCACAAGACACTAAAAATTGTGCTCAGATTAATATTAAGTATTAAATTTACAGATGAAGGCACTCAAGAGATCATCTCAGTTAAATGGTTTAAATGTAAAAGTACCTTTGAGAGTGATAGTGAAAGGCAGTTTGGTATATTAGTGAGAGCACTGAACTTGGAATTAGAAAAACTGGCTTTATTTCCTTGTTCCAGTGCTTCCTGTTTAAACCTAGGGAAGTGTTTTTACCCTCTCTCTGAGCCTTGATTTCCTCATCTGTAAGTGGGGATAATAATATATTTTTTTAAACTTTCTCCACTGCTACTCCTGTGGTTCATAGCCTCCCATCTCTTGATTCTCTCTACATACCTGTGTAATACTAGTTATTGCTGTGAGTAAGAGGAGTCCCAGTTAGAAAGATGCTCAATGTAGGAAAAATCACAGACCACTCCTACCCCTGCCCAGCAGGCTGGATCAAAAGCAGTGCTTCCTCCTTCAGCCCTTCCTTCATCCCTTCTCCCTCCATCTCCTCCTGCGAATGAAAGGAGAGTAAAGGTCTTGTTTGAGGCGCCTGCTCTGGTGCTATCCTAGTGAGTTTGACCCACAGTTAAAATGGTAATGGAGGTCTAGGCTCCTTCAATCTTGGGAAAGAAAAGGCCTATATCCAAAAATTCTCTCTCTACTCTTGGAAGGTTTCCACGGTTATAAAATTTATAATAAAATTAACCCATGATGCCTCTAGGTGCTCTTTCTGGCTACCAAGGAATGCCACTGGGTCCTAACATATATCCTGTGAATTATAAACCTGTCATAACTTCCCTCCTCCACTCTTCACATTTTTATCACAGTTAATGGCACATATGAACATCAGTTGGGAGCAATACTTTAATCTAATCAGGCATATGAAATACCATTCGTTATGTTAAGGAAATATTTTAATGGGGAAATAGGACACAAGGTTGAAAACTCCATTTGAGGTATGGTGGGGAAAGAGAAATACAGAGGAGAGGGTACTTCTACCTACAGCCTGAAACTCAGAAAGCATACTCTCGTGACTTACTGACGTTTTGGTCGCTTCAACTGTTGCTTGGGGAAAGGAAGAAATAGTCTCATCATCATCACCATCACCCCAGCTCTCAGTTAGAGCTCCCTCTTGGCTCCCTTTCTCAGAACAATCTTGTTCTCAATGTTTTTTCCATCCTGAGCACTCCCCTCTAGCTAACTCCATGGTCCACAGGATCTGATACCAACACACTCCAGTATCTCAGTCCTCTGTTCTACTCATAGGTTCCTTGAATGAAGCTGAAGGAAATCTCACAACCATGATGACCAAGTACATAATGGATATGTTTTATCCAATTTCTACTGGGCCTTCACTGCAGCAGGACAGTCATTTTATTCCTCCCTAACTGATTCATAGCTTCCTCCCTCAAGGTCCTAACTAAGCTCCCTCAAGGAGCTTACAATCTAATGCAGAAGACAAGCAAACAAATATCTCCTCTATTCCTTCAAAACACAGCTCAAGCACTGCCCTCCTAATCTCCCTAACTGCTGAAGTCCTTCTTCCCCAAATAACTTTTAATTAATTTGCAATTATTTGTATCTGTCCTAATACATTTATTCTGCATATTCTATGTATATTCTGCATAGACTTACTTTGCTATCTCCCCCAATGAAATGTAAGTTCCTTGTGAGCAGGGATTGTTTCATTCTTCACATTTGTATCCCCAGATCTTATCACAGTGCCTGGCACATAGTAGGTACTTAATAAATACTTGTTGGTTGATTGATTTTTATGAAAAAAAAAGCTTTATAAGCCATAAAACATCATGTAAATATGAACAATTATGAATATTTTTTAAAATGCCCATGTGAAATTATTGAAGACCAATTCAGTATGTATGGTAGAAAGTATTTGAGTTCCCTCACCACCTTGTCCAAACAGTCACAAGTCATTCTACAGATGCAATATCTTCTGGTCTTTCCTTTCTATAATCGCTGTCACCATTCTCATTTACTGCTAATCACGATTATGGTAATAGCTTCCTGACTCTCCTTTATTCTAGTTTCTCTTTCCTCCAATTTCATCTTTTAAACTGCTACCAAAGCAATTTTCAAAATGCTCTCCACTCTGGTCTGCTCAAAAATCTTTAGTTGCTCCCAATTTCTTGATAATTGAAATATAAACTCCTTCCCCTTGCATACAAGGCCCTCCATAATCTGACTCCAATTTATCCAACCAGCCTTATTTCTCACTAATTCCACTAGAAGATTCCATTGTTCTGGCTGAACTGAATCAGTTTTCTGATCTTATTTTTATCTGAGTCAATAGGAGGCAGCAACCCCAAGCTGGGACATTACGAAGCATAGTTGTCAGCCAGTATGGGGCAAGTGTATGTTCTGTATAAGAAGATCTAGGTTCCTGGAACCAGCTTCGGTTCAGACCAAATGTTGACTCTGCAGCACTCCTAAATTTTTAGCTCTTAGACCTTTGCTAGATTCCCTTGGCTTTGATCAGCAGCCTAAACACCACACCTTTCAGATCCTTCAATATCAGCTTCCCACAGCTTTTTTTCCTAAGAACCTGACTGCCCTCTGGATTACATAGTCTTTTCTCCAATCCTCAGCCTTGCTTCCCCCTACCTGGGTAATAATTACCCTTTCCTTTATCCAGGAGATTATTTGCACTCCTCTCCTCCATGTATTCTATGTCCCAGCCAAACTGAGCTGCTACCAACTCCAGTCTCTGACCTTGACTCCTTCATTTCTGCCTTTCAGAGTTCTCTTTCTCAAGTGTCAGCTGTGTCAAATCTCAGCTTCAATGATATTTTAACTGATTCTTCCTCATCTCTGTCTTCTCCATTTCTCCTAGAGCACTTCGGATCTTTTCTTTGCTCCCATAATATGCTAACATATTAAACTTGTAATCCATGACCCAGAGTTATAATTTTTTAATTTATAAGGACAAGATTCAATCTTATCATTCTCTCTCTTTAGCATCTTTTGCACCCATTGACGGTATCTGTTGGAAACATCAGCATATAACTGGTTTATGGATGTCATCAGAAAATGAGTAAAATGATTCTCCAATTCCATGCAAGCACTCAGAATAACAGTACAACAAATAGGACAGGATTGATTTAGGCTATCAGAAAAAAAAAACATAAAGGACTCACATTTCTGCTACTAAAGAGACGAAACTATTATGCTTGTCTCTCTAGCAAGACTCTTCTCTTGCAGACATTTGAACAATCTTCCTTACTTATAATTGTACCCTAAGCTTCAGAAAACACTCAGGTTTGCTACTAGACAATAAGACTCCTTCCTCTGGTTGAATCCTAATACTTCTAGGGACCTATCTTGTCCTCTAAACTTGTCGTCTTTCCTAGGATTAAGAACTTCCTGAAAATGATTTATAGATGCTGATCTCTTTCCCCCAGATTTGAATAGTTCACATAACTCAGACTATCAATGAAAGGCGAAGTTTTGGTTGGATCTGCCACTTCATGTCTCTTTTCTTTGCTATGGCTTGTTTGGTCCAAAAAAGTCCTCTGCTTGTTCCAAAAAGTCAAGTGTTGGCTTAGAATTCCTCTTCTTTTTAGAAGTCCTGGTTCTCCTCTGTGTCCAGGAGGTTTGATCTCAGACTGTCCATCCACTTCTCCAAGAATTCCTTACCTTTGCCTACCTCCCAAGGTTGTTGTGAGGACCAAATGAGATAATATCTATACAATAGCTAGTTTCTGGCATATAGTAGATACTATATAAATGCTAGTTGCTTGTTATTATTATTATTGTTATTACTACTGCTGCTGCTTCTGCTATCTCTGAGGCCATATGATTCCCTGTAGTTAGTGGCTCAGTAGATAGAGTGCAGGGCTTGGAGTCAGGAAGACCTGAGTTCATATATGGCCTCATTCACTTACCAGCTGTGTAACTCTGGGGAAGTCTGACTACTTCAGTTTCCTCGACTGTAAAATGGGAATAATGTTAGCACTTACCTCTCAGGTAAGGATCAATTGGAAGAATATTTGTAAAGTGTTCAGCACAGTGCCTGGCACATAGTAGGCATTGTATAAGTCCTAACTATAATGATGATGACAATGATGATGATGATGAAGGGGTCTCAAAGATACACAGGCTTCCTTTCTAGGGTATCGAATTCCAATCCATTCCTATCAGTATCACTTAACTCCACTACTTTCAGTGTATGTAACATCGTTTTTTAACTCTAAATTCAAAGATAAAGCCCCAAGTACATAACCGACAATTCATCAATCACCTTTAAGGTGATGTTAATGAGTAAGAAGAGCTCACATTCCATGAAAGAGACATCTTTAATACCAGAACAAAAGCTTCATCTTTAAGCTATTAAAATAGTTTAATAAGGGATTAATTCTGACCAGTCTACAGATCTTCTTTGGGATACATTCTACATACATTCTGTGTATATGCTTTGATCTCCCAGTGGAATGTACTATAGAAAGGGCCTTTTATTTTCTTTTTAATCTTCATAGCAACAATTTTTGGTATAGTGCCTCACATTTATTGGATGCTCAATGGATATTGCATTACTGCCATACTTGGCCATCTCCCACTGCCACACAACATTCAGATGCTGTCCCTCATGTCTAGAACAATTTCTTCACAAACATTTCTATTGAAATGCTTCTTTTTCTTCTAAATGTATCTTGAGTGCCAGTTTTCTATGAAGCTTTTTCTGATGCCTCCAGGTAAGAATGATCTTCCCTACCCTAATCATCTCAGGCCACTTTCTTTAATCTTCCTTTTTTCCTTATTACATTCTGCCTTGTATCACTGTGGACAATGACTATGACATTTTTCTATATCCAGGATCTAGTACAGCACCTGGAGCATAATGAGCCTTGATGCATGTTTTTGGAATTCAAATTTGAGGGTTCTAAATAAAGTAGTTTAAATATACATATCTGTATTAGTGTTTCAAGAACTAAGGATAATCTAATACGTATGGCTGAGTATCTTGGTCCTTTCATTTTTACCTTCAGCTTTCCTGAGAGACTTCTACAGGGCTATCTAAATTTTCAGTTTTAAAGAGAAAATTTCATTTCTCAGGAATAAGTAATAGTTGGAATATAAAATGCCCTCCAAGAGTTAGAAGATCTGAATATCCTGACTTTAACTTTTAAACTATGATTATTGCTTTGACCTGTCATGTTTTAATAAGGTTGACAATATGGAAATATGACATGTACACACAATATTTGTGAGTTCTTTCTTCCCTCCAAGGTTCTGGCTACCACAAAATTCAAGATCTATTTTGTCAGATACTTACCTTCCAAGAAAGTTAATGTGCATATTTCTAGTTATTTGACAACCAAATTGTTCATCTTATTCTAGCAGAATTATTTGACTTACAGAAAGACTGCTAAGATTTAGGAAAGAGTCTTTTACCTTTTTTTTTAAATGGAGAGAGAGAAAGAGAGAAAGAGAGAGAGAGAGAGAGAGAGAGAGAGAGAGAGAGAGAGAAGAGAGAGAGAGAGAGAAGAAAGGAGAGAGAGAAAGAGAGAGAGAGAGAGAGAGAGAGAGAGAGAGAGAGAGAGAGAGAGAGAGAGAGAGAGAGAGGAGACAGAGCAGAAAAAAGAGACAAAGAAAGAGACAGAGAGAAAAGAGACAGAAAGCAACAGAGACAGAAAGAAGGATACAGAGACATGGAGAAACAGAGAAAGAAAGAGACAAAGACAGGGAGAGAGAGAAAGGGAGGGAGGGAGGGGAAGAGAGAGAGAGAGAGAGAGAGAGAGAGAGAGAGAGAGAGAGAGAGAGAGAGAGAAACAACTTCAAATTCATTAAACAAACCTATGAAGATAAAACTTGAATCTAAAAGATTCCAAATAATCCCTGAATTTGTCAAATTGATATTTCCTGCTAAAGATTATTTATTCATCCTGATTTGAAAATGTAACTTGAATTGAGACTGATTAGAACACAAGATTGATGATGCCTGAATAAATCTATTTATCTTTTTATAGATTTCATCATGTTCTCCATCTATCCATTTGCCATAGAGGCCTCCAAGTTATGAAAGCTGAAAATTTATCACTGGATAATCTCTGAGCAATTGCTTTCAGTGATCCATTTTTACTTAAAATACAAATTAGTTCAATGGAATGGCTCTGCGAAAATTCCCTTTGTCAAGAACTTTCCATATTCCACAAATTAAAATCACTAGGAGGGTACAAGCAGCGTCCACCCACACAAGGACATGCACACATATGAAATCACAACACACACACATACAGAGAGAGAGAGAGAGAGAGAGAGAGAGAGAGAGAGAGAGAGAGAGAAGAATTATCCAGCCTGTTTTATAAAAGCTCTTACCTGCTATCTATGGGTTTTCAGTCTTCTATATAACTCAGTTTTAGTGATTTAAAACTGCAGAGAAAAGGTTGCTCCTACTGTGAGTGAAAGCTTTCAAGCAAAGTGGCATGACTTTGTCTTTTAATTGCTCTGAGTGCTTTGTTTTCTTATAAAGATGTGAAACTCTAAATGCAGTAAATGAACTCTAGGTGCACCCAGGGTTCCTCAGCTCATTAAGGTCAGAAAATGAACAAAGGATTCAAAGAAGTAAAATAAAGAAATGTGGATTCCCTGACTCTTAGGGGCACAGTATATTCATTGGATGACACTGCATTTCTCCCAATGTGCTATTTAATAAAAATCATTTCTCCCCAGGAGAAAGGGTGAAATGCCTAACTCTTAATAGGGATGCATTATTCTTTCAGATGATGAGAAATCTCATTTCCTGCACTGGTATAGATAACTCACAGAATTATTAGCAGCATTATGGTTTGAAAGAGTTAAAGAAAAATATTAAAAAAGAAAAAAAGAATTAAAGAACCCAATAAAACCAGGATACTTCTCTCACTCTGTAATATTGGGGACTGCTTATAAAAGTGTCCCTAAGGTACTTAAAGATATAAGGCAAATGAGAACTAGACTTTGGAACTATAAAAGAAGCAAACATCCCATAACTGACCAAGTGAATGTGTCCACTCATCAGCAGCAGCCCTAGGTGAAATTGTGAAGTCATGAAGAAAGTCCCCCTTATAAAGCACTTTAACTCACCAAACCATTTAATTGTTTACCATGTATAAGACATTGAGGTTTCAAGGATGAAAAATGGCAGTCTCTGTCCTCAAGAAGCTTCCGTTCTGAGAAGGAAGGATGTGACATGTGGACAAATAGCTTTGCTGCTTCAGGGTAGAATGTGTTGAGTTTGAAATTGCAAAGGCACCATCCTCCTTCCAGTCCCTCATGTTTCTAACATCAGGGTGATCCTCCATTCTTCACTCTCTCTCTCACTCTCCCTATCCTATCCCATTTACTTGCAAAGGCTTGCCCATAATACTTTTATACTACCTCTTGCATCTATCTGTCCCCTTCTCTCCACTCACGCAGCCACCAATCCAGCTCAGGTTCTCATGACCTTATCTTTATTATTGCAATGGTGCCCCTAAGCCACAAGGTGGTGCAATGGAGAGAGTATTGGACTCAGGAGGCAGGAGGACCTCAGTTCCTCCTACATAGAGCCATTACTAAGCCATTCACTAGTCCTTCCCCCATTACTTATAAAACATTTTATACTTATGCATTCGTGTTTTCTCAGAAAAAATGTAGGCTCCTTGGGGGAAGGAATAGTTACATTTTTATGTCTCTGTACCCCAGTACATAGCACAGAGCCTGGCATGAGAAGGCTTTGGACTTATGACTGCTGACACCTCACATTCTCCTTCACTCCTGGTCTCCTTTCTTCATGCTATAGGAAAACAGAGTTGAGTTCTGTTGTAGTCCTTAAACAACTAAAGGGATTTTTTTTGGAATTAGATATAATCTTATTTCATATTATGCCCACTTATACAATCTCCATTACAGTAAATGTAACCAATTAGCTTTTCTCTATACACATTTTGTTTCCCACCTTCATCTTTTGCACAAGTGTTTCCCCATGTACTACTTTCTCCCCTCTACTTCTTAGAACCCATAGTAAGTTCTTGGGAAAGGCAAGAGTATATGGACTTAAGGGTACAAGTGGAAGAGTTAGTCTTGGCAAGGAAAGTTTCCACTAACTCCTCTGAAATAAGAGGGAGGAGTAAAAAATGGATGAAAACATTACATAGTTTTGAAGTTTGGAGAAGGAACATAGGGAGCCCACCATGAATGGTTTCCAATCTTCTTAATAAATAGGAGACAAAGGTCTCTGCGGAGAAGATTGGGAACACAGAATTAGGGCCTTGAGAGGATCTAGTTTGAAACCATTATTTTGAGGAGTGTACTAGAGAGTTAATCAGAGATGAATGATAGAGATTGCTGTACAGGACTGAGCATCCATTTGATGTTAGATACTTTGAGTTTGTAGTGGACCAAGTTAGCTTGATTTCACTTCTTTCAATAGCACTTGGTGGCTCAGGTGGGAACAAATATGGCATATGGTAAGGGTGACCCCAGTATTTGGCAATTTTAGTATGAAAATGGCAGAAGGGAAAAGGCAGAGGATTCAATATGGAGAACAATATCTCAATAACTAGCTTACATTTCAGTAACACATAAAGGTTTGTAAACATTCTCTACGTACATTGTCATTTGATCCTTACAGCAACCTTATGACCTGTTAGTGAAGTCCTGATTAGTATGAATGATGATTCCTCTGAAGTGTTCTCAATTCAGAAGTGTGCTAGTAAATGTTCAGTGCTTACTGCAGTGCCTGGCACATAGTAGGCACTTAATAAATGTTTGTTGATTGACTGAAATATTTAACAACTAGCTTCCAGGGGTAAAATGTTCACATGAAACACTTTTAAGTTTAATCTACATTAGTAAGACTTTCTCCATCATTTTCTTAAGTCTAGATAGTCAATAAAATAATAAATCAAGTCCTGACTGGTAGCATTTGCCAATTTCCAACCCTAATTTCCAAGGTTTAAATGCTCACACTGAAAATTTTAAAATTGCCAAGCCCATAAAAGCTGGCTATAGCACACACCTGGATAACATAGATTCAAATTTGCGCCATTTGAAGCTATAATTACAAAAAATATGATAATTGGTTTTAGCCCAATGCAAATATGCAATAAGAATTTGAATAATGTTACTATTTTAGGGGATTCCTTCATTCAAATTGATCAGGACAGCAGATGTACTACTGTCACTTTACAAATGAGGAAATGAAGTTCAGAGGTTTAGTGACTTCCCCATGGTCATTCACCTACTGAATGTCAGAGGCAGGATCTGAACCTAGGTTTTGCCTGATTCCAACTCCAGCTCTCTTTTCGCTCTGCCATTCTGCCTCTCATGGAATGCCACCTTATTTACATGACAAAACTGTGAAAGGACAGATCCTGGAGCTCACATTTGGATGATGGATTGAAAGAAGTACTTCTTAGCCATCCAGAGTTTGACATACATTATCATATCATTTGAGCCTTACAAAAACACTGTAAAGTAGCACAGATCTGAAAGCCTCTTTATCAAGCAATAACATTCAGAAGCTCCCCCTCCTGTTCCTAATATCATAGCCAGTCTTTTTACTCCAAAGAAATGACTGACATCATCTACAGGCACTTCACAAATTTTACAAATTAATTATAATCTGTCCATAATTATATAGCAATTACCTCATTTGCAACTGAATACAGACACATCTGTGGGGGGGGGAGAGATGCCTTTGCATATGCACAGAAATTAAAATGCCCCATACTCAAGAGGGTAAAAAAAAAAGTGAAAATTTAAATTCCCACTGATTTGGTTTATACTTTCTTTTTATGCATTTATGTGCTTTTTTTTCCCATTATTTAGCCTGGCTATCCTCATCATATTATGACTTTTTCAATGGGACCATATTTCTTTTCTTTGTATCTTCCCATTTAATTTACTACTATGCACCTCAGATAAGAAGTATTTGATCACAAAATGTCTATCAGTAGCTGATTGACTGATACTGATAAACTTCAGACAATTACACATAATTGCTGTACTGACAAACTCAAGTTTACTGATGGTGTCATAAACCTGGCTACTTAGCAGAAGGCGTAAGTATTTTGTTGCATTTGGAGGGATTTGATGAGGGGGGAAAGGGATTCTTGATTATAAATGTTATGAGATCTTGAGATATCATAGAAAATTTCCTCTGAAGAAAAGTAAAGATAGAAAAAGTACAGCTACCTTAGTGGGAAAGTTTGAATGCAGTCCTGGATCTTGGTATAGAAAATGACTTTAGTCTGGCAGGATGGCTAAAGTCTTTCTTTAATCCCTCCTACACGAGACACTGAGGATGGGTAATTGCTAGAGCTCAGGAGATCTAAGTTAAATCCAATTTGGTGTGGGCACTAACTTTGACATTGATAGTGGGGACCCCCCTCAAAGCAAGGGATAAATCAGCCTACATAAGAAATGGAGCTTTTCAAAGCTCCTGGACAATAATCAGTCCCTGCGCTTCCAGCCTGGGCAAGCTAAGAGACTCAGTCTGATGGACAAATTGACAATAGATCGATTTACTGAAAGACTGATAAACAGCTAAAAGAATGAGTGAATAAATTGATGAAAAATAAAAAGTAGATAAGGAAATAAATAATGAATAATTAAAAAGAAAAATAAATGAATGAGTGAATAAACAAAAAGAAACAATCAGATAAATGGCTCAGACCTTTCAGCCTGATAGAGTGGGATCTTATAAAAAGATCACCGACTTAGAGTTCAGATGTATAAGTATAAGGTAAATAAATATAAAGTGAACAGAAGGAGAACGTAATAACCACTGGTGGGACTCAGGAGAGATGTCGTGGAGGACTACCAGATCATAGAATCTAAAGCTGGAAGGGATTTCAGAAGCCATTTAATCTGACCCCTCCACACACACTTAATAGATGAAGAAGATCAAGCTTAGGTAGATGAAGTGACTTGGCCAATACAACACATACTATAAAGCATCAAAGGCAAGGTTGGAGGCCAGGTCCTTTGACTCCAGAGCCAGTATACTCCACTACCTGCCTTCAATTAGCCTGGCACCTTCCCCATTCATATGGGAAAGTATGCCAACCTACACTATAATGTTCACTGACCTATTTTCATAGAACCAAACTCTCTCATAGAACCAGAGAAGACAAGAGCCTCAGGTTCAAAACAAAGATCAGACCTGAAAAGTCCTCAGGCAACTGGAAACCAGGAGATACAATCTTACTTCTACACAAAATTCTGCCTTTGAGTCCTAAAAATTCTTAGGTGAGAAAATTCATTTCTATGTACAACTTTCCAGATCACAGGCAACAAAAAGTCAGTAGAACAGAAAAAGTCTCATCAGAATTGGTGAGACACCGCTACTTCTCAGAATAAATTCCCATGATGAATCCAATGCTTCCTTTCCTCTCCAAAACGGGACTTGAAAGGCTCTGCCTGAAAAGAGATAAGCATTTCAGCTCTGATCTCCTTGGAGCCATCTAGGTATTTCCCTTCTGCCACCCTCTGTGTACTCTCACATGGAACCTCTTTCTCTGAGAACTATAATCAAATCAATACTACCCTTTGCCTCTAGAAAGGTTGAACAATTGCTCTATTATTCCACTCCACATCCCTGTGACCTTCCAGACCAAAATCCCCTTCCTTCAATCTCCAGTCTCTTCTATGTATTATCATCCCTGTTAGAATGCAAAAATCATGGAGGGCCTGACCCATTTTGCTTTAGTACAGGGTTAGGGAACTTGTGGCCTTCTAGGTCCTTGGATGTGGCCTTTTGACTCCAAGTTTTTACAAGTCCAAGTTTTACAGAACAAACCCTTTTATTAAGGGGATTTCTTCTGTGAAGTTTGGATTCAATCAAAGGGCTGCACTTGAGGACCTAGAGGGCCACATGTGGTCTGGAGGCTGCAGGTTCCCCACCCCAGCTTTAGTATATTTGTTGGAACCCATTAGCCCATAGGCAATACTAAACATTTTTTTAAATTCATTCCTTCATTTGATTTCCATCCATGGAAAAAATTGATACAGTATAACTCTATGAGCAAGTATCAGAGCAAATCCTGATTGCAAATAGGCCAAGGAGTCATGGGACATTTCTTTCCTTATATGAATTACATAAGTTTATTGTTCCTCTTTTAGTCTTGATGGGTATTAACCAAAGCACTCTTACAAGAATACTTTCCACCATCTTGTTTACAGAACTGGGTAAAATTCTGGCTCCAGGAAAAGCATAACCTCCCAACTTTGACACATTTTTTTTAATGGATATAACCAAAACTCCTAATCTTCCAGTGACCCACAAATGTATTTTGTTTACTTACTATTTCTTACCTGGCAAGAAGAATGAAGCTCAGTGGGTTATTAATGACCTCAGTTGACTTAATAGTGGCTGGTTCCAGTAGAGCAGGGAGCAAGGAGGTCCTTTTCTTTTGACTGTTGACACACTGTTCTATCCAAACAATCTTTAGAAGACCCTTCTGTTTCCTTGCTATCATAAACTGGGATTTGGAACTTATGAATCCCTTACAAATCTCCTGCTATTTTAGTAGTTGGAAGAGTAAACATGGAACATCATGTACAGAATGCTCCCCTGTGTGATCCCGGTGTGACCAAACCCGTGATTCCATTTCACAGAGTTTCTTCAAGCAGTTTGCTTGCACAAATACTTGCTATGAGGTCCCCTGGTATGTGTGTGGGGATTAAGGGTCAAAACCATAAAGCTTCTACTAGAAGAATATGTTCTAAAATTGTATTCAGCCCTAAATTCCAGCAAAATTTGGGACCATTATTATCTCTCTGAAATGGAAAAAAAAATGATCTTCCAGACAGTACTATCTTGCTCTCTAAATAACATTACATATACCAGGGAAGAGGACTAAAAGTCAGGAAGCTGGAATTCTATTTCTAGCTCTGTCCTTGTCTTGTACTGTGCCTTTGGACTAGTCATTTAATTTCTCTTACTCAATTCTCCCATCTCCTGATTCCTGTAAAACAAATGCAGGGCTCCCAAGGTCTGGGTGAGTGCAGGCTAGGAATGTTTTAAAGGACATGACAGAAAGGAGTAGCAGAAGTAAAAGTACAGGGCCCTCTGTTAATGCTATTGAGCCTCTGATGTCATTTGTTGATGATGGAGGCAGGGATAGCATGCTTGGAAACAAAAGTTGTTCCAATAGGCATAGCCCCACCTGGCTTTTGATTTGATCTCCCTGGTATGGTCATATTAGGAACCTCTTATTCTTACCTGTGCAAAGGTTAGGAAGGTAAAGGAAAAGACTGTATTGCTAGATTTGGTGTTAGTCATGCCTTATTGCATTAAGGGGCACAGTATTCAGTTATTATTGCATGTTTGTCTCACTGTATCTACATTTTATATCCCATCACTGCAATAGGACATTAACTCTTTTATCACATTCTTCTCTTACTCATCAATAAGAATACAATAGTCTTTATCTCTTACTATTCCCTTACATGAACCTTCAAATCCTGATGAACTCATCTACTCAATATTCCCTGAACATGTTGTTCCTACCTCCACTTCTTAGCTCACAAAGACATACACACCCATTCATCATTTGGGGCATCTCATGTTTTTTCTTTCATTGATCCTTAACTCTTGTAGAATTATCTTACTTTTCAAAATGGTGCTGCTGTCTTTCCAAATAGATCATAAGTTCCTCTAGGGCAGGAGTCATATGTTACATTGTTGGTACATAGTTCTTGCACTTTGTTTCTCCCATTAGAATGTGACCTACTTGAGGGCAGACCTTGTTTTCGCCTTTCTTTGTACTCCCAGCGCTTACATAGTACCTGGCATGTAGAAAGTGCTTAATAAATTCTTGTCAACTTATTGATATGACATATAAACAGAATCTTAGGATTTTCAGCTAGATGTCACCGTAGTGATCATCCTTTCAAACTCCATTATTTTCTTGATAACAAAATTGGCCAAGAAACTCTGAATGATTTGCCCAAGGTCACATATGTAGTAACTCAGCATGGGATTTGAAGCCAGCTCCTCTTAGTCAAAACTCAATGTTCTTTCCAACACATCACATTGCCTCATACTCCTACACACATACGTACAAATATATACCCTTTACCCCTTTTCTAATGTTTCCTCAAACTTAGATTGCCTGTGACCTATACCCTTAAATGTCAAATATTGTTGCCAGTTAGTCAACAGCATTTATTACGCATTTAGTTTCCTGGAATTTAACAGTTGAAGAAACTGGCACTAAAAAGGGTTTTCTGGCTTACTTAAATTCACATAGTGAATCAGTGGAAGAGTAGAAAATAGGAATTAGGAAATCTTGCCTCCCACATCCTGTCCGTATCTAATGAGGCAACTGGGCTCAATTGTTTAACAATGTGAGTGTGTGTGTGTGTGTGTGTGTGTGTGCGTGTGTGTGTGTGTGTTCTTTTTACAAAAGGACTTAATTCCAGGCTTAGGAGAGTACTGGCTGATATTCACTACTTATTCTCTTACTAACAAACCACAGCAATATCTTTTAGTAAGATTTCAAACAGGTACCAAATTAAAAAAAAAAAATTTTCTTAATCTCTAGAGCGAGAGTGTGAGGTACGATGTGTAAAAGAAATTACCTGCTTTTGCTGTTATTTCTGCAGCCACTCATCAGTTACCAACAGTCCTATCTCTCTTATACTTCCCCTCAATAGTAAGATAGTTAACACACACTTGCAGATGAGTTGTTCTGTGCAGCATGGCATAGTAAAAGGCTCTAGGCATGAAATAAGAAAAATTAAGTTCAAATTCCTTGCAGCCATTTACTACATGACTTGGAAAAGTCATTTGACTTTCCTTTTTCTCCTCTAAAAGAGAGGCTTCATCTCTTATGGGAGGGAAGGGGGCAGGATTAGATGATCATTGAAGTCCATTTTTCAGCTCTAAACTCTATGTGAAGCATATGACTCTATGTGGAACAACTTAATTAACAAGATGGCAATTTATCAGGAACACAAATGTCATATAGATAGATTGAGATATAGAGATGTAGATAGATATACACACACATACATATATAAACACATGTATTTATGTATGTGTATATGTATCTGAGTACATATGTATGCATATCTTTATATCTATATAGATATATACATACATATATACATGCATAAACGTGTGTATTTATATACACACATATGACTATAGCCACATATAAGCACATATTTATACACATATATTATACATTTGTTACATATTATTCATACATATTAAGCAATTAAAAAGAATAAATCTAGGATTCTTATTGTTTTTTGTCTCTTTGTTTGTTTTAGATTCTGAATCAATCTTGGTTTTGAATACTTCAATACAGTGATTCAAGGCAGCCCTTTTCCAGACAAGGGCTTTCAGGGACTTGTAGGGGAAAAGGAAAGCACAGGCATTCCCTTCCCATGGGCAATGTTTTCTACATCTTTAACTATGGTGGAGTAGTTGCAAAAAGAAGTAAATGTGTATAGTTTATAGAAAATATTTAAGAGCATAGGGAAATAGTCTTGGGACCTATTTGTGTCAATTATTGGATTAGGAAATTTGGCCTGATAGCATGGAAAGAAAAATTTGTGATATGAGAGCGTAATTGATGTGTATTTGCATGAGATTAAGGAATATATGAGATGATTTCAGAGTGAGAGTGGTTATAGGCTTGTCACACCCAGACAGGTGAAAATGTGAGATAATGATTGCACAGGTGTGAAGCTATTAGCACCATAGGACTGACTATGGAGCTTCTCCCCCTGTCTGTACCGAAAGCTAGGGTTTGTGATCCAGTTACTAGTGCAACAGCCCCCAGCACATACAGAATAAAATGAGAAATGAAGCAAATCAGGTTCTGTGACCTCTTGCTGGTTTTTGCTTTGTTAGAGAATCATATGGAGTGGGGTGGAGCAGATGTGGTGTGATCTAGTCAACGTTATTGCTGTTTATTCAACCAGATTGTATTATCTTTTATTATCTCAATCCACTTCAACCCCTAGCCCAAGCCTTTTCAAGTTCCCTTTCTTCCTCACTCACTTTTACTGACTAATGAAAACACAGGTTGCTTTTATCTAGTGTGAAATCCCAGGAAGTTTTCTGAGATACATCATGATGTGATCAGATCTGAGCAGTAGATAGAATAGAATGGAGGGAAGAGAGGTTTATTGTGCAATTGTTACAATGAACAAAAGGAAATGTGAACTTAAATCAGCATTGTAACAGTGAGAATGGTAATGAGGGACCAATGGTAGAGTTATTGTGGAGAGAGAATGAAAGGGAAGTTGATGACTGATTGGACATGTGGGGTGGGAGAACAAGGTGGAGGTAAAAATTGATTCTGAGGTCATAAACATGGGTGACAAGAAGAAAAAAAGAATGGTGCCGTCGACTGAAATAAGAAAGTATATTTCCACTGGTCACCAAAGATATGAGAATGCACCCTTCTCCCCTTTTTGCAGAGGTAGGGGGTGATGTTTTGGGGATGCTATATGTAATGTTGGACTTGGTTATGTGTTAGTTTGCTCAACCATTTTTTTTCTTTTTTGTTAAAAGAGATGACTGGCTATCTGAGAGGAAGAAAGGAGGTATATATAGGGGAAACAGATGTGATATAAAAACAAAAGATAGCAATTTTAAGTGGGAGAGGGTTTCAGGAATGATGGTACTCCCTCCAGCTTAATTCAGTGCTTATGAGTAGGAGCTAAGGAGGCAGATAGCTGTAGTAATCCAGTGTTGACATTTGGCAAAAGGTAAGTGGCCATAGGATAAAGGAGATCCAAAAGATGAAATTGTAGAGTTTAAGTGGTTAACTAGTGGGCTGAGGTTTGAAATTAAGGGAAATGATCAGAGCACAGGTAATAAAATGGCCAGAGAAAGCACTGAGGGGTGGAAGGATTGGAGGCCTTGATGAGAGTAAAGAGTAGGTTTGGGAGGTCACATTCAGATAGGTGAATGCCAGAGTTTCTGATTAAGAAAGTGGAACAAGTATGGCAAGATCTAATATGTAGCCATACCTATGGTTGACTGACGTGGTGTGAAGAAATAGGTCATGCATGGGACTTAAGGAGATTGAGAAATGGTACTTTGGGGAATTGGAGGGAGAATCCATATAAATATTGAAGCTCCTTAGCATAAGGGCAGGAGTTGGGGACAGTAGAATATGGTAAGTAAGGTGCTGAATTCCTTGAAAATGGAAGTAGAATAACCTAGGGGTGGGTATACTAGAGATCCCATAATTTTGACTAGGTGGAAATTTCAAATGAGGGGATTTCAAAAGAAAAAATATGTTACTGAGTAAAGGAGGCAAATAGAGAGTCTGGAAATGGCAATGGGGAGCAGGGAGTATTCTGAATCCCCATCCAAGGACCAGTGCAATGGTGAAGAGAGGATAGTCTGGGGGGGGGGCGTAGTGTGATTAGAGAGAAGCTAGTTTTTACTTAAGACCAATAGATTAAAAAAAGCATGAGAAAAAGAAGTATAGACAGAAAGGAAGTTTTTCCACTATAGAAAAGGAATTCCAAGAGGCACAGTGGAATGGGTGGGCAGGTTTGGATTGGGCCATGGGTGTGGCTAGTTTAAAGGGGGTGAAGATGGGAGAATACAAGGATGAGGAAAAGTTTTTTTTTCCTAAATGTTTGTTGATTAGTAGTATAGAGATATAGAGATAATTAGGAAAAGCTATGGAGATAATAGTGATGGAAAGAGACAGATGGTGAGAGAATCTCAGTTACCAAGTCTCAGTCTATAGACAAATCTATGAGCTACCATGATAAGACAGGAGTTCTGAACAAAGGTCAAATATAGTTCCAGGTGAAGATTAATTCTGGCTTTTGGATTTCTTTCTCCTGCTAACAGGATCAATGTTTCTGTCCTCAGTGTCTATTCCCAATAGACACTTACAGATATAAGACTTGGGGTTAGAAAGTGCCTGTAACTTGCATCAGTTTCTGATTACCAACCTATACACTCTTCAAGTCATTGTAGTGCCACCTTCCAACAAATCACAAAAGTCTACCTGGTTTTGGGTACCATCATTTTCCTCCTAAGATTCTTTGGGTTTCCTATGCAAATGAAAAAGGATGAAGCAAAAAAAAGTCAAATAGAGCCATTTCAAGACATCACTAGCACCTCAAATCATTTGTTCTAAATTGTTGCCTTTGAAATTCAAGTGTATCCAATTACAAACCTCTCAGACTTCAAGCCATCCTGAAATGATAAAGAGATGCCTAGGATCCTCAGTAGACTTGAAAGCTTTACCAAAATGTCCACTTGGAGTCAATGAAATCTTCAAATGACATCTGTTCTGCTGCTCTAATGGTGTCAAGGTAGAAATGTCATTGGTAGGAGGCTCAATTTGAATTTAATCCAGGAACAAGATTGAGGAGTGAGTTAATATTAATAGACAGTTCTACCAAGCCGACCCATAACCCCAACCCCTGCTGTTCTCGCAGCCCCAGTTTCAAAATATGGAAAGTAAGTAATGTCATTACAAATGCCATGGAACAGATTATTGAAATTATATGATGCCATTTCAAAAGTCTATTTAAGAAGTATTTTTCCCCACTGACTACAAGCTAATTTAAAGTTCTTCAGCATCAAGTATACAGAGAGAGAATTCTAAGGAAAGCACTTTCCATAATGTTTTTCTTTTCCATTTTCATGAGGATTCAATGGCCCTTAGAAACAGGATGAATTGACAATGACTTCATGATGCAAAATACTTCAAATTAGAAAGAGAAAATGGCATTGATTGAAATAAAGTGTCATATCTGAAAAGAAAAAAATGTCTGTCAATTCACTATGTTAGAAGGAGAAAGAAAATGTAATGAGGAGAGATGAAAGTAAGTTTTAATATCCCAAGCAACTGCTAATGCTCTTAGTTCCTCTTATCTGAGCTCACCCTTGCTTGTTTCCACTTCATATTCATAACAGAATTCTCACCCAACTAGTTATTTTCCTTCTTCAGCAGTTACTGAAAAATTACATTGAGTATACAACTTATAGGCCATGAATATAGCCCAAGGCCTCCTTTAAAAAAAAAAAAATTAAGGCCCTGCTCCTTAAATCAATGAGGGGAGGCATACCTGGAGTAGGAATACAGTGGAAATCTGACTTGAGAAAGCCAGATCTCAATTTAGAGACTCTTGGCCTTTCTCTCTGCCACCCTCTGCCACCTCCTTCTTGTTCCCTACATCCAACTACAGAAGGCTAAAGCAAAGAGATTTGAAACCTCTCTCATTAGTGAGCCAAGGCATATGTGGAGGAAAAACTTCAAGGAAGTAAAGATATCTGCATAGTAGTCCTTGAACCCTGTCCCATTTCTAAAAGCAGAAGCTTTTAATCCGGTATGTGAACTTGCTAAATTTTTTTTATATTTTAATAACTATATTTCAATAAAATTGGTATCCTCTGTAATCCTATGTGTTTTATTTTATGTATTTTAAAACATTATCCTCAGAAGGAGTCAAGAGATTTCACCAGACTGCTACAAAAAAAGTTAAGGACCCCTGCTCTAGAGACCCTAAGCCATATGATCTCAACCTAGGGATGCTAGAAGTCTACAATTAGTCCTGCTGAAGGAGCTTGTCACAGGAATCTGTCTCCCATTGTATTGGTTTTCCAGGCATAATCATCCAAGATTCATCACTTACAGTAAGGAGTAAGCTGCATACCGATAGTATACTTTATCCTGAGATGACCTGAGTTCTAATCAGGCTACCCCTCCCCCAACCAAATCTGCCAAACTCTTCCACTACCTAGTCCATTCCACTGCAACGTCTGTTAATGTGTACATCCCCATGCTGTTGTCCACAAACATTCCTTCCACTGCATCACATTCACAGAAACTTGGCATTTTCTCATGAATACCATATCCACGATCTATGAAGAAGGGAATAATTTATGACCAAATAAGAGATAAAGAGCATTATGAAATGTAAAATTGATAATTTTGATTATATTAAATTAAAAAGCTTTTGTACAAACAAAACAAATACAACCAAGATTAGAAGGATAGCAGAAAGCTAGGAAGCAATTTTTTATACCAAGTATCTTTGATAAAGGCCTCATTTCTCAAATATATAAAGATCTGAGTCAAATTTATAAGAATATAAGCCATTCCCCAATTGAAAAATGGCCAAAGGATATGAATAGGCAGTTTTCAGATGAAGAAATCGAAGCTATCTATAGTCATATGAAGAAGTGCTCCAAATCACTTTTGATCAGAGAAATGCAAATTAAAACAACTCACATTATACCTATCAGATTAGCTAATATGACTAAAAAGGGAAATGATAAATGTTGGAGAGAATGTGGCAAAATTGGGACACTAATGCACTGTTGGTGGAGTTGTGAACTGATCCAATAATTCTGGAGAGCAATTTTGAATTCTGCCCAAAGGGCTATAAAACTCTGCATATTCTTTGATCCAACAATACCACTACTTGGTTTGTATCCCAAAGATATCATTAAAAAGGGAAAAGGACCTACATGTGCAAAAATATTTATAACAACCCTTTTTGTAATGGAAAAATATTGGAAATCAAAGGAATGCCCATCAACTGGAGAATGGCTAAACAAGTTGTGGCATATGAATGTAATGGAACACTCTTGGGCAATAAGACATGATGAGCATAAAACCACACATATCCTTTGACTTAGCAATACACTAGTAGGTCTGTATCCCAAAAGAGACCAAAAACAAAAAGGGAAAGGACTTATATGTACAAAAATATCTATAGCAGCTCTTTTCTGGTGGCAAAGAATTGGAAATTGAGGGGATACCCATCAATTGGGGAATGGCTGAACTGTTGTATGTGATTGTGATGGAATTCTCTTATGCTACAAGAAATGATGACCAGGATACTCTCAGAAAAACCCAGAAAGACATGAGCTGATGCAAAATGAAATGTATTGTGTGCAAAGTAATAGCAAGATTGTAAGATGATCATCTGTGAATGACTTAGCTGTTCTCAGCAATACAATGATCCAAGACAACTCTGAAGGACTTACAATGAAAAATGCTATTCATCCCCAGAAAAAGAATTGGTGTCTCAATACAGATTGAAAGGTACTTTTTCAACTCTCTTTTTCTCAAGGGTTTTTGGGGGGAGTCTATGTTTTTTTCACAACGTGTCTTATGGAAATGTTTTGCATGACTACACGTGTATAACCTACATAGAATTGCTTGACTTCTCAGTGGGGAGGTGGGGAGAGGAAGGGAGAGAATTTGGAACTCAAACTTTTAAAATGAATGTTAAAAACTGTTATTACATATAACTGGGAGAAATTAAATTACTAAAGAAATGATGAGCACCCAGAAAGACTTGTATGAACTGATGCAAAGTGAAAAGAGCAGAACCACGAGAACATTGTAGACAGGGATAGCAACACTGAGATAATCACCTATGAATGACTTAGCTCTTCCTAGAACACAATGAATCAAGACAAGTATAAAGGATGATCAAAATGCTATCTACATCCAGATAAAGAACTAGTGGACTCTGAATGCAGATTGAAGGATACCTTTTTAACTTTATATTTTTCTTTTTTTTTGATCCATCTCTTCTTTCACAACTCTAATATGGAAATATGTTTTACATAATTGCACATATATAACCTGTGTCAAATTGCCAACAATTTTAGGAAGAGGGGAAGGGAGGGAGGAAGAAAAATTTGGAACTAAAAATCTTGTAAAAATGAATGCTAAAGGGGCAGCTAGGTGGCGCAGTAGATAGAGCACCGGCCCTGAAGTCAGGAGTACCCGAGTTCAAATCCGGCCTCAGACACATAACATTCACTAGCTGTGTGACTCTGGGCAAGTCACTTAACCCCAATTGCCTCCCCCCAAAAAAAAACTGCTAAAAATTGTCTTGACATATAATTGGGAAAAAATAAAATACTACTTTAACAAAAAGAATACCGCATCCCTAGCAATTCTTTTTTCTGGCTGCCATTCCTTCTCAACTCTCTCAACTCACAAAGCCAAGCATTACTCCTTTGCTCCCTACTTATCCTTCCCAACCACTCCTCTTTCACTGCCATCAGTGACTTTTCCTTTGGCAATGTCCATACAATCCATTTGCACCACCCTCTCCTTTTAATTTTTGTTTTCATATGTCAACCTACCAGTCAATCATCCACCTCTTCAAAAATGGTTCATGGATCTTCTCTATCTTCTCTATCTCACTCCTCTTACCAGTCCTCTATTTCTTCTATACTTACTCCATCTTCTAAAATTCAATAATCTGGCCTCTCAAATCCTCAATTACTTGACTCCTGTGACCCTCTCCACCCTCACATTCAGCCACATACAGACATAGTAGAACAATAGTCCTCAAAGGATGTCCTGAAGAACAATTTCCCAAGATTTTTTCATAGGATCCCTAATCCCTGAACCCAGCTGGAATTTGCTGCCTGCTCTTGCCAGTTGGACATCAAAAGTCACAATAGATCAGAGGTGTGCTATAATAACCAGATCTACAAACACTACATTTTAAGATTATCTACATTATTGTTTCCTTATAACCTTCTTAAACTTAGACAACCAACAAAACAATAAATTAAGCCCCAATTTTGTACCTTTTGCTAATTTTTAATTTGTAAATGAGCATGCTGAAAATTTAATACTTAGCCAGTAAGAGATGGCTCCAGCACATTCCTGCACAGGTTCTCTGGCCTTAGAGGTTAAAAATTTCTGCCTCTGTCACAGATACTCAAGAAGTAAAGAAAAAAGAGGATCAGAAGGTGAGGGAGGAGAAGAAAAAGTGGAGGGGTTGATCTTAAGATTCCAGTAATGAATCTGGAGGCCTGACTGTCTGACTCCCTCTTCTACTGTCAATTTTTAGTGGGCCTCACTTCCTCACAGCAAAGAATACTATGCCCTGAGGGAAAAAAAAAAAGTTTAATAAGCCCTGTAATGAGGTTAGCCAGAATGAGGATTTGAAGATTGGGCATAACAAAAAGTTTAGAAAAGTAAATGATTTTAAGACAGTAGCTAGTGAGATAGCAAATTGGTAAAACTATAGTCTCATAACACCTAGTTACAGAAAGTCTCTGGTGTTTCCCCTGTTTTCTTGCCACCTCTAGATGCCAGAGAGAAGCAGAAATACTAGAGTCCTGAAAAAAAATTGCTCAAGACTTGTGACATTAAGGAAATTGCTAGAGTCAGTAATGCTGAGCTGCATCTAGACATTTAAAAATAAAGTCTCTTGTGTTATACTAGGCATACCAGACATGACAAAGGGATGTGAAATATAGCCAGTGAGCTTACCATGTGGTACATAGTTAGGGTCACTCTGCTTGTTAAATATGATTCTGCACTTCCTCTCCATTTCCCTCTCTCACTGCCCCAGGCTTCTGCAGTTTGGAGATGGCAGCTTTCAAACATCTAGCAAGTCTCTAGGAGTCTGAATAGAAAATTCACCAGAAGAAAACCAGAGTAGGAGGTAAGTTGGATGCAGTTTGGGCCATTAAATTGTAGTGAGAGCTTGTGGGGCCCCCAGGCCAGAGACAGAATACTAGATGATGTCAAAGAGAGTCCTATCCTACCACCACCACCATCATCATACACCAGATTTCATCTGGCAATAAGAAATAGTTACACCATCTTCATACCTTCTTATATTTGCTTATGCTTAGAACACCTTTCCTTCCCAACTTTGGCCATTGAACTCTTACCCATTCTTTCCAAATCAACTAAATGCATTTTCATCTAGAAGACTTCCCTAATCCCCTTCAATGTTATTGAAATTCCCCCATAGACTTCACAGGGCACTTTGTTTTGTAACCCTTTAATGAATTTATCATGTAACATTGTATATTATTGCTATTAGTAGGTGTCTTATTCCCTTTTCAGATCATAAATTCCATGAAGGCAAGAACCATATATTATCAAAAATTTTTATCTCCCCCAGTGCCTAGCACCCAGTTGGTTCTCACTAGATGTTTGTTAGTTGACTGACAAAACATTACAAGCACAACAGGTTGTTTGATATAGCACTGAGCACGATCAGTAGATGTAGCATCTGTTTTCAAAAACATTCAACTATTTTTTCAATATCACCAATTTACCTTTACTGATTACTATTTTCCTCTTTCAAATCTCATTAGGGACTTTAGTCCACTCATAGATGTGAGTTAAAAAAAGAGTAAATATTAAATCCATTTATCATGATGTCTTAGAAAAATCAAGGAATTTAAAATAAGATCACCCAGTTTCAAATCTCCACTGTGACTCTTACTATCCATGTGACCTTAAGCAAATTAATTATCATCTCTGTGATTCAGTTTCCTCATCTGAAAAATGAATATTTGGACTAAATAACCTCTGTGGTCCCTTCTAGCTCTAAAACATAGAATTAATTTAGGAAGTGAGAATTAATATTTGACTGAAGTGCTTTCATCTAGCACAGGTTCTCTTATAAACAGTAATGGAAATTCCCATAGTTCCAAACCATTTCAACCCTCCTCAAACTCACAATCCTACTTATGTCCTACTTCTTCTTAACAGGTTATTTTGCCTTCTTCCCTTACTGAGAATATAAATGACAGAAGCGCCATCACACTTCTTATTCTGCACCTCAAATTTTCTATTTTCACCCACTCTTTCTTTTTTCTCACTTACATTTGTGAACAAAGTATTTTTTTTTATTTCTTATTCATTGCCAAAGGTAAATCTGCATTTGTGTTCTGGAGTCTTTCCCTTTTCGCTAACTCTTAGCCTTTGCTCCTATAGCTATCCCCTCTCTCAAGCCATTTCAATTCCCCCCCTCCCCAATTTGGGAGTCTTATTCTTATTACATACAAGTGTGCTCAAATCCTCACTGTCTTAAAAAATGAAATAAAAAGCCCTACTTCCCCTGATCTTTCTATGGTCCTATTTCTTTCCTTACTTTTCACCACCAAACATCCCAAGGCAACACTCTATACTCATTGCCTTTATTTCTTCAACAGCCATTCTCTCTTTAATACCTTACAGCCTGAGTTACTACACAGCTTAACTTAAACTATTCTCTCAAAGATCACCATTGACTTCTTAATCATCGAATACAACCTTTATTTTCAGTTTTCATCTCAATCATTTTTTCGTTTAGCATTGTTAGAAAATTGTACAAGTTGTCCCCTTTGATCCTCATCATCTAGCATAGTACCTTCCATATACTGTAAGTATAAGGATAAAGATTAGATCAGTGATTTCATTGATATAGGGAATTACCAGTAAAGAAGTTCCTCTACAAAATGAGGTCAGTACCTTCACTGAAACTTTTCATCATGGACAGATGCATCTCTGAAGCATAGAAAGTTTAAGTGCCTTGTTCTTTGTGATAAAGCTAGTTTGTGCAGCAAACACAAAGGTGGGACCTGAACCCAAGTCATCTTAGCTCTCTAATGACTCTACTTCACTACCTCTCATATCCCATAATGGGAAATATTAATGG
This sequence comes from Phascolarctos cinereus, assembly GCF_003287225.1. Classification (NCBI taxonomy): domain Eukaryota; kingdom Metazoa; phylum Chordata; class Mammalia; order Diprotodontia; family Phascolarctidae; genus Phascolarctos; species Phascolarctos cinereus. The sequence continues at coordinate 476,505,853 of NW_027555847.1, forward strand.
CTTTTATCAAATAGAATTTTGAATGCAACAGTACAACATACCAATTAGATATTTTGGCATCAAACTTTTAGGGAAAGAATTTCCAAGCTCTGTGAGTGGGGTGAGAGGTGGAGAGGAGAATAGATCTGAGCTTCATTTTACTTAAGCAAGTAAAAGGTAATATAATTTGTAAATATTAAGCCAACTGTATCTATGTGATGGATGGCTATAAATTATAAGCCAGGGAGGGGCTTTCTGGAGGTCATTATAAGTCATTTCATGAACACATAAATTGAACACATTGTTTAAACAGAAAAGAAAAAGAAAGAAAACAAAAAAGGAAGGGGAGGAGAGGAGAGAAAAGGAAAGCAGAAGAGAGGGCAATAAAATTATGAGTATCATCAGGTTGGTCATGGAAAACAAAACACAAGAAGACCCTATACTCTATAAAATGATGGTTCATCTGTACCTTAACTATCATAGTTCTGGCTGCCATTCTTAAAGCAGTTGTAATGAAGAGCATTTGTCCAGAAAAGGGTGACTAAAATGATGTGGAGAACTGAAGTCTTCAAATCAGAAAATATCATAAATCATAGGGCTTATCATTGGAAAGGACCGTGGAGGTCACTTCATCCAACTTTTTCATTTGACATACAAGGAAACTAAGGGCTAGAAAGATGAATTGGCTTGGCATAAAAATATGAAGTAGCAGAGACAGGATTAAGTTCAGGTCTTCTGACTGAATGTGATCTCCTTCTGGCACACCATGAATATGCTACCAAGTGCCAAACTTTAATATTCAATATTTGAATATCCTGTTTAAATAACTAGTGCCATTCAGTATGAAAACACAGAGGCTGGGAAAGGAGATGAGCAAGGTTTCTAAAGTCAAGGAGGATATGAGCAGAGCAAACAAAGATTTGTTCCCCAAGTAGATGAGTATCTAGGATTAAGGGATTAAGACCACAAGATTCTGGCCTACTGTTGGAGGCAACATTCAACTGTGGGTAGAAGGATACATTTGGAGTAAGGAATAGGTGTGCTCAAGTCCATCTCACTAGCTGTGTGAAACTGGATAACCTCTCTTAGCCTCTGTTCTGTCATCCGTAAAATGGGGATAATAATAGCACCTACCTCACCAGTTTGTTATGAGGATCAGATGAGATAATGTATATTAAGTGCTTTACAACCTTAATATGCTAAGTAAGTGTTAGTAGCAATAAAAGCTTTATTGCTACTCTATCTCAAAGCTAATAGGAATTTGCTTTCCTAAAAGTACACAACTGTGTCTGGAACTCCTCTGTTTATCACAAACTCTAAGAAGGTATGTTCGCTGACTCCCAAGACTCTTGTCACTTCCACTCCTCTTTAAAACTTGGAGGTCATTTCAAGACAAAATAATAAAAAATAGCAAAAACTAAAACCATAATTAGCTTTAGGTAAAAAAAAATTGTAGAGGGTTAGTTAAATTTGTGTGTGACAGTTTTCTGATAGGAAAAACAGAATGCTTAAGAATGAATCCCTAAATTGAGTAAAACAAGTAAAAATAATTAGGCATAGACCAATATCTTACATCATCTACCAATATAAGGTCAAAAAGCATACATAACCTAAATGTGAAGAGAGATTTTACAAGAAAATTAGAAGAACACAGAATCTATTACTTATCAGACTTATGGATAGACAAATAATTTGTGAATAAACAAGAGCTAGAAGGCAAAGTTAGACATAAAATGGATAATTTTAATTACATGTAATTAGAAAGTTTTTGAACAAATAAAACAAATGTAACCAAGATCAGAAGGAAAACAGAAAATTGGGGGAAAGTTTATAGACAGTTTATCAGATAAAGGTCTCATATCTAAAATATATAAAAATTTGTCATATCAATAAAAATTCCACAATTAATAAATGGTGGAAGGAAATAAACAAGCAGCTTTCAATGAAGTAATTAAACCAATCTATAGCCACATGAAAAAATGCTCTAAATCATTATTGATTAAAGAAATGCAAATTAAAACAACCCTGAGATATCATTTTACATCTATAAGATCAGATAAAATGATAGAAGAGGAAAGTCATAAATGTTGGGGAGATGTGGAAAAATTGGGACACTAATTCGTAGTTGGTGAAATTGTGAAATGATCCAACCATTCTGGAGAGCATACCCAAAGAACTATTAAACTACCTATATCCTTTGACCCAGCAATACCACTACTTAGTCTATTTTCAAAGATAATTAGGGAAAAAGGAAAAGAAACTGTATGTTCTAAAATAATTATAGCAGCTCTTTGTGGTGGCAAAGAACTGGAAATTGCAGGGTTGCCCATCAACTGGGGAATGGCTAAACAAGTTGTGGTATATGATTCTGAAGGAATACTAATGTGATATAAGGAACGATGGGCTCAATGATTTTAGAAAAACATGGAAGGACTTAACAAAAATAATTAAGAGCAAAATGTGCAGAATCAAGAGAACATCATATGCAGTAACAGCAATATTGTTTTAAGAACAATTTTGAATGCATAAGTCATTTTGAATATTACAAATATGCAAATTAACAATAAAAGACATATGAAGAAAGATGCTATCACATCCAGAGAAAGAAGTGATAAATAGATGTATGTATAGAATAATTTTACATATGTGTATTTATTTGGGTCCATCTCTAGGGTGAGGGAAAGAAAAAAAAATTTTAGATAATAATTTTGTTGTATATTTGAAAGGAATAGCAAGTTGTGCATAGTAGATTAGCAATTTTATGTGCAATCATCACTTATATTGTATTATGTTATGGAAATGTTTGTTTTATTCTAGAAATTAAAAACAATTTTAAAAGAATAAATCCCTATCTGAGATCATAAAAGGAAACCATATTCTTTTCCCTAAATATTCTTTTTTTTTTTTTTGCAGGGGCTGAATTTTGAACTGAATGAGCCATTGGTCCCTTGCAGTATGTCATTTATTATATCTTATCAGACTAGTTAAGAGGGAGAGAGTTTGCCTTATATAGAATTCATAGATAATATAATTTGATACTTTGAGCTAGGATATAATAGAACTGAGCTGGGAGGAAAATACAGCTGTCAAGACATATTTCTTAATGAAGAGGCAGATATATAATCTTAATTCCCTTTTTTTGCCATAATTGTGATAGCACCTTTCCCTTGTCAGTAACCTTGATAGCTTTCTCAATGTTGATGTTCAGTACATGGTGAATCTTTGATGAATAATGCAGGGAAGCCAAATGTTCTTTGAAAATTCCAATGAAAATATAGAGGCAAAAATAATGAGTATATTAGATTCAACTGAAGCTGCTCTGTACACAATTACAAATGATATCTTAATTATGGATTTTGTTGGCCTTTTCTTAATATTCAACCACCCTGAATTCTCTGCAGCAACATAGTTGACCACACTTTCCTCCTGTATGCTTTCTTTTCTTTAGGTCTTTGTGTCACTATTATCTTAGTTCTTCTCTTATCTATCCACTTATTTTTCATTTCCCTTATTGGGTCATCATCCATATCATGCCCTCTAACTGTGTTGGAATGCCAGTTCTCTGTTCTGGGCCCCTCTTCTCTTTCTCTTGGTAACAATTAAATTCCATGAGTTTAATTAATGTCCAGTCTTAATTTCTCTCTTGATCCCTTGTCCCTAATCTTCAACTTCCTATTAGATATTTTGAATTGAGTGTCCCAAAGACATCTCAAACTCAACTCAAATGTCCAAAACAGAACTCCTTTTCATTTCTCCAAAACCTAATCCTTGTCCAAACTTGTCAAGGGAACCAATACCTTTTTAGTCACCGCAGTTCAAAATCTCAATGGTATCCCCAACTCCTTACTGTTTACATATCCAGTTCTCAAATCTTGTCTTTTCTACCTCCACAATATCATCTTCATCATCTCTTGCATATAAAATTGAAATAGCCTACTAACTTGTCTCCTTGCCTCAATTCTTATCCTGTTCCACTCATCTATCCTCAACACAGCTACCAAAGTAACTTTTCCTTAAGTACAGGCTGATCATTTCAAACCCTACTCAGTAAATTCCAGTAGTTCCTTATTACTTCTGGGATCAAATACAAACCTCATCTCTTAACTGCTGGATAAGTGGCTGGCAGTTTGAAAGAAGAAGTGATTAGACCAATAAATTCTAAATGTTCTAAATTCAAATTCCAAATGATCCAAATATAAAAAAAACACAACATACAAAAATTAGAAGAGAATAGAGTAATGATAAATGAAGGAAAATTCTTCAATAAATAGAGCATAAAACAAATAAATCAATATAATAAATAAAAGAGATGTTTTTGTTTTTATAAAAATGAAACTTTTGTATGCAAATAAAAGATATATATGTATGCATAATAGTAAGGAAAATATGGACTGAGGTAAAATTGAAAATAAAATTCTGACATATACAATCCATAAGGGATAGACATGAACTTATATGGTTTAAAGACATTCTCTATTAGGTCAGATAGCACTGAACAAAGAATATGAATAGGAAGTTCTCAAATGATGAAATACAACTATCAATACTTTGAAAGTGTCCAAAAATCACTAACACACTCAAAATCTCCCCAAGCCAGAGATACAAATAAAAAACTTTATATATAAAATAATTTTCATTTTATATAAATAACATATTCTTACATGACTCAAACTGGAAAAGATGGTAAAAAATACAAAATTCATTGTTGCCATTGATTTAGAAAAACAAGCATGCTAACTCAGTAGTGCTAGAACTGTGAGTTAATTTTGGAAAATAATATGATATCTTAAAAGTTATAAAAATATTCTTACCCTTCAACCCAGAAATAAGAATAAAGGACCATTGTACTAAAATATTCATTATAGCACTGCACATAATAGAAAAAAGAAACTGGAAACAAGCTATTTGAAGGCAGATAGGTAATTTATGTTACATAATTAGAGCCAAAGGAATGACCATGTGAGCCTCAGGGGGAGATACATAAGGAAGGGTCAGATTAGAGGCAGCATTTATTGGGATGCTACACAGTACTGAACTATAAGTGACTAAGGCTATTGTTGGGGGTGTTTTTAGGAGGGCTAAATTTCCCAAAAACATTAATGAAAAGTCTACTGAATGTAAAACTTTATTATTTGTGCAACCAAGGAAAATTGGTGTCAATACCCTGGGTTCTGTAATGAAATAGTCCCAAATTATTTTGGTGGGTAAAACAAAGCCAAAGAGATAATAAGTCCCTTAAAGTGCACTCAGATTCATGTCCTATTGTTTTCATTTGATAATCAACCTTATGGAGTAACAAGATAGGCATGTAAGTTTTCACAAAACTTCAGAGATGGAAACACTGCATCAACATCACCAAAGATCCTGGGGCTTTCTTAGTCATCATACATGATCTGAATGCTTCTGGTTGTGGAGGTAACACTTTTAACTTTTCAAAGCCTTTTCATATCCATGGGCTTATTTTATGCTCTTTGGCTTCATGTATATTCTTTGCTGAAATGTTTCATACATTGAATTGAAAATGATGAAAGTGCCTTTTAACTTCCAAGAATAAAATTTTAAAATAGAGAATGTTCCTAATTAAAATTGAAAAAAAAATTTCAGATCTCAGACTGAACCTTTCTCTGTACCTTCCCATAAAGGTTAATAATATTCTTTTCATAAATACATCCCTAAAGACAAACAAGTGTATTTTTTTCTAGAAAATAGGAACAATTGGTTGCATATTTCCATATACATACATACACACACTATATATATACATACATATGTGTAATATATATATTATATATATTCTAATCATGAGAGAATAAAATGACAATGGGTTTGTGAGAAAACTAAGTAACATTAATTAATAGATTTTGCTCTGGCGAAATAAAAAATACATTACTATTTAATTAATATTTTTATAGATAGCTTTAGTTCAATATTATCCATATCCCAGATAACACTGAAGAATTTACCAGAAGAAAGGTTAGGTATCTAAGCTTAGTAGGCAAAGGAGGTGTACCAAGAAAAGTTCAAAGAGAGAATTTCTCCTCCCATCTATGTTAGCCTAGAGGCAGACTAGATGTTAAGAAAAGACACAATTACCCAGGATGTTATGAGATAAAGGAAAGCCAACAAGGCACTAAGCAGGCACTGGGGGAGAGAGACAGACTGTTGTGAAGAGGAAGGAAAGCTTTGCATTCACTGTGAAGAGAGGTGTCCAGAGGAGAAACAAAGAGTTGCAGCAGGAACACGAGAAATATCAAAGAAGTCTATAGAAAACTGAGTGGCCTATACAGATAAGCAAGCTGTGGATACAGAGTCAGTCTAAGGAATAGAATAAAACCCCATTCACATGGCATAGGCATCCATATTTTTGTCATCTATTATTCACAGGGGTGTGCTGGAGTCAGCTCAAACTGGCAGAAGAGAAGAAATTGTTAAATTGTCCATGGGAGAACTTACATCTTGGAGATCAGCAATTGCTACGAATCTAAGCTTGATTTATTGTTATGTAGGTTGTCTATATTTAAGAAAGTCATGATGAAAAAATACTAACAATTAAAATTAAGCTTAAAAGTGTGTCATGCATACTTTTTTCCCCCAGAGCATTGGTTATTAAACACTGAATCACTATACCCCTGATTTTTCTCCAATACTAGACTCAGGTCTAAGTCACATTTGTACCTTACCTATTTTATAGTAAATATTTATATTCAAAATACTTACTAATTTTCTTGGTTTCTTGCAAGTGAATTGATTCAAATACCCTAAAGCAAGCTAAATGCAGGATAGAATACTAACCTACATATTTCAGTCAAGGCAAGATATGCACTTCTGAAGTGTTCTCTTCAATAATTATGGGAGATGAAATGATTGAGGAAACAAACTTTCAAACTTCTGAGCACTTTGATTTATTACGCAATGCATGCCAATTGCCTAAATAATGTTGGTTCCAAACCTAATCAGTTTTGGCACTGGACCCCCAAATATAGAAGAGACAGGTTTTTATGCATTAAAAACAATTAATCAAATAAGACCAATTAATTAAAAAAAAACAATCAGGATACAAAATTAGGTAATCTGATTTCTGACTAGAGGAAAGCTTGGAGACTTTCCAAGTTGGGAGGAAGAGAGCAAATAGGTATAATTCCCTGAAATCAGAAAAAGAAGTGTTCTACTCCCCTGCAATTGTCTGTATTCAACCAAAGGAATGTGGAAAGAATAACTGATTGATCAGTATGGGGCCAGTTTTCAGATTAGACATATGGGTTGCTTGAGATATATAATTGTGAGAAAATTCTTTGCATCAATCTTCAAATCTCAGTGGGTTTCTGGGGAGTATAATCTAGTTAAAGGTCTTTAAGCAACAGGAAAAAGTGGTCCAGCTTCCCAGCCATGCAGCACTAGGTTAAAAACAATGCAATAAAGTTTTCTCACAACTTCTGTAATTGAATAAAATTTTCTCACAAGACAGAAATTGGACTAGATCTACTATTGAGTAGAAAGGGAACTGAGCTAGCTCCAGAACTGATTCACAAGATAGAGTCAGTTCACTCAATTCCCACTACCACTTGTTGTTCTAATCCCCACAATTCCCTCAATTCCCCCTTTTGATTCATAGGGAAAGGACATCCCACTGTCTTATTTATAAGTGAAATCTATAAGGGATTTCATATATTCATAATCAGAATTATGTAACTCAGATTACAGATCTAACTGCTTAGGGGCTAATTTTGAGAAGGGAGATTTACATGTCATTGAGGTAACCAAGATAACCTAAATATAAACATAAACACCATGAAACCAAAGGCCAAAGCAATACAATAATGCTTACAAATATTAAATAACATCAAGCCTCCTTATATACTAGTAACCCATTTCCAATATCCATTTAATCAGCACATCTTGAGTCCCAGATATCTCATGTAACCATCTGTTTCCTGTAGGTATCTTCTCTTGGACATTCAGGAATATGTCTCATTTTCAGAGAAGCTATGAAGGAGGCTCTGTTTCTTTGGTTCCATGTCACTTGTAGACATTCCTAGATAATTCTGTTAAAATGTGCCAGTAATAAGACTTAATTTAATTTAGTACAATCTCTTAAATTTGGTTTACCAATAACTAGTTCATGTGATGGAAACCAGTTCAAGCCTTATGGTTCTGATCCTACTAACAACAGAGCTATAAGAAGAACATCAAATTAGAAACCCATAATTTACCTGCAACTTCAGAGAAAATCAATTTTTAAATACCTGTTGCTATTTCTATCTTTACCTAAACCCTGTACCTGATATAAGAATCCAAAAAAAAAAAGAAAAGGAAAGAAAATTTGTTATAATCTAACTTGTAAAATAAACCCTCTGACTTTTAAATTTTTCAAATAGACACTTTAATATGGGAAAATAATTTCCCTTTCTTTATAATTATCAATTCAATTTTACATGTAACATCCTTAATCCAATTTTGAGAACTTATTACTAAAACATATGCAAAGCCAGAATTTCCATGCTAGATACATTTGGAAACCAACTATATATATATATGAATATATTTCTTAAAGAAAGCAGTCTAATCCTGTTTCTTTCTCAAATTTACTATCCCACTTAATTAGAAAACTTTTACACCTTTCTCTTATTATTTTGCATAATTCCCCCTTTATGAGGGTGTCATTCCTATACTATAATTTGGCCACAAATACAGAATAAAATTGTAAGATTTTTCAGGCTTGAATCCTATTATAACTCAGAAATGTTCCAGTATCAATCTATTAATTAATAGCATTAATATTGTACTTAGAAAATGTCTACTGTTCACCTGCCCTGATTTTAGAAATTTGCTATGAAAGGAAAAGGAAGGACATAGTTACAACAATATCAAGACTCACCCTCTCAAGGGATATACCATAACAGGGTAAAAAGTCTCTTAACTCTGTTTGATTTCAGGGATGAGTCATATCTGACAGTCAATCATGTAGTCATGGAGTATCAAAAGCCAGCCTCAGGATTAACTAGGTTGAAAAAAATCTCTGTTCAGAAAGGAAATATCACAATGGGGAAACTGAGTCAAGAGACTCCTACCTTAGGCCATACCAAGGTAATTTCTCCAACTTTTCCCAGGGATAGACATCCACCTGTAATAGTTCTCAGACTGCGGCACATGACATTTTCTACTATTGGCTTCATGATAATTCAGACAATCATCCCTGTAATCAATACTCAAAACAGTAATAAGTTATAGTTCCAAGATTCTTTACCTCAAATAGCAAAATTTCACTAACCAACACTTATAAATTAAATAGCAACTTATACTGGCTTGTCCATCCTCCCTGAATCCTTCTACAAGTTAATAATAAAGGGACTCCCTTGCTGGAGTCTTTTTCAGGTTATTCTGACATTGAAGTATATTAGTAAAGCCAATAGCTAGCCAACAGTTATCCTTCATCCTCACCACATAAGTAATACATTTTCTTTCATACATTGCCTTGATTTATTACCTTGATATATTTCTTCATACATTCATATATTACTTTAATGATATCTTTTATATCAACTCTCTTTTGCCTGTGTCTACTGTGTTGCAGCCTGTTCATATTCACTATTCACTTCTTCACTGCTCTTTGAAGGATCACAACTTTAATTATTTGTAGTGTTCAATGACTGATAGTTATGTGACATCAATGTAATAATTAAAGTGAAAATAAGGGTCTTTATCCCAGGAATAAGTTTGGGGTCATTAAAGGAACTTTGTAATTTCCCAAAGACAGCCTACCCTACTTTCCACCCTCTATCTAATTCTGGACCCAAATCATTTCAATTTGTAGTCTCTGTCTAAGATAGATAGATAAATAGACAAGACAAACAATGAATAGCAGTCTGGAAATGGACTGTTTTTTTCTTTTTTCATTTGGTTATCTTTTATGTGTAGTGAAGCCAACACTTTTGAGTGATTGTGGATCTCATTTAGGAGGATATGTTATGTTCCATGGCTTGATGCAATCCATCTAATGTCATCCACAAATAAATATATCTAGAGAAATTTACCATCTAAAGGCATTCCTTTTTCATTTGAATTCTTCAATAGTTCTCCTTCATGACTGTGTCAAACAGTCCAAAGGCTTGCAGCTTGACATTCTCTTGGCCAAAACCAGGAGTGAATTATGAAGATCACTAGTTCAAAAGCTAAACTGTCAGTTTCTTTGTCTCAGCAGGAGACATTTTACAAGATGGTCAGAGTCTAATACATTGGATATTCACTGCACTGGTTATTGTAGGGCAGAATTCAACATGAGGTAGAATCATGAAGGTCAGGTAGGTCACTGTTAAATTAGTATTAAGATATCAGAACTCAAGTAGATTCTATATCAATTCCTAAAATGGAAAATAATTCAATAATATAATAGTTGCTGTACATATAACATAACATCCTTAACACTCCAGTAATTCATTAATACTATTTCAAAGCAGAAAATGGGGGGGGGAGTCCTTATTTGTAATATTATTCAAAGTTTCTTAATGAAATAAAATGTTTTTAAAACTTCACAGTGTATTTTTCCAATTTGTCCTCCTAGCTATATGCTCCTCCTGAACTAAATTGCAGAATTACCTCAAAATAGCTTATAGTGACTGTGATGTAGTCAATTCTTTTTTTTTTCTAAAATCATATTTATTGAAGACAGCCACAGTGCAGTAGGAAGAGCCCTGTAAAGAAATAGGAGTTAGAAGACTGAGTTATAGGCTCAGCTCTCCCACTAGCTTATATGTTAACTGCAAATATGTCACTTAACTTGAACTGCAAATGAAGAAATTGGAATACATGGGGCTCTACAGACCCTTTGGGCCCTAATTTTCCAAAATTCCTCATTCTAGTTCAGAATTTTCATCTCAAATTAAAAATTAGGAAGTTACTAGTTAAGAAAGAAGCATCTTTTTATTTTTAATATTTTTGGCAAGTTTGCAGAGCATTGAAATTCCTGCTTTAAAGGAAGGGGAGAAATAAGAACGTGGTCTTAATCTTAGAGTTGGCAATGCTTGAACATGTTTTTTTCAGGGTCAGTTTTCAATAAGATCAGTTCAGTTATTTTGTTTTGTTTTGTTCTGTTACGTTTAGAGGTGATGACATCTAAATATTATTTTCGGAGTGCCATTACCGTTTAGTATCATTGCCACATTCATCTTCCACCTGTTGGAAGCTGCTCATTTTTATCTGGTCCTGTCTGTTTTAAGTTAACTTCAGTCTATTCATCAAGTTGACAGTCTTAAATGAAAGTGTGTACTTGATTTTCCACTACTGTGATGGGCCTTCATCCACAACAACCTTCAAATTGCCTTTTTTTTCCTAGGGAAGATCCCAATATGATAAACTTGCAACAGAAAAGCCCTCATAAATCAAATGACACAGGGAATAAATGTGACAAATGTGCAAAAGAAGGTATCAGACCTCATAGGGTTTTCTTTTTTTTCCCTTAAGTTATATTCATACAACTTATAATCTGTTTATGTATAAATGTTATATACAAATCATCCATTTTAAAATGCAATTTTTGAGGTGAATTAATTTTACATAATCACAAAATGTGGGACACAGAAGGAACTTCAGTGTCCAGCTAGTATAACTTTTACTTGAAAGGAATCCTGACTAAAATATCCCTCATAGCAAATGGCCACCCAGTCTGCTTGCAAATACTTAATATATATATATTGTAGAAAGATAGATGCATATTCATACATGCATACATACATACACACATTCATACATGTTGTTTTCCCCAAAAGGAGACCAGTGTCACAATTACAGAGTATATGGAAGAAAGTAAGTTGCAAGAAAAAAAGAATGGAAAAGTAGAAAGCTAGATTTTGAAAGGTTTTGAAAGACCAACAGAAGATTATGTATTTAAAGATACCTTGCTTGAGGAGCAAGCCCTCTGCTACTAACCTCTATATCCTCAGAAGCCCAGACTCTTTAATAATTCTGGTACCCTGAGGCCAAGTAAATCTGATGGATCTGCTCAAGCTCCAGTAAGGGAGCCCATGGGCCTTTTGTGTGTGCATATTTTAGTGCTTCTGATTCCCTGAATTTTGACATCCTTAACAGATATGATATGACTTACAGACATGCAAACTATACAAACAGTACATTTTGAAATGGCCAATGTACAATTGGTAAAACTGCTCTCCAAGCACCTAGGAATGCTTGGAAGAACTTTTTGGGCAGATAGTTACAAGCCCATCTCACACTCAGACTGATGCTGTCAGGCTCTTGGTCCATTGGTTCAGTTTGAGGCCGTGGACCTGAGTACACCTTCCACAGCATAGAGGAGAAGGATGGATGCCCTATCCAGAAGTGTATGCCCAATTCTATCAATTCTCTGGGCTCTAGGGAATTGGGAAAACTTCAGGTGCTTTTTGGTTCCCTGAGGCTTACTTACTCCCTTCCTTCTACACCCCAAATCCTCCTTCATGGAGATTACAGGGAAAAGTTAGAACAGCTAAAAACATCTTAGCGATTCTGGAAGTTTTGTGATCAATCATTAAGGAGTTTTGAAACACCTCCTTACAATCCTGGTCACTTTCTTCTCCCACTCCCTTCCTTTGAGTCAAGATAGTATCTATTAATCCCTCTCACAGAAAAGAGAGTTTCACCCTCCCCACCCCCAACCTCTGAACTTGCCTTCTATACCATGGGCCTCACTGGCAATGGCCTTGGACCCTGAAGCAATCTTTGCCTGGAAGCATTACCCAGGTTCAGCACATCCTGCTCAAGGTAAAGAAGCTAGCCTTCAAACTTGGGTAAGCATGCTCTTTTAAAGTTTTAGTTTTAACTGTTAATGATGAGGTGCTGATTCTCTATGTAAAGTAATTTGCAAATTCATTTAACAAAACTGAAGTCACCTGATTGGTAATGGGTTTGTTTCAAGTTTCAAATTGATGAACTTTTTGTATCAGTTATGTCAAGCAGCTTTTTCATAATTTGGTTACCACTAAAATAATTTGGCTATTGTTGGTTTTTTTTAATGTGTAAACTTGCCAAAAAGCTTGTTTGGGTTTTGGCTTGCAGAGAATGTGCAAGTATATGGAAATAATCTCTAACAATTGGCTTTTTATACCAGGACAAATTTAAATTTGAGATGTAATTCCTGGAAAAGTTTTTCCTAAACCGTGACTAGTGAAACTTGCTCTTTGAGGTAAAAACTCATGAGATTTTGAGTTGTCTGATGGATCATAACAATCTATTGATAATCAATAATCTACCATCTGAGAGAAATGCCATAAGCTACTCAGAGAATGTGATACTGGTGAAAGTCATCATTGGGAAAAGCTGAGAGGACAATTTTAGTCTCAGTCTAAAATGGGATCCTCCTGGCTCAGTTTCCCCATTATGTTCCTTTTAAAAGGAATGTTACCCACCTGGCTATTTCTGAGTCTACCTATGAAGTAGATTTGATACTGCAGGGGTGGAAAACTTCTACCTGCAAAGGTGTTACTTAAACTTCAGAGAAAATAACAAGATCAGATAATCCTGTAGATCAAATGTAAATGATTTTACTGGGGCTCTTACATTTTTACTTCTCACTATATCTGGGCCCTGCAGTCTTTTCTGTTAGAATTGTGTCTTCCAGACTACAGGCCATTCACCTACAGTTGGTAGCAAACAGCGAGTACCAGCCAATGTTCCCTGGATATAGCCTGTGCTTGGTTCCAGTCAACCTCCTTTTTGGGACCCCCTCGAGGCAGAGACAGCTCTATGTCTCTTGTCAGGAGGAAGCAGTTTCAGAATCCAAGACCTTTGCCCCTTACACCAAAAGAATTAAGGTCCTATTTGTTTGAGGGGGGAATTATGAGACGGGATCTGGACCCCAAAGAGGAAAAACCCTGGACTTTCCCACATGGTCAAATCTCTAGCATTTGCCTGAGGCTATAGTCCCATCAACTGGCCTTTCATTGTGGCTATTCCCAATCTCCAATCCTGTTACCCCTAACCTAGCCTAGCCCTCTATTGTCTTACCTCCCTATAGCCTGGCCACTTCTCGCCCTTAATCCTAGTTAGCCTCCATTCTCCCTTAGCCACATGGTCCCTGGCATTCTATTACCTCACAGTCCCCACAGACTACTTGGCCACTCCTAGATCTCTCCCACGGTCTTTCTGTATATAAGGTCTATCTTGTCTCCATTAAGGTGCTCAGATTCTTGTAATCTAGCCACTGCTCAGATTCTTAAGAGTCTAGCCAAAAGCTCAAATTCCTTAAGAACCTAGACAATAGCTCACAAATGTTCAGATTCCTTAAGAGTCTGGTCAGTATAGTGGATCTTTAATAAACCTTGTCTCTGGCTGAAAAAAAAAACTCAGCTGAGCTTCAGTCTGGAACAGCTACTTGCCTATCAGGCTTTTAAAAACAGATATCCTGGAGACATCTCAAACTCAGCATGTCCAAGATTAAACTCATTATCTTTCTCCTTAGAGCTACCCTTCTTCCAAACTTCCTATTTCTGTTGGAGACAACACTATCCTTCCAATCTCCCAGGTTCATAACTTCAGGGTTGTCCTCAACTCCTCACTCTACATCTCAAATCAAAGGAAAAATCTTACTGCTCCCACCTTCTCACGTCTTAAATGTGAACCCTTCTCTCCATTCACACATCCCTTAGTTCAGGTACTTAATACCTCTTGCTCCTAGTTGGTGTTCCTGCTTCAAGTCTCACCACTCTAGTCCATCCCACACACTGCTACCAAAGTAATTCTAAGATATGACCATAAGGTTCCCATATTCAATTAACTACAGTGGCTTCCTATTATCTCTAAGATAAATTACACACTGTTTAACTTTTGAAGTTCTTCTTAATTTACTCCAATCAATATTTCCAGCTTCATTAGACATTACTGCCTCTCCTACATTCTATGAACTAGCCAAATAGAACTCTATGTACTTCCTGTATCATACCTTTGCCCTGGCTATCCCCATGTTGGAAAGATGCTCTCTCCTCACCTGTAGCTCGTAGAATTCCACTCTTCCTTTTAAGATATATCTTAAGATACATCTGTAGCACTGTCTTCCATATGAAGCTTTTCTTGAACCCTACAATTGCTAGTGCCTTCCCTTACAAATTACATTATAATTAACATATATATGTATGTACATCTACATATATAAAATACATATGTAGATATATGTGTATTCATTTCATATTTATGCTCCATGTATTTCTGTGTATTTGATGTTTAACACATTACAATATAACGTCTTTTTGAGATGGAATTATTTCATTCTTTTTAACCCATATTCCCCATGCCTTGTACAGTGCATGGCACATAGTAATAAGTGCATAATAAATACTCGATTGATCTGCTCAGGATCCTACAGGGATGCATAGAGTATTAGTTCCATCTGGCCCAGAGACCTGAACATCAGCTTTTATTGACTATCATTTTCTGCTGATCCCCTCTGGAAACTTTCCTCTTGGTACAAAACACCTCTTCATCCTAGATCAACTCTTCTCTTACCCAAAACTTACCAGTTTTTGAACGACACTGCACCTTAGAGTGCCATCTCCAGTATTGCTCCTTCTGTCCTTCCCATATGCCCAACACACTCAAGGATAAGTAGGTCTACCTCCTGCCCCTTACTTTACTAACTACTCACTTGGAAAACTTCCCTCCTTTGAGTTTCACATCATCTTTCTATAACACCCAGTCAAGATCTATTTAGCCATCATCTACTATCACCTAGGTTGATCTTGGTCCTTTTTCAAGGAGTTTAATACCTGCCTTGCAACCCTAATCCTTGAACTCATAATCAGGGATTTTAATGTACATGTTAACAACCTCAAATAAATAGCTTGCCTCCTGCTTTATCAACCCCTCAGCTCCTATGCCCTACATATTTATTATTTTATTCTGAACTTTAGAAATAAAACAAGCATTTCCATAACATAGCAGAATAAGAAAAAAAAAGATGATTGCACAAGAAACTGCAAGTCTATTACATACATCTTGTTATTCCTTTTAAATATATAATAAAGTTATCATCTAACTTTCTCTTTTGTTTTACCTTTTTTTCTTCTCCCCCCCAGAGATGGCTACCATTAGACATAAATATGTTTATATATGTAAAATTATTATTTACATACTTCTATTTATCAATTCTTTTTCTGGATACAGATAGCACATTCTTTCATGGATCCTTTGTAGTTAATTTAGTTATTTATAATAGTCAAAATGACTTAGTCTCTCAAAGTTGTTCTGAAAAAAATATTGCTGTTCCTGTATACAATATTCTCCTGGTTCTTCTCATGTTATTCTTCATTATTTTGTGCATGTATCCATGTTTTTTTTTCTAAAACAACTGAGCTCATCATTTCTTATAGCACAGTAGTATTCCATTGTGATCATATACCACAACTTATTTAGCCATTCCCCAATTGATGGGTATCCTTGCAATTTCCAGTTCTTTGCCACCACAAAGAGAGCTGCCATAAATATTTTATAACATATAGATGCTTTTCCTTTTTCCCTAGTCAGCTTTGGAAACAGACCTAGTAGTGGTATTGCTGGGTCAAAGGGTATAAGCAATTTAATAACTCTTTGGGCATAATTCCAGATTGTTGTCCAAAATGGTTGGATCACTTCACAGTTTCACCAACAGTGAACTAGTGTCCCAATTTTCCCACATCCTTTCTAACAATTGTCATTCTGTCCTTTAATCATTTTAGCCAATTTGATAGGTGGAAAATGACCTCAAGTTTGTTTTAATTTGCATTTCTCTTATCAATAATGATTTTGAGCATTTTTTCATGTGATTATAAATTGTCTGATTTCTTTATTGGAAAGCTGCCTGTTCATATCTTTGACCATTTATCAACTGGAGAATGACTCATATTCTTATAGATTTGACTAAGTTATATATTTGAGATATG
This sequence comes from Phascolarctos cinereus, assembly GCF_003287225.1. Classification (NCBI taxonomy): domain Eukaryota; kingdom Metazoa; phylum Chordata; class Mammalia; order Diprotodontia; family Phascolarctidae; genus Phascolarctos; species Phascolarctos cinereus. The sequence continues at coordinate 476,522,730 of NW_027555847.1, forward strand.
AGAACTTTATATAAGAAATGGTCTATAAAAATTTTCTCCAATTTTCTATTTTCCTTCTGATCTTGGCTCCATTTGTTTTATTTGTCCAAAACATTTATTATAATATAATCAAAATTATGCATTTTACACCTCACACTGCTCTCTATCTCTTGTTTATTTATAAATTGTTCATCTATCATAAGTGTAATAGTACTGTATTCCATGTTCTCATATATTCTTATAATATCTCTCTTTATACGTAGGCAAGGTATCCGTTGTGACCTTACCTTGGAAAATGATGCAGGTCAAATATTTGGCCTATGCCCAATTTCTGCCAGACTGCTTTCCAGCTTTCCCAACAATTTTTGCCAAATAATGAATTCTTATACCCCAACCTAAATCTTTGGACTCATCAAACACAAGGTTACCATAAGTCATTTGCTGCTATAAATTGTATTTCTACTCTGTTCCACTGATCTGCCTTTCTATTTTTCATCCAGTACCAAATAGTTTTGATAATTACTGCCTTATAATATAGTTTAAGATCTGGTACAGGCTAAACTGCCTTCTTTTATATTTTTCATTAGTTCCTTTGATATTCTTGACCCTTTGTTCTTTCAAATGAATTCTGTTATTATTTTTTTAACTCAGTAAATTTTTTTTAGCAATTTAATTGGGATGGCATTGAATATATGAATTAGTTTAAGTTAAATTGCCATTTTTATTATACTGGCCTTGCCTACCTATGAACAACTAATATTTCTCCAATTATTTAAATCTTATTTTATCTGCATAAAAAGGTTTTTTTATGTAATTTTGTTCATAGAGTACTTGTTTTTGCTTTGGCAGGTATACTTCCAGGTATTTTATATTGTCTACAGTTATTTTAAAAGAGGTATCTCTTACCTTCTTTTCTTGCAGGGTTTTCTTTGTGATATACAGCAATGCTGATGATTTATATGGATTTACTTTATGTCTGCTACTTTGCTAAAATTATTGTTTCAACTAACTTTTTAGTTCATTTTTTGGGACTCTCCCAGCATGTCATCATATTATCTGCAAAAAGAGATAGTTTTACCACCTCATTTCCTTTTTGGATTCATCTGGGGTTTTTTTCTTATCTTATTGCTATTGCTATGATTACCAACACAATATTGAATAATATTGGTGATAATGGGCATCCTTGATTCACATGTGAGCTCACTGGGAAGGCTTCTATCTTAATACCATTACAAATAATGCTTGCTTATGATTTTAGGTAAATGGTTTTTTTTTTTCAATTTAAGGAAAAATCCATCATACCTATGCTTTCAAATGTTTTTAATAGAAATCAGTATTGTACTTTATCAGAAACCTTTTCTGCATCTATTGCTATGATCATTTTGAAAATTTTATTATCTATATAATCATCAGTTATACTGATAGTTTTCCTTATGTTATACCATCCCGGCACTCCTGGTATAAATCCCACTTGGTCATAATTTATAATCTTTGTAATATATTATTGTAATCTTTTAGCTAGCATTTTATTTAAGATTTTTGCATCTATATTCATTCATGAAATTGGTCTTTAATTTTCTTTCTCTATTTTTACTCTTCTTGGTTTAGGTATCAGTATCATATTTGTTTCATAAAATAAGTTTGGTAAGGCCCTTTCTTTACCTATTATTCCAAATAATATATTCAATAATGAAATTTGTTGGTCTTTAAATGTTTGATAGGATTCACTTGTAAATCCATCTAGTTCTGATGTTTTTTTCTCAGGAAGCTCATATATGGTCTGTTCAATTTCTTTTTCTTTTTTTTCCTTTTCTTTTATTTTTTTACATTCTTATTAAACATATTTTCAGATCAGTGATGTTGTAAGTAAAAATTAGAACCAATAGGAAGAACCACCAGAAAGAGGAAACAAAACTCAACAGAAGAGAAAAAAAATAGCAAATATTATGCTTCAGTCTGCATTCAAATTCCATAGTTCCTTCTTTGGATGTGGATAGCATTTTCCATGATGAGGCCTTTGGAGATGTCTTAGATCCTTGTATTTCTGGGAAGGGTTAAGTTTATCAAGATTAGTCATCATACAACATAGCTGTTATTGTGTACATTCTCTTGGTTCTGCTCACTTCACTCAGCATCAGACCATACAAGTCTCTCCAGGTTTTTCTGAATTCAGCCTGTTCATTATTTCTTATAACACAATAGTATTCCATTGCATTCATATACCACAACTTGCTCAGCCATTCCCCAATTTATGGGCATCTCCTCAATTTCCAATTCTTTGCCACCACAAAAAGAGCTACTATGAATATTTTTGTACATGTGGGTCCTTTTCCCATTTGTATGATCTATTTGGATATAGCCTTAGAAGCGCTATTGCTGGGTCAAAGGGTATGCACTTTTTTTAAGTAATCGGGGTTAAGTGACTTGCCCAGAGTCATACAGCTAGTCAAGAGTTTGGTCAGAGGCCAGATTTGAATTCAGCTCCTCCTGACTTCAGGACTGGTGCTCTATCCACTTCGCCACCTAGCTGGCCCTGGTATGCACATTTTTATAGCCCTTTGGGCATAGTTCCAAATTGCTCTCCAAAATGTTTGGATCATTTCACAACTCTACTAACAATGCATTACTGTTCCAATTTTCCCACATCTTTTCCAATATATATCATTTTCCTGTTTTGTCATGTTGGCCAATCTCATAGGTGTGATATGGTACCTCAGAATTGTTTTGATTTGCATTTCTCTAATCAATACTGATTTAGAGCATTTTTTCATATGACTATAGATGGCTTTAATTTCTTCATCTGAGAACTGCCTGTTCATATCCTTTGACCATTTATCAATTGGGGAATGGCTTGTATTCTTATAAATTTGACTTAATTCTCTACATATTTTAGAAATGAGGACCTTCTCAGAGAGACTGGTTGTAAAAATTCTTTCCAAATTTTCTACCTTCCCTCTAATCTTAGTTGCATTGTCTTTGTTTGTGCAAAAACATTTCAATTTAATTTTATCAAAGGTTTCCATTTTGCTTTTCATAATGTTCTCTATCTCCTGTTCAGTCATGAATTCTTCTGTTCTCCATAAATCTGATAGGTAAACTATTCCTTGCTCTTCCAGTTTGCTTATAGTATCAGCCATTATATCTAAATCATAAACCCATTTTGACTTTATTTTGGTATATGGTGTGAGATTTTGGTCTATGCCTAGTTTTTGCCATACTCTTTTCCAGTTTTCCCAGCAGTTTTTTTCAAAGCGTTGGCTCTTATCCCAGAAACTGGGGTCTTTGGGTTTATCAAATGATAGATTACTATAGTCATTGGCCACTGTGTCTTGCATATTTAACCTATTCTACTGATCCACCACTCATTTTCTTAGGCAGTACCAAGCAGTTTTGGTGATTGCTGCTTTATAATACAATTTAAGATCTGGAATGGCTAGGCCACCTTCCTCTGCATTTCTTTTCATTAGTTCCCTTGATATTCTGGACCTTTTGTTCTTCCAAATGAATCTCATTATTATTCAATTTCTTTTTCTAATATAGGTCTATTTAGATATTCAATTTCCTCCTCTGCTGATTTAGGCAGTTTGTATTTTTTGTAAATATCCTTCCGTTTCACTTAAATTGTTAAATTTATCGGTATATAATTGAGCAAAATAATTCTTCATAATATTTTAATTGTGCCTTTTGAGTGGTATATTCTCATTTTTAATACTAGTGATTTGGTCTTCTCTGTTTTTTAACTCATATTAGCCAATGGTTTATTTATTTTTTGCTTTTTTCATAAAGCCAACTCCTAGTTTCATTTATTAATTTTATGGTTTTCTTATACTCAATTTTATTAATTGCACCTTTGATTTGTAGGATTTCCAATTTAATCTTTAGTTAGAGATTTTTAGTTTGTTCTTTTTCTAGTTTTTTTAAAATCACATACCCAATTCATTGTTCTGCTCTTTCTCTATTTTATTAATGTAAGCATTTAGTGACATATTTTTTCCTCTGATTACTGCTTTTTTTGTATCCCATAGGTTTTGATATGTTGTCTCATTATTGTCATTCTCTTCAATGAAATCATTGATTTTTGATTATTTTCTCTTTAGCCCACTTATTCTTTAAAATTAGATTGTTTAGATTCCAATTGGTTTTTAATCTGTTTCTGTGGTCCCTTATTAAATATAATTTTATTGCATTGTGATCTGAAAAGGATTTTTTAAAAATATTTCTGCTTTTCTGATTTTAACTAAAAAATTGTTATGCCCTAATATGTGGTCATTCTTTACGTAGGGACCATGAACCACTGAGAAAAAGTGTATTCCTTTCTATTCCCATTCAACTCTCTCCAGTTATCTATCACATCTAGCTTATCTAAAATTCTATTTACTTCCTTGACTTCTTTTTCACCTGTAATTCATTTAACTTTTCTTTTAAAAACAAAGGTGCTATAGTATTTGGTGCATATAGGTTCAGTATTGATATTGCATCCTTGTCTATTGTATCTTTTATCAAAATGTAGTTACCTTGCTTGCCTCTTTTAATTAAATCTATTTTAGCTTTAACTTTGTCTGAGATTATGGTGGCTACCTCTGGATTTTGTTTTTGGTTTTGGTTTTTTTTGCATCAGCTAACCTACATCTTCATTTTATTTCAGTCATCCATACTGACCATCACAACTGAGAGCTTATCATCACTCGTATTTATGCTACCTCCATGACCTCAACCTATGAAATTCTTTGCTTTGGTCATAACCTCCCATCTTTTTATCTCTTCCTCTGCTTCACCCTGTCTAAACTTGTTTATTCCTCATCCTCAACATAACTTCTGGTACCTCTATCCCTCCCTGTTCTCCAGTTTCATTACTCACACTCTGACATTAATTTCATCCCTTCATAGTCCTGACCCTATGTGGTTTACCAATTCATCTAATCTTGAATCCCTTTTCCCCTAGTCAAACCAATCCTTGGAGTACTGTCACTATCAGACATCTCCACTTCCACTCATATGTCTCTGACTATAGCTGGAAACATGATGATAAGATCCACTGCTGTTTTTCAGTTGTTTTTTAATCACATCTGACTCTTCATGAAGCCATTTATTGTTTGTTTGTTTTTGGCAAAGTTGCTGGAGTGACTTGTCATTTCCTTTTCCAGCTCAGTTTATAGAAGAGGAAACTGAGCCAAATGGAGTTAAGTGGCTTGCCCAGGGTCACACAGAGAGTATCTAAGGCCAGATTTGAACTCAAGAAAATTAGTCTTCCTGACTCCAGGCCCAGCCCTCTATCCACTGTGCCACTGAGTTTTGTCAAAGTCCATTGCAAGTTTATATTATATCATTTCATCCAGGGGACCACTGTGGTACTAAAATCCTCTTTCTCTTTCCTAATTCATTCTCCACCACATTCCACAAGGTGAAACAGAGCCATCCATTAAAGTCCTACTTCTCTAACCTACTCCATATTTCAAAGTCTCTCTACAATGACCTGACTCCCTTCCCTTTTGTTCAAGTCTCTGAAGAAGGAATGAATCCTTTATTGGTGCTCTTGATCCCATCTTCTTCTTATAAAAAGCTTAGTACCTTTGTTTCATTTTATTTTTCTTGGACACAAATCATTTTCAAATTGTCTTACAGGTTCTATCGCCAAGGTCAGTTGCTTTGGCTTGGAGTCTCAGGTATTGTTCCAGTTTTGCATTATTTTTACTTTGCCCTAATATCTCTCATTGCATCTTTGAATTTTTATGTTGTCTCCACCCTTTTTTATTTCAGTATTCTTCCACTTTATTAAGATTTTTCAATTTCCGTTCTAAGCCACATGGATGTTAATTATGAAATATTCTTTAAGAATGCTAATTTTTCTCCTTATTTCTCCCTTTAATTTTTTTTATTGTTTCTCAAACACTTCAAGTGGTTCCAGTCTCATTTGCAGCATTAGCACCTTCCTTTAAATATTGATCTTCAGATTCTTGTGTTAAGTGACTTTTTTCTTCATTGTACTAGAAGTTTTTTTTTCCTTTATTGAGTCTCTGCTATTTTTTTCCTGAAGTCTTTTTGTGTAGTTCTTCTCCTTTCTCCTATTTTTGTTACTCTTTTATTTTATTTTGGCAACATTGCGTGATCCATCAGGATGTTCAAAAACAAAGGAGTTAAGAGGCAGTATGTCTCATCCTATGTCATTCTTCTCCATGTTCTTCTAGAAATTTTCTACAGAGACTATAGCCAAAGCATTGAAGGAGGTTATTTTAATATATGGAAGTATCAAGGTAGTACATAGGTGGTACATGTACCTTCCTTCACCCTTGTGTCATGGTCCATCCTTTGCCTCTTCCAACTATACATGTCTTTGACAATGTTTGATGTCACTTCTCATACACAAATCATCATAGATCATGGCCTTCTTATGCCCACTAGGCATCTTCTCATTGCCCTTGGGTCAACTTATTCTTGTGATCTTCTGAGATCCCAGTGTTCCAGGATTTATAGCCATATAGCATCCCTAAAAGAATAGTGTTATGACTTCCCATAAAATGCTAAATTAAATTAATTAAAAATGTGCTGCTACTCTGGATTCATTTTTCTTTCTCTAAAAAATGAAAATAAGACAAACAAGTAGTGGTTTAAAAAAGAATAGAATGGGGATTCAGAGTAAAAACCACTTTGACTTATTCCTGAGGGAGAATGTGAGTGGTTTCCATGCTCTTTTTGATTGGTAGCCACCCACTGTCTAATTGTTATGGAAGGGTAAGGCTCAATTCCTCTGAGTCACTATTGAGAGACTATGATAAATATGGGAAGAGAGGTTGGATGGTTTTGTATATATGAAGTCACCAAATCTCTTGGTGGAATTTTAAGTGGAACCACTCAGTTAGATTAAACAAGTATTTTATGTGCACCTACAAAATATACAAGGCAAGAGATAGACACGGTTTAATGAACAGAAAAACAGATTAAAAATGAGGAAGATCTGGGTTGAAGTACTATTTCTGAAACATACTGACCATGGGACCCAGAACAAGTCATTTAACCTCTAAGTGCCCCAGGCAAATGTCTGGCTAAATAATACCTGCTAATCAGCATCAGTGGAGAGAGTTTTGTTTCTAGGAATTTACCACATAAATGAAACCACAGATCTGGTCCTCTCCCACTCCCATGCCCAAAAAAGTGCAAAGTATTCAATATACAAATTAACTACTCAAGGAATTCACATTCTATTATATATGCATAAAAAATTATGGCTATGGGCTATCTTTGGTTTTGATCAGGGAAGTCTCACAACTTGTCTCTCAGTCGCATACAAATGTCCCTTACAGATGGAACCAGAGTTTTAGCTGAAGTATGTGTAATGAAGCCTACTTCACCCTGATGACCCTCAATGCCTAGAAGATCAGGTAGATCAGATTTGCAATTTTCCTCCAGAGTTCCCTGGTTCCCTTAAGGGGATAGGGATTATCTAGGCTCTCTGAAAATAGCTTCTGTTTTTCTGTCAAAATCCAAATAGGTTAATACATGTGACCTGCTCATTTTTTAAGAGAGAACAGGGAAGGGGAACAGACAGGAAGAAATGTCCTGCCTTGGTTCTTTCCAGATTTTGTTGCATTCTGGGCCTCCTCTACCATACCCCTTGCCTTTTACCTTGCTTTTATGCTTTTATAAAGAAAATAGTCTTCTTCCACTCCCCTATTAGAATATAAGTTCCTTGAGAGCACAGACTGTCCTTCCTTCTACTTGGATTTGTATTCCCGGTGCTTATTACAGTGTCTGGCACATACTAATTGCTTAATAAATGCTAGTTGATTGTCTGACTCAAGTATTCTAGTTGAATAGTAGAACCATTACTGAGAATACCATCATTCCCCATTTGAGAAGACATGATGAAGGCAGTATTTGGATGTTAAATGTGACGAGCTCAAAATTAGGAAGCTACATGTGTAATGAACAAAGTATTAGACTTAGAAGCAGAAAGACCTGGGTTCAATCCTGCCTCAGACACTCAATAGCTGTGTGACTGTGATAAAGTTACTTAGCCTCTCTCAGCTTCACTTTCCTCAACTATAAAATGAGTATAATAACAGCACCTAACTCCCAGGATTGTTGTACAGACCCAATAAGATAACATATGTACAATTATTTGCAAACTCTAAAGTTCTATATAAATGTTAACTATTATTATGTAAAAGAAGCAAGAAAATGTACAGGGTGTATATTTCCCTGGAATCATCTTGGTTTGCATTTCTCAATTGGAAAGCAATTTTTAAAAAGTGTCAGTCTATGAGGTGTCACTTCAAAGTATAAGATAGATTTTACTTACACTCATTTAATTGCTATCTAATCACACGTACATTGTTCTGCTCATTCTTGGGTGGAGCAGTGATCCCAACTATATAAGTACTTGCCCCAGTATTGACCATAGCCCCTTATTCTCGTCAATTACTTTCGCCAGATTTTGCATAGAAAGTCAACCTAATGGCTCGAGCATTCCTTTTGGTTCTTTTAATATTTCATTGGTAACCATGTAATATTCAGTCTGTCTATATTACCCTTCAGTCTCATTATAGAGACAGATTGACTTCATTCCCAATCATTCATGTCCCTATTATGTTCACTGCTCCTTCTCATATGCGTATAATTATTGGTAACATACAACAGTCTACAATCACCACAAATGTTTCCATTGCCCCTTAAGAGATGGTTTTTTATAGTACAGAGAAGCTTGATATCACTGAAAGTACTGTGAAAATTCTCCAATATAATTCAGCCTTATTTCTTCCTGTTAACTCAATTCTTGACACAGGTCATTTTTAATCTATAAGACCTGTCCAATATACAAATATTTGGATTGATAGACTAACTCAGTCAATGGTATGTTGTAATCTAGGATACATATACTGTAACCATTTTTTCTACTATAGATGATCAGAGAGATCTTTTTCAAACTACTATGAATTTCATGCAAGATGAAAAACCATCCCCCAATGGATAAGTAGTCAAAAGATATAAACAAAGTTTTTGAAAGAATTATAGACTATTAACAACTACATGAAAGAATACTCCAAGTCATTAGTAGTATGAAAAATCAAAATAACTCTGAGGATTTACCTCCCCCTCAGTAAATTGGAAATTATGACAAAAGAGAGCAATAGTCATTGGAAGGATCATGAAAAAGACAGGATATTACTACACTATTGGTGGAACTGGAAAGCAATTTAGAAAAATGTTGTTATCAGCTACTAAAATATCCATACCCTTTGATCCACAGATCCTACATTAGGCATTTCTCTCAATGAGTTAAAAGATTAAAAGAAAGCTCCAATGTACACAAAAATATTTGTAGCAATTTTTTTTAGTCTTCAAAGAACTAGAAATAAAAGCAAATTCTTACCATTAGATTTAAATAAAATGTCTTACATTTCTGTGATGTAAATACAATGAACATGAAAAATACAATGAGGTGCTGGAAAATTTAATATGAACTAATGCAAAGTAAGGTAATCAAAAACAGGAAAACAATATATACAATGACTATAAAAATGTAAGTAAAAAGAAAAACAACAAAAAAATGAAAATGATTGCTATGCAATTATAATGATCAAGCTTGACCTGAAAGGGAGAAGGAAGGAAACAAGCATTTATTAAGCACTTACCATGTGCCAGGTACTGTGCCAAGCACTTTAAAAATATTATCTCATCCTCACAGCAACCCTGGGAAGTAGGTACTATTATTATCCTCATTTTACAGTTGAGGAAAATGAAGCAAAAAGGTTAAATGAATTATCCAGAGTCACACAACTGGTATCTGAGGTGTCTTAAACTCAGGTCCTGCAGGCTCCAGGTTCAGCACTCTATCCATTGTAACACTTAGTTGGTTGTAGGAAGAGAAAGATGAGGGGCTAAGGAAGCAAAATACTTCCTGTACTGCCAGATTTGATTGAAATACTTGTTGGTTCTGAAGTGCTTTTTTTTGTTTTTGCTTTTATTTGTGGCTATAAGGGTTAGCTTTCAGAGTGGGAGAAAGGAAGAATAAATTAGAAAATGAAGTTGATATAAAAACAAAACATCCTTTTAAAATAGTATTTATTTTACTATTCTGGGTCTTAATAAGATAAAAACTATATAAGATGTGGCATAAAATATTTAGAGAATGTCACCATCAACAATAAATCTTTGTTTTGTTTGAATTCTTCACACAATATCCTCCAGTCTTTAAGTAAACATGTGAACCCTGAATACACCTCCTTAATGGCACCTGTGAACCAGTTTCCTTATCAAACAAAATTTACTCTTTTCTGAGGTGTTTGGGGTGTTCAAGGAGGACTAGTACCTCTGGTGTGAAGTCTCACTGAACCTTTTTTAGGGCTATTCATTCACCTTTGGTGTCTACCTGGCACTCAACTCTCACCTGTGGCTCTAAGAATCTGTAGCATACACAGTAGCCACACCCATTAAACTGTCTCAGCAGACCAGCTGAACAAGTTGAGGGTAACTTATGGGCCTCAAGCCAATCAATGAGTTGTGAGGGTGGTCTACCCCAAGCATATGAAGACTTTCCCTGGCAGAAGGGGCAGATAAGAATAATTTGTTCCAATGGTCTTGAAGATGCCTGAAGTACATACTGTGGAGTGCTTAGAGCTTGGTTGGACATGGAAGACAACAAGATCATCTACTGCATCCTAGGCCATAACCAGTCTTCTTGATTTTTGTCTTGCCACTGGACTTCCATGACTCTGGAAGAGAGAGTGAGGTTGATGACTTTATGCAACTCTGCCTCACTTAAATCCAATTCACACGTGAGTGAAGATATCACCCCATGAGGTCACTGGCCCTCTTTGAAAATGAAGGACAATAACAATTATTTCTTGTGGTGCAACTGCTCCATTTGGGCAGTATGCTCGTGTATAGTAAAAGGCTTTTGTGTAGTAGAGAAAGTACTGAGCTAGAAGGCAAGAAGGAGATCTGGATTCCCGACAGAACCAGCTTTCCCACTAATTAACCCTGTGACTTTGGGCAAAATACTTCATCTCTCTAAGTTTATTCTTCTGCAAAAGGAAAGAATTTAGACTCAATGATCTTCAAGATCCCTTTGTGCTCTAATATTCTATGATTCTGAGTCATATCCCAAGTCCCTTGCAATAAACAAGCTCAGAATTCCATTACCATGATTGCCTGAAACGGAGAGCTAGAGAGATGAAGTATCTTGCCCAAGGTCACAAAGCTAGTTAGCAGGAAAGCTGAGCTGCACTAAAGTCCAATTTTGCTCTCTCACGATCCAAAGCTATTTCTCCCTCCTTGTGCTATCTTTGGTTATAGACATGGGAATGCAGGAACAAGAATTGAGCCTGATCTTATTAAAGAGTGATAAGCTTAACCCGGAAATGGATAATTCTTCCTTTTTCAATTAGAGTAATAAGGAACCAGCTCACATTAAAGTAGGAAAGTAGCTAAGTGGAGATCTATCTAGCCCTTTTCTCAACAGCCCATTTCCTCAACAGCAGACTAAGAATTTCCCGATGAGTTAATTGGAGAGGATACATAAGAAGAAACCAGAGGATGATTAACAGTCTTCTGAATTATTAAATTAATTAGTAAGCTACACACAAGAAAAAAACAGTGGTATCATTTAGCCTGAATGAGGACCAAGAAATATGGCTTACGTTGTTGAACATGTTTATTTATTAAAGTTTAGCCAAGTGCACATAAGCGAGCAATGAAAATACCATGAAGAATTTGGGGTGAGTTAACATCATCTGCTTGCAAAAGAATTATACTATTAGTGTCAGCATACACCATGTCCTCCAAATATCCAACCATTCTGGAGAGCAGTTTGGAACTATACCCAAAGGGATATAAAACTGTGCATACCCTTTAAACCAGCAATACCACCAGGTCTGTATTCAAAAGAGATTTTTTTTAAAGGGAAAAAACCTGTTTATACACAAATATTTATAGCAGGTCTTTTTGTAGTGCCTAGGAATTGGAAATTAAAAGAATGCCTATAATTGGGGAATGGCTGAACAAGCTGTGGTATATGATTGTAATGGAATATTATTGTGCTATAAGAAATGACAAGCAAAAACATTCAGAAAATCCTAGAAAGACTTACATGAACTGATGCAAAGTAAAGTGAGGAGAACATTGAACACAATTACAGCAACATTGTACAATGAAGAACTGTGAATGACTTGGCTATTCTCAGCAATACAATGATCCAAGACAATCCCAAAGGACTCATGATGAAAAATGCTTTCCACCTCCAGAGAAAGAACTGATGTTATCTGAATACAAACTGAAACATGTTATTTTTCATTTTCTTTCTTTCTTTCTTTTTCTTTTTCCTTTCTTTCTTTCTGGGTCTTCTAGTACAAATGACTATTATGGAAGTGTTTTACATGATTGCATATGTATGACCTATATCAGATTGTTTACTGTCTCAGTGAGGGGGAAGAGAAGGAAGGATGGAATTTGGAACTCAAAACTTTAAAAAAAACAAACGTTAAAATTTGTTTTTACATGTAATTGGGTGAAAGGGTAAAATATTATTTCTTAAGATACCAAAAAAAACTTTATTGCAGTTTGTTGCCATCATTATAATCATGGAATATATATTTGATGCTCATTGCATATATATGACACAATACTGGGTACTAATGTGAGGTTAGGTCTTTGTTTCTCCCTTCAGCTCTTAGCTTCTCCAAGGCTTATTTTATCATTTCCTGCCCCAAAATGTGATGGTTTTTTATCTGATGCCTAATTATCTTTTAAGCATTCTTTTTTTGACACAAAAAAGCTGTTTTATTTCTCTAATAGGCCACTCAAATTGTAATCTAGTTTAAAACTAATTAATATTTTGTTGATGTATCTCTTGATTTAAATACAAATGCTTGAATATGTATTTGGAGAGCTTGGCCAAGAGCTCTGAGTATCAGTGACCCTGGAGGTGACAGTCAGAAATACAAGAGTGACAATTTGTTATGCAACTTTAATTCTTCACTGGGAGATGATCATGACACAGAACTAATATGATATTCTTTAGAATTCTCATTTTGCTTGGTCAAAATAGATTTCTACTAGTCGGCATTATACTGAATTCATTATTTCACTCTCATTGGATGCTCACTTGTTCCATCTGCCCTCTATTTGTGTCTTTCCATCTGAGCAGAGGCTAGTTATCTATGTATTTATGCTGAAATATATTCTATCCAAGAAAAAAAGAGGGCAAGGCCCTTGAGAGAATCCAGAATGCAGAATGTACTGTCTAGGTAGGGGTCAAGTCCTGAGTTTTACAGAGGAATAAAAATGATGAACACACACACACACACACACACACACACACACACACAAATTGAAGGCAAAATGCAAAGAAAATCATCAAGAATAATAAAGAAAGGTGAAGTTCCATAAAGGAAAGGAGCAATGAACCCAGAGTGAGGTGCCCTGAGATTGAATCCTACCTCAGACAATAACTGTGTGACTATAAGCAAGTACCTTTAACATCATAAAGCCTTCATTTCCTCATTTGTACAACAGAGATAATAATGCTTGTAAATTGTACAATTATGTACAGATTTGAGTTGTCTTTCTTACCAAGTGATACTCTCACCAATCAATGAGAGTTGTCTTTTCTTAAAGTTGTTTTTTTTTTACATTTTTATTTATTTTGTTTTTAATTTATGGAAGAAAATAATCACTTCCATAACATAGTATAATTTTTTAAAAAAGATGATGACACATGAAACTGCAAATGTTTTATGTACAACTTGCTGTTTCTTTTAAATATATAATAAAGTTGTCATGTCATCTTCCTTCATATGTTCTTTGCAGTTAATTTGGATGTTTATAATAGTCAAAATTACTTATTCACTCAAAATTGTTCTTAAAACAATATTGCTGTTACTATATACAACCAATCAATGAGAGTAGTCTTTTAAACAATTCAACAAGCATGCAACTCGAGCCTTCCACCAATTTCAACTTCAATAAACATTTACTAAACACAGCACCCTACCAGAAGTTGAGAGATATAAAAAGGAAAATTAAACCTAGTCTCCTTTCATGTAGCTCACAAAGTAATGGGGCAAGAAATGGGGAAGAGATCTGGCACATACACAAATACTGTAAAACAAAAGGATTAGAAGGACTCTGTTGGATTGTTTTAAAAACTGCTCTCAAATTTTGTGCATTGAAGGAAGAGTAATGTCTTCCTATTTCCCTTAAAAACAAGACTTCTTTTTATACCTAAAATCTCTGTTAAATCTCCTGAGATTTTTTTGAAAGGTATGAATTATTAGCCATTGTCAATTCAGGGAGGAGAGAAGTGGGTGGGAGATAATATATAACTGAAAACAAAAGAAAATTTAGTTTAAAAAAAAACCCTATGAGCTATGATCAAGGAAAGACTTTGAAAACTGGTTCATCAAAGGTGAACCTAATATATGATGTGATAAAAGGTTGGCCTTACTCTAAAGAATTAAAGAATATGTGTCAAAATCCTATGAATTCTATGCCAAATCAAGGAAAACAAGTTATTATAGTAAAAGGACATGTTTCCTATAAGAAGTTTTGAAAAAATGTAAACAGTTTTAAGGTTTATCATATGTCAAATATAATTACCTTACTTTGTACATATATGAACATATACATAATGTATATATCACTGGAGACTCACCACGTTAAAACCTCTTAGTTAAAACTTAGATGTTTTATGAAATAGATTTATACATCATTTAAGAGATAACAAAGTTTGTTTAGTTTTATCATGGAATGGATATTTAACAATGATGTTTTAGTTTGGGTGGATGAATTAACCACCTCCTCATCTCTACATGAAAATTCACTTGGTCAGTAGGGCAGGGATTGATGACTCACATGGTCCTGGAACATCTACCAAATCTGAATTACCTCAATTTCTCATGGGTGACCTTAGGTGACTAAGAAGTCGTATCAATATGGCTAGAGGATAACAGGAATCTGGGTCAAGGGAGATGAAGCATCAAAATCTGTCCCTTCCAGTCAAGTCCTGGGGACAGCTTTGCAACCTTTCAGGGAAAAAATTAGGCTAAACCATTTTGTAGTAGGAGAGGAGAACACTGGTAGTTAGCTGTTCATCATATATTACCCACTGTGGTATCTTCTAAAGTAATAGTGTCACACTGCCTATAAAACTCCCCAGTGCTGTCAGAACTAGATTAAAATGTAATTGGGAAATATTTAACCAAACAACTAAAAATACAACAGGACATGGATAATGTTAATATGTTGTTTTCTAAATCAACCAGTGGCCCACAGAAATCCTGATGTTTAGTGGCCCACATTTCTATTTGAGTTTGACACCTCTATTCTAATGGAACTTCTGCCTTTTAAAAGATTTTAGGGCTTTTAATAGTCAATCAATAAACAACGTAAGCAGTACGAAGAGGGAAAAGAGGTAGGAAGCTAAAAATTAAAAAAAAAAACAGAAAAATGATGACAAAAAATTAACAACACCCTCTCCTGAAGAAGTCATCATGAAGAAAAATAATAAAAATAATAATAAGTGAATGAGGAATACAACTCTAGAAATCCTAGGCTTTTCTCCTCTCCTGTTTGGAAGAACTGAATTTTTAAATCTTAGTTATCTGGTCCATGTGATGAGTGATGCTGAATCTTTTTGGTTCACAGTTCATCTCCTGTTTTAAGGCAATGATAAAGAATACTTAATTTTTTTAATAGTAGGGGTTATTTTTCAATTACATAAAAAAAACTTTTAACATTCATTTAAAAAAAATTTGAGCTCCAAATTTTCTCCCTCCCTCCTTCATCTTCCTCTTCCCTAAAACAGTAAGGAATTTTACATAGATTATGTATGTGCAATAATCTTAGTCATGTTGTGAAATAAGAAACAGACCAAAAGGAAAAAAAAATCACAAAAAATAAAATGAAAATGGTATGCTTCAATCTGTATTCAGACTCCATCAATTCTTTTTCTGTATATGGATAGCATTTTCCATCATGAGTCCTTTGGTATTACCTTGGCTCATTGTATTTCTGAGAAGAGCTAAGTCCATAGCTGATCATCACACAATGTTACTGTTACTATGTGCAATGTTCTGGTTCTGCTTACTTCACAACATGGGTTAGCCTAATTTTTCCCTGAAAGGTTACAAAACTGTCTTCCCCCTACCTTTTTTTAGGTCTCTTTGGGATACAGAACTAGTAGTGGTATTGCTGAATCACAGGGTATGCACAGTATAGACCTTTGGGCACAGTTCCAAATTGCTCAGTTCTCAGCTACATCAACAATGCATTCGGGTCACATTGTTCCCACATCCTCTCCAACATTTATCGTTTTCCTTTTCTGTCGTACTAGCCAATCTAATAGTTGTGAGGTGGTACCAGAGAGTTGTTTTAATTTCATTTCTCTAATCAATAGAGACTTAGAGCATTTTTTCATATGACTATAGATAGCTTTGAGTTCTTCATCTGAAAACTGCCTGTTCATATGCTTTGACCATTTATCGATTGGAAATGACTTATATTCTTATAAATTTGATTCTGTTCTTTATATATTTGAGAAATGAGGCCTTTATCAAAGACAAAATTGTTTCCTAGATTTCTGTTTTCCTTCTAATCTTGGCTGTACTGATTTTGTTTGTGCAAAAACTTTTTGATATAGTAGAATCAGAACTATCCATTTTACACCTTGTAAAGGTCTCTATCTCTTGTTTGATCCTAAATTCTTCCCTTCTCCATAGATCTGACAGGTAAACTATTCCTTGCTCTCCTAATTTCCTTATGGTATCACTCTTCATGTCTAAACCATGTGCCTATTTTGATTTTATGTGTGAGATGTTGGTCTATACCTAGTTCCTGCCATACTATTTTCCAGTTTTCCCAGCAGCTTTTGTCAAATAGAGAGCTCTTATTGAAGAAGCTAGGGTCTTTATGTTTATCAAACACTATATCACTATGGTCATTTACTAGTGTCTTGTGTACCTAATCTATTCCACTGATCTACCACTCTATTTCTTGGCCAGTATCAGATAGTTTTGATTGCTGCTTTACAGTATAGTTTGAGATCTGGTACAGCTAAGCCATCTTCCTTTGCATTCTTTTTCATTAACTCCTTTGATACTTTTAACCTTTGGTTCTTCCAGATAGTTTTTATTATTGTTTTCTAGCTTTATAAAATAGGGGGGTTTTGGTAGTTTTGATGGGTATGGCACTGAATAAGTAAACTAATTTAGGTGGAGTTGTTATTTTATTATATTAGCTTGACCTACCCATGAGAAACGGATATTTTTCCAATTGTTTAGGTCTAACATTATTTCTATGAAAAGTGTTTTGTAATTGTGTTCATATAGTTACTAGGTTTGTCTTGGCAGGTAGACTCCTAAGTATTTTATATAGTCTACAGTTATTTTGAATGGAATTCCTCTATCTCTTGCTGTTAGGCTTTGTTGGTAATATACAGAAATGCTGATGAAATTATGTGGGTTTATTTTATATCTGGCAACTTTGCTAGAGTTGTTAATTATTTCAAGTAGTTTTTTAGTTGATTCTCTAAGTGTATATACCATCATATCATCTGCAAAGAGTGATGGTTTTATCTCCTTATTATCTATTCTACTTCCTTAAATTTCTATTTCTTCTCCTATTGCTATAGCTAACTTTCTAGTACAATATTAAATGCAGTGACAAAGAACTAGGAACACCAGGTACCCAGCACAGAGGGTGGCCAACACATTCACTAATTTCCCTGCTGAAATAAGGTGGTAACTATGAACAGGTACCATGAACATCAGGGCCACAGAACTGTTTAGATGTACAGCATAGTCAACAATACTTCATGCGTCAGGGTTATCTGTAGTGGCAACAAAATCATGAGCATCTAACATGTAAGCTACAGGTTCATAAGAACTGAAGGGAAGGGATTTCTGGATACCCTGCTTTAGATCTTTTAGGACTAAAATCTATTCTACACTACACTTGAGACTTGCATATAATTCATTAAATGGGGGTCATCAATGCTTCTAGCTGAGGAATATAGATTGTCTAAAATATGAAGAGTCTAATAAGGCTAATAATGGTCCTCAGATCATGGGAAAGTGAATGCCCTCAGATCATAAGAAGGTGAGTGCCTAGACTTACTAATTCATTCTGAACTGTGCCCAGATTGCTCTGGGTTTTTTCCACTTACTGTGTTCTCCAAAGTTTGACAAATTAAGCTAGTCCAAGGATTTTCTTATGGTTGACTTACAAGTCTTTTTCCCTTATATGAGCTACCATTAATCACAATTGTTTCATCTAACATTGTCATCAATGCAGCCATGTACATCAATGCTATCAATAAGGAAAGCCCTCAATAATACAGGAATATGGGGGAGGGAGAATTCAGTTATTCTTGGTAAATGATAGCAAAGTATGCTGGACTCCCTCATAGGTGAAAGCGAACTGCTCCTGACTGGTCTCAGCCAATAATAATAGAGAAAAACCTCTTGGTGAAGTCAATAACCCCATACCACTCACCATGGGCTTGGGTTACCTGGGCTACAAGAAGTGCTGCAGTCACAGGAATGATGAATTTGCTCAGTTCCCTAGAAATTGAGCCCACTATAAGCTGTCAAGTGCCTTCTGCCTATTTCTTGGTCCATACAGGGTTGTAGTAAAGGGAAGCAGTATAACAGTATTCCAGCTTCCTTCATCTTCAAATATCTTTCAATCACTTGGCGACCTGATATTGCTTTGCGTTAATGTCATGGGATGGTTTGAGCAGTTTCTAAACAGATTTAAAGTATTATTTTATTTAATCTTCCTTGGAGCATTAAATCAACCATGGGAGACAGGTGTTATTATGATTTCTAATTTCCAGATGAAAAAACTGAGACAGAGCAAGGTTAAGTGACTGACCCATGGCCATACAGCTAGTCAGTGTCAAAAGTTGAATTTTAACTTAGATCTTCCTGATATCAGATCCAGTGTTCTATCTACCATGCCACCTCTGTAACCTTTCTGGTTCAATGGTAGTGAAAACCCACCCATCCCTTCTCTCAAGGGAGAAAATCACCTCCTTCCCAGGAAGACCTAAAAAGACAAGCCTATAGCTTTCTTAGCATGAGGGAGAGTTCTCACATCTCTTCCACACTTCTGCTCTTCTTCTTCTCTCTTATGGCTTCAGCCTCAGCAGGATGCAGTGAAACCTCTAGGTCCAATATTGTACATCCATTCCCAGGCCCAAGGGTTTCTGGCTTCAGTCTGTCTATACCCTGCCCCATCATCAGAGCTTCCTTCATTTGTGCCATCACCACCTAAATTAGCTGCTCTTTGGTCTTCTTTGTGTGATGTTGAAAAGCAAGAGTTCTAACTCTGGTTGTTGAACACTATAGGCTTATTGACTTTCAGTCTTAATTTTGCTGACAATTCAATTTTTGCAGGATGGTCAATGACCACCAAGGAATGCAAGACCTGGCATTTTCTTTACCTTTCCTCAAAGCCTTCTCTAGCAACAGCTAGCCTGTGTGATCTAGGGCCAGTCCTACTTTTAAGAGGATATTATTATGCCACCAGAAGGGTCTTTGCTTCAAAAGAGTATTACTGTGCTGCATATTTGCACTACACTTCTCCTAATTCAATCACAATGTGAACCATTTAGATTCAGTAGATACAGTTTCCCTTATCTCCATATGGAGACTTGTCTGGTCAGAAGGGCAGAGTGCAGAGATTAATGCAGTCCAGAAACATCCACAAAGTCTGAAAAGTCCTGACTTCCCATGGATGGACCTTTTAAGCTTTTAAGCAACCAGGAAGTCACATCAATATGGCCATAAGCTTCCAGGAAACTGTGTCAAGGAAGGTATAGCTTTAGCATTTGTCCCTGGGCCAAGCAAATCACATTGAACAACTTTGTTACCTTTTGGGGTGGCGAGCCTATGCTGCAGAGGAAGGGTGGAACCTTGGTACACTAGTTGATAGGCTCATAGACGTAGAACTAAAAGGAATCTTATGTAGTCCACTACTCCCCCTTATTTTATAGACAAAGAAACAGAAGCCGAGGGAAGTTCAATGATTTACCCAAGGTTACGCAGGTAAGCTTCAGGGGTGAGATTTGAATTCAAGGCATTTGACTCCAGAGCTATTCTCCCACAGCATGCAAATGGACCTGAAAGAGATCCTATCCAAATCAGCCAAACCTAACAACCATGACCCACTTCTAGTGATAAACATCAGGACAAATGATACTATCAGAATTTGTAAAGGTTTATGTAAGATGTATGAAGTCACAGAGGGAAGGGAAGAAGTATTTATCAAATGCCTACAATGCACTGGGCCCTGTGCTAAACACTTTATGAATATTTCTTTTAATCATAGGCAAAAATCTGAAGTTCTTAAGACCTTAAGAGTAGCACTTTTTTATCACTGCTGTCAATTGAAGAAAGAGAATTCATTAAAAGAAGACAAGTTAGGGAAGTGGACTTGTCACGTAAGAAGATGGTGTTTGAAGAAAGCATATTTGCCTGTGGTCTTATACATTTGATAAAGAAGGCTTTAAACTGAAAAAGGAAATAGGAGGGAGAAAACTGCCCTTGTGACTCTGCCTTGCTTGATCATATCAAGATACAAAACAGGAAGAACTGAAGAAGAATACAGCAATTCATAAGAGATAATACCAAAGAAAAAGTCGGCAATAGAGTCTATGGTCACGGACTCAGAATTTGACAGTCAGAAGAGACATCAGCAGCCAATAAGTCCAACCCAGACATGGAAGAAACCCTCCCATTAACATACTCAACGTGTGGTTGGCCATCTTCTGTATGAAGACCTCCAAAGAGAGAAAAGCCAGCACATCTCAAAGCAGCCTATTTTGCTTTGGGATATCTTCCATTGTTAGAAAGTTCATTTTCTCCTGACATCCTCTTTGCAACTTACACCTATTGTTCTGTCTTGATTCTGTTCCATTCTGACCAAATAGAACAATACTCATCCCTCCTGTATGTGACAGTCCTTCAGATCCCTTCTTACCTCCAAACTAAACATACCCTACTTTCTTCAAGTGATCCTCATATAACACAGACTCAAGCCCTCAAGACACCATCTTCTAGATGTTCTTCAATTTACCAATACCCTTTTCAAACTGTGGGGCCCTGAATTGAATGCAAAAAGATCTGGAGATCTCATTGGAGAGTATTTGGAGATCTAGATGTGGTCTTGGGCAGAATACAGTGGGACTCTTACCTCCGCTTCCCTAGAAACTATTCTCTTCATGAAGCCTAAGACTGAATTAAATTTCTATATCATGACTGATGCATACTGAGCTAGAAGTCATTTCAAACCCCAGATCTTTTTCAGAATAGCTGTCAAACCAGGTTTCCTCCATCTTGTACTTGTGAAAAGTTGATTTGCGTGGCAGAGTGCAAGATTTTGTATTGATTACAAATGGTTTCACATGTTCATATACTCAAAGTATTTGTAATAAACAAGATGAGCCAGAGAACCTAATGTGAGGAGGTAAATTTGACATCACAAGAATTACTGAGATTTGGTAAGATTGACTAGGATATGCAATGGAAGAACATGCCTTATTCAAAAGGATCAGAAGAGTGTTGGAATGTTCTGGAACACTGATGGAGATATATGCATATAGGAAATAATGAAATCAGATGGTCAAAACATAGCAAAGAGCATTTGGGTGAAAAAAGGAGAAACAGAAGTAATAGTCTTATGGGATTATACTACAGATCACCTGAACAGAAGAAGGAATTGAACTAGTAGTTTGGGAAAGAAATCATAAACCTGGCAGAGAGCCTTAATATTGTAGCATTCGTGTATTTTAACCATCCAAACATCTATTGAAGATCTCTCAAAACAAAAATAAAGCAACTATAAATTAATGACTTGCCTTACTGAAAATATGATTCTTAATATTGGATTAAGTGACAATGGAAACCGATTTTGGATTTTATTCTGATGAGTAAGGAAGAACTGGTTATTAACTAAAAACAATGAAAGAAACCCTAAGTACAAGTAACTACTCTTTCTTTTCATAGGGATCTAGATAAATAAAAAGGAAAGCAGTCTGGCACTTACCCTTAATTTGTGAAAAGCACATTTCAAAGGATTCAGAAAAGGTAAAGGTAAGTAAGATCCACTGACCTAATATTCTTGTAAGGAGGTCTACTTAAGATGGATGGATCTAGGTCTAAATAAATGTAAGAAACATGCCCCTAGATCCTATACAAACATCTAAGATGACAAATTCATTTTATCAGGTACTAGTCCTTTATTTCATGGCCTCCTCAGATAATGTAAATGTAAAGAAATAAAAGATCGACATTTTTGAAGACACTCATAGTAATGATTCAGAGGAAGAAGAAAAGGACATTTACCCCCCCAAAAAAAACACCTAATTTTAGTTTTTAGGACATCCATTAATGAAATCAGACTCTAAAAAGACATGACCAAGTAACTGAGGTTAAATTTTAAATGGATAAACAGTGTTGTCAGCCTGGGCAGGAACTAGCCAAAGAAAGAACAGAGAAAAGTCAAGGTGCCTTAGCATAGTAGAAAAACTAGGGGAGCCAGGACAGTGGCACTATCTGTGACGAACTTATATGGAGGGCCCAGGCATCAGACTGCTAAGACAATCCCTTCACCTTCTTAACCTTAGTTGTCCTCTAGGTCTGACTCAGGAAGCAGTATTAGATGCTTGGTGTCAACCTCCCAAGCCTGGGTGGACTAGTAGTTAGAGCAAAAAATCCACTGGAATCCAATGAATCCAAGGAAGACCTGCGTTTGAATTCTGCCTCTGACACTTCATTGATGTGAATAATAATAGCATCTATTTTCACAGAGTGGTGTAGGATCAGATAAGACAATATATATGAAAAATGTTTTGCAAACCTTAAAACACTATATAAATGTCAGTTACATATGACTGGAGCATACAGTTAACCTAATCCTAAAGTTCAGTAAAATCTAAAAGAAGTACATTATCTCCTTTTGCTACCTCAAGGGGTCATATGAGCATTTCCAAGTACAGAAGAAAGAATAAACAAAACTAAAAACTTGCATATCATAGTACATTTTTCCTCTTAAAGATGCTTTTACATACACTTCATTCTACACTCACATTTTATTTCCCTGGCCACATATGCTCCAAATCCTCATGCCTTTTAAACACATGCCCAGTGCGATCCTATAATTCATAGTGGTTACCATGGAGTAAACATTAAGGTAGCATGCACCAGTTAACAGGTAGAAAATATCTGTTGATCTTTATCAAGCAAAGCATGTCCACCAGTAGAATTGACTCATATTCATGTAATTATTATTATTAATTTGACCCCAAGGGAAATTTTAGATTGTTTCAATCCTGTAAATCTAATTATATGTGCCACCTTGCTCCTACCTTATTAACTGTGCAGAAATTTGTTGGATGGAAAAATATAAGGGAGGTAAAGTAAAGACAAGAGAGAAATAAGAAGCTATGATTTTGATTCTCCTATTTCTATCTTTATAAATGAGGGCATGCACGAGCACCCTTTTCCTTTTCTATAACTGGTTCCCATTTGATCTTACCCTGATGGAAAGTGCCATTTTGTGGGGAGTATAAAAAGCACTCCAGCTACCTCTAACTCATTGCTTCATTCATGTATTTATTCTGATTTAGAGGCACCTAGACAGATGTATAAAGTAATAGAAATACATATACCTGACTACCTTGGATAATTCTAATAACTGTTTGGGTTTCAGATTGGATTCAGAGTCAGAGTTGGACCTGATCTGTAACTGAAGAAACTGGACTTACCCTATGTTTTCTAACAAACTTGTTATGTATAGGTCACATCTGGATATCAGTGTATTACTCACTGTTGAAGTCCATTTACTATGGAAAAGATCAGTTCCATTCTTCCTCCAGACCCCCTTAGAAATAACTATCTCTTTTAGCTTCTCTAAAACACATCACTCATGAAAAAAAAATGCCTGAAAGACAACCTCCTCTGGTTGCTAGGTGTTTTACAAGTTGGGTCACCTCTTCCTGTAAACAGCAGCATTTGCAATCTTTTATTTGTTTCACAAATTGCAAAATCTATCCAAATCAAGGTCTTAGCCTGTATTTAGCCTGCACTTTGAACCAAATCTCCATGGTATCAGCTTTGAAATCTTGCCTTAGAGAGTTCAATCATTGTTAAAGGCTCATTAGGTTATATAATAGTACTATTATCTTAACATTTAAAACTCTGAACCTAAGTGCCAATTGTAACAACATGTCAGCATGAAGAAAAGGGTAAAAATTATGCTTTTAACATCACCTACTACCTTCTTATCCCCTGCTGATGACAATCATCACAAGAATAGAATAATTCAAACAATAAAAAAATCATTACCCCAAGGGAAGAAAAAGATACAAACAAAAAGTACCTTTGGAAAGGCCAATCCACAAAGGCAACTCAGGGAAACCAGAAATCTATATTGACAATATTCCTACTCGAGCTTCCAAAGCTTCTCTAAGGAGGTGGCAGTCTGCTGACTTCATTTAGCCTCCTCCAGATAGGCTTTTCAATCTACAAAAACGTTTAAAATTATTTGGAATTTAATAATTGCTTAGATGTGTTATTACTCACAATGTCCTCTTAAAGTTTTGCTTATACAATAGAGAAAAACGCTCCCATTTTGAGCAGCTGGGAAACAAAGGGGGTGGTCAGTTTTAATTTCTACTCCAGGCAAAACTTTGGGTCTTTACTGATACCTGGTGTGATTTAGTTACATTTCAGACCTATTCTGACAGGTTTCTGACTGATAACTAGTTCCTATGGACCCAGGTTCTTGGTCAAAAACTTCTTGTCTCCCTTTATTGTCCTCTCCCTCACCTCCAATCTACCCTGTCATCCAAATTGATAAACTTGAAAACAAAGACCAGATCATGTCACTACTGTACTAAAATGTTCATCCTATTGTCTTTAGGATAAAACATAAAATCTTTACTCTGACATTTAAAGCTTTCTGTAATCTGGCTCCCACCTACATTTCTAGACATGAAACATATTGCTCCCCTTTATGTACCTTCCATTATAGCTGAACTGTCCAAAAAGGCATCAAGGCAGATTAGTGGATAGAGTGCTGGGCCTGGAGTCTGGAAGACTCAAGTTCACATTCAGTCTCAGGTACTTACTAGCTATGTGACCTTAGGCGTATCACTTGACCTCTGCTTGCCTCAGGTTACTCAATTGTAAAATGGGGCTAAAAACACCTATCATGAGGAAGTTGTTGTGAGAACCAGAGGTAATATTTCCAAAGTGCCTGGCACATAGTAGGTACTTAATTCCCTTCTCTTCTCTACTAACCATTCTTTATTTGCAACAATCTATCTCCTGCCTCTGTGCATTTGTAACTGTTCCTCCTTGTTTCTATCTCTTCAAATTTCTTGCTTCCTATGTAGATACCTTAAGGATCCCACCACCACAACAGTAATTCTTAGCACTTTTTCACTCTTGCAATAGATTTATGTTAACCCACGCCTCAATATAAAAAAACAGAGTTCAGTCTTGAGAAAATTCCTAAAACACACTCTTCCTTTGATTTCTATTGTCCCACTTAGAGTTGATTCTGGCAAATCTCAGAATATGATGTGACCAAGCCTCCACAAAGGTATGAAACAAAATACTTAGCTCCTCTACAAGCGTTGAAGATAACAAATTAACTTATCAGCCTTTATTTTTCGATATGCACAAATAATGTCATAAACTCAAAGGAATAACATAAGCCTATAAACAAAGCAAAGGATGCAGAAACTAAATTCCTTTCAATTCACTGAGCCTGTATAAAGCCTACTTACTATGTGCCAGGCATGGTGCTAATCCTTGGTGATACAAAGACAAAAACAACAATACCTGCCCTCGAGGAGCTTACATTCTGCTGAAGGGAACACCATACTTACAGATAAATAAATACAAAATCTATACAAAATAATTTGAATGGATGGAGACCCCTAAGTACTTGGGAAATCAGAAAAAGGCCTCTTGTAGGAGGCAGTACTTGATTCATAAAGGGAGGTAAGAATTCAAGGAATTGGAGGTGAGGAAGGGGAGTGTTCTAAGAACAGAAGGCACAAAGGTTCAAAACACAGAATGCCACATGCAAAGAACAGAAAGTAGGCCAATTAGACTAGAACATAGAATGCTTGAGAAGTAATAATGTGAAACCAGTCTAGAAATAGTCAGAGGCTCATTTATAAGGGGCTAAAAACACAATATTTCATAAAAAGTCAATATGATTCACTTCCTTCTCCAATGGGTCATATTTTTCCACAAGATGCTAAAGTCCTCCAAACTAAGTAGCATTCCATGGCTATTCCCTTCAAAGGGAAGACTCATTGTGATTACCTGGGGAATCACTCCCTAACATTTCAGTGAGTCCTTTTTCTTTGTCCTACACAGGGTTATGTGCTATACTTCCCAGACCCATAGGGACAAGCTGTGGTTTGGACTCCCCCCTTAGCAGCTACTGGAAGGGCAATACCTTGACATTCTGATGAGTTCCTTTCATCCCACAGAGATCCTCTAACAGTCTGGACAACTCCACAAGACAAGCACAATTGGTGCTACCAGATGAGAGGTTCCCAAACTTATTTGGCCTATTATCCCCTTTAAAAAAAATTTACTTATCACTTCCCTGGAAATACACTTTCTTTCTTTAATGGTTTTGTTGGGGGTTTTTTTAGTTTACATCATTTCCAAAAAACATAAAATATTTTTAAATGATGCATCTTAAATTTAATAATTTATTGTGAATTTATGGGGTTTTTTCCTGCATTGAAATTTTGATGATGCAATATTTCAAGAGTCCAGACCAAGCAATTCAACTTGGGACTGCAGCAGTCACTGAGTCTTGTTCAAGAAGTCTTTTGTCATTTTAACTAAGTGTCGTTGAGCTTGTCCACAACTTTTATAAGTAGATGCATGCAAAAATCTCAGATAGACTAACTGCCCCCAGAAAGTTAACAAGTCAGTTTTGGAACTTTCCTGACATACTCTCTAACATTGACTTTGTATCTATTACTATCTATATAAATTTTGCATTTAGCTTTTGCAGCCTAGGATGTTAGCTCATTGAGAGAATAGATTTAGCTTTTGTTTTTGTTCCCAGCACCTAGAAGAGTGGACCTACTTAGTAGATGCTTAATCTATGTTTATTGAAGCCCTTCCTTCCACTGAGATGCAAATTACTCATTTAACATGGCAACAACCTCATCTGATTTCCTTTATGATTTTTATCCAACCTAAATTACAAGCTCCAAGGTATCTCTCCCTTTATTTTAAAACAGTATAATAATTTTTCAATTATATACAAGTAGAAATGGAGATGTTTTAATTAATTCAATGACAATTTTACTTGAGGTTTCAGACAAAATTAAATCTAAGCATATAGTATAAAATAGTTCATCTCTGGACTCTCATATGGCATCAATTAGCAAGTATGTGTTAAGTGCCCACTATGTGCCAGGCTACATAAGCCTGAATCAGAGTCCTGAAATTGATTTTTTAATCCTGGCTGTGCCATGTGCCTTTATCAGACCTCTTAACTTCTCTAACCCTGTTTACTTCACTATAAATCAAGGATAATAATAGTACTTACACTGCTGATCTCCAGAGTCTTTCCAAACATTAAATAAGAATGCATAGGAATTTGTTTTGTAAACTATAAATAGACTGATACAAATATATAGAATCCTTATAATTAGTAATTTCAAATCTTTACAAATACAAAAAAGGAACATTTTTGGCAGTGTGTATATGTAGCAAGTGGTCATTATTCTTTCATTCATTCATGGGCTTTTGAGAATAGCAGGCACTCAAATATTTGTTGAATGAACAAAAATAATAGTCATTTCTGAATATTTACTGTCCACCCACACCAGATGAATTACAGATTTTCTGTGGCTAACATAACAGAGGGGAGAAGAGATTTTATAGGGCACATTATGGGGAAGCCAAGCCCAGTGGTTAGATGAATCTACAGTCATGGGTTCTATATTTCTAGCCCCCACCCAAACTCTGCATTTTTCAGTGGCTCAAGTGCTTTATGATACAGATGAAAAAATGAAACAGAGAGATAGGGTCATGTGACTAGGACCACACAGTCACAAAGTAGCCAGTTAGCCATCAGATACAAAAACACAGAAAAAGGACAAGTACTCAGGTATATGGTAGTAATACTTAGAAGGTAGAGCTGAGGTGTAGATGTGCCACCTCAACATG
Source organism: Phascolarctos cinereus (assembly GCF_003287225.1). Classification (NCBI taxonomy): domain Eukaryota; kingdom Metazoa; phylum Chordata; class Mammalia; order Diprotodontia; family Phascolarctidae; genus Phascolarctos; species Phascolarctos cinereus. Next base: position 476,550,920 of record NW_027555847.1, read on the forward strand.
GTGGACCTCTGCTGGAAGTAATTAGCATTGGCCTGCAAAAGCCATTTCTGGTGATTACAAGATGCTAACTCCTTGGAAGGAAAGCTATGGCAAATCTGGGCAGCATACTAGAAAGCAGAGACATCATCTTGCCAAAAAAGGTCTGTATAGTCAAAGCTGTGATTTTTCCTGTAGCGAGGTACAGCCGTTAGAGTTGGGCCATTAGGAAAGCTGAGCACTGAAGAAAAGATGCTTTCAAATTGCCATGATAGAGAAGACTTCTGAGAGTCCTTTGAATAGCGAGGAGATCAAATCAGTCAATACTTACAGAAATAGGCTCTTCACTGGAAGACCAAATACTGAAGCTGAAGCTTAAATACTTTAGCCACATAATAAGAAAATGGGACTCATTGGAAAAGATCCTGATGCTAGAAAAGATTGAAGGAAAAAGGAAAAGGGAATGGCAGAGGATGAGAGGAAAAGATATCATGGAAACATTGAATATGAACTTGGACAGACTTCAAGAGATATTGAAGGATAGAAGGGCCTATGTGCTTTGGTCCATGGAGTCATGAAGAGTTCGACACAACTGAATGATTGAGCAACAACAAAGCACTAGTCGTCTACTGTTTGGCCATGTGTCTCCCTCTTTATTGTTACCTGTAATAGCAATTGCAGCTAAGCAAGCAGAATGGAATGTGTGGGACAGGATATCTGGGAGCTGCTGAAATCAGTAGACAATGCTTATTGGCACTATTCTTATCAGTATTCTTCTGTGTACCCTCCAGTCGATCTGTGACTTTGAATCTTAAGCTAAGGCTCTCTCCTAAATAGTTGTTGCCTCACAAATGAAATCTTGGATGGTGAAAAAACTTCTCAAGTACTCTTAAGGACCTACGCTATTGGTTTCATAGCACCTTTATCATCAAATAGAAAATCCTCTAGCGTTCAAATCCCTTTATAACCTGCCCAATCCCCCTACCTTTCCAGTCTTCTTAAACCCTCCCCCTCTCCATGTACTCTGTGATCCAGTGACACTGATATTTTTTCTGTTTGTCAAAAAAGAAACTCCATCTCCTGACTGGGCATTTTCACTGACTAAGTGCCATGCCTGGGATGCTCTCCCTTCTGGAATACTTGCTGATCTAGTACAAAGAAACACTTACCAGTCTGCTTTTTCTTTCCTTCCTCTTCCCATAGCCCATTCCCTTTGCTGGAGTTTCCCCTCTCTACCTTACCATTCTTCCTTAACCTGATGAAATCCTATGTATTTTATCCTTGAGAGCCAATCAATTGTGATCTCTTCTAGGAAGCCTTCCCAGATCCTCCCAGTCAGTAATGATGCCTCCTTCCCCCATTTCACCCTAATATATTGTTTGAATGTCCCTTGCATTCTCATATGATTTTCTATTATATTTATTTGTGTACTATATCCCATAGTTAGACTCTAAGCTCCAAGAAAGCAGGAGCTATGTCTTATTTAATCTTTATCACCTGCAGTATTTAGCACAGAGCTCCATGCCAGTAGGAACCTAATAAATATTTGTTGAACACATGAATGAATGATGAGATTATGGAGGGACTTATTAATCTGATCAATGCCCTACCACACATTGGTAAACCATCCAGCTAATTCAGGTCTTGGAGTAAATTTGAAAGGTCAAGCTCATTTGGCTTGTTAACCAAGTTAACTAAATGGTAGGGGGAAATGGACTTTTGGCCTGAGTCACACAGTCTGGCTATCAGCATCGATCAGATTACTCAAATAATTGCCCAGTCTCTGTTTTGCACTCTGTAGAAGCAGATGTAAATTGTGAGTAGAGGAGGAAGTGAAGCACTTATTAGCATTTGGGGGATCAGGTAAAGTTATTATAGAGTTACAACCATCTGGAAACCTAAGCAGTTATTTTGCAGCATAATGAACCTAGATAACAGCCTACATATTTTTTCCAAGGCCCATGTATTATTTTAAATCAGAACCAGTAATTGCCATGAATTCACCTTCTTTTAAAGCAGCCTTGCATGCAGCAGTTGTCTTTGGAATCAAAGACAGGCATTAGTAGGCAGCCACCTCCATGCCATGATTTGAGGGATATCACAAAGGCAATCCTTTCCAAAAATACCTTCACTGACAGCATTCCAAGGCCTGAAATTTCACCATTAAGAAATCATTCCTTTATGTCTTTTTTTTAAAAATGTAAATAACCCACAATCTCAAGCCTTCATTATTTAGGGGAAGGAGATTCTTGCTTTCTTATTGCATTAAAAGGATACCAGTGGAGCACACAGGCTTCTACTGGTTATCCCTCATTCTTACCATGTCTCCAGATCATCTTTTTCACCCCTATATTTCATTGATGATATACTTTGTTCAACCTCTCCTCCATAAATACTTTCTGTAATATGTTATGATATGTAATCATATCTTATAGAGGAAGTTAGCAGCTTACTAATGTGGGCACCTGCCCCTTCCTCCCTCCCTCCCAAAAAGAATCAAGTGAGAGAGAGAACATATTCCTGCTGTGTATTTATACTTCTCTCCTCCGGGGATCTATGCTCTTAATGAACGAATGAAAGAAAAAGCCTTTAATATAGAGCTTACTAAGTTCCTTTTATGCATTGTCCTAAGAGTTGTGGATACAAGTACCTAAGTGAGTACAGCCAGTCCCTGCCCTCAAGAAGCTTACATTCTAATAAAGATAGATAGTGTATAAAGGAACATGTTGGCCACACAGGAATATTTTGGTCTGCAAAGTTATAAGAATAGTAAATGGTTCTATAAAGAGTTTGATAAACTCTTTCTAGTTACAATGACAATATTGATTTGATTTTGATTCCAGAACTAGGAAGCAAAGGATTGCAGAAAGAGGGAGGTGCAGGCTAGCCCAGAGGGTGCCAAGGAATAAAGTGGAGCTTGGATGGAGTCAGCCTGTTCTCATGTAGTTGTACATGTCAGCCAGTAGACAGTGGAACCCCGGAACAAGTAATTTCAGAGAGGAAAGGTTTCAGAGGTGAAAGTGGAACCTTCAGGGCATGATTTCTGGTGTGGATGACAATCTGGTGGTGATAGACCTTTCTCAGCTTGGGCTGCTCTTCCAACAAATACACCTTTTCATCTTTTGTCAGACTGCCCTCAAAGCCTTTCTAGGCCAAAAGGGCTTTCTAAGGCTTGAGCTCTGAAGGCTTAGCCTTCAAGGACCAAGGTTACCTCTGCACCAAGATGAGGTATTGGAGGATGAATCCAACCAAATCTAGAAAGCATTTTTTAGGCGAATGGGGTTAAGTGACTTGCCTAGAGTCACACAGCTAGTAAGTGTGAGGCCAAATTTGAACTCAGGTCCTCCCGACTTCAGGGCTAGTGCTCTATCCACTGCGCCACCTAGCTACCACTAGAAAGTAGTTTTTAAAGCACCTACTGTGTGTAAGGCACTTTACTAGATACTGGGAATTTAAGAAAAAATTAATAGTCCCTGGCCTCACTGAGCTTATATTATATTAAAATAAAAGATAAAAGAATACAGAATAATTTGAGGAGAAACATCTTTATTCCTTTTTTGTATATATTTTGTATTGAATTTTCGGTCTACATGTTGTTTTCCTCTACAGAATACAACCTAGAGGGGAGGGGCTGCTTTGATTCTCCTATCTCTGGCACTCAGCACAGTGACTGGCACATATATTCAGTATTCAAATGGATCTGTGATTTTGCTAAATCCATTCCCTATAAAGATAAAGATGATAACAATTCCAAACCCACCCATCCTATTTTCTTGTCCATGTCCTTCCATGTGTTCATCACAGAGGGTCTACCCAATGTGCTTGAGGCTTTCCACACCTATTTCTCCTCATATCATGAGAGTATTACTAGAGCACTCAATATTTGTTTGTTATCTCTCACTCTCACCACATGGCCAATCCATCTTCTCTTTCTGAGGGTCATACAATTCTCTGATGGCATGTTTCATTTCTATTCTTCAGAGTTTTCACTGGTTATACATTATAGTCTACTCATATCTACCATGTGTTTCTCTATTGACCTTTTAATTCTTCAGAGACAGCATGGTAGATGGTAGGAACTTAATGCTTATCGAATGAATGAGGAGAGAAAGAACACTAAGAACTAGAGAGCATCAGTGAAGACTTGCCATAATAAGTGACACTTTAACTGAGCTTTTATAAGAAGATATGGACTCAAAGAGATAGAGATGAGCAGGGAGTGCATTCCAGTATAAGGGAGAGCCCAGGGAAAAGATACAGAGGTAGAAAATGGAGTGTTCAGTTTGGGGGACAAGTAGGCCATTTTGACTGAAATATCGAGTATGTGATAGAGGAACAGTGAAATAAGTCGTTACAACTGATCAGGGAATTTTCTTTTTATCCTGCATTCAACCTTCCCACAGGCATTCTAACAGTGAGTACATGGTATTATAGGAGAAAAGAGAACCATTATATATACCAAGGGGGCATAGGTTTGATATGAGTGGTTTTATTCCTTTTGAGTTGCATGAGGCAATGATTTCTAGGATGGAGTTTCTGCCCAGAGGCATTTTACTTGTTTACTGATACTCAACAAAATATGAGCATGTTTATTGTTTTTCAATTCATTGAACTGAAACACCAAAAATTTATTATGATGCAATCATTTACTGTGGTAATGCAGACAAAATATGAACCAGAAACTGTCAACATCCTGTTTTGGGAAATGCTAAAGTTAAAGGGGAGAGTTGTCAGGTAAAGAATAGGCTAAGGAGTCAGAGCTTAAATTTGAAATTAAGCCAAGAGTATGCACTGTGGAAAGTACTCTATAACAAAGGCTTATATGCACATCAAGAATTATAGAATTTCAGAGCTGAAAGGTGCCTCAGCAGTCCAGCTCATCTAAGAAACCTGAAAAAAGTGATTAAATGGCCTCTACTTGAAGACCTTCAACAATGGAAAGCCCATGACTTCCTGAGGTAGATTATTGTACATTTGGATTACCTAAATTGTTAAGAAGTTTGTATCCTTACCACAAGTCTAAAGGTGCCTTGGTCAGGAATCAGGAAGATACAAATAAGAGTGATCAGTAATTCAGGCCACAGTTATGAGGAAATAGCAGCAGGGGAATTTTAAATTCCCCTCTCACTGGACTGAGCTGAGATTTAAGAAAAAAAAGTCCCAGGACAAGTTACTATCCGGCTATTGTTCTTTTCACTTAATTTTCTGTGGACTTTTACCCAGGTGGATAAAATAATTGCTTTTTTTTGTTTAAGTAAAAGATTTAGGATATAAAATCATCTTCCACAGGCTCATTGAAAGCATCCTTGGTACAATTCCAGAAGCAGACAAAATAATGGGGATGATATGTACCTCATCCAATTCCCACATGATTTAATTTCTAAAACACTCTACTTCTGGATAGCTTGAATCATTAAGTTTTTCCTGAAATCAAGTTAAATTTATTTGCAACTTCTACTCACTGATCCTGGTCCAGTCCTCTGGGATCAAAAGCAAACAAACAAACAAAAAAGCCAACCAAACCAAAAAACAAGTCTAATCTTTACTCCACCTGACAATCTTTCAAATACTTAAAGATGGCTGTGATTTTCTCCTTGAGGCTTCTCTTCTCTAGACTAAGTACACATAGTTCCTTCAACCAAATTTCATATAACTTGACCTCAAGACCCTTCTCTATTCTGATTGTCCTTTTCTGGACACTCTCCAGGTGATCAATGTTCTTCTTAAAACATGGCACCCAAGACTGAACACAATTCTACACATCCACTCCAAGCAGTGATGCTATCCTTCATTAATTCTCTTTTTCTACCTATATTTTTCATTGTCCTTAGTGCCTCTCACCATTTTCAGTTTACTCTGAGCTTTAGCTCTCCTGAGACTATTTTTATAGAATAATAGATTTTATTGCAGGGAACAAATTTTGAGGCCATCAAGACCAACCACCCTTATTTTACAGTTGAGGAAACTAACGTACCAAGAAATTAAGTGACTTGTCTAGGAATTGTCTAAGGCAGATCTTCTTGACACCAAGATCACTGCCCTATCCACCACACCATATGGCCTCACACACATCTATTCTCTGTTACCTGGATTCCATTTTCTGCACATTTTTTAATCTTCCAAAATACATTAAACAAGATAAGAACAACAAGATAACAATGCCATGAGAAGCACAAGAATAATTATTTTAAGTGCATAATATTTTCCAGTGAGGTTGAATATTCAACTAATGAAGTACTTACAGTAGGCTAAATGCCCATCATTTTGAAAACCCATCACTTATTAAGCCCATTTTTCATCTGTTGCTCTCCTCCTTTCATTATTTCCAACCTGTGCAGATCAACAGCCATCGAGTCAAAATTTCTTGCTCCTTTCTCACTATTGTCCACTACTTTTGTTCCTATTACTGGAATTCTTAGGTTCTCAATTAATCAACAGTCATTCAACACTTATTTTCTGCCAGGCACTGTGACAAGTACTGGAGATACCAAGAAATACAAACATTTAGATTAGGTAACAAATTTGTAGGGAACCCAATCAGCACAACTTTGTGATTTCCATCAGTTCTTCTCAGTAGCACATAAATAGGAATGAAGAAGGACAGGTGATGTTAATAATCTAGAGCTGAGATTTGGCAATGTATGATCAAGCAATAGGACAAAGGAGAAATGAATGAGAGTAAGAAACAGTGTAGAGTTGAACTGGTTAACCAAGTGGTCATTATGGAAAGGGAGGAGATTGTAGCCAGTGCAGGGCTGATGCCCTGGGAAAGAACTGATCAGTGAAGAGAATGGAGGACATAGTGATTATGGATGGCAAGGCATAAAGAAAGATATAATGATAAAAGATTATGGTAATATTAAGAATTCACATTTATGAACATGAAAGTGAAACACTTGTAGATGAAGGAAAGATCAATTATGTGGTCATTTCTGTATGTAATAGAGGTAAAGTAATGAATATACATACACACATATATGTATATATGCATATATATACATATATTATATATATATATGTATATATATTATATATATATATATATATATATATATATATATATATATAGTATATATGTTGAAGTCTTCTAGTATAAGAGCAGGAGTTGGGATGAAGAGAATGATGGTGATCTGGGCACTGAACTCATTAATGAAGGAAAGAAAATGTCCTATGGGTTGATACATAATGGGCACCAAGATCTGGGTTGAGCAACAAGTGTGGTAAGCATGAATGTCAAAGGAAAGGTTGCCAAGTGATGGTGGTAGAGGAAGTTTGGAAGTGGCAATTGGAAGCAATGTGTATTCCAAGTGCCTCACCAAGATAAGAGAATCAGTGTTTGAGTGAAAGTGCAACCCATACTGCAAAAAGGGGGCAAGGGAGGCAAAGATATCAGGAGTGACCCAAGTCATAGCAGTGACAAAGGATGGAAGGAGTGAAAAAGGAATAGGCTTAAGATGAAAGGAAATTTAAAAAAAAACTATTGAGCAGACCCTTCAGATGGCACAGTGGAAAAGGAGAGAATTTCTACAGCACTAAATGAGGTGGGGGAATACAACTTGGGGCAAAGTAGGGTTGAGGTAGATAGGAATAATGGAGTCAGAAAAATAGAGTTGGAAAAGGATCACCAGGATGGTGAGAGTATAAGAAGATGGGAAAATGCTAACCATTAAGGAATTAGCTCCTTTCTCAAGGTCTAGCTTCATGAAAGGTAGAAATACTATTGGTGCTCCAAAGGCCAGGCTCATAATGAGTAGAAATAAGGCTGTGAGGAAGTGGGTCAGGAAGCAAGAGGTGACAATGCGAGGTGGCCCCAACTGGAGAAGACTCTGGAGTGAACCAAATGAAAACTCACAGGATGGTTCAGGTCCCAATGTAGCTGCCTGGGTTTACTTGGAGAAGTCCCAAGAGTTGTGATAGGCTAAAACCGATGTTCAAGTTGGCTAAGGAACCCAAAGAGGAAGTGAAAGGTTACAATTAGTATTCAAACGAAATGGGATTCTGATTACTCTTTAGTTAATAGAACCCTTGATATTCCAAGCATGGCAGTTAATCAAGGCCACCTACATTATAAGGTCCAGTCTTTGAAAAAGGTTTTGTTTCTATATGATATGTAAATCCTTAGGGTGACACATTAAATATTAAATGCCTAGCACTTGAAATGTCCAAGCCTATGGGATATACAAAGATGACACTATAATTTTAATGTTGTGGAACAGTTCATTTCCATCCTCTGTCCAGCCAGTACTCTCTGGTATATCACCAAGCATCTCTCTTGGATTGTAATTATTTGCAACTTGATTCAGCTTTATATTTTTGCAATCCTGATGGCATAATGGTAAATAAATCTCTCTGAGAGTAAATTCCCTTTTTCCATGTAAAAATTTAACTTCTTTTCTCAAGGTTGATTTCATTTTCCTTGCTATTTGCCATGTCATTTATTTTATTGTATTTGCAACTTCTGAACATTTCCATAATTTCCATAATTCAGCAGCATTCAGAGGTTTTATGATGGTTCTAAACTACTAAGACACACTGCCACCACTTTCAAGCACAGATTTATATGTATCTTGCAGGTTTTATGCCTATCCCAACAAGAACCCAAGGCTAAGAAGATACAACCTGTGCTCAGGCTCCTTAATTCATAATCAAAGCCAATTCACCATTTGGCCTAGATTCAATTCAATGGCATGAGTTTAGCACCAACTATTCACAAAGCTCTATACTATATGCTGAAAACACAAAGATAAAATTTGCCACTCCCACATATACCTCAAAGAATTGGTAATTTAATAAGGGACATATGACATGTAAGTAAGCATAATACAAGGTAGAGTATGACAGGGTCAAAGGAGAAATTTAGGTAAACCAGTCTAGGAACATTTTAGGAGACAACAATATTTTTAGCTGGAAGGGGAAGGGAATCCAAGAAGACTTCCTGGAGAAAGTGGCAATGAAGCTAACCTAAAAATTACAATTACAAATAATAGAGAATACAGAGTACATCCTGGGTCTGGGGACAGCCTGTGTGAATGAGGGAAAACAGGAAATAACAGGCTGTTTGGGGGTAATAGCTAATATAACAGTTTGTCAAAAAAAAAGTGAACATGTTAAGAGGAGAAATGTGAAATAAGCTAGAAAGGGTAGGTGGGAGTCAGATTATGAAGGGTCTTAAATTCTAGGTTTTTCAATCCAGTGACCTCACTACTCCCTTAAATGTGCCCAGTATTTCAGTTAAATTGGACAACTCATTCTGATCCAAAGATCCAAATATGTCTTGCATTTTCCCAGTTCCTTTCCTTTGCTTATGTGATTCCCTATGCCTGTAACACTCTCTCCTCCATCTCTGCTTCTGAAATCCTATGCATCCTTTAAGACCTAGTTCAAATGTCACCTCTTCCTTAGTGGCTTCCCTGATCAGTCTAATCAAAAGTTTTTTCTTCCTGCTCTGGACTCTAAAAACACTTTTTACCTCACTCGTGGTACAATTCACACATTATTTTGTCATTTTCTACATGTTTTCCCACCATGGATTGTAAATTCCTTCTGCTTATTCTTCTAAGTATTCTTCATAGCACATAGCACAATGCATTGTACTTAGTGGATGCTCAATAAACCTCTTTTTGATGAACTCCTTTTTTCTATTCACTTAGCTACCATTTTAGGTAAGTCCCTCTTCATCTTTCACCTATGATACTGAAATGGCCTTGTAATTGGTCTCCTGGTCTCAAATCTCTCCTCACTCCAGTCTGTCCCACACTTGTTACGAAAGTCATTTTCCTTAAGTACACTGACCATGTCAACTTCTGTACTCAATAAACTCCAATACCTCCATGTTGTCTCTGGGATAAGCTATAAACACTTTCATATAGTTTTTAAAACCATTCACAATCTAGCCCCAATGAAATTTTCTAGCCTTATTGGACAGTACTTGCCCTCCTACACTCTGATAAAGCCAAACTCACCTTCTCACATGATGCTCCATGCTCACCTCTATGCCATTTCACTGGCCATCTGCCATGCCTAGAATTCACTCTCTTCTCATTTCCACCCCAAAGAATCCCTCTTATATTTCAGGACCCAGCTCAAGTGCTACCTTCTACACAAAGACTTTCCTGATCTCCTCAACTGCCAGTGTCTTCCATCTCAAACTACCTTGTACTTAATGACTTTATATTATTCATAATGCATTTATTGTGTATACATGCATATACTATCTATGTATATATATATGCATATACGTGTACATCCTTGTTTTCTCAAATATTTGAACATAAGCACCTTAAAATAAGGGATTTTCTCATTTATTTTGTTTGCATCCTAAATGACAGCACATTGCTTGGCATATAATAGGTGCTAAATAAAAACTTGTTGACTGGTTAATGAAGTGCTCAAAAATCACGTGTTTGAAATGGATTACTAAATGAATGGTTTATAAGCATGTGGGTGAGGTGATGAAGTAAATATGATTTCATTAAAAATGAGATATTAATAGATGAAAAACAGCTAGGTGGCCCAGTGGATAGAATGTAGGGCCTGGGGTCAGGAAGATTCATCTTCCTGAATTCAAATCTGGCCTCAGACACTTACTAACTGTGTGACCCTCAGTTTCCTCATCTGTAAAATGAGTTGGAGAAGGACAAAGCAAACCACTCTAGTATCTTTGCCAAGGAAGCCTCAAATGGGGTCACAAAGATTTGGACGGGGTTGAAAAATGACTGAACAACAACATAATGAGGCAATGTATGTAAAGCATTTTAAAAATCCTAAAACATTTACACATCAGATTGAGATATAATTGTCATTAATATTAATTTTAAAAAAAGTCGTGCCAAGCTAAATATTTTAAATGGTCACTAGACTGGTATATTGGGAAATTGTAATCAAAATTGTGTGCCTTAATTTTAACAAGCATCAAGATGATCTTTCGGGGGGGGGCGGAATGGAGAATTATTGGCTAGATGATCATTCAGTTAGGTAGAGAAATAGGCAACTGAGAAATACTATATCCAAAAAAAGAGGTTGACAATGGATCAGTTTCAACCTGGAAATATGATCTAGGCCTCTGTTCTTGCCCCTACTGGCTCAATATGTTTGGTAAGGACTTAACAAAGATAGAAAATGCATGCTTATCAAATCTGTAGAAGACAAAAAGCTAGGAAAGACAGCTAATGTTTCAGATGACAGAATCAGGATCTTAACAGTTTTCAGGCTCAAAAGGTAGTTAGAAACCAACAAAATAAAATTTGTTTATGGCTAATTTAAGCTCTTCCTTTGTTCAAAAACTTGAATGGTTCCAGTATATCATTCATGAAAGGACTCTCAAACCATCCATGATTTCTCTTCCCTTGCCATTCTTCTCCATAGATCTACCCAACAAACTAGAGGGCTTCATCTGAAATATTTAAAGTTGGGGATAACAATACAAAATTTAGACTGTCCATTTCTTCTCAATCATTCTTGCTACATAACCAGCTTTCTACATTTTTTTAAAAATATCAAAATCAAAATATTCCAGTTATGTTCTGAATATCATTGAGTAGAATAGGACTATTACTATTCTTTTTCTAGACATTGCACTTTTATTAATTGTGCCTGAAACTGAATTTGTTTTAAGCTACATCACACTATTAGCAACTTAGCTAAACAGTCAGCCAAACAATGTGTGGCAGCTAGCAAAAAAAAAAAAAGCTAATTCAACCTTATGCGCAATCTATAAAAGTATAATATTTAGAAAAATGAAAATAATGCTCTTATTTTGTTCAGTGATATTCAAACCATGGCTGGAATATTCTTTTTTTTCTTTTGGCAAGTAAATTGGGGTTAAGTGACTTGCCCAGGGTCACACAGCTAGTTTATCTAAGGCTGGGTTTGAACTGAGGTCCTCCTGACTCCAGGGCCAGTGCTCTACCCATTATGCCACCCAGCTACCCCATTGTGCCACCTAGCTTCCCCAAATATTCTGATAAATTCTGAACATTGCCCTGGAAAAAACATGATGTGAAAGAGATATTAGCCATATTCTGTGGCACTCCAGTGGGAAGAATTAAGAACAAAGTTACTGGGAGGCAGATTAATTAAGACCTGTTCAGAAATTTAATGGCCTGCCTAATGAAGGAGTGTGTTCCCTCATCAAATGATATAGTTGAGCAGAAGCTAGATAATAATCAATTATTCATGATGTAGAAAAGAACATAAGTCATGGAATCTCAAAGATGCAAAGGATCACAGACTATATAAATCCAATCCATTCCCTAATGAAACTCCCTCTATAAAATCCCCTACAAGTGATCATGTGGCCTTTACTTGAAGACTGCCAATGAATGAGAAGTCACTAATTCATAAGGACTTTCATTACACTTTAGGATGGCTCTCCTTATTACATAGTTTTCTTTTTCAAGCCAAAATTCACCTCACTACAACTTCGACCTATTTCTCCTGGTTTACTTTCAGAGACCAAGTCTAATGAAATTAACCCCTTCTCTCATGTGAAAGCCCTTCTAATAATTGAGATAAGCTATCATAACCCCTTATCCTGACCAAGTTATACTCTTATCTAGGGTAAGCATCCCCAGTTCCACCAACCAAATCTTATTTGGTATGATTTCAAACTCTTTCACTGTCTCAATCAATTTTCTTAACCCTCCTAAAATGTCACATCTGGAATTAAATATAAGTATGGTCTTACCGTGGCAGAATATGGCAAAGTTATCACTTTTTTCATTTTGGATATCTTTCTTAGTGCTATAACTCTAGATATGTGCCACACTGTGATTCACATTAAGCTTGCATCACTCTAAAATCCCTAGGTTCCTTTCTCGTCATCATCATCTCTCATCTAATTCCTCTCTCATCCCTAGTTATGTAATTGATTTTTTGAACCCATATATAGGAATTTAAATTTATCCTTATTGAGCTTCATCTTATTTAAGTTAGCCAATCCCTCTCAGCTTTGCATCATCTATAAATTTTATGATCATGCTATTTGTTAAATGAGATTATAACTGTAAAGCACTTAGCAGTGCGTGATCCATAGCAAGCACGGTATGTGTCAGTTATTATTATTATTATTTGAAATCACTGATAAAAAAAACATTAAATACAAAAAAGTTAAAGACAAAAATCCTTAAGGCATTTCACTAAAGCTTTCTTCTCTGTGTTGCTATAGATTCCTTAATCACAACTCTATGGATCTGGTCATACAACTAGTACTAATTCCACTGCTCTTCATCTTGTAACAAAAGAGATCATCAGAAATTTTGCCAATTGCTTCACCAAAGTTCAGATGTACTGTGTCTGCAGCATTTTCCTTATATCTCTTTGCCAAAAAGGAAAATTGTATTAGTCAGGAATGACATGTTCTTCATGAACCTATGCTGGCTCTTTGTGATTACTGTTTCCTTTTCCAAGTACTCACATAGCTTCCCTTTAAGTAATATGTTCAAAAATTTTGCCAAGAATTAAAGGCAAGTGCATCAACCTATAGCTTGAAAAGTATACCTTCTTCCTCCTCTTGAGAATCAGGAAAACATTTTCCTGTGTCCTGTCTTGTCACACCTACCCCATTATGCACAATGGCTCAGTAAACAGCATCTATCATTTCTTTCGGTACTTTGGAATATAGTTCATCCAGACCTAGTTACCTCAACTCACTAAAAATAGCTAGGTGCTCTCTTTTTCTCCATTTTGAGTTTCCATATCCCCTAGTCTGAAGCTCATTCCACTCGGTAGAATCAAAATAATTTAAATGAATTCTATAGTTTTTATCTTCTCTCCATCATCAATTAGCATCATCTTCTCCACCCTATATGAGAATCCTACTCACTTTTTTGATCTTCCCCTTTTCACTCATGCAGTTTTCCTAAAGTCCATTTTGTCTTTATTGATTATCAGGTCCCTCAGCTCATTCTGAAAGTGTTCCTGACATTATTCTTAAATCTTTGTTACCTGCCCTTGCCCCCATTGCTCATAGACATCATTTTAAAATCTAAGTCAGTCGGTGAGTTAGTTCCCTATGCAGTCACATTAGTTACTTCAATCAGCTCCCTTTTCTTCCTGTTTTGTAGTTTGTGTCCTCACAATTCTTGCATTATGTGTGATATTTACTTCTAATGCTAAGATCCTATGATTTAATAAATGAGTGAATAAATGGTCATTTCATTAAAATATAACATGGATGAAATTTTTACCTGACTTTGGTTTTCTGTAGGTAGCTGCTACTGAATGCCACATTACTCTTGGAGAAATTTTGGAAACAAAAAAAAATGAACATGTTCCAACCTTGATTTATATTTATATTTGCAATAAAAATATAACTCCTTTCAAACACAGCAAAGAAATATTATTCTTTATTTTGTGCTATTTTCATTTTATGGTACAATTCATTACATTTAATCCAGCTTTGAGAAATGCCAAAAAAGCATTTATGTATTTTTGCAACTTTCTGGATTTGCAGGTCATAAAATTATAGAACAGAAATGGATTGTAGAGGTTATCTAGCCCAACCTTCTTCCCAATTCAGGAATTGCTTCCGCAGCATTCTTAAAATAGGATATTCTAGTACTACCATTTATGAAGAGTTCACTATCTAAAAAGGCAGTCCATTCCAATCTTGGACAGTAATAGTTTTAGAGCATCTTGCCTAACATTAAGCTAAAATGTATTTCCTATTCAATCCTACCTACATGTCCTAATTCTGACCTCTGCAATGAGACAGCTAATTGCTAGAAACTTCTTCATTTTATATCTAACTGAAATGTGCCTCCCTACAACATCATCCTTCTATTGGTTCAAAGTCAGTCCCTAAGAACCATACAGAACAAATTAAATGTATCTTTCATATTATCGTCCTTCAAGTATTCAAAAATATAGCAATGATCATGGTTGCCCTTAGCCTTCTTTTCCACATATGAAAGTATTTTGAACATTTCTATGTCCTTTACTACTCTGGTCAACCACTTCTGCATACTCTTTACCTATGTTTATATGAAAAAGGAAGAGGAAGTCAAAGATTAGAATCTCTTCTAGTTGTGCTTCTTACTATTTCTTAGCCTCCCTGCCCCTAGCTAGGTATCCTTATTTGTTCTCTCACGGTATATTTTGTTTACAGTTTCCACTCATAATTGCACAGGATGTGGGAGCAGTAGAATGACAGGAAGTACAAAGACAGCAAGTTTCAGGGATGCATCATTGACAGTAGCAGAAACTATACATGTGTAATAGCAACATGTACACACATAAAGTCATAGAAATTGCTCTAGATAATAAAATGTACATGAGTTGTTATTATATAGTCATGAAACTAACATTTTTACATATCTTCTGGAAGGACTTTCTGGTCATGCTATGTATGTATTTAAAAAAAAGAACCTTTCATAAAAAGATTTCCTCAGATTAAGAAAAAAAAGAGTGCTACTTATTTCAGCCATAGTGATGATTTAAAATCTTCATTGTTTAACTTACATGGGAAACTTCCATAAGAATGCTATACCTAAGATTGTGTACCTATTGTTTTACCTATCATTCTTTCCATTCAAGAATATGTAGTAATCAAAAAGACAACACTTGAAATAATTTTCATGTAGATCATAGGAGACTGAATAAATGAGCTTTGAGAATAAATTCTTGCAGGGGTTTATCATTTTTTTCTTTCTTACTTGAAAGACTTTGTTTTCATCTTATTTAACAGTACCATTGCCCATTTGCACAGTTTTCAAGGCACTTTCCCATACATGAAGATAATAAGCACTATAGCTAAGAGGGACCTTACAGTGCATCTAGTCCAGGGTCCTCCTCTTACAAAAGAGAACAGAGTCCAGAAAGGTGAACTAATTTGACATCACACAATTAGTAAGTGGTTGAACCAGGATTCAAACTCAGATCTCTTACCATTATGCTATGTAGCATCCTTCTCCTTTGATGTTTACAATAACCCTGTGAGAGAGGCAAAACAGCTATTGTCATCTCCATTTTACAGATGAAGAACCTGAAGTTCAAGGAAATTAAGTGATTTATTTACCCAAGTTAACTCAGCAGGACAATAATCTAAGTCTTCTTCCTCTCTATATAACTCCCCTTCTTGCCGTTAGTGTAGCTCTCAAGTACAAATCAGACAGCCAACAGAACACAAGGTTCTTGAATTGGTACTCCCTCTATGCAATGCCAAGACTAATGTCTGAAAAGAAAAACTAGCTTAGTCAACAGGTTGCCAAAGAGCCAATTTGAAAAATTTTTATTTCACTGACTAGCTTATTTTGTTTTCCTGCACACATAATTCCAAATATGATATCTGCTGACTCCCAGAATGGAAATCTGATAAGAAATGAAAAGTCTTTTCTTTATAGCTAAGCCCCCACAGCCTAGTCATAAGCAATAAAAATCAGCCAAATTCACCAATATTTATTCCATACAAGCAAAATGACAGGCTTCAGCACAGTGGGATTTCTGTCTCAGGGATTTCTGAACTGGAAGGGAGATTGGACAAGATGAATGCCAAGGTCCTTTCCAACTTTAAGATTCCATGTACTTGGGAATGAATGTTTTAAGGAATTACATCATCCCTTTTGGTATTATGTAGAGCCCTAATTTAGGCTTGTTGGGATCATATCTCTCTAAAAGTCCATCATTTGGGAAACAGGTTATATTTCATTAAAGATTAGGGCTGCCCAAGCAACATCAATGAGGATTAGGTCTACAACCATATAAGTCACTAATGCTCAAGTACAGGTAGAAGCAAAGGTTATTAGTAAGTGGACCTGTTTTTGTCCACAGGAGTCCCAGAACTCTGTCACCAATGGTGGGTGCTTTTTTTAATTTCCCACTAATCACATTATTTCAAGATAGTATATTATTCAGGGAGGCTTATGTATCAGCATGCATTCATATTACTCATAGATTTTAGGTCGTGTAGAAGTTAATTATAATGACCTCAATTAGTGTTTCGCAACAATAAACATGACACTTTTAAAATGCTTTTTGTTTGGTTAAAGTTTGACAGTTTAACAGTCATATTCACTACCTTACTGAACTTGGGGAAGCAGGGACTTCCTTCGGAGGAATTTGGTTTGATATGCCACATTAAATCACATCATTGGACACAAAGTGTTCAAATGCTTGTTTTTAATTGTGTCTTAAGTGGTATAATTTTTAATTACACAGAGCTAAATGTTTGTTGCTTCCATTTTAAAGTTGTAATTTCTCATTTCTTTCTTCAAGTGTTTTGTCCTCACATTTCTTTTTTATTATAAAGAATCCTTCATGTATTGCAGTATCTCAACAAGCTAATAATAAATAGCTTTTTCAAATATTGACGTATGAGAAATAGTTTGAAACCCATAATAAACATTCTGTCATCTGGAAAATTTCTTAAAAGACTCCATGCCCAGCCTCTTCATATCTTTTGATCCCTCAACAAAATTATAGACTGCTTTTAAATACTTAACACTCATCTATAAACATATTAGTTTTATGCCTTTACCATTTTAATTCTTCAGGAGCAGTAATTCCATTTTATAATCCCTTGTTTTAACCTAACAACTTAGAAAATGCTGCATTGTATTAGGCTAAGAGGAAGAAGTGATAGAAAAGAACCAGAGATGGCTGTTAGAGAATTTGGTCTCTTGGCTCTGCTTATGCTTAAGCTATATGGTTAACTTTTGATGATGTGATCAGGCCCTATCCCTTTTTTAAAATCATCTCACAGGGCAACTAGGTGGTGCAGTGGATAGAGCACCAGCCCTGGATTTAGGAGGACCTGAGCTCAAATCCAGCCTCACACACATAACACTTACTAGCTGTGTGACCCTGGGCAAGTCACTTAACCCCATTGCCTAGCTAAAAAAAAAATCATCTTACATCTCCCAAATGACCTCAAAACTGATCTGAGATTCAATTTAATACTTTATGATGCAAAGGACATCTTTCCAATAAGAAAGCCTATCTGGAAAAACAAGCAAAGATTCCAGAATCATAGAATTGGAGGGGGCGTCCAAAACCATTTAAGTTAATCATGCCTGATCAGTAATTGACATTATAATATTCCCAGGAAGTGGTCATCCAGGCTTTATCTAAATGGCTCTCCAAAACAAGACTCCATTGCTTTGCAAAATAGTCCATTCTACCATTAGATACTCTAATTTTTTTAAACCATTCAACTCTCTGAAGCTTCCATCCAGTGCTGCCATCACAATTTTCATAGTATCTGTTCCAAAGCTTCTTTACTGTCTGTGAAGTGGCTACAGAACACCTAGTTTGGTACATCCAAAAGGCAGTTGATGTTGTGGGACTGGAGATCATCATAGAGCTGGAGATGAGCATGGGGCTCAATATATAGATCTAGGAATTATATCTGCATAGATAATAATGTGAACCTATGGAAATTAATGAGATCACTCAATGAGATAGCATAAAGCAGGGACTCAATATAAGGTTCACCATACATAGATTTTGGGGCATCCATGAATTTGGATGGTGAAGAATTACGTCTTCATTTTCACCAGCCTCTAGTTGAAATTTAGCATTTCTTTCAATTATAGAAATAGTTAACCAAAACCGTCCATAAGCTTCAACAGATTACCAGAGAGGTCTATAACACACATACACACACACACACACACACACACACACACACACACACACACACACAACATTAAGAATCCCTGATATAGAGGCAAAAGCAAAGAGGACTCAAGACAGAGCCCTTGAGGGACAGCCACAGTTAGTGGTCATGACCTTGAATAAAAACAAGCAATGAAAACTGAAATGAAGTAATCAGAGAGAAAGAAGGTGAACAAAGTGAGAATAGGGTCATGAAAATCTAGGAAAAAAACAGAGTATGAAGGAGATTAAAGTGATCAACAGGAGTTTTAAAAAGGATAAGAACAGATTTGGCAATGAAGAGATCATTGGCAATTTTGCAGGGGGAAGTTTTGGTTGAATGAAGAAGTCAGGATGCAAATTTCAGAGTGCTTAGAAGAGAGTGAGAGGAGAGATGGAGGCACCTGAAGTAGATGGCTTTCTTTTTTTGTTTTGGTTTGTTTGTTTGTTTTGGGGGGTTGGATAGGCAATGGAGTTAAGTGACTTGCCCAGGGTCACACAGCTAGTAAGCCTTATGTGTCTGAGGCCAGATTTGAACTCAGGTCCTCCTAAATCCTGGGTCAGTGCTCTATCCACTGCGCAACCTAGCTGCCCGTCTAGATGGCTTTCTTGAGATTAGCTGAGAGGGGGAAGAGAGATATCAAATGTTAGCTAATGGTGATGGTTTGACCATTAACCAGAGATTTTTTAAGGATGAGAGAAATTAGCTATGTCTGTAAGCAGCATCAAGAGTCACTAGATTCTACTGGATAACAGCAACAACAATAATAACAACTAGTAGTTCTATAACACTTTAAGGTTTGCAAAGTGTTTTACAAATATTATCTCCTTTTATACTCACAATGACCTTGGAAGGTAGGTACTATTATTTCCCCCTTTTTACAGATGAGGAAACTGAAGCAGACAAAGGTTAAATGACTTGCCCAGGGTTGCACAGGTAGTACATGTCTAATGTCAGATCTGACCTCAGGTTTTTCTGACTTCCATCCAGTACTCTGGCCACTTCAGGAGAAGATGAAAGAAGATGAGAAGGCTTGGATCAAGGTGGATACTGAATGATTGGCTTTGACAAAAAAGAACACTTCTTCATGTAATGTAAGAGTGACAGAGGCAGGTAGTACAGTAGTAGTGCACTAGATCTGGAGGCAGGAAGGCCTAGATTCAAATCCTGCCTCAGACATTTACTGGCTTTATGATCAGGGGCAAATCATTTAACCACTCTAAGCCTTCATTTCTTCATTCCTAAAATGAGGGAATTCGACTTGATGACCTCTAAAGTCCCTTCTAGCTCTAAATCATTTATATTTTTGTTAGATATATCTAGGTCTGAAAGGCCTAGTATGTGCCAAGTGCCTAGGCACTGAGGATACAGATACAAAGAATGAAACAATCTCTATGCACAAGGAGTTTACATTCTAATGGTAG
The DNA here is from genome assembly GCF_003287225.1 of Phascolarctos cinereus. Taxonomy (NCBI): domain Eukaryota; kingdom Metazoa; phylum Chordata; class Mammalia; order Diprotodontia; family Phascolarctidae; genus Phascolarctos; species Phascolarctos cinereus. The sequence goes on from NW_027555847.1 coordinate 476,570,912, forward strand.
AGATAATAAGCATATGTAAAAATATAAACAGCTTAAATACGATGTAGTTAAATACAAAGTACTTTGTGGGGGCACTAGAAGTTGGACAGATCAGGAAAGTTTTCATGAAGAAAATGGGGGGCAAGCTGAACCTTATAAGAAGAGAGGCACTCTAAACAGGATCAAGGAAAAAGTAAATTCAGATATAGAGGTTAGCATGTGCAAAGGCACAGCGATTAGAAGTGGTGTTTCGTGAGTAAGGAGCAGAGGCAAAGCTAGTTTGCTGGATAAATCAGACTGAAGGAGAGGGAGAGACTCCAATAAGGCTAGAAAGGGAGGTTAGAGCCAGGCTATGTGAGACTTTAAAAGCAAAACAGAGGAATTTATATTTTATTTTATAGGCAACAGAAAGCCACTGGAGTGACTGAGTGCAGAAGTCAGATCTATACTTAAGTAAAATTAATTTGGTAACAATATAGGACTAAGTGGAGTGAGGAAAGCCTTGATTGACACAAGGTTCTCTTCTCTCTTGTCAACATGTACTATATAAGTGTGTCTGTTTACATGTCACTTCAGTGATACAGGGGACTCCCAGATAAGAAATCTCCCTCTCCTGAAAGCCACCTTCATTTCAATTTAACTCAGAGAGTCGCCAAAGGCACTATAAAGGTTAAATAACTTGCCCAGGGTCATACAGACAATATATCAGAAATGAGGATTGAATCCAGGTCTTCCTGAATGAAGTATTTACTGTATTTTTTCTACATGGATTGAAGGAGGGGCCATTGGAGAAAGAGAAATAGTCCTGTCTAAATATATAAGTTGTTAAGTACCAGAGTCTGACTTTAGACTCCCCTAGTGGTTAAAATGGTTATACTATTCATCTTCTGTCTGGAAGACCTTTGTGGTAATTTTCTACTATAATTCAATGCTGAAACCTACTTCAGCTAAAGAGAATTGTGACATATTCAATCAAAAATATTTCTTAAATGTCTACCATGTTCCTGGAATCATGTGAGGTACTGGGAATAAAAAGACAAAAGTGCCCAGGCTTCAAGAAGCTGCAATTTTATCAGAGGAGCCAACACAGCCAGATATAGAATATACACAAAACAAATTGGAGGTAATTTGAGGATTGAGAAAGTTTTCATGTAGAAGATTGTACTTGAGACAAGTCCTGGAAACAACAAGAAACTTCAGTAAAAGATTTTGTAGGATTGGTTTTTATTGGGGTTCTTTTTGGAGGGACGCCAACAAAATCATTTAGAAAATGTTAGTTTTGCTGAGATTTCTTACCACCTCAGATGTTCATTTGGTCTAAGCTCCAAGTTAAGTACTATAGGCTTATTACCAGACCAGAGATGAATTAGTCAAAAGCAAGAATATTAACCTGCTCTGAACTCTGGAAACCATAGAAATTAAAAAACCAAAGATAAGCTACAGAGACAAAATCTGACATCATGATGTAGGAGCCTGGTGCAGGGAAAAAAGAATTGGATTTGGAAAACCCTATTACCTTTGAGAAGTCACTAAGCAGAATCTCCAGACTTAATTTCCTCATCTTTTATAAAATGAGATAAACAATACTTTCACAGGCTGGTTAGAAAAGATCATAGAAATGGGAGCTATTCATAGCAACTTTTTTTATGTGGTAATTTTTATGTGGTAATTTTAACCATTATTCAATATTGAAGCCTATTTCAGGTAAACAGTTGATATATTCAATCAATTAAAATTTTATTAAGTGCCTACTATGTGCCAGACATTATGCTAAGTACTGGGAATGCAAAGGCAAAAATGATAGTGTCTCTGACTTATTACACACATTAGATGTGAGCCATTATGAATAGTTCCCATTTCTATGAAGCTTTAATGTTGCTAAAGCCACTTTTCAAGATTATAAAGCTACTCAGAGAACTAGCAATAAGGCCTAGGGCTTCTTGAGTTTCAGAAAGACTCTAATGATATTATTTTGAGTTTTACAAATTTGATATTCTTGTTATAAAGAAATCTAAGAGTTCTGATTCTATTCCATGTTTGGAAGCTTCATTGATCAATTGAAATTGTTATTCTAATCAAAGTGCTATATTCATATGGTATTCATTTGTTTAGTAAAAATTGATTGGCCCTGTGAAATGGAACCAAGGTTGTCATTTTTTATTTTCTTTGACATATTTGCTTTGGTTTCTTATGTTAATGTTCTGAGATTTCATGAGCTACTTGTACTTTTGTTTCATCTAGCTTTCCATGCACAAATGTGATTTGCCATGTATCATTAGTACAAACAAATCAGCCACAGGAAATAAAAGCAAGCTATTACTTCTATAACTTTTGTAGTCATTTAAATGAAAAAAAAATTTCATTTAAATGAAAATCATTTCTTCAGAATCTACCTTGATCACAGTCAGAATAAATCATTTCTTCAGAATCTACTTTGATCACAGTCAGAATAAATCAAAGAATCATAAAATGTTAGAGCTGAAGATCTCAAAGATTACCTAATCCAACCCCATTTTGTGGATGAAAAAAAATTAAAGGTTTAGAGCAAGGTGTTGCTGTTGTTATTCAGTCATTTTTCAGTTCAGTCTAACTTTTTATGACCCATTTGGGATTTTCTTGGCAAAGATACTGGAGTGGTTTGCCATATCCTTCTCCAGCTCATTTTACAGATGAGGAACCAAGGCAAACAGGGGTAAGTGATTTGCCCAGGGTCACTGTGCTAGTAAGTGTCTGAGGTCAGATTTGAATTCAGAAAGACAAATCTCCCTAATTTCAGGCCTGGCACTCTAGCCATGATGACACCTAGCTGCCCACTGAGTAGGTTAGCCTTAAGTGAATAGGAAAACTGGTCACTCAACTAAAAAGTGAATTAAAGAGTACAAGGCAACACATACCTTAAAATATTTTCTTTCCCAGGAAATATACTGATGGTTCAGGCATGAGATTAAGGAGAAAAATGTCAGAGAAGGTTTATGTGTGATAAACTGCTGCCTAGGATTTGTCTTGCTTATAAGTCATCCTGTGGCACAGTAATTTCAGTTGGCATGACCTAATCTATGTTCATTTTAACCTAAATTGTTTTTATTTGTTCTCAGAGCTAAAACTAGGTATTTAGTACCTTCACAAGGAAATGAAACTGTACCCTGGGATGCCACAAGATTCCAAGCTAAAGGACAAGTTATTGTTTGAAGGGTCTGAGAAGGGAGAATCTAGGGATTTCAGGGGTCAAAAGCATGTCCTGGGATTAAACAATCTTTGACAAAAGTGAGCACCAAGGGCACACAAGAGCCATACTCTAAATGTTGCTGTCAGCACCTTCTCAATGTTGGCACCCTTCAGAAAAGCTTTGGTCACTCCACCCTAGGTAGAGCTCTGTCATTTTCACTGGCAGATTTCACCAGTCAATTTTCCAGCTTTTGGTTTCACTGTGCCTCTGTAGATAACATCATGGACAAACATTTTGTGTTTGGTCCCAAAGGACTGAACAATAAGTAACAGGAAGAAGTTGCAGGGAGGTAGATTTTGACTAGATATAAAGGGTAGAAAACTCGCTACCAATTAGAGCTATCCAAAAGTGGAATGAACTGCCTTTAGAGAAGTTAGGTCCCCAGTATGGAAGGTTTTGAAGTAGAGCTCTGATGATCACTTGTCAGGAATTATAAGTCACAGAATCAAAGTAATTAAAGACAGAAGGAGCCTTGGAGGTCATTTAATCCAATGGCTTCATTTTCCATATGAGGAAACTGGGACCAAGAAGTTCAGCGACAGAGGTAGTAAACAGCAGAACCAAGATTCAAACTCAAGTCCCCTGTTACAAAGTCAAAGTCTTTTCTACTATACCACAGAGGCTTGTAAGGTCCTAGAGGGCATTGTTATCAAGCTACAGAATGAAATAGATGATGGCTGAAATTTCAATTCTGAAGTTCCATAATGGAGCTCCTGTACCATTTGTTCTGTTCAGATCACATCTGGATAATCGAGCATAACTCTGGAAACTCTGGAGTACATTTATAAGGGATATTGACAAGATAAAATGTTTCCTCACTACCTGCAGAATAGTGAGGTAACTAGAAACTATGTCATGTTTTTTAATTGGATGACAAAAGTAGAGATGTTAAACCTAAAAAAAAAAAGACTAAGGGGAGGGGTGGTATCAGTCTTCCAATATTTGAATGATGATCCAGAAGATTTAAGCTCAGTATAAAGAATATCTTTCAGTTACTATTCTCTAAAATGGAATGTATTGTCCCAGAGTCATAACTTCTTCATCACAAGAGTTATCCGAATAGATCTGAATGGCTGCTTTTCCCAGATATAGTAAAGAATATCCATGATTTGAGGAGGGGGTAGACTAGATAAATTTTCTGGTTTCTTCCACTTTTGTGATAATTTTATTGTCTAAAAGCAATATGATCCACCATTTCAGTAGGATTGTGGAATAAAAGCTGTTGTTTGTCCCTGTTCTCCAGTAGTTCCCAAGTTGTGATCCAAGAACCCTAGGAAGCTACAGAGTTATTGCCATTTTGTCATTATGTTTTCTCAATACACATATACTAAGTAGTACAATTACTGCTACTAGTAATTATCCTGTAGAAATCTGCACAATGCTATTTTACATTAAAAAAGGGTATCATGGAATCATAGATTTGGAACTGGAAGAGATCTCAGAAGTCTAATGCCTTCATTGTACAAATGGGGAAACAGGCCTAGAGAGTTTATGTAACTTAACCAAGGTCACTCAAGTAAATAATAGAGCCAACATTAATACCCAGATCCTCTTGATTCTAAATCTAGTCTTTCCACTGTACAAGGTTACCTCTCATACTCAAAAATGATAGGAATCATTCATTCTCCCCCATTCTACTCTTTTGCCCCTCCTTTCCCTAATATTTCAAGGGGTCACCAGACTTTCATTAAAATGCCCAACCTATAATTCAATGGGATCATTTGCTAAAATCTTTCAGATTGATTTCAATCATATGGAACAAAGGGAAAGAAGACTACAGATTGGAAATGTGTTCCTCCAGATAAAGGGAAGGAAACAGAAAAGAATAAAGCATTTATATATTGCCTAATATGTGCTAGCATTGTGGTAAGCTCTTTTTCAAATAGTATCTCATTTGATAATACTGTAATGTATTAACATGGCAGGAAGGGGTTTATTTATATGCACAAAGAACTTCCTACTAGCGTCCCATGGAGCACCAATCATAAAGCGTCCTCAAGAAATCTTAGAATTACTCTTGATTCTGTGCCTAGCAGCAATTCTCAAAGCACTAGGTATTGCATACATTTGAGTTAGTGCAAGAACAAGTCACTCATAAAACACAAATCCACAAGAAATAAGACTTCAGTCAATATGTTGAGTTGTCCTCAACTTTTGCCTATCTGACTGTCTCTAGCAGAGATTTGGGCAAAGTAGTCATGTGACTGCTATTGAACTCATTGAAAAGTTTCATTTTACCTCGTTGCGCTCCAAAAGCTACATCTGTGACATTTTTCTCCTCATGTTTCTTTTAATTAGCCTAGGATGTGATAAGGCAAAATAAAATAATTCCTAGTTATTAAAAGTTATCCAGCTCCACTTCTGTAATCATGCAAATTTTCTTCTCCTTCCAGCCCTTTAAATCATATAATAATATGCTTAGCTTACATTTATATGAAAGTTTACAATGACAAAGGGCTTTCTCATTTTCTCTCACAATAGCCATCCTATGATGTAGCCATGCAAACATTATCAATGTCATTTTACAGTTGGGAAAACTGAGGCTGAATAAGATTAAGTGCCTTAACCAAGATCATCTTGTAAAGAGGTAAAATGAGGACTCACATGCAGATCTTCTCACTCCAAATCCAAGAACTATTACATCATACTTCCATGAAATTTTGGTGAACTCACTCTAGATAATAGGCAAAAAATGCTTCAGTATTTTTTTTCTAGAATAACAAATCCATTTTTTAAATGTGCAATAAATTTCCACCTCTCTCACTGATCCTTTTTATGTATCTTGCCTACACGCTCATTTCCACATATTCTGTCATTTTTTTCTGTTTAAGGCTTTTCTGGTCTTTCTTTATTTCTTTGAAGTCACTAATTAACTTTTGAAGTTTTCTATCTGGAAGGCCTTTGATTTCCAAATTTATTACCTTATTTAACCTCTATGTCTCAAGTTTCCTTCTCCTGAGGTAGGAAATAGCAGTTCTTATGACTTAGATTGGTTAGGAAACAGTAGCTTATTAACCAATAGTTTTATGTAACATTGATCCTCAAACCATACAACTTTTGACATAGAAATTCTGTTGCAAATACTTCAAAAAAAAAACTCACAGAGAATCCCGAATTTTCTCCATTTACCAAATGTTAAAGTTACATTGGGACAGCTAGATATTGAAGTTGGGTCAGAAGTCAGGAGGACCTGAGTTCATATCCAACCTCAGACACTTACTAGTTGTATGACCCTAGGCAAGTCACTTAACCTTATTTGCTTCAGTTTCCTCATCTGTAAAATGAGCTAGAGAAGGAAATGGCAAACCATTCTCTCCAGTGTCTCTGCCAAAAAAACCCCAAATAAGGTCCTGAAGAGTCAGACATGACTGAAATAGCTGAACAACAACTACAAAACATAGTTGCTTTAAAGACATAATGGTGACTGTCCCACTTGAAAACATTCCCCCTTTGGCATTGCGTGTAATTTATTCCTGTTTTTGTCAGTGCCAATGATGCATAGACAGTAGCTGCTCTCCTGCTCCTAATCTTAATTTGAAAGTGTCAACTAGTAGCCTGACAGTTGGAACACACTTCTGACAGCTTTCTAAAGCTTTTTCCAACCCTGTCAGTGATTGTATTTAATATATTTATTGCAGCCACATGGTTATCTCTCCTGAGGTTATGAAGTTTTCTCTCTCACAATACTGTCAGAATCAGATAGCATTAGCAAGAACTTTCCCAAAATTCCACCCAAACTTCATGCAAAGTCATTTACTAACTTTTATCAAAAATTACCTGGACATATCTATGCTTTCTTTCACATAGGTGTAGTCTAGATGTGTTTCATAGCCAGTGGGTGTTGGATTTTGCCTGTTGAAAAAAAAAATGACTAAAACTTCAACTGCACAGATAATTATAATTAATGTTGCCTCCCTTCCTCCAAAATCACTCAGTTGTTGGTCCTATTCTTCTCTCCTTAATATATAAAGCATCTTTAGACCTTGAGTAAGAAGATAATACTTCTCTGAGGAGGTAATTATGAAAGTGGAAAAGGCAGAAAGCTAGGGTGACCCATGATCTGTTATTAATGAAAATGGATTACTTTGTTAGATTCATTCATATTTGTAGCTTATAGATCATAGATTTGTAGCTGGAAGGGAAGTTAGAGGCCATCAAGTTCAGTCACTTCATTTACAGATGAGGAAAGTAAAGCCCAGAGAGGTTAAGCAGGGTCACACTGCTAGAAGTGTCTGAGACAGAATTTGAACTCAGGTCTTCTGACTAGCCATTGCACCATATGTGCCTAAACCTTAACCTGCTACTAACTGATGGTATTGCAATGCCTTAATCTAAAAAAATGGTTCTTGAATTTTGAAAACTTCAAGTACCTGTATCAGGCCTTTGAGGGAGATATTTTGGCACCCCTCAAATGATAGCTACAGATAGATCTTCCTGTACGTGTGCATGTTCAATAGGCATCAAGCAACACATAGACAAATTAACAAAACTTATTAACACTTTCCACATCACTAAAGGCACATGAAAAGGACAAATATCTCTAATTGTATTTGGAAATCTATTTTACCATTCCAATGGTATCCTAGATTTCATTCCATGCCTTTGGTCTTGTTCCTGTCTTCATCTGTTTATCATCCAATGCCTTTATATTGCACAAGAGAAAAAGAGCAAAGGCTGGTACAATATCTCTTGAAATTGTCTACAGGTTTCACCATTTTTAAAGCTTTGCTCCACTTTTTAGCAATTAAAATAAAATACTAAGCAAAACTAAACTAAATCTTCTAAAGAGCAAAGAATTTTCCAAAGATGATAGCTTGTGAGATGTGTGAAGTAAGTCACCACATTTGAACTCTAGACTTCCTGACTCCAGGTTCAGTGTCACTGCACCACTTTCCTTCCTTCTTTCCTTCCCTCCTTTCTACATCCCTCCCTGTCCCCAACTGCCTTCCTCCTTTCCTTCCTTTTTTCTTTCCTTTCTTTACTCCTTTCCTATCTCCTTTCTTCTTTCCCCTTTTCTTCTTTCCCTCTCTGCCTTCCCTCCCTCCCTTCCCTCCTTAATTCCTCTCTTCCTTCCTTCCTTCCATTTCCCATGTCTTTTAGATTAAAAATAATCATTCTTAAGCCTAATACTATGTTTTGTCATCTCTATCACTATAACTTCAGACCTACACCAATACTGCCCTTACCAACTGTGGGAAATATTTCTGCAAATTTTCTTTTTTATTCATAAACTAGTCCATGGTTTCATAAAAGTTGTTTCTGGTCTAAAAAAGATAAGGCACTCCTGAGAAAGCAATACATTGAAGAAGAAATACTTAGCCCTATATCCATGATTCATGGCTATGTGCATGTACTTTCTTTCTGCCTCTCCACTAGTCAGATACACATTCTAAAAATGGATGGAGAAAAGAGCTATTGAAAATACAAATAACACCCTATTACCAAAGCTTTTAACAGACTGGTTTATTAGAAATAATAGCAATAAAGTGAATAAAGGCAAAATTTTCTAATCTAAACAATTGGAAATTTTTAAAAATATATTTTCTAAAATTTTATTATCATTTTACAGTAGAAGAAGCATTTTTGCCAATATGCCCCATTATTTTGGGTATGACATTTCAAGAATGATGAGAAAAAAATTAACTGTGATAACACTTGAAAATGAATCTCTTCTGATTAACAAGCCTGTCAATCTCTCAAATTGAATGATGTGGTCATGCTATCTTTATCAAAAAGAATAGCATGTGAAGTATTGGGCCTTTAAAATATAAGCCCACTATTTTGATATTCATTCACTCTTTAGTAAAACTAAGCAAGGAAAAAAAAGAAACAAAAAAATGGTTTTAAAAAGCACTGAATTTTTGATGTCTTCTATAAAGCTGTCTTTTACATTACAGCATTACTTATCTGTAGGACAGCTAGGTGGCACAATGGATAGACTGCAAAACTGGGAATCAGGAAGACTTATCTTCCTGTGTTCAAATCTGGGTTCAGACATTTACAAGCTCTGTGACTCTTGGGAAGTCACTTAACCCTGTTTTTCTCAGTTTCCTCATCTGAAAAATGAGCTGGAGAAGGAAATGGTAAAACACTCCAGTATTTTTGCCAAGAAAACCTCAAATGGTGTCACAAAGAGTTGGACAGCACTGAAAATGACTCAACAACAACAAAATTACCTATTAGTAAATGCTGATGGTATTCTAGTAGTACAAACATTTAAATTTTGCTACAATTGTTAAGGTAAGCTTATAGGCAGAAATCATACATTTAAAATGGGAAGCTGAGAAAGCAAAAATCTGAACCTGTTGAGATTTCAATAACATTCAAATGTTTTACTTTCTTCCCTATAGAAAGACTGTGAATATGAAGTGTTAACATTACCTCTTGATTCTCTTACCATGACTGACACTGACAGCAGCCCATGCTAAACCTTTGGAAATTAAATAGATAGCAACCTACAAATAATTAAACATTTGGATAGGAAAGAGACAGTGCTTTTTCTTAGGCCTCTTTTAATTAATGGGATTGTAGGAAGATCCAAGACCCATCCATCAGCAAAAAGGTACAGTAACTGAATACAATGTTCCCTGGCACTTTCTCATAGAGGACAACATAGTCACCAACAAATATAATTATCTTCCTAACTTTTTGAAGAGGATCAGTTCATTGCCAGAGACTTGCAAAGGTCCTCATGCCCAGATTCTTTTATTATAGTACTCTAATTCCAGCCCTGACTATCTGTAAGACAGGTTGGCAATAGCCTGAGTGGTAAAAAGTATAGAGAAGGGCCAAGCAGTTCTTCATGGTTTTTAATCTGAAAGGTAAAGAAAAGAGAGAGGGTGTATCCAGACTGTATTCCTTTTATAATTAGTGCAGCAGCTTGGGGCTTATATCTCACCCTCTAAAACACCTCTGAAATCTTTCTCAACTCTGTGGATCTCTGTTCCATAATGCCTTGAAGTCTCCCCCTGCCCCCCAATTTCCCCCTCCTATTTCTCCATTAACAAAGCCCACAGTTTGAGTTCTCATTCATGTGCATGCTATACCCAAGGTCTACTTTATACAACAAAGATCCTTCTTCATCCTGACATTTCACTCTAGTCCTGGAATTGACATATTGGAAGTACCATATGCCCCTGAGGCATCTCCTTCTGATTGGATGACTCCTTCTCAGAAACTCCATTTAAGAAGGATCCCCAGGCCAGCCACCTCTCGTTCCTCCCCAGGATGCACTGTGATCTTTCTCTACCACACACCCTTAAGGTGTACCTTCATTTCACACGTGCCTTCCAGCTTCCTTTTGCATGTTGTCTTCCCCCATTAGAATGTAAACTCCTTGAGGACAGGGACTGTCCTTTCCACTTCTATTTGTATTCCCAGTACTTAGCACAGTGTTTGGCACATAGTAAGTAGTTAATAAATGCTAGCTAACTGACTATTAAATGTGCATGGCCATAACCCTCTCTTGTCTTGTGCTACTCAGCAGGCAATCTTTTTTTATTTGTGGAAAGAGATCACAGATTTCTGCTTTTCTCCTGCTCTTCTCCCTTGTATCAGACTCTTCAAGCTTCTGAAGAGGTTTCACAAAGAACCATAAAAGGGATTAAAATAGCAAAGGGGAAAGGTGCAGAAACATTCCATATTATCCATTGACTTCCATGCAGATATATAAGAAGCTCAGCCCTAGTCTTTCTCAAATCCTCCAATTCTCTGACTGAACTACTTTTTTCAGACCCTGTCACTAGTATGGATTGACCTCATCCTACCTGAGTGGTTTGCTTAATCAATCTTTAATTTGCTAGTCAAGGTAAGGTAATAGTTTTCCATTTGAAAGGCATCTTAGATGTCATCTAGTCTAACCCCCTCATTTTACAGTTGAGGAAACTAAGTGCCAGTGAAATTAAGTGACTTATTAAAGGTGACATACCTCATATTTATGACTCAGGTTTTGAACCCAATTTCTCTGACTCCATATTTCTTTTCACTGTAGCTCACTTCCTCCACAGGCAACTACGAGGTTCTCATTTTCTAAAATTTGCTTTTTGATTCTTTCTTCAGGTGTGTAAACTCTGGTTTATGAGATTTACTTTTTATCTACTCCATTCCCATACAGACATACCCAAAGATGTCATTCCTGGGTTGACCTTGGGTCTCAAGGCTGTGCCCATATTTTAAAACTACCTTAATAACTGATTTACAATTTAAAATATACATTTACACAGTTATTAATAATGAAATTTGAATCAATGAACATTTAGATACTTGCTATGTGCAAAACAACATATGAAAAAATGCTCTAAGTCATTATTGATTATAGAAATGCAAATTAAAACAACCTTGAGATGTCATTTTACACCAACCAAATTAACTAAAATGATTGAAGGGGAAAGTAATAATGTTGGAAAGGATATGAGAAAAAATTGGGACACCAATTCATTTGTTGGTGGAATTGTGAATTGATCCAACCATTTTGAAGAGCAATCTGGGATTATGCCCAAAGAGTTATTAAACTACCTGTACCCTTTGACCCAGCAATACGACTTCTAGATCAATTTCCAAAGATGAGTAGAGGAAAAGGAAAAGAGCCCATATATTCTGAAACATTTGTAGCAGCTCTCTTTGTGGTGGCAAAGAACTGGAAATTGCAGGGATGCCTGTGAGGTATATGATTGTTATGGAATACTACTGTGCTATAAGAAATGATGAGCTCAATGATCTTAGAAAACATGGAAAGACTTGTTCAAAATAATAAAGAGTGAAATGAGTAGAACCAAGAGAACATTGTGTACAATAATAGTAATAATTGTTTTAAGAAAGACTTTAAGTGAATAAGTTATTTTGACTATTATAAATGCCCAAATTAACTCTAAAGGACATATGAAGACACTATCTGCATCCAGAGAAAGAACTGATAAATAGAAGTATGTATAGAATAATATAGAAAAATATAAACATTTTAGAATACATGGGATCTTTTCCTTTTCCTCTAATCATCTTTAGAAATTGATCTAGTAGTGGTATTGCTGGGTCAAAGGGTATAGGTAGTTTAATAACTTTTGGGGCATAATCCCAGATTGCTCTTCAAATAAATAGAAGTATGTATAGAATAATTTTACATATGTATCTGTATGTGTGTGTATATATATATACATGCGTGTATGTATATTATATATGCCTATTTGTGTCTAATGGTAGCCATCTCTAGGGCATGGTGGAAGTAGGATAGGAAAGAAAAAAGGAAAAAAAGAAATTTATAAGATAATTTTGTTGTATATTTGAAAGGAATAACAAGTTCTCCATAGTGGATTTGCCGTTTCATGTATAATCACCTTTTTTTATTGTACTATGTTATGGAAATGCTTGTTCTATTCCATAAATTAAAAATAAAATAATTTTTAAAAAAATCATGCCAAATGTTGGAAATGCAAACATAAAAACTGAACAGTCTCTCCGCCTTCAAATTATAAATAAATAAAAAGTATCTGTTAAGTTCTTACTATGTGTAAAGCACTATACTAAGTATGACACAAATAGAACTGCTCTTGTGAGGGTCATTTTTTAACAGAGAGAGAAGGCTTATAATAAGTTTCAATTATAAGTCCAGCGATAAGGCCCAGTGGGTCCTCAGGGTAAAATGGCAATTCAAATAGTAATGCATTTTCTTTAGAATCATTTCCATTAATAAAATAATGTTGGGCCATTTTACAATACTAAGGATTTTTTAAAGTGGGGGAGAAGGAGGGGAAAGAGTTTGGACCATACCCAGGATAAAGAAGTAAGAGATGAAATGATTTGCATGAGAAATTATCAATAGGCCAGTTTGACTGATATGGAAAGCACAAGAAGGGGAATAAAAGAATACTAGAAATGTAGGCACAAAATTGTGGAAAATTTTAAATGTCAGACTGAGGAATTTGCATTTTATCCTAGAAGAAAATAGTTAATCATGTTATTTTAAAATAATAGAGGTAATGTTCTGCTACTGTGGCTGGGGAAAAGAGTTAATTGGATGGAGCCACTTTAATACGTGAAGGGTGCACTAAAAGTTTAAGACACTGTATTGCTCTGGGTTACGGGATTTAGTATTGGAAGAGAACATGTGAGATCATCTAGTCCAACCCCTTTTTTTTATAGGTAAGGAAATTTAGTCACAAGAAAGTTGAAGATGTTTGAGCAAGGAAGTGGCATGGTCAGATCTGCACTTTTGGAATATCAATTCAGAAGCTATATGGAGGATGAGACCAATTAGGAAACATTTGCAATATTCCAGGTGAAAGATGATAAAGGCTTGAACCAGAGTGAAGTGTGGGTGAGTAGACAGAAAATGGATGCACTGAAGAAATGTTTTGTAGGTAGAATCAATGGGTCTAAATGGAAAGGAGGGTTGAGAGAAAGAGTCAAAGACGACTTTAAGGTTACAAACCTGAGTGACAAAGGATAGTGATTTCAGCAAGTAGCTTAGAGGATGGATGGGGAAATTTTGAGTTCTGATTTGGCCATTATTAAGTGAAATATTAAGTGTAAAACTCTAATTCCAGCCTGGAGTTTGTAGATAGATCTGTCTAGAAGTTGTAATGTGGGACTGAAGTTCAGGAATATCTAAGGTTAGGATGAGATATGATAGTACAGCAATTATCGTCAGAGAGATAGTATTTGAACCCATGAGAACTAATAAGATTGTTTAAGGGAGACAATGTAGAGAGAGAAGAGAAGATCTTTGGTGGATGCTATCACTTACAGACCCTGTTGTTCCACCTCAAAAGTTGTCAGACCAGAAAGACTCCTGCCAGTTTCTCCCTGTAGCTTTCAGAGGAAACTTGTTCTTAAGGACAAAGAACAAGCAATTTGTCCCCCAGCTGAATTCTGTAATAGCATACAATTCCATCCACAAATAAGGATAAGCTCATAGTAGCATCACAATCTTGCCAGATGGAATAAGAATACTAAGTGGAAGTCAGTGAACCTGAAACTTCCAATTTCAGCTCTGCTAATTACTTATATAATTGTGAACAAATTATTCAACTTTCCTGTGACTAAATTTCCTTGTGTATAAAATGGAAGGGTTGGATGAACTGATCTTAAATGTCTTTTCTAATACTAAATCCCATAACCCAGGGTAATAGAGTGCCTTAAACTTTTAGGGCACCCTTAACATATTAAAGGTGGCTCCATCCAATCAACTGTTTTCCCCAGCCACAGTAACAGAACATTACCTCTATTATTTAAAAAGTAACATATTTTCTCCTACAAATCACTTTCAAAAATACTTATATACCTAAAGTCAACTCTAGTATGGCCTGGCTACTAAAAAATCTATGTACTATAACTCCTCTTCCACACAAAATTTACAAACACTTGCTATGGACTACAATATCTAAATATCTGTCTATCTATCAATATCAATATGTTGACATACAGCTATAGCCAGCTAACATATAACATGGCAGAAATATTTTATCTTACAAATCACTTTTAAAAATACTCATATACCTAATGTCAACTCTAGTATGGACCTGGCTACTAAAAAATCTATATACTGTAACTCCTTTTCCATACAAAATTTACAAACACTTGCTAAAAGACTATGGACTACAATGTCTATCTATATGAATATATTGACATATAGATATAGCTAGCTAACATATAATATGGCAGAAATTGCCTAGACTAGTCTTCAACAGAGCCAACCTAAGTAATCACTAGAGACCTCTTATGCAAGCAGTGGTAAATAACCAAGTTCGAGAACATCAGAAACAGCAGTGATAGCAAGAGCCAGCCCCAGGATCTAGATCCATACCCTTTTTTTCATAAATTAGATTCAAAAAACAAATGTTGGACGTTATTGGGACAGGAAATGAAGTCAATCCTCTTTCCCTTTCAAATCCTCTTAGGACAAGACAGTTTCCTATGCTCCCCACAGAGGGGTCTCTATCATAGGTTCCCAAAGTGGTTGGTATCACCTGGGTGCACTGTAATGATGGGGGGGGGGCAGTAGTAGTTTCAAATGACACAGGTTTAGAAAAAAGTTAAAAAGTTAAAGAAAGTAGATTTCCAGGGGGGTGTTGAGTAATTTTTTAAAAGGACGCAGTGGGCCAAATAAGTTTGGGAACCTCTGCAAGCTAGACCATTTTAATTGGTCAGCCCTTCCTAAGCAATTCACAGAGAAATTGGAGTTGAATGAGCATCCTTTTATCAGAATTAATCCAAACAGTTAATAATGACACAAAGAGAATTCAAGAGAGGTGTTCAAAGTCGTTAACAAGAATACAGTATAATGCAGAAACATGTTCTTGGTCCATTGAAAATCTCTTCCTTTTTCCTTAATATAATCTGTGTCTAATGCAAATGCCACTCACTTAGTTGGGGTTTTTTGACATGGTTTATAAGGCATCATGCAATGAATTCTTCCCAGGAGGTTTCATTCTCCTTTAACCTGCATTTACTGATGAAATCTCTTAATGTGAATACTTAACACATTATATTAGAAACCCTATAGGGAGGGAAAAATTCTAAATCCTCTGTTCCTTATAGGGATGTTATTAGTCATCTTTTCTTACTATGTTTTTACATGATTGTATATGTGCAATTCTAATTCCACTTAGATTTGGTAGTGCCTGTAGGAACCAGTGCCAGACCATTATTTCCCATGGGATTGTATTAAATTTTTCTTCAGTTTCCAAAGAGAAGGAAAAAGAAAGAAATTAAACATAAACTTGGACAGCAAAATAAATATGAATATTGTCTCTCCTCTTTCTTCAAGGAATTCTGCTTTCCAAAACAATCCAGGAAAAGGTGAGATTTATTTCTTTGCTCTCCTCCAACATGGAAAAATAATATAAAGATGAAATTGTTTGCAAAAGTTCTGAGCTTCAAGTGAAAAATTAAAATTATCATTGGTTCATTCACTCATTCAAGAAGTATCTTTAATCTCATACAAATTAACAGTGTGCTACCATTACTGAAAATTAAATTTGAGTGAAATTAAAGTTTAGTGAAATAAATAAAGGATCCAGGCCATTTCTCTGTCTCGTGGAACTACAAGATTACTGCCAACATCTCAAATGAAAATTCTTTATTTTTTCCTATAAGCAATGGCAAGGTTCATTCATTTTAAAGAATGTTCAGTGTTTGTTGTTCTGGGAGGGAGTGTCTACTTTGGAAAATAACTTAAGCTTAATAAGAAATAAAGGGTTTGGAATGTGGTTACCCTGGTATTGAGGAGTTATCATAGTATCTAACTATGAAATCAATAATAATAAAAAGTTACCTGCTATTGCTTTAAGATTTTGTTTCGGCTGTGAGCTACAATCCTTTCAATGGCACAGTACAAACAGTAGATAAGATGCCAGTAGCAGGTTATTAAAACACAAGCCTGCTTGCAAAACCTTTGCACTGCAGCTTTCCATGAATAGTGATGATAATAAAAACCATTGACTGAAGACCTGGGGTGGTGGGGGGGGGGGCATAATAACAATATTGGAAGGAAATGAAAATCACTAACTAGAAAGCTAATAAGTGCCTCAGCAATTGTCACCCACTGAATGAGCATCAACATAATAAAGATCTTCCTGTCTAGCAGTTTATGGACAGCTCATTTGCAATTGGGTTAAATATAAACTCATCTGTGAGATTTTGGGTTAAATGCTGCTCTACCTCACTGAGATGTGGGGGGAGAGGAGGGGCATAAACTTATGATTTCAGTGTCACACAAAGTCATATAAAGTGACTACCCTTAAAACTCATTCCATAGAATCACAGATACCCAGAAATAAGAGGTGCCTTTGAGTTCAGTGATTCTGACTTTGACAGAATCTTTACAATTTCCACCAGGGCTATACAGCTTCTGTTTAACTACAACCAGTATTAGAGAATTTATTACCTTTCAGAACTGGGAGAGGGGGGGAGTGAAGATGGTGGTGAAAGGGCTAGGGAGGGGTAGGGAGTGGTGGTAGCAGGGCTAGTGCTGCACCTCAAGCCCATCTATACCTGGTTGTTGTTTGTCCTTCGTTCTCATAGAGGACCATGACGTCAGAAAGATGATGCCATGACTTGTAAGTGAATTGGATTTAAGTGAGGGAAGGCTGTGCAAAGTCACTACCCTCCACTTTCCCCTCCAGAGCCATCTGGGTCCAGTGGCAAGAACTCATTTAGGGTGACTGGAGATGGCTCCCTCTATATCTGGTAGACAAGTGGTGAAGGAAAACTCCATATTCCTCTTCAGCAACTTAGCATGGTGCCTGGTACATAGTAGGTGCTTCATAAATGTTTATTGATTGATGTACATCTTGATGGACAAAGGTCCAACAGCTTTGCCATCCACCTTGTTGATTCACTGTCTGTACTCCTAGGTGTTGCCACCTGAGCTCCAGCCTGCCAGGTATTGCCATTCATCCTAATACTGAATTCTCCAGATCCATGGACCTTGCCTTCTGCCCTGTTTCTGAACCCTAAGAACCATGCCTTGCCATCTGCCCTGCAGCTGAACTATACTTACCTGTGCTGGCCTCAGCTGTTACAATATAAACTACTTTAGAGCAGAAAAAGTTTCACTGTTCTATGTGTACCCTCTAGCTCATAACAAAGTAGTTGGCACAAAATGAGCATTAATAAAGGATTTTTTTTCATTTATTCCTTCCTGAGGCAAATTATTCTACTTCTAGGGAGCTCAATTTTGGGCAGTTCTTAAAATTGAGTCAAAATCACCTATAAATTCTACCAATTGGTCCTAGTTCTGCCCTCTAGAGCCAGATAAATTTAATCTATTTCCTCTTCCATGTGGCAGCTCTTCTCATATATAAAAATAGCTATCAACTTCATTTGATGCGCTTATTCAAGTCTATGGCAAGGAGCCTGGGGTTCCATAGACCGTGGGATCTAGGGTACCTTCAAATTACAAGCTGCAAGGCCAAGTAACCTACCTGGGTTAGGCAAGGCAATGTGTAACTGGAATACCTCTGTTGGTGGAGAGCTGAAGACAAGAGGTGTGCCATTCAGAATATAAGGGTCCATCATCATGAAATTTTAAGCAAAAAGGAAATGGAAACAAGAAACATTCCCAGGAACTAGAATAATTTGAGAGCAGGTCAGCAATAAAACCCAAGACATTCATTTACATTGAATATAATTTAACACAAGATTAAGTGCCTACTGTGAGCAACATACTCTGATAGGTGTTAGAAATAAAATGATTTTTTTTAAAAAAATGGCTTTCTCCTCAAGGAACTCACAGTTGAATTGGACAGAAAAATCCACACACAAACAAGTATGATACGAAGTATGTTGTAGTAAGCAAATTGGAGAACCAGACAAAGTGCTCCAGGAAATTTAAGGAGGGAGAAATCACTTTCAGCTGGACAGGTCAAGGAATGCTTCATGAGGAGGTAACACAGCACCTAAGTTAGGCCCTGAAAAAGGAGAAATTGCATGAGAAGGAATCATTTTCCAGATGTAGAGGCCAGCTTGTGCTAATGTCCAGAGACAGAAGAGCGAAGGAAGAGATTCGGGAAGGGGGTGCTTGGGAGTGGGGAGTAAGTCCAATCTAGTAGAACAGCTTAGCAGATACACAGAAGGCATTAAGGATATTAATATAAAATAAGGCTGCAATAATAGCTTAGAGTCAGCTTGTGAATCACATTAACTTCCATGCTAAGGATTTTATTCAATAATCAGTAAGAAATTGTCTAAGGCTTTTCAGCAAGGGAGTGACATTTTTCAGTCTGTGCCTTTCTTTGGTCTCTCTCTCTTCCAACCCACTCTTCATACAGGCTCCAAAACAATGGGGGTTGATATTAGATAACTCAATTTTGTAGTGAACCTAGTCAGTATGGTTTCATGATTTTTTCCCAGCTCAGGAGTAGAACCAAGGATGTCATGGGTGGAAATGATAAGGAATTATCAGGATAAGAAGAGTAGAAGAATGCAGGAGCAAAAGATAGGGGCAGCATGTTTCAAGGAACTCTGAACTTAGAGTCCCAAGATATGAATTTGAATATAGCTCTGCCGGTTACTCCTTGTATTATCTTGACCAAGTCACTTAACCTCATATGGCCTCAGTTTCTTCATATGTAATATGAGGGGTTTGGACTATGTAACCTCCAATGTCTCTTCCAGCTGCAGATCTATGATTCTACCTGTAGTACTTTGTTGAAATGGATAACTATGGGGTCAAGAATGAAAATGGAAGGGAATTGTCAGAACTAGTGTGGTGACCCAGAACATAGTTATCCCTTCCACATCATGGGTGTTAGGAATGAGGCTCCCCCACTATCTGGAAAATCCACATAATTCTTTCATACCAAAGAAGATGTCTGAATTATTATGGTATTAAAAGATAAAATATGTTGATGTTATGCAATACTGTATGCACATTTTATTCATTTCTGAGTTGCTAAACCTTTTCTGTGTCATCTGCTGGCTTTCATGTATCATCTGTGGCTTCCAAAAAACTCCCCCAAAATTCCCATTTAATTTCTTATGCCAACCACGATGGGAAAAGTTGTGATGTGTATATGGTATATTAAAAAAAAGTGATTAGAGGTCAAGATAAAGGCAAAGAACAGTTTTTAAAAGAGTGAGTCTATGGAAGAAGTGGTTGAAAGGGAAATGAAGTACAAGGCTGGGCACAATAGAAGAAAACAAGTGTCTAGATGAGTATAAGAGCTTATATGTTTAGAGGAGCTTAATATGTAATTTTATTCATTCAGTGCAATGATAGTGTACCAATGTTATTTTTAGCTTTACAGCATAGTGCTAAACCCTTCCCTCTTATTGCTGAGAAGAATCTCCATCCATGGTCCTCTCCCATCCATCACATTTATCGATATGAGCCAATTTTGTTTGAACAGGAGATGCTGTTTTCTCTTCTAAGTAAATACCTCCAGTTCCTTTAATCATACCAATAGTCCCTAGTCCTTTCATAATTCTGGTTGCCCTCCTCTGTACCAACTCAAATTTGTCAATCTCTCATAAAATGTGGCAACAGATTTGAACATAATGCTTCAATGTGATCAAAGTGGATCTCCATAGCAAATGGGTTTTATCTCCTGAGAATAAATGTCACTATGCTATCTATTCCTAAATTCATTGTAAAATCTAACAATCAAGGAACTTGAAATGTAATGGTATGTGAAAAATTTTCCTCTTTTAGCTCAGTAACCTGAAATTTACTTTTAAGTAAAATTTCAAGTACTTGGGATAACATATGATTCAAAATATATTAAAAGGCATTGGTCCTTTTATCAGTCCTAGAGAATAAATAATAAAACATAACTCTCCTCTTGATAGAGAAGTAAGTCTCTATTTATACAGAACATTACTTATCAAATCAGATACAGTCACTGGATCAGTCAGTTTCACTTAATAACTTTTCTTTATTAGGAGAGAAAGGGGTGGGGAATTATTTGAAAATGAGTGGTATAAATTATAAAAGGCACTAATAAAATTTAAATAAATAAAATTAAAGGTATCATTCTCTCTCATAAGGTTCCAGAGTGCTCAGGGGTTATAACCCTCAGGAGACAATGGGGTGGTGATGGTTAAATTAAAAATTACAGCAGAAATTTTTTTGGTCATAATACAAGTTGAATTCCAAAGTTGTTTTCATACTAGGATAGAATATACAGTACAAAATAGGGGTAAGGGCAGGGAAGGGCAGGGAAGGGCAGGGAAGGGCAGGGAAGGGAAGGGAAGGGAAGGGAAGGGAAGGGAAGGGAAGGGAAGGGAAGGGAAGGGAAGGAAGGGAAGGGAAGGGAAGGGAAGGGAAGGGAAGGGAAGGGAAGGGAAGGGAAGGGAAGGGAAGGGGAAGGGAAGTAATCAAAGCATGAATGCTCCTCTGCAGTGTTGTTAGCTTCACCATGGCACCGAGTTTGTGAAATGCAAATACCAAGAACTAAATAATCAAGCCACAAAACCACAGAATATCAGGATTGGAAGGAACCTCCAAAGATGTGTACTTCTACCTAAGCCCCCAAAGGAATCCCCTCCAGAACATATCTCAGAAATGGTCATCCAGCCTCTGCTCCAAGGGAGACTGATTCTTGTTAGGAATTAGGAGATTGGGACCAGAGGCTGACTACTCTGTTCTCCTCAAAGAGAGGAGATTCTGGACTAGAATTATATTTCTCTGTCCCCTTAGATATTATTAGTCTAAGAGAAATATTTTTTAGGTTAAAGCTGTGCTCCTGATTGCTGTCCCTTAATGGGGAAGGAGTACTCTGAGCTCTGTATCCAAGGCATTGCTTTCTTTCCACTAAATGCCAGTTCCACAATAAACACACATAACAAATATCAAACAAACCCATTTATCCAAAAAGAAAACAAACAGAAATCAGAGAAAATATACATATGAGAATATGTACCAGACAATACACAGAATAAATGAGATTTCCCTTTCGGAGTCAGATAACAGCACAACCAAGAGTTTCAGAGGGAAATTCTCCAAAGTCCCTAGTATGGTAATCTGGAAATAAGGATTTGATTGAGTTTGCCAGCTCCTCCACATGTAGGTTTCTTCCCAGAGTTTTTTTCTTTCTCTTCAGATCCCTGAAGAGACATTGGAGCCACATATATTTTCTCTCAAAGCTGGAAGCCAACCAAATTAGGATCTCTTTTCTCTCTAGATATCACCAATTCTGGCAGGCATGGAGCACTGAGCAACCAATTTCCATCAGTGAGGATAGACCCATGCAAATGGCCCTTTGAACCAACAGTTATACAACTACATACAAACAAGCTATAGGTAGGACAAACATGTAATAAGCAACAGAAGGAAGGCATTAGAATTAAGAAAGACTGGGAAGGGCTTCTTGTAGAAAGGTTGGATTTTGGATAACCCTTGAAGGAAGCCCAGGAAGCCAGAAAGTGGAGGTGAGAAGGGAGGGTATTCTAGGGACAGCCAGTGAAAATTCCAGTCAAGATAGAGAGCGTCTTGGTGGAGGAACAGCAAGAAGGCCAGCATCATTGAATCAAAAACTTTCTGAGGAGAGAGGGGCTAGTAAAGTGTAAGAAGACTGGAAAGCTAGGGAGGGCTGGATGATAAAGGGGACTGGATTTTAAATTCAGCTCCAGATACTTACTAGATCTGGGCAAGTCTACCTCAGTTTTCTAGGTTGATAAATATTGTTGTTACTGTTGTTGTTGTCATAATTGTCATTGTTGTCCTGTCATTCAGTTGTGTCCCACTCTTCATGACTCCACGGACACATGGGGTCATGGGCACATCATTCTGATGTCATATCTTTTAGTATTTTAATAAGGTTCATGGGGTTTCTTGCCAAAATAGAGTAGTCTGCAAGTTCCTTCTCCAGATGAAAAATGCAGATGACAATAGCATCTACCTTCCATGATTGTTTTGAGGGTTAAATGAAATAACATTTGTAAAGCACTTAGCACAGTTACTGACATATAGTAGGTGCTCAATGGATTCTTTTTTCCCTTTCTTTCTCTATGTCTACTGCATCCCTTGATATCTATGGTCTCTCATGATGTAACAGTAGCCCCGCTTTCTATCCCTAGTTCACAATGCTACCCTCCTCATAGTATCAGCTGAAACAGAATTGAAAAACAGAATTGAATCATAGAATTGATCAGCTTTTATGTGTTTGGTCACGTTCTTCCTTATGAGTGCAATGTTAGGCATCTGGGAAGCATGGTGGATAGAGCCAGAGCCCTGGACTTCAAAAAGCCAAATTCAAAACTTACTCAGGCACTTACTAGTTCTGTGACACTAGGCAGAAGTTAACTTCCCTGGGACTCAGTTTGTCCATCTTTTAAATGAGGAGGAAGGACTAGATGAATTCTAAGGTCCCTTCCAACTCTATGATATCATGGACCTCACTCTTCTTTGCCTATTAAGTTCTACCAATCTTTTAAGGCCAAGTTCAAGAGCAACCTCTTCCTGGATATTCTCCTTGATCTTGCTCCCCTTCATAAAAATCTTACTCACAACATTCTGCTTTGCATCTCTACAAAACACTTGTCACATATAATTATGTGTCATAGTATCTTTATTTATTTTATTTCTCAATGAGAATGTAAGACCCATGAAGAAGTTTCATATTTTCCCAGCATCTTTTATAACATTCCACACAGTGGAATGCTTGACAAATGTTTGTTGAACTTAATTTAATTTAATTCATTTGACAAACATTTATTAAACACTGTTTGCAAAGTACTATGCAAATCAATGGGAGAGACATAATACTTGTATGATACAATCTGTCCTCCTACTGTGTAGTAATGGGGCAAGACACCAACATAAATAACTCTAATTCACAATACTCCATGAGATGTGAATTACAGAGAAGTAAAGCAAAATACAGAATGAGGAGTAATATGTGGAAGTTACAGAGAGGTAGATTTAAATCTGTTAAAAAATGGAATGACATCTGCAGGGAGTTAGTTAGAGGGTTCTCCATCAATGAAGAACTTCAACTTGGATGATGGCTTCTTCAAGGTTTTGTGGAGAAATACCTTCATAAGTACAGCTTGGACTTTTGACATACCATCTAGCTTTGAGCTTCTGTGATTGCAGAGTCATTGTGGCATAGAGGGAAAAAAACCCTGAATCCTCTGGCAGAGGACTTGGGTTCAAATCTTGCCTGTGATCATTTACTCTTTATCTGACGTAAAGCAAATCCCTTAACCTTCATGGTCACCAGTTTCCTTATCTGTAAAATGGGCAATTAAACTAGATAGCCACTGAGGTCCCTTCCAGCTATTAATATTTTATTCTATCTCCAAAATATAAAGTGTCTTATTGGGCAAACATCTATATTAATATTTTTGTTATTAAAGCAAATGTCCTTTTCAACACGCATATTTCACCACTGAATTTTCAAATTCTAATAAATTCTTCTGAGCCCTTACTTCAAATTTCTAGGCTTCATCATTAAAGTCAAACCAAAATACATCCTGTCAGTGAGTTAATTAAATCATATTTGCTAATTCAGTAATCACAGGTGGGGAATATGATGCTTTGAATTCATTTAGTGTTTTAATGAAGCCTGTTGTTATTGAATTTTTTCTAAAGTTTAATAGTTCCTAACTGAAGATTAACTGAATTGAATGTATTCATCTCTTCAATAATCCTGCCATCTCATTAAGAAATTATAACTAACAGCATTAACCCTTTCAAGGAATCAGTTTTCATTTAAAAGCCTAAAAATAACATCTCATTCAGGATTCTTCAGTAGTTCCCTATTGAATTGAATTGAATTGAATTGAAGCTTAAACTGCCCAACTTGGCATTCAAGGCCTTCTACTATATGATACCACCCTATCTTTTGTTCTTATCACACATCTTACTGTATATTCTATGATCCAACTTATATATACTACTCTTCCCTGCCCACTGAAAATAAAAGCATGCCCATTGGTTTACCTTATCCATGCTTTACTAATGATGTCCCCTATACCTAGAATGTCCTTCCTACCTATCTTTTATTCCTCTTCCTTATGCTCAGATCTGACCAGATTTCTTCTCTGCTCATTTACCTAAAATTCATTGCTCTACAATCTTCTACCATCATACCTTCCCAGCCTATCTTCCTTGAATTCCAAAGGAATAGTACAATTCTCCACTTCCCCAAACATAGTGCCAGGAACAGAGAAGACAGAATAGTTGATTATTTGAGAGCTTAATAAATGCTTATTGATTTATTGGTTACCACCTTCTCTTTGCTCATGGCTCTCCTTATTCGTTGAAGCCCCCTCTCATCCCCTATTCAAAGCTCAAATCAAATTTCACCTCCTCCTTGAAACCTTCCCTAATCTTCTCTGTGAAGAACCCATATTTCTGCTTGAATTGTACATAGTATTCCATTTTTCAAGTTCCCTAACTGAGTTCTCATATAATATTGCTCATTTATGGTTTTCTATGTTTGTGTCTTAGCTCCCTACTAGACTGTAAACTCCATGAATGCAGGGACTTTTTATTATCTAAACTTTTTTTTAATCTCACCAGTATCAAACACTGCACTCTGTAAATAATAGGTGCTTAATAAATGTTTATTGAATGGATGAAAGCGTGTTTTGAAAATCTTTCTGAGGTTACTCCCACTCCATGATTTTGCTGCACTTTTACCACAAATTCAGACAGAAACAGTTTGAGCGATTCCACAGTATTCATTCCATGCCAAGGGTACAGTTTACTGGAGGCTATGTTTGGTTTGGCCTAGGAAAGAGCAGACTAGGAAAAGCAGTTGGAAGAAGGGGGTTGAGGTGAGTCACAAGAAGGGGACTTCTCTATACTCCTTCTTCCTCTGGAGGAGTAAGAAGGGACATATTGTTACAAATCTCAGGACTGGGGCTGGGGATAGAATTTGCGTCCTGAACCATCAGTAAATAAGGGACTTGGGGGGCCTAGAAAAAAAATGACAAATCCATCTACATGGCTTTAATTTTTTGAGAGAACTCATCACAAGGAATGGGATACAAAGATAACTAATATCTAAATCAGTGTTGGAATATTGAATGATAGAAAAGGAAGAGAATACAAGACAGGAAATGATAGCTATAATTAGCTTCCTCACTTAGTTGAGCAAAGAAAAAGCCTATGGGGCCACAAAGTCCAAGAGATCATATCTGAGCATAAGGCCCAAAAAAATGCATGGGTTATTAGGAATTACTTTGCAGGGATATGTTTTAATATTAAATTAGTCATGATAAGGAAGGGGGAGTTACTTTTGTTCTCTTCAAGCCTCAATTTGCTCATCTGCAGAATAGCAGGATGAGGTTGAGCTAGCTTCTCTAATATCCCTTGTAGTTCCAAATTTCATTAGCCAATATTTCCATATTTCCAGCAGGTTTTTTGTTTAAACATCATCTGATCACTGACCTCGAATGGGGAGGGGGTGGTGTTTTCCATGTGGTTGTCTGAATTCTTGATCATTCTAGGATCTAGAATTCCTTGGTAGTGAGTTAATAAGCATAAGGTTATTGAAAAAAAAATTATTTCTTTAAAGTACCATATACATATGAGTTTTTCTTCTATTTATTACCATCATTAATTTCTTATGCTGTATCAGCAAGTAACCTGAAAAAAGATCTATGGAATAAAAAGAGAGTGTGGGCAGGTAATGTGACTGAAAAGATGGAAGACCAAACATTTCTCCAGTTCTCATGAACTCTCAAACTTCTGCCAAATAAGAATTATGTGCAAGAGGCAAAGTAATTGCAGCTGTTGCCACAGGCCAAGACACAAATACATCAAACAAGGTAACAACCTGATGAATTAACAGCAGATAAGACTAATCACTATGCCCAATATGCACACTTAACATTCTTTCCCTGACCAACATCCACAAGCTTGTGCTCTGGGATCCACTCACAAATTTCTTGCTGCCATACTCTCTGGTAGAATACCCTGGCCCTGTCCTCATTCCATCATTTTGTGGAATCAAGCAGCAGACTTCTACTCTGCTATGTCCTCCTTTACAGAAGAGGGGAAATAGAGGAAAGCAGAAGTATACTCTGTCTGCAGTAGCGTTCTGCAGCAAAGCTTACATTCTGAGCCAAAGAATAGAGGGAACAGGGATAAAGTGCCAGTATATAAGGGGGAGGGGGGACAGTTGATGTATTAAGCTTGAAAGAAAGGAGACTTGGGGATGGAACCAAGATGGCGGAGTGAAAGGAGTGACTTGCTTGAGATCTCCCACAAACCCTTCCAAATACCTGTAAAAAAATGGCTCTAAACAAATTCTAAAGCATCAGAAGCCAAAAAAAGACAGAGTGAAACAAATTTCCAGCTCAAGACAACCTGGATGATTGATCAGAAAGGTATATTGTGCCGTGCTGGTAGAAGAGTGCAGTTTGGCATGGGTGCACAGGCCTCAGAGGACTGAATTATGGGCAGCTGTGGCAGTTTCCAGAATTTTCAACCTACAAACACCAAAGACAACTTAGAAGGTCAGTGGGAAAAGTCTGTTTCTTCGGTGAGAGAGAGAAGGTTGTTTGCAGCCCCAGTTCTCAAGCATAGCCCTGGGGCAGCAGCTGCTTCCTGAGTTTCTGGACCACAGACTAAGGGGGAATCTAGTAGCTGATCAGAGGGGGATTGCAGGGATCTCTTTGCTGGTGCAAGATTCTCTTGCTTTGCTGGTGCTTGGATCTGGGTCACAGTTCTGGGTGGCAGTCCTGGTGCGAGGAAGAGAGCTGGCATGGTGGAGCATGTAGTAGTGATGGAGAGAAAAACCTCCTCACAGTTCCAAGACAGAAAAGAGTGCTTGTGGTCACTCATAGACCAGAGCACAGGCCAAGAAAGGAGTAAACACCTTGCCCCTTATCATACTACCTTGGAAGAATGGAAAATTTACAGGTCCCTAGAAGTATCTCTGAAAACAGTTGTAGAAACCCCCGAAGCTTGGGACAGTACATTCTCTACATTGGAAGCAAATGTCTACCTTAACACAGAGTTTATAACTCAAGCAATTGGCTGGGAACATAAGCAAACCTCAAAAAAAGAGTCAGACCATAGAATCTTTTTTTTGGTAACAAAGAAGATCAAAACATACAACCAGAAGAAGACAACAAAGTCAAAGCTCCTACATCCAAAATCTCCAAGAAAAATATGAATCAGTTCCAAGCTTTGGAAGAGCTCAAAAAGGATTTTGAGAAGCAAGTAAGAGAAGGAGAGGAAAAACTGGGAAGAGAAATGAGAGTGATGCAAGAAAATAATGAAAAACAAGTCAACAGCTTGCTAAAGGAGACCCAAAAAATATAGAAGAAAATAACACCTTAAGAAATAACCTAACCCAAATGGCAAAAGAGGTCTAAAAGCCAATGAGGAGAAAAATGATCAAAAAAGCAAAATTGGCCAAATGGAAAAGGAAGTCCGAAAGCTTACTGAAGAAAATACTTCCTTAAAAGTTAGAATACAGCAATTGGAAGATAGTGACTTTATGAGAAATCAAGACATTGTAAAACAAATCCAAAAGAATGAAAAATTAGAAAATAATGTGAAATATCTCATTGGAAAAACACCTGACCTGGAAAATAGGTCCAGGAGAGATAATTTAGAAATTATTGGACTATCTGAAAGCCATGATCAAAAAACAAAGAGCCTAGACATCATCTTTCAAGAAATTATCAAGGAAAACTGCCCTGATATTTTAGAAGCAGAGGGCAAAATAGAAATGGAAAGAATCCACTGATCTCCTTTTGAAAGAGATCCCCAAAGGAAAACTCCTAGGAATATTGTAGCCAAATTCCAGAATTCCCAGGTCAAGGAGAAAATAATGCAAGCATCCAGAAAGAAGCAATTCAAGTATTATGGAAACACAATCAGGATAACAGAAGATTTAGCAACTTCTACATTAAGGGACCACAGGGCACAGAAGATAATATTCCAAAGGGCAAAGGAGA